>NC_138384.1:12511239-12548586 GCF_054177405.1 Leptonychotes weddellii | reverse complement strand
CGGCAAGACAGGCAAGAGAAGGACTAAGAACAGAATCCAGAATGTCAATGACCAGCTTATGGAATCTTGCCATCTTGAAAAGCCTGGGGAAAATCCTTTAAAGCACCATAAAATTAAATCCATATCTGATGCTTAGGCAAGCTGCCGCTTAAAAAATGACTTTTCTGCCCTGAGAATCAGTTCTTTCTAACCAACTTTCTACCCATGTAGGGAACTCCATGCCATGTGGGTTTCTGGGCTAACGATTAGTTTTAGGCAGTAAATCACGGAGAGGGGATTACCGGTGTCTGGACATGGATTTAACATGAGGAATGGCAACTCAAGTCAAGTTGAAGGCCAGTCATTATCAGAGCAGACAGTGTGTGGGGGGTATCGGTTAAGTTTCCCTCCGAGGGACACATACATTGAACAGCGAGGGTGCAGAGTCCAGAAAAATATCAAGAAATAATTGGTACTTTGCTGGGTATCAGGATTAGTCATGTATTTGGTTGAGTCATATGGAATTTCCAATATTTATAAATAAAAAATGGTCAAATATTAGTGATTTCACATGGTTTCATCTATCGTTGACTATTACTAAAAAAAAATATGTGAGTTTGGATGGTCTGTTTCACTTGAGGATTTCAAAGAATGTCTGTTGCACAGATCTATTTTAAAGGGGGGCACTGACGTGTAGACCACAGTTAAGAATCAGAACTGGAAGATACTGCAAACTGGAATCCCCCCGCCCCCCACCCGAGCTTTTTCAGCTTTGGGATGGCACATAAATCCATGCTCCCCACACATGCTCCTTGGAGCCCTGACTTCAAGGGACACTAATGTTATTGAGAACACAGTACGTGAGATCTGGAAGCCAAATGACGTGAAACAGATCTCTTCACTGCAGGATTTCTCAGAGACTGTAAGATGCAAATGTCCATGACCAATTCCCGAAGGGGAGGTAAGTGTGTACATGGCATCTCCCGAATGTACTTGCCCACATTTACTTCTCACTGTATCCTGCACGCTTTGACGTGCACATATCATTTGGGGATCTTGCTGAAATGTAGATTTCTGCGTGGATCAGGGACTCTGCGTTTCTCACACGCACTCAGGTGCTGGTGATGCTGATGGCATTGGTCCAGGGACCATGCTCTGAGTCGTGGAGTTCTAAGGGGTTTAGCATCGCCCAGGGGACCACTCCCAGGCATTGGGGTGGGCCTGGCTCTGAACATGGGAGAAAGGCAGCGCCTTGGCCTCACCTCCATAAACTCGGTGCTGGAGCCCACGTGCTGCCTAAAGCACAGAAGGAAGTTCTCCTCCGTTGGCAGGATCTGCGCCAGCTGTGGGGGCCAGAGAGCGACAGAGACGTTAGAGGGCCCTGCCAGGGAGCAGAGCAGACTTTCCTGGAGGGAGGATGGTGAATGGCCAGCGGCAAGGTAGCTTGGGAGCTGCATTTGGCTTTTCTTCCTGAGAACAGCCCTTCAAAAGGGAAGAAGGATGTTCTGAGAAGTGTATCTGGGTCGCCCCACATCTTAGGTGTGAGCAGCTTGAGGGACAGACAGTGGTGCCACTTTAAAAATGCAAGTATCCTGTCTTCAAAAGAATACTTAATAGATGATTCCATCTATATAAAATTCTAAAAAATGCAAACGAATCTGAGATGGGTGGTTGCTTGGGATTTTTAACGGTGATGGAAATGCTGTATCTTGATCGTGGTGGTAATTACATGGCTGTGCACAACCCCAGAACTTGGCTCTTCCAATCAATGCAGCTTATTGTACGTAAATTATCCCTCAACAAATCTGATTTTTTAGACAATGCAAAAATACCCTAGTTCAGCAAACACGGCTGGCTGTCCCGGACATACTTTGCTCCCAGCTTCCTTGGTCACAGGCAAATCCTGATAGGTCTGAGTCAGCTAAATGTGCCAATCCTGTTTCCCTTGCCAGGGATTGGCTTATGAACAGGCATGTGACCTAGTTCTGGCCAATGAGATGTGAGGGGAGGTCTGCTAAAAGTACTCCTGGGAAAGGTTTCCTTGCTCCCAGGAGGGGCCAGATGAGATGGATCCTTCCTGCATCTGAACATGGGTGCATCCGGATGTGATGGCTGAAACACTAGCCCAGCCTGAGGATGAAGCTATTTTGGGGGGCAGAGAGCTGCGGAGAAGCAGGGATGGGGGCCTGGCCTCCTTCATCTGGAGCCAACCCTTCCCATGGCTCGTCTCATTAAGAGCCTCTCATGGTTTAAGCCAGGAGTAGGTAAACAATGGGCCATGAGCCGAATCTGGCCCAATGCCTGTTTCTGTAAATGAACTTGTCTTGGAACGTGGCCATGCCCATTCATTTTTATACTGTCTATGGCTGCTTTTGTGTCGCAGTGGCAGAGTTGAAAGAATTGTGACAGAAACTATATGGCCTCCAAATCCTAAAACATTTACCGTCATCTGGATCTTTCCAGAAAAGAGTCTGGTGACCCCTGGTTTAAGCCCATTTGAGTCAGGATTTTCTGAGACTTGCAGCTTAGACATCTATGCTCTTGGTGCCCTTCCCAGGTCCCCCCTTAGCTAGGCTGGTGGGCCATCCCTCACGCCATGAAGGACACCTGCTAATGGCTCAGAGCTGCCCCCTGCAGCAGAGCTGCCCTCCAACAAACCACCGCTGCCCCAGCCCCGCCACCTCCCTGACCTGGAGGGGGCAGCCTGTATCCTACGACTGACTGAAATGGGGGTACAAAGGACCACCCCATCCCTTGCCCCAAGGTGAGACCAACTCTGGTTGGTGTCTGTCTCAGTCTCTGCTTCCGGGGCACTGCCCTGAGGCAGCAGCCCACCCAATCCACCCTGGGAGGAGCTATGCCCTCATTCCTGTGCTGCCACCATTACGCCTGAGCCCTGGACCACACATCACAAACTGATGGCCACAGGCGTTTGGTTAGGCTGGCACACACATGCCTACGTACTGTGTGTGTGTGTGTGTGTGTGTGTACATAAGTTGTTTAATTAAACAAGGAAGCCATTAAACGGAGGTGGGCTTAACGCCTTAGTAGCCTCTGTGAGCAAACCCAAACTGAAACCGACCAGCCAACAAGGTGCTCCCAAATAATGCAGCCACTTAAGCTCTAGCCAATCAGATAATTTCCTTGCTCTGCTCCCCCCTCTTCTCTGTGAGAATCTTTCCCCAGCTACTGCTGGTGGAGTTTTCCTAGCCACCTCTGGTTTGGCACTGCCCCATTCGAATCAGTTTTTGCTCAAATACACTCTTTAAATTTTTAATATGCCTCTATTTCTGTTTTAGCAATATGTATTTATGCAAACATAAACGTGTGTGTATTTATATTAGATATATATGATACGTGCTATATATGTAAATTAGATGTTTAAAAATTAATTAAGTAATTAAAACTGTTGCCTTCGGATGCCTTCCGGTGGGGCACGAACTCTCTTGTTCTCCAGCTGTCATGCTCCTTCCTCTCTTAAGCTGGGATCCTCACCCATTTGCAGTAGCTGCTGGGACCGTGAGAGCACGTCTTAGACCTGTCTTAGGCCAATGTTTGTTGCTTCTTTCCTCGTGAGGCACAGAAAAAGTCCCGCCTGTTCTCGTTGGTCAGCCTAAGTGCTGGAGGTGGCATGGGGGCTTCCAGACCACCCCCCATTTAGAGGCCCAGAAGGACACCTGTGCTTGGCGGAGTAGCTCTTAGCCAGGATGGTAGGACTCACCTCAGCCATTTCAATTTTGCCGTCCGAGTTCTTGTCATACTTCTGCATGAACTCCTTCATCTTCTCCCCAAAGTTGTCAGTCTTTGACATCTGAGGAAAGACAGAGGGGGGCTGACTGGGCTGCCGGGCCCCATGGGAACCACGGATCTCTCACCTGCTTGGTGTGGTAGTGGCGCGAATCATTCTGTGCCCCAAATCTGCAGGCACGGAACCAGGCCGGGCCGATGCTCTGAGTGGTCAGGGCTGCACTCTTCTCCTTCCCAAGATCCCTCCAAGCCCAAGCGATCTCTCCTTTGGGGCTCGGTCACATGAGGACATATACCCCACCCCCATGCAATTCATGCAATCAAACATACCCTCTGCCTTTGAGACAGGATTAAACCACAGCTGTATCAGAAGGACGAGGACTTATTCCCATCACTCAGATTTGAGAACTGAGGCCCCAACATTTTACCAAGGCAACTTCTCATACAAGCCAACTTATTCCACAAGGAATATACTAGCACTACCCTAGAGCAAGGTAAATCGCACATTTTCTTCTCTCAGGTCTAAAGGCAATTCATGACATTTTTCACCCTGATTTTATGCCAGGAGGAAGGTGAGGAGAAAGTCTTCATAAAGCTGAGGGGTAATTTCAGTTATCCTTTAGATTATTGTGACTACTCCAAAGACAGACAACTTCAAAATCTCCTTTAGCCCATCACTGCCTACCTTAAATATAAGGCTCTCCAAAATTCTCCAATCTTAGCCTGTTTTGGGTGCTGCTGAATAATTCTATGCATTAACGGGCTCTTCCTCATCCCTCACCAATGGTCACTCTGCTTGAGCAGCTGAGGCCTCTTCTTGACTTCTCTGATGACTTCTGGGTGGGTTGGGGGCTTCCTCGGATTGGGCCCAGGAGAATTCTACCCATTCTTCAGGTTAGAGTCTTTTCTGTATACCCTTCTACTGCTTTCTACCTGGGAACCGGCTTTAATTTGCCACGATTTATTCATCAGTATTTATTGCCTTACATTTATAAGTGTGCACGGAATGTTCCTAGGCCCCTATCACAGATGGGGTCAGCTGGTTTAGCTTTCACAGCAGCCCCAGTGAGGTGAGTCGCCTGTCCCTTCTACACTTCAATGCAGGCTGAGGTGAAGGGTCTTCTCCCGAGGTGACCAGCCAGTGTAGCTAGAATTGGAACTCGTGGTACCTGCTTCCAAGGCCAATATTCCTTCTGCCCTATAACAGCTGCTCTGAACACCAGTCCCAGATGGTGTCAGTTGAGATGGTTGTTGACAGACTTGAGAGTCACCCCTGAAGCCATCTGAGGAAGGGAGTGACTAAGATTTCAGACTAGAAGCACTTCATCAAAACCCATTCCTCCGCCTACCCCAGGATCCCAGAATCAGTTTTGAAGCCTGGGTTTTCTGTGATGCAGGCTTCTTCTTCTTCTTTTTTTTTTTTTTTTAAGTTTTTACTTGACACAGAGAGAGAGGGAACACAAGCAGCGGGAGCAGGAGAGGGAGAAGCAGGCTGCCCGCGGAGCAGGGAGCCCGATGTGGGGCTCTATCCCAGGACCCTGGGATCACGAACTGAGCCAAAGGCAGACGCCCAACAACTGAGCCACCCAGGCGCCCCGATGCAGGCTTCTTTATCCTAGTAATGAGGGGTCATAGGGGGACAGTTGATAAACCCATGAATCATCACCATCGACTAAGCCCATGGACGGACCTCCCCTCGCTGGGGCACTCTGCTGGGCTCTGGACCAGGAGCTTACCGGTGACTCATTTGTGACTCATCTCCCAAACTGCCCCATGAAGACTTGCTAAGAAGCAGCAGACTGGCCAGCAGACATGCAGCTGGGGAGAGTGGGGAGACCCCCAAAGGACCAGCGGGAGCTGGGGGTGGTAATGGATCTGACTGTGTATCTTTGAGAACTAGACGTGGGAATCCCAATAAACTAGCTCCAATTACCTCAGCTTTTCAGTATTTCAGACAGTCCTCCCAAGGCTTTAGTGAATTTCATAGTGCCAGCTCATGACTACAGGCCCCACAATGACCCTGCCCTGAAGGGGCTGGGACGTGATTTGGAGTCGCTTCAGGCAGGCTGAGAAAGGCAGTCTGACACCACCACAAATGAGGCCAGTCTGTACTATGTGGTTCAGATGCTGGTTTGGAGCAATCCTGTGTTCATCTAGGTCCTTGCTGAGGATTCCAGATTCTGTTAGTCTAGAACAGTAGTTCTCCGGTGGGGATTATTCTGTGCCCCCCACAGGGGACATTTGGTGATTTCTCGAGACATTTTTGATTGTCACAACTTCGAGGGGATGCTCCTGGCATCTCATGGGGAGTCCCAGTGATGCTGTTATGTATCCTACAATGCACAGGAGAGCCCCCCCACGACGAAGAATTATCCAGCCCTGTCAGTAGTGCTGAGGCTGAAAAACTTCAGTCTAGAATAAAGACACTTCAAACCCCTGAGGCATACAATTGAGTCAGGAACCCCCTGAGAATCTTAGATAGGCTCTGGACTATTCCTTAGCGCAAAAAAAAAAAAAAAAAAAAGCTTTTATACACATATACACAGACACAAAGCTTTGCAGTTTTGGGAGGGTTCAGTAACCCCTGGTATCCATTCATGAACACCCCTCAATCCCAGACACCCAAAGATATTGCAGGAAGGTTCTCTTTTTAAGGGATTATTCCAACTGAAAAAAATCCTTACAAATAAAAACTTGGAAGGTCAAGACCAGAGATGTCAGGCTGGCTTAGGAGATGCATAACTTGGGGACAGACAATGCTGACCAAGGCCGTGATCAGGATGATAGAAAAATCAAACAATGGGACAGAGTACTGGGCTTACCATGCCAGAGCCTTTTCTTGCCTTCTCCAGCTCTTGGAAAAAGTTTTCTAGCTCTTTACCTTCAATGTACCCATTTCCTGTGAAGAAAGCAAAGAAAAAAAAAAAAAGAAAGCAATTGACCTCAGAGCTGAATAGTAAGACTGATGGGGGGTTGGTGAGGGGATGGGGAAGTCAGGGGCTTCATGGAGAACTCCTCCCTGGTCACCAAGCAGGTGTCTGGGTTGGCCTCAGACTGTGCAGCGTTAGGGATGCAGATCCTGCTCTCAACTGTGCAGCTGCAAGATTAGTAACCATGTGTCTTTGAGGTATACTTTCAGTAGTCAGAGAACGCTGGGAGGGACCGGCATCTGGGCCAAGCTGGTAGAAGTGGGCCAAGCCGGAACTGTCTGCAACTGGCTGGGCAAGCAGCAGGAGTGAGAATCCACCAGGCGACAACAGGTCATCAGCATCTGGGCTTGTCAGCAGGTGGCAGGCCCTGGTCACAGGAGTGAATGAGGCCGAGACAGAATTTGGGTCTCTGGAGTGGGAGGGTATACTGCGTTGAAGAGTGACCCCCTCACCCCCCCAAACCCATGCCCACCTAGAATCTCAGAATGTGACCTCACTTGGAAATAGGGTAATTATAATTAGTTAAGATGAGGCCATGGTAGATTAGGGTAGACCCTAATCCAATGACTTGTGTCCTTATAGGAAGGCCATGTGGAGACACGTAGAGACACACAGGGAAGAAGACTATGTAAAGACAGGGACCAAGACTGGAGTGATGTATCTCCAAGCTAAGGAGTGCCATGCTTCGCTGGCAACCACTAGGAGCTCGGAGAGAGGCACAGAAGGACTGTCCCCGAGAGCCTCCAGAAGGAAGCATGGTGCCCACACCTTAGTTTTGGACTTCCAGCCTCCAGAACGGTAAGAGAAAAAACCCTCTGTTGTTTTAAGCCACCCGGTCGGTGGTACTTTGTTACAGCAGCTCTGGGGAGCTAGAAAAGAAAGAAAGGCGGAGTGTCTGTCCTTTGGGCTGGGGCCACCCGAGAGTGTTGGTCACCAGGATTATGCAGAGGGGAGGCGATCCGCTGCAGGGCCATGAAGAGAGGAGGCCATGAGGTTTGTGGACACAGAGTAAAACCCTGTTCTGCTCACTCACCGCCTGTAGGACTTTGGAAAAGTCATTTAACCCGTGTCAGCTGCAAAGTGAGTTTTGACACTTGTGTGTAGAGCCCACCAAGCCCCCCATTATGAGGGGACTGTCAATGTGGCTTTTATTCCAGTTCAGTGACCAGAATATGAGGAAAAGATGGAACGAGTCGGGGTGAAAAGTGCAAAGATCAGGACCGGGCCCCAAGGTCAGCGCCTGACTCTGAAGAGCACATAAGTGGTGAGAGGCCCTTTAGGTTCTCAAGTCTTGAACCCAGAAGGCCTAGAGACTGGGTGAGCTGAGCCCATGGCCAAGGTCACTAGTCCCTGCTGTGATTGAGAGGAGGCATTTCTGGGTGGGAAATCAGACAGGCCGAAGACAGTGCTCCTCACACTCCCCCAAACTGGAATCTCCTGGGATCGTTAAAAAAAAAAATGGATGTCTGGCTCCCACCTCCAGACATGCTGATGTAATTGGTTTGGGGTGTGAACTAAGCATCATGATTTTTTTTTTTTGTAAAGCTTCCCAGGTGATTTCCTTGTGCAGCAAGTTAGGAAACCACTGGCCTAAAGTTTTAAATCTGATGTAAAACGATTGAGCAAGGTTCCTATAAAGAATAGTCAGTCACCTGGTAGCTTTCTTCAGGGGCAGATGGAATTGCAAATGAAACAAAGAAAATAAAAAAGGAGAATTTATCCTGGCCCTTGGGGGTGGGATGGGGTGGGGTGGGGGTGGGGGTTCTTCCCACCCTCTCCCCTGCTGGCATCCCCTGAGAATTTTCAATTCCCAATAAATAACCGTGGAGGCGCCCCCTAGTGGAAAAGATGCTACACTAAACATGCATGGAGGATCCCGGGAGATAAATGATGTAGTTTTGTCTGCAGGGAAAAGATGTGATTGTATTTAGGGGGTGGGGGAAGGGGACTTGAGCTCCCTTTTTTCCCCTGGCATAGAGTGGTCATCGTTCTTGGGACAGTTGGAATTTCGCGAGCGTGTGTCTAATGGCCTGTGAGGCCAGCTGGAGAGGGGGCGTGAGAGGCAAGGCCAAGGGTTTTCTAGGCAAAAGGCAGTCTAGCTGCTGATGCCTCCGAGTTGAAGGAACAAGTACTTTTTCTCTTCCTCATCAGTCTCTGTAGTGATCTGGAAGGATGGGTTTCAGCTCTGACCGGCACGCCTCACCATCCTGAGAGCCGGCCCTGCTATGGAGGGGGGTGCGGGCGGGTTACCCACACTTCTTGCAGAAGTACCCACACCCACTTCTTGTTCTGCCTCTATTACTCACTGGTTTGCTCTGGGATGCCACCTCTCCAGACCTGTTTCCTCACCTATAAAACAGGGATAATGACGGTGCCTTCCTCCTACGTTTGGCAGTGAAGACCCCCATGGGGGTAAAAACACATGGAACGTGCTGGCCCACAGTAAGCCTCCAAAATGCCAGTGGTCATTACCACCATGACTGGTGTTTCTGCCGGCTGCCCAGGCTGGGGAACACCTTGATCTTGGGCCGCTTGCTTTAGGCCGAGAAGATTTGGGGCGCAGGAAGAGGCCAAAGCAGGTGCGGCCAGCGCTGAGCCATGTCCCATTGAGCAATATGAACGGGAAGAAGAAAAGTACAGGGGCGCCTGGGTGGCTCAGTCGTTAAGCGTCTGCCTTCGGCTCAGGTCATGGTCCCAGGGTCCTGGGATTGAGCCCCGCGTCGGGCTCCCTGCTCCGCGGGAAGCCTGCTTCTCCCTCTCCCACTCTCCCTGCTTGTGTTCCCTCTCTCGCTGTCTCTCTCTCTCTGTCAAATAAATAAAATCTTAAAAAAAAAAAAAGTAAGAGAAGTACAAACCTGTGGGACCCACTTTTTCCTTGGGGTTTCTCTGAAACTTACAAAGAATAAATGTACTTATGTTTATTCTTGTTCTGGAAAGGTTTTATGGTGGTTTAATAACCTCCAGAACCAGTCAGCCAGTGCCTTGCCCAGCAGGAGACATGGACACTTGTGAACATCAGGATACAACACTTTTAATTTTTCAAAGCATATTTGCTTCTTTCTTTGCTTCAGGAGATAATTTGAAACCTCACTACGTGTAAGGCCCTGTGTAGGTTGCCATGGGAGGGGGGTATGACAATGTGCAAGATCGAGCTCCCGTCTTCCAAGTTGTCACACTCCTTCCAGACACACAGGATCATAACAGGGCAGAATAGAATCCTCTTCTTGTGACAAAGAAACTTGAGGCACAGAGAAGGTAAGCAATCTGTTCAGGGACACACAGCAAGGCAGGACCAGAACTGGAGTATCCTAATTCCTGACCTAGGTTTTATTCATTCATTCACTCATTCATTCATTCAATATTTCTTGAGCATCCACTTTGTGCCTGCTGTGTGCTAGGCACCAGGTGTGTAAAAGTGAGCTAGACGGGGTCTGCCAGGATGGGGCTTTGTTCTAATGGGGTGGGGATGGGGCAGGGGCAGACAAACAGCAAGGAAAAGGAAAGATGATGTAATAGAACGGAGACGGGCTGCCAGGGCTACTTGACGGGGAGGGCAGGGAAGGCCTCTCTGAGAAGCCCCAGCTACTGGGCAGAGGAAGAGAAAGGGAAGAATAACAGCGGAGGCAGCGGGGAGGAGCCAGGAGAGTGCCACGGTAGAGGTCCCCTCCCCGAACCCACCTTGCACAGCCTGAGCAACCTTCTAGGAATCCCACCACCACTTCCTCTCCGTGCCCCCAACAAAGAGAGAAAAGGTGGCTCAATTCAACAAACCTATACCGTTGCAAGTAAACAACAGTTTGACTTTGTCCCCGGTGGTCAGGGAGCTATAGACAAGTCCTAGATATGGGCTTATTCCCCAGGAGCATTCATGGTCTAGTGGGGCAAAGCAGCCAAACAAGAACTACCAGGATCTACCAGCTGAGGGCGGAGGGAGAGGGGCAGAGATCGGATAGGGAGGCAGGGGCTGCAGGGCCCAGAAGGGGCAACCTCCTCACTGGGGAGAAAGGCCTTTGCCACTTGGTCTCCCTCAGGGCAACCCCCATCCACCCCCGCAGGCAGCTGCTATCCCCGGCTGGGGTGGAGGAGGATGGGTTGACCTACATCCTTCCAGGGCAGACTTCAGCACAAGACAAATGGATTGCTTTTTCTAGACCCTTGTATCAGGGTTTTGGGGCGACTGGCCACCAAGCAAATCTCCTGTGGACGGGCATTGATAAGAATGTGGTTACCATAGCAACCGCCACTCCTTACCTTCCTATCAAACCACATCCTGAGAACATTAGGAAGAGGGGGCTGGGTGGGAGTCAGGGGCCCTGCATCTTCCCTTATTGTACTCTTGCTACTATTCTTTACCACCACTGTGCCTCAGTTTCCCCCAGTTGAAACTGAGACAACAGTACTTGGGGGCACCTGGGTGGCTCAGCTGAGTGTCTGATTTTGGCTCAGGTCAGGATATCAGGGTCCTCCGATCGAGCCCCTTGTCTAGCTCCTTCTTCCTGCTCAGTGGGAAGTCTCCTTATCCCTCTCCCTCTGCTCCTCCCCGACCCCTCGTGCCTGCGCGCATGCGCTCTCTCTCTCTGTCTCGGATAACCAAAAAAATCTTTAAAAAAAAGAAAGTGAGACACTTCTTTACAATTAAGCTGATCACAGACACCTGGAAAGCCTTGACCAAAGGATGCTCTGCCCCCCGTTGGAAAGAGGCCTACTTGTTTCTCACTGAGATTCGTGTGTACAGATTTTTCTAAGAGTTGAACAGGTAAGAGAAACCTGAGTAAGAGGTATAATTCTGCCACCAGCTCTGTGTCCATGTGACGTCGAGCAAGTCAATCTCTCTGAGCCTCCATTTCTTGATCTCTAAAATGGGTATAACTGTTTATGCCCTTTCTGCTTTATAGAGCTGTTGTGAGAGTCACACAAGGTATTATTGCGAGAGCATTCTGGAAAATGTAAAATCTCACATGAATGGAAAGCATCATTTTCTAACCTCTGTCCTCTGAACCAGTCCATGGCTTTAAACTCCTCAGCTTATTGTAGAGAGTACTGGTTTTCAGGCCAGGCTGTCTATTAGAGTCACCTGGGAAGCTTTTAAAACAATACCATTGTCTGGGCCTCGCCCGTAAAGCTTCTGATTTAATTGATGGGGTGGGGACTTCTTGTGGGCCTGTTTTCAAAGCTCTCTTGGTGATTCTAACGTGCAGTCGGGGTTAAGGACCTTTTTATGGTGAGTCTCAAGTGTTAAGGGATGCAAGAATTACCTGGGGATCTTATTAAAGTGGAGAGTCTAATTTAGCAGGTCTGGAGGATAAGGGCTTGCTGTTGCAAGTGGGGTCTGTGGAACAACAGCATTGGAATTACCTGGGAGCTTGTTAGAAGTGCAGAATCCCAGACCTTACCCAAGAACTCCTGAGGCAGAAGCGCTGGGAGTGAGACCCCGAAATCTGTGTTTTCACAAGGCCTCCTACACATTCAAGTTTGAGAACTATGGGCCTAGCCTCAGCAGCACCCATCAGTCCGTGTTTCCCTGTGAGGCACAGGTTAGAGAAATCCAGGACAGGAGATGCCAAGTTTCAGACTTCCTCGTTAAGAAAGTGTTCCTGAGACCAAGCCACCTGGTTGTCTATCCAGAGTTCAGGTTTATGGAAAGGCAAATAGCCCTCTACCCTTGAAGCCTGAGCACCCTTCAGGACAGTCAAACCCCACCCGCTGGGGCCAGAAATTGGCTTCCTCCAATTCCGCCTTGATATTAATATTACTTTCTGGGGTGCGCACCATTTACAAGGAGCGCCCCCCTCCCTACCTCATCTGCTCTCATCGCAGGACCCAGCTAGGTAAGCAGACGGGTGAGGATGCTGGAGAGGAGGAGTTTGAGGGGGAAAGAGATTAGTCACAGCCTACAGCGTGTGTACTGTTCATCCCGGAGACGACCTCCGCCCACACCTACATTTGTTGTGGCTTCTCTGTCGGTCAGATGGGCGCGCGCACACGTACACACATGCACTCCTGCACACTCTTCTCCGAGTGGCTTCCAGGGCTGAAAAAACACAGAATGTTCAGATCTGACTTTTAGTCTGTGTTTCTGGGCCATGCTGCTTCTGGAACAGTGGTTCTGGAGCTGGGCTGGGTCTTCTGAGCCTGTGGACACCTGGCAGCCGAACGCTGGGCCGGTTCCCAGGCTTGGGGGAGGCCAGAAGGCTAGGGCAGATTGGACAGCAGAGAGCCAAGGAGGAGTCGGGGGAGGGCCAGGCGAGGCCAGAGGGCCCAGATGGGCCCAGCTGGGCCCAGCTGGGCCCAGGAAGGCATGGCACGCCACGGGCCCGGAGAGCTGCTGGGAGAGGCACTATTTTCGAAGAGCTTCACACCGGCTCTAGTAATTCAGGCTCCCCAGGTGTTGGAAGAGATTTCCCTGAAGGGTCTTCTTAGCCCTAGAAACCTCCCTCAGGGCTTCAGCCAGGACAGCCACTTAAGTCTGGAGGGGAATAACCATGGTGAGCGGGCAGGGACGCAGGCTCCCTGGGCTGGGGCTGCCCCTGGCGAGGCGGGCTCAAGCTGTCTTGTTTGTGAAAACTTGTCCCGGGCTGCCTCCCTGGGGAGCCCCAGCTCCTCACAGACACAGCGCCTCCCTGGCTGGTGCAATCATCCCCAGGGGCATGCTGCGGGGCCCAGGGCGCCCACAGAGGCCACCAGCGCAGGGCCACCCAGCACGCTGCAGACACACCAAAGGGCACTGTTAGCAAAGCATTTGGGGGTTTAGGGGTGAAAGCGGAGTGCGGGCCTGATTCCTAGGGCTTACCCTGGGTGGGACAGGAGGCTGCTCCCAAAGAACCCCACATCCTGCCATCACGACCCCCAAGCCCATCCCTTGCTGTCCCAGATGAGACACACAGACCCCACAGAGATCGGCGGACAGGGTTAAAAGACAGCTCTGACCTCGGCTCCCCACACCAGATCCCTCTGACTTTCTTGTGCCAAGAAGTGATGGTTTTTAGGAGTCCTATAATCATTTTAGGAATAGCACAGTAATACTACCTTGTACATGTTATAGTGTTTGTGTAAATAATTAATATATACCAGGTATTCTGGAACCATGTTTGGGCAAGTCTTTTTTTTACTGTTCCAAGAGCCTCCACTTAGTATCCCAGTGCAAGCTGCCCAGACCTCTCTCCACCTTGGAGAAGCCCTATGGCTTCGCTCTCCTCCCCTCTCCCTGCAGGCACACTTGGCTGTGAAGCTCTGGGAGGCCTGCCTGGGTGCTCGGGTCTGACGGGTGTTAGTGGTGCATGGCTTGGGGGGACGCTTCTGTTATTACCATCGGGGGTAGGAGGACAGCGGAGGGAAGACAGGGCAGGGCCTTCCTGTCAATAATTTTCAAAGGCCTCGGGGCCCCCACGGATGGGGAACAAGGCTCACTCCCTGCAAGAGGCTTTGAGAACCCCCCGCGTCACCAGGGCCATCTGGAGGCAGGCAAATGCCCAGAAGTCTGGGCAGATTCCCACACCTGCAGATATATATCTTTTTACATCTTTACTGTCTTGCAGATTCACCCAAGAGACATAAGCTCTTATAAAATTTTCAAACACTCTGGAAATTAACTTAGTTAAAGCAAATGCCTTTTAATTTTTACCTCATCCCCTCTGTAGAGAGAACCACCATTTTCTATTCGCTATAACATGTGCTATCTTTCAAATATCTTCCAGCATATGCGCTTCGTGAATAATGAAAATGGGTTCATACAGTAATAGTGTCCTGCTACCATTCAAAAAATCTTAATAGTACATCTTGGACATTTTCCCACGTCAATGGAAAAGCTCCACCTCACTCTGCTTGGTTGCATAATATTCCCCTGTAGAGATTGGTATAATTCATTTTTCTCCTCCCTGGTGAAGCACATTTCCCTTCAAATTTTCAGTATTCCCAAGAATTTGGTAATAGATGCCTTTGTTCATCTAACTTTTTGCACATGTAAGGGTATATCTATGTCAGAGAGATTCTGAGGGTGAGTGGCATTCCCTGTTTGGATCCAGGTGTCTGCTAGTCTCTGGGAGAGAACCCATCTTGTCCCTGTGATTTCAGTGGCTTCTCCAGGCTAAGGTGTTTTTCCCTTTTGAGCCACACCTTGGCTCTCCATGGAAATTCCTACTGGTCATCAGTGGAACAGGAACCTGGTGTCCCGTCTGATCAGAACCACATGGACAGGCGAGTGTGGGCTCCGAGCTGGGCATCCCGTAGCTGCTTGGATCTTGCAGAGTGAGGACATTCCTGACAAAGAAGTGACCAGGCTACACTGGACAGGGACTCAGACATGGAGGGCCATGTAAGGGTCACTCTGAGCATGGAGGTGGTATGTGGGTCAGAGCGTGGGCTTGGCTACTGTCTTCTCTACCTCTGCCTTTGAGAGATGACATCTGAACCCTCCCAGATGCTTCACACTGAGGGAGCATCCAGGGATGGAACAGGGCACTAGGAGATAGGATTCCTGGGTGCGCCGCCCCCCCACTTTGCCATGTGATCTTGTGAAAAGAACTTTGCCTCTTTGAGTCCCAGTTTCTCTCTCTCCAAACACCCACTCCTTCCTTTTTCCACAAGACTGATGAGGATTTTGAAAAGAATCTAACTCTTAGGGCAAAGTCACCGGAATGATGCTTCCTCCTGGTTAGGAACGGGCTGAGTTAGGGTCAGAGCCCCCCCCCCATCTCCACTCACTTTGGCATCCAGCTTCTCCTAGGGCTGCCTTGTCTTTGTTTCCTAGAGGGTCCAGGAGGAGTGGGGCAGTGGCTCCCTCCCCCAGGGGCTGTGCCTAACTGGGCTCCAGGGACCTGGAAGGCTGCAAAGGGGAGTCCTCCCAGAGCTCTTTAAGTTTGTAAGCGGCAGGGGGACTCCGTAGCAGGAAAAAAACCCCATGATGAACACGGAAGCCAGAGTTAGTAAGGGGGAGGCCCAGATAGGGCAGGGATTGCCTCAGGGGAGAGGGGTGAGCTCCCCAGCAGCCTTTGGGTGTGCGGGAGGGCTTGGGTAGGGAAGTTACAGAGCAAGGCAGTCCACGGCCTAATTCTGGATCCTTCAGTAGAACTCCAGTTTGGCTGTATCCTCATTTTCCTAAATCACCTCTGTGCCATCTCTGGCACTGTAAGCCCCTTTGTCTTCTTTCTCTGTTAGGTCTGGGGCTCCTCCTTGGGGCCTCCCTGAGGCAGTGGCCGGAGACGGCAATGGGGTGTCTGGTAGACAAGGAACCAAGAAGCAAGCACGGAGCTCCCCTTTCACATGGGAGCAGGAGGGAGCCAGAGGCTTTGCGGGTGTTTGTTGGACTCCCTCGTCTGGTGCTAACTTAGCTTTGCTCCAGCCAACAAAAGGACCCCTTTCTGAGATTAAAAGAATGGCTCATCACCTCCGAGGATGGGGTTGGTAGAGGCTCTTCTGTGGACAAGTGGGAGGGAAACTGGTACCTATCGTCATGGAAAAACCCCTCTTCCAACCCAAACGCACGTCCCCAAACCAGGGAATAAACACTGGCCAGGAACCAGCCCCACTACTACCTTGCTATATACAGCCTCAGAGAACTCGCCCCTCATGCCTCTGTCCTCATCTGCACAAGGAGCACCTCGCCCAGCAGCCTCACAGGGACTCCAGAAGGTGCGATTGTGTTTGGAACAGTTCGAGGTCTCAGATAAATGTAAGGGTTTGCATGATTATTGAGAGTGCTATTGGTTGTCCCCACGAGGATGGGGGGAAGTAGAAACTATGGAGTCCTCTTTATTATAGCTGACTCATCTGGCAGGAGGCTGGTTATACCTTGGCCACTTGGTAACTTTCCTTCAATCGTGCAAGTCTCTGGTGCAGATAAACTGGCAGAAGCATCCTTAGGGAATGTGCACGTCATCTGGAATACTAAGAGGCTGCACCTTACAGCCCTTTCCACCAAGGCACTTTTATGGGGATTGGAAGTACAACCCCTCTTTGTCCCCATTTTACAGATTTAACAATCTACCCACCTCTTTCAGTAATTCACAGGCAGATCACTGTCCCAACCTGGGTATTACCTGCCTGGTCCTCTGCCTAGCTCTCAACCCAGCTTTCTCAGGTGGCTCCAAGGGAACAAAACTTGACTCATTAACTTTACTGGGCGTTAACCCTTGCCTCTCCAAGCACTCTGGGCAGAGGGCCTCTGTTTAGCCACCTGCATGCCCTGCGGAAGTGAGGAAAGGAGGAGGGAAGAATTAAGTGAGCCACCCCTGATCCTCCCTCTGGTTCCCATCCCCCTCACTGTCACTCCCAGGATTAACACCCGACGCCACCACCCTGCCAGTGGTCTGAGATGCCTGAACATTTGGGATGCCCATCCCAGCCAGGACCTCAGAGAAGGGAATCGATCACATAGTTTTTTTGGAGGGGTGTAGAAAACATCTCTAGCGATATCAGAAGCTCCTAAAGGGGGGCCTCCCTTTATGCCTGAGTCAGACCATCATAGACTCTTGGAATGCCAGCCCTGGGAGACACCTCCTAAGGTCATTCAGTCAGGCCCTCGATTTTTGGGTGAGTCAGTGTCTTGGTAGGCATTTAGGATTGTGCCTCCCTCCACCCAGAGATGTCACCCAAAGCACCCAGGACTATCACCATGAGGGAATATGTCAGGCTGGTCCCACAACCCGGCTCCCACCACACCCAATGCTGCTGTGTAGGGGACCCATTTGCCCAGGGAGGATGGGAAATGGGCAAAGGAAGCCCAAGGGATGTTCAGGGCCCCTAGGTCACTCTCCACTCTCGCTCCCAGCCAATTCGTCTGGGGAGGCCCAGGCTTTCCCTTCAGTATCCCCCAGCTCGCCCCAACCTCCAGGACAGTGGGGGCGGGGGGGCGGACTAAGCTGGTATTAAACAAAAGGAGAAGCCCAAGAAAGAAGCGAGTGGGCTTTTGAGACCTGTGGCTGCAGCAGCTGAAGGCAGGCCATTACCTTGAAGAGAAAGGCAGGGAAGATAAGATGGCAGGGGGAGTCATGGGGAGCCTTGCCTGCCCAGGCCTCCTCTCTGGGAAAGCTCCCACTTGCCCAGAATGAGGCTGCAAAAGCTGGTGGGCTCTCTGCCGTCTATGTCAGAGAAGAAAAGTTGCTGACAGTTGTCACCTGAGCAGCGCGGGTGTCTCCCAAACTCCAGACCCCGACCTCAGCAGGCTTTGGGGCCCAAACACCCCCTGGGGCAAACGTACGCCTGCCCGCATCAGCGCTGTCCCCTTCCCCTCCACCGCAGGTTCCCTGGGGGCGAACGGGCGCAGAAGTTGAGAGATCTACTGACCGTCTGCGTCAAAGTGCTTCCAGATTTCCAGGAACTGGGACGCCGTCAGCTCGGCCAGGTGCAGGTAAGGGGGCTGCTGCTGCGGGCTAGCCATGGCGAGCGGCTCGGAGACCTCAGGCGCACAGCGTTGTCCCTGCGCCCGGCTCCGCTCCCGCACTCGGCCAGGTCCTGCGCGCCACGCTGCCTTTATATACGGTCCGGAGGCTGCGTCCGCGCCCGGCCGCCGGCAGGGGGCGCGCGCGCTCAGAGAATCGGCCCGGGTGTCGGCGGGGCGGCGGCGGAGGCGCGGCGGTTCGGCCAGGGGCGCGGGGTGGGGACGGGGCGGGGGGCATAGAGACCGCTTGGCGCGCGGGCAGGGAAGCAGAGGCCCCCCGCTGCGGAGGCGGGGGAGAGGTTGCTCTTGCCTCTCTCTGACCTTGAGTGCAGCCACCCCGTATTGTTACTAGCGGGAGCAGTAGTAATAACAGTAGTAACAGCAACGCCACGAATAGTAATAATAATACAAGCCTGGCAAGTAATTAGCACCTGCACTTCGCGGTTCCCTAGGTCTCTCAGGCCTCCTCTCGTCCGACCCTTCCACAGCAGGAAGAACAGGGACCACTTTTCTGAGGAGGGGACTTGAGACTAAAAAATGACATGACTTGCCCAGCAAAGAGGGGCCGAGCTAGAATGTGAACCCAGCGCTTTCCCATGCTCTCCTGGGCCCTCAGTGCAGCTCATACTTGGGGAGAAGCCAAGAGTTCTCAAGGCTTTGTTGGGGGGGGGGTGCGGCTGGAATCAGAGACACCCAGGGAGGATCCAGATGGAGGGGAGGAGGGACTTCCACGGTCCCCTTGGGTCTTGGTTTTGCCCTCCCCTGACTGACTATGTCCCTCTGTGGTCTGGTTCCCTGCCTCACCCTGGACAGGCTCTGGGGGCTTTGAGACCGTTGTTCAAGGAGTATCTGAACTACCTCCGCTATGGAGGCTTAACTGCACTCACCTAAGGACATCATGGGAATCTGCCTCCGCCAGTAGGCAGAGAACATTCACTGCTGACCTAGGAATGTTCCGTGCTGGTCTCAGAGAAAAGAGAAGTAGCTGCTGAGGGCACAGTCCTGAGGACAGCAGACCGGGACTCCCCAAGCTGGGCACTGGGCTCCCTCCCCATTCTCTCCAGGAGCCTGAGCCCTGGAGCCTCCAGGCCCCGTGCATCCATTATGCCTAGAGCAGCCCTCCTTTCTCCCCTCTCCTGCTGAGCGACTGAGAAATGAATTGATGCTCATTAACACGTGCTAATGAGTGTTAGCTGAACTGCCTTCCGAGGGTAGAGCGAAAGGAAAGGAGGTAAGTGAGAATCAAAAAGAAGGTCGCTGGGGCAGAGGAGTCGGCAGGAGACAGAGGGGGGAGGTTGTCCCTTGGAGGGAGGGACGAGCCTAGAGCCGGACTCAAAGGGGCAGTACAGAGCGAAGGCTCCAAAACCACTTGATTTTGCTCAGAGCAGATGTGTTTAGAGTTTCTTGCAGGAACACACTAGAGGAGAAAAGGAGTTCTTCCCCTCCGTCTTATGCCAGAGGAGAGCCCCTGGCTGGGAAATTCACCAGAGCTGCTGGGGATTTCTCTTGCACTGCCTCTGGGGACGCAGAATGGCTCAGTGGTTAAGGGTAGACACCCTAGAATCAGGTTTGAATCCCAGAATAAGCTGTGTGACCTTGGGCAAATTACATAACCTATCTGTGTCTCAAATTTTCTCTTCTGCAAAATGGGAATGTGGGTATTTACCTCTTAGGATTGTTCTGAGGTTTAAATGAGTTGATGTTCCCACTGCCCTTCATGGAGCCAGAGATCAACAGTGATTAGCTTGGCAAGAGATTCCTTGGCCAGCATCCCTCTCCTGGGGTAGCGATGGCTCCCAAAGGGGCCACCCCAGAGGGAGGCCAAGGGGAAGTCTGAACACAAGCTCTTCACCACAGTGCTGTGGAGCCCTGCAGGGGATAGGCTCAGCCCCTTCCAGCTCTGACACTGTCCTTTGGGCTCCTCTTCCTCCCCTCCTGCCTCTCCCCTGGCCCAGATCGCATCCCTGGTTAACTAAGGATCAAAGCCAATACCTCCTTGCTGCTTTGGTTTTCCTGGTGAGGAAGAGAGCAGAGCTCTTGCTTCCTACTTTCCAGAGCTGCTGAGATGGGGGTTGGGTGTGTGTGGGGGGATGTTGGCTTGCCTGGGGGAGGTCCTGGACATGATTGCAGTGTGGCCATAGTGACCTCCAACTCTGCCTTGGGACAGCCCTGCATCATTCGTTTTAGATGCATAATTGGAGTCTTTCTGGGAGGCCCATCCCTGGGCCCATCTCAGATACAGAGGGCTGCAAAGCCCAAGCAAGTCCCTTTGTCCTTCGTCCCCAAGCCAAGCACTGCAGAAGCAGTCATGTTGAGGAGTTACAAGCTCTGCTCAGGGGTCAGAAAGCTGCGGGTTCAAAACCCACTTAATAGTTGTGAGGCCATGAGCAAGCTCTTTGACCCTTAGGAAAAAATAGAGGTAATAAAAGTGATATTGGTCACACATAGTCAGTGTAAGGAACAAAAGTAATGTAGTCAAGGAGTTAGCTAGCAAGAATCCTGGCAGTGGTATGTGCTTAACTAAAACGTGGTTATTATATGAACACAGGATGTTAGGAGGAATTTTTCTTGTTGTTCTGAAAAGGGACCAAGTACGCACTTGCCAGGCACCTCCTGTCTGAGGGACTCACGATGCCTGTCCTTCTCTTTAACCAAGGCCATGGGCTGTGCAAAGAGAAGGCGCTGGCTGGGGTGGGGGGTGGAGGTATATGGAGGGAGCCTTAGCCTTTGGGGAGTGCAGCCTTTGTGGCTCCTCTGAAGCCAGTGTTTGTTGGGGGGTCTCCAGAAGACCTTGCCAGGTCATGGGGGAATGCCTGCAGTGAGGGGCCTCTGACCAGCCCAGCCAGTCCTGCAGCGGAATTCTGGAGTCTTGGCCCCATGTGAAGACAGAAATGGTGCTGTTTCGGACTTAGAGCTGTCTGAAGGCCCACATTGTCCTGTCCGGTGCCTAGAAGGATTGCACCCCATCCCTGTTGTGTGCAGCCTTTGGAGGTGGTTGTTCCTCCTGAGAAAGGTACATGGAGTTTAAGAGCGGCGCGGAAGACAGACCTGCTGCTCAGCCTTTGGTGCTGAAGGAAGTCAGGGCTCTAGGAAAACCTTCATTCCACTCTACTGGATCCCCTGACTCCCCGGAGACCAGCAGCTCCTCCATCCCGCTGGGACCAGACCCGTGAGAAGAGCTCCTCCCCGCTTCTCCTCCTGGGGAGGAGAAGTCTCAGAGCCAGCCCCCCCCCCCCCCCCCAGCCCACCTCCCTGTCATGCTCAGCCCAGGAGGGAGCCAAGAACCTTGTCTGGCTGCAGTGCAGGGAATGGGAAACTTTTAATCCGAGAAAAGACTGGAGTTTTAGGTTAGACTGGATCAAGTTTAAACTAAACATGAAGAGAAAACCATGGACTCAGAACAGGAAATTGCTAAGGGATGGGAAACAGAGATTCGAGGAGCGTATTTGAAAGCAGTGATTACGCTTGTATCTCCATGAATGGAGACTCTTGTAATTCACTTAGGCGCCTGAGGTTTTGCTACTCTCCCAGGACCTCCCTCTCACATTTTATAACACTAATAAGGATGATGACCACAAGGATACCTTTAAATGCTTTGATAGAGGGCTTGATATGTTTTGTTTGGTTTGGGCCTTAAAATTAGCCTATCGGATGGGCAGCACCCATTTTAAAGATAAGGATACCAAAGCTCAGAGAGATTAACACCCAACCAAGACCCAACAGGGGTGCGATACCGGAGAATACTCTGGCTGCTGCAGTTTCCAGTTTCCAGGGTATATGGAGTCCTTGGGGACCAGGTGCCAGGTCCCCCCAAGTGTGTGCAATGTGCTTCCTAGATCCTGGCCACAGGGCGCCTTGCCCGACTTGCCCTCTGCCTCAGGGCCCATGGTCGCTTTCCGAAGGGAAGGGGGGGCCTGCTGACGGTGAGGTGGTGAGAGGCTGGAGAACACATGACAACTTTGCAGCCAGCACCCACTGGGCCCAGATAATTGGGAGGGCTCCTCAGAGCACCTGGTGTTAGTTTGGAGCACATCAAAGAGAAAACCAGAAGCCTGATCGGGTTCCTCCCTCTGCCTGGAACTATTTCTTCCAGATACTGCTTCTTGGTCTTTATAATGGTCAGGCCTGGCTACCCAGGTGCCAGAAAGCTGGCCTTACTTCCCAGGAAGGAGGATAAAAGGAATGCAGTAGCCCAGCAGTTTCCATGGAAACGGATCAGGTGGAGGAGAATAGAGTCCAGAGGAACCCAGAGGTGGGAGCAGGACTTTTGACTAAACTCGGTCTGAAACCTGAGAATCTATGGACAAAATAGTTGCCTCCGAGGAAGGGATTTGGGGCACCAGAATAGCAACAGGGTGTGGAATAACAGTAGCGGGGGCTGGTGAGTGACACACTCCCCCAACAGGCAGAGCATGGGGGCTGAGAGCTCAGGCTCCAGAATCCCATAGGTCCCTTTCAGCTTTTGCTTCTGCTGCTAATCAGCAGTTCTGCCAAGTGATGGCTGTGTGACCCTGGGCAAGGTTTCTACCCTCTCTGAGCTTTCATTTTCTCATGGGTGAAATGAGGATAATTCTAGTAGCTTCCTTGTATGGCTTTTGTGAGGGTTAAACATGGTAACACATGTAAAGGGTGATGTAGGGCCTGGAACATCATAAGCACTCATGTTATTATAGATGGGAAAACTGATGGCAGTTGATAAGTCTAATCCAGTCAGTGTAGCCCATCCGCCTGGCCAACGTGATCGGTTCAGGGATAGGCAATGAGAGATTGTATCTCAGAATGTGGAGCAGCTACAGAAAGGGCTCCCTCTCCACTTGCAGATGTTCTGGTATGAAGCTGTGAGGTCTGGCGTTGCTGCAGCCATCTTGAGACCATGAGTGGCCTAAGATGGGGAGGGGCACAGAGAGGAAACTGAGGATGAAGCCCATATTGCAAAAGGTTCGGCAGAGAGACTGTAAGAAATTGGGTTGGTGTGATGTTGGGGTCCCAGAGCAATGGTCAAGAAAGAATTCTTGAGACATTTTTGGTGCAAAAAAGTGGTTTTATTATAGCACGGGGACAGGGCCCGTGGGCAGGAAGATCTGCACTGGGATTGTGAGGAGTGACTGATTATATACTTTTTAGTTAGTGGGGATTAGGGATAGAGTATAAGTCTCTAAGGAATTTGGAGCAAAGCTTCCAGGACCTTGAGGGGCTACTGCTGTATAGATAAGATTCATGAGACCATTCAGATGTGTATCAGTGGGCCATGTGTTTGAAGGATGATTGTTAACATATATCTTGGGGTGGGGTAGAGATAAAGGAAGTTTCCAAAGGGATTTTTATTTATTTATTTTTAATTTTTAATTTTTTCTTAGAGAGAGAAGGAGAGAAAGAATCTCAAGCAGACTCCCCGCTGAGTGCAGAGCCCAACACTGGGCTCCATCTCAGACCCTAAGATCATGACCTGAGCTGAAATCAAGAGTCGGATGCCTAACCGACTGGGCCACCCAGGTGCCCCTCCAAAGGGATTTTTAAAGAAGACTTACAGGATCCAGGAGGTCAGGCTAATGTCAAGGTAGGGTAGCTTTTTGTGGCTAGGAAAGTATTAACATTAAGGCAGTTGAATTCCTTGAGGGAGGTCACTCTGCCTGTCTCAGGTACTTGTCAATGGGCTGCAAGTTGTAAGGAAATTTTATTTTTTTTTTTTTTTACATTTCTTTGGCCTTTGACATTATTTGAACTGTTGGATCAAGCCGAGCCTGAAGTACCTTTGGACTCCTCTGTTACATGAATTGATATACACCCATTAGTGTTGGATTTTGTTTCATTTGCAACCAAAAAATTCCAACTCCTAACCCAAGAAGAGGGCAGTTGTTCTAATGGAAGCTGGACTTGGGAAACCTTTTGGAACCAAGGCTTCTCTCTTTACTGTTTTTTTAGGGTAGCAGGGCCCCCCTTTCATAGATTCTCTCTCCATCTGGATCCTTCCTCCATTTTCCTTCTCTCACACAGCAAGCATCCTCAAACGTCGCCTTTTCCTTCCTACCCATAGCCACCCAGCGTCAGTTTGTCCTCAAGAGTCACAGCTTCCATTTCTCCCCATAGCCTCGGCCTCTCTCTTTCCCTATTCCAAATTCCTAAGGGAAGAATGTGATTGGTCTAGGTCATCCTTTTGTGTTGGGCCATTCAGATCCTAGGTTGCTGTTGCGCTCTGCATGGTACCCACCCCTTGATCCAGTCAGCCGTGGCTGGGGACGGGGAGCGAGGGCAGGGCAGGGAGATCACAGGGTCTCTGTCTCAACTACTCAGCCCTTCCACTGTAGCACGGAAGCAGCCACAGACAATATGCAAACAAATGAACATCACTCTGTTTCAATAAAACTTTATTTACAAAAACATGGGGTGAGCTGGTTTGGCCTATAGGACATAGTTCACTGATGCCTGATCTAGTAGAAAGAGTTCTAGGCTCTCTCTAACCTCTCCAAGTCTCAGTTTCTTCTATGAAATAGGGACCGTAATAGAACCCATGTGGAAGGACTGTTGTACACGTCAGTAAAATGACTTATGGAAATTATTTAGCACAGTGTTTGGCACAGAGTGATAGATATTAGCTGCTTTTATTCTCTTTATCATTGGGTGGGATCGCAGAATAACTGGATTCTAGATCCACCTATTTACTTTGTGAATCTGGAAGAGTCCCTTCATATTCTCTGAGCCGAGCTGGGAGCCGGTCACCTCCTCTTTTCAGAAGGTGGGACAGGATTGCTAAAGAAAGGGTTGGAGGAACTGGAGAAAGGCGAGACTCAGGCAAGGAGGGCAAAGGGAAATAGAACTGCCGTGAATCCACATCTGCATGGCCTCCGTGTGAGGCTGGCTTGACCTCTGCTCAGGGACCTGGCAGGGAACCCTGGGCTCCATTTGCAAACAAACCTGCTCTGTTTCCTGCCAGCCTGGGACTTCCTGGTGGCCAGGAATTTAGAACCTTTCACCAAGGCTGGGAATAGGGTCCCTGAAGAAGCAATGTCCCATGTCCCTCTTTCAGGATTTCCCAGGATGCAGCAGGGATATTGGAATGAAGTGCTCGAAGATAAGGGCTGCATTCCATTCATGAATGAATTTGTTTAAAATTTAATTCGTCCGTGTGGAGGTGTGGGATCTATGGCCAAGGAAGGGGATGGGGGTTGCCCAATGGTAGTTGCTGCCTCCCAGATAGGACTGGACGCACCTGAGCGGTCCAGGCGGGGAGGGACAAGGCTGCCATTCTGGACCAGTGGCCACAGAGAGGACCCAGTGTTTCTCCAAGTGACCTCTTCCCTCCCACCACTAGTTATCTGGTAACCCTTGCCCTCCCTCACACTCAGACACTGTCCTGCAGACAGAGGCAAGAAAAAGATGGAAGAGACAGTATCTATCCAAAAGAAACTAACTCCTCCAAAAGTTCCCTTCTAAGCGAAAACAGCATGGTGGTGCCATAAATGGGCAGTTTTAAAGCATGCTCCCCCGTTCCTGTCCCTGCTTCCCAGCAGGCCGGGAACAATAGGTGGATGATTACATCAACTATGGGAAACAAAAAACCCGTATATTCCTGTGCATCTGTCTGAGTGATCTGTGACCCTGCTACACTCAGTTCTTTGTCACCCCCCTGGAAAGGAAGTAGGGACCCGTCTGTTTTGTTCATATTTCCCCAGCTCTCCTAGGCACTCAGCGTATAATTGTTGAATGAATGAATGAATGAATGAAGGGCAGCAGAGTGGAAGAGGCTGTTTCTGTGTTTAGAATCAGGACCCTCTGGAGGCTCTAGAAATGACCCCAGGCACTGAGCTGGCCAGCTCAACTCCTGGCAATCAAGGGCCAGGCAATGGGCCCATTTGGGTTGCCCTCAGGAGGGCAGCTCCTCTCTGTGCTGGGGGCTGCAGCACCAGCTGGTGGGGAGGAGCGGGCTGGCTCTCAGCCTTTCTCCTCATTCACTAATCCCCAGGCCTGGCTCAGGGCTGTGCCCTGCCCTGCCTTCCTGATCATGTCACTGGGAATTCCCTCAGAGGCAGGCCCCAGGGTGGGGCTTGCGGGGAGCAGGTCTAGGCTGGAAGAGACCACAGTGGGACACTTCCTGGAACCTTCAGCTCCAACTGGGATTGTCGATGGTCTGAGACAGGAGCCAGAAGCCCAGGCCAAGGCCAGCCCGGCCGGGGCTGGAGGGTGACAAAGGAGGAGGTCCAGAAGGATGAGAGGAAGAGGGGGGGAAGGGTAGGGAAGGGAGGTTTTCCAGGAGTAGCAGAGCCAGTTAGTGAGGTCTGGGCCTCCAGGGTCACCTGTTTATAGTACATGCCAATGACGCCCTGCCAAGGTCCTTCTAACAACGGGACAGCATTCTCCAGCAGCTGTGAGTATTGACTGCTAGGTCATCGTCCTCTGGAGAATTGCCACCTTGTCCAGAGATGCTCCCCACAACCCCACATGGGACGGCCCGCAGCCAATGACTGACGGGTACACAAAACCATGGGCTGGCCCCTCGCCTCAAGGTGAGAGAACCCTGCGGTACCATTCATGCTCCAGGACTCCCTGTGGGATCCCGCCCAGATCAGACCAGCTGAACCTGTACCTTTGCCTGGCTTCTCCCGTTGCCCCATCCCCCTTCCCTGCTGCTTCCAGGTTTCTCCTGGGCCCCCTCCCACTTCCCTCAATAACTCACCTGCCCCTGTCTCGGGCTCTGCTTTCAGACCTAAGACATAGTCTCAGACTAAAATCTCTTTTGCCACTTGCTGGGAAGCCCAGCTCCGCGGTCAGGACCCCAGTTTCTGATGGTGTCTAGAAACGGGCGTTTTCACATGCGGGCAGGGTGGTTTCCAGAACCTTGGTGTGTCAGCAATTCTAACCCAGAGCTCTCGCACCACCGCTCATCAGCTGCTTGAACTTGGACCAAGACTTTAGCTTCTCGGAGTTTCTATTTCTGCATCTGAGGAATTGGGATCGTAATACAATCTTGCAGGGTGGCTGCAAGATAGGGAGAGCCCAGGGGAGCACAAAGAATCTGGCTCGGAGTCAGCTGTGTGACCTTGGGTGTGCAGTTAATGTTTTTAGTCTGTTTTCTCATCCATAAGACAAGGATAATACTAGTACTGAAGTCACAGGTTCCTGAGAGCTCTAAGGACAAAGCCTGGCCCCTTAGTAAACACGAGCCAGAGGAGGTTTCTGTGGGGCCTGCCAGACTAAGTATACTCAATACAGAGAGAGTGTTGTTCTTAGTAATGCGTATATACCTAAAGTTAGTTGGCAATAAGAATAATAATAAATACCTTAGGTAATTTGGGAGAGGTGCCTAAAAGGTGGCCCAGGAGTGTGGCACATGGGACCCTTAGGGTCTGATGCATGGGGTGTGGACTGGGGAGGGGTAGGCGGATGGAACTCCTCCTGGCTCGCTTCTCAGTCAGCCAGCACGAGCCCCAAGGCCACGGTTCTGCAGCCTCCCGCCGTTTATCACCCTGTCATCTCCACACTTGAGAGCAAATCCCTGGGGATCATGGGCCAAACACGCAGAACAAGGAGCTGCTTTTTTTCTCTAGGTCTGGAGAAGGGGAAGCAAGGATGGCGAATAGCAAAGGGTGACCAAGGGCTTGTCCTTGCAGAGAGGATGGTTTGATGGGAAAGGTGCAAGTTGTGTCTCTCATGAGGAGCGGGGGTCACTGACGTGTGACTCTCAGGCGCGTCCAGCCGCCTCCTGTGTCTGCATGGCCTACAAGCTGGTAAGGGCTTGGAAACAGTGGAAAGAAAAATCATATATTTATGAAAATTATATGAAATTCCCATTTCATTGTCCATAAAAGTTTTACAGAGACCCAGCCATGCTGTCCCTGGTGGCTTACATGGAGCAATGGCAGAATGCAGGCCCCCAACAGAGACCCTACGGCCTGCAAAGCCGGAAACGTTTGCTCTCTGGCCCTTTCCAGAACAAGTTGGCTGGGCCCTGACTTAGAGCATCAGGCTGACCAAGAAAGGTCAGAAAGTAAGAAAAGCAGAAAGCACGTTGCTTCTCCCCTGCTCACATTTGTTTTTCCTCTGCTTCCTGCTCTCTTCAGTCATCTTTCCCTTCCAATGCGTGGTCCTTTCTTGGCGCCTGGCTGATGCAGAGGGAAGAATCTGATTAATAAACTCACACTAAGGTGTTGGTGACCTAATGCATTGCACCCTTCTTCTGCCCCAGGAGATTGGACTAAAGGAATAAATCTTTGCGTGGTGGAATTTTGGGAACTGTGGACCGAGTCTTGTGTGTGTGTGTGTGTGTGTGCTCGCGCGTGTGTGCATGAGAGAGATGGGGGCAGAGAGAGGTTTCTAATCACAGAGGGTGGAAGCTGCTGAGTCCTGGCCCAAAGGAAATGGCCAAATAGATTCTTTGGGAACAAACCACCTGGGAATGAGCAGGAGGAGCTCGCCTTAGTGGCTCCCGGAACCTGGGACCTTGGACAGGTTAGAGCAGGTGCCACCTCCTCCGATGTGAGCTCTAAACCTGCCTGGTGCAAGGCTCCTTTGATGGCCAGGAGGACATGGAATCTGAGAACGAGCTGGGACAATGGGGGCATCACCTCTCCTCTAAGGCTGTGCCCAGGAATTCGGCTCCCCTGTGGCTTGGCCAGAGGACAGGTGATAGCTGGCTTTGCACCTTTGTTGGGCTCGACAGACACTGGCTCTGCAGGCCTTTGGTGTGCCTTTGTGTGGTAGTGCACCTTTGTCCTTGTCTTCTCCCTGTGGCCTGGATTTGAAAGGCAGTCCCAGTTGGAGAGCAGGCCCGCCTCAGCCAGCTGCTGTTCGGCACCCCCAGACTGCAGCCTGAGCCTCCTGACTTCAGGCTCTCACTGGCTGGACGGCTGCCGCGGGGTTCTGCCCAGCCTGCCTCCCCTGCTGTTAATTCTCCAAGTTGCCCTCCCTTACCAGAACCGGGGTGGGCTTTCTGAAATGCCGGTTGTGATGGGCTGGATTGTGTCCCCCGCCCAACTCATATGTTCAAGTGCTAACCCCCAGTACCTCAGGTATGACTGTGTTTGGAGATAGGCCCTTTAAGGAGGTCATTAAGTGAAAGTGAGGCTGTTGGGGTGAGCCCTACTCCAGTCTGGTGGAGAAGAGGAAATTTGGACCCACAGAGAGATACGGGGGGTGCACGCAGGGAGTGAGAGGGTCACCGCCCGCAAGCCCGAGAGAGGTGTCAGAGGGAAACCGACCCTGCTGACGCCTTGATCTTGGACTTCCAGCCTCTGGATCATGTGAAAATAAATTTCATAAGCAATATAGTTTATGGCAGCCTTAGAAGACAGACACCAGCTTACCTCTCTGTCTGAAATCCTTGACTCTCTATCATATGCTGTGCCTTGTGCTGGAGAGCTCTTTCCCCAACCTGGCAAACCCCTCCCTCCTTCCAGATTCCTTCCCGCTGCACCTCCTCCTCCGGCCTCCCTGAGGGGACTGCCAGGTGGGGCTCTGATGGATGTTCCACACTGGATTCCCCAACAGCCTGTCCAGGTGCTCCTGGAAGACAAAACCTGTGCCTCATGGGTCTCTGTGGCGCCGGGACTCAGCTCACAGCCAGACCCGTGATATGTGTGGCTCCTCCTGGGGAGTGCGTTGTGGGAGGTCAGTGCTGGGCTGAGACTTCATCTGCACGATCTCATTTACCTTCCAGCCGTAAAGTGGGCATCCTGCACTTTCCAGCTCCTAATTCTGCAGCGAGTAGTAAATATTATAATGCACCTGAAGCGCTCGGCACAATGACATGGGCGTGTGACAGCTTCTATGGGCTTTGCTTCTACCAGCTCACACCTGCTCCCTTCTTCAGGGAACCCCTGAGCCACTTCACCTGCAAGGGAAGCGGAAGTGCTCCTAAGGGCTCAGGCAGAGGCCAGGACTTTACTTGATGTCACACCCTGGCTTGGCCGCCTTCCCCTCTGCCCTGCTCCCTCCACCCCTTTACTGCTTCCTCGTGTGGCAGCATTTTGTTGGTAAATCACTTGCCCCCAAATCCTTCTCTCATGTTCTGCTTCTGGGAGAGTCTCATGTAAGACGGGGTTGGCAAACTTTTCCTGCAAAGGGCCAGATAATAAACACTTCATAAATATTTGAGGCTTTGTGGGCCAGAGAGTCTCTGTCGTACCTACTCAACTCTGCCATTATAGCAGGAGAGCGGCCATAGACAATATGTGAATGAATATGCATGGCTGTGTTCTAATAAAACTTTATTGACAGAAAGAGGAGGGGGCCTCTTTCTGTCAGGGAGTGTCAGGAGGACTAAGACCCGAACTTAGTCTGGGGGCCATAGTTTGCTGATCTTTGCCTGAAGACAACAGCCCTAGAAGCTTGGTGCTCTGTTCCATCCTTATAGATGAGAAAATTGAGGTACAGAGAAGCTAAGTAACCTGTCCAAGGTCAAATGCGGGTCACACAAGGTCTGTGCACTGGTTCTGAAGCCTCCGTGCAGAACTGGTCCCTGCAACAGAGGTCTAGTAAGCGAATGGCCCCAGGTGTCTAGCAGGGAGGTAAGAAAAAGGGGTGGCAGGGGAGAATGTTCTGGTTGGCTTAACTCCCTTCCACCTCCAGAAGGAACACCTGCAAATGTGTGCTTGGGGTGGGGTTGCAGGGATGCATCTCCCTTCAAGTTCTGCGTGACTGCCACTGAGTTATCACTCAGTTCATTTGCCTTCTTAAAGCACTGGGTGGACTGAGAAGACTCCTGGAATCCTTTGCGAAACCTATGTGTTGGAAAGATTTTAAAAATAGCACCAGGCCCTTTGACAAGATGAGCGTTAATTACTCTGCTGCTCTGGCACTCAGCGGTGTGCTGCCACGGTGGAGGCTTGGAGTGAGGCTGTCAGTATGCCCCGAATTTTCCAGCTCAGGCCAGGGAGCTGCTTCATTATAAGGGTCTCCAACCTGAGCGTGATTCTGCCTGGGATGCGGCAGAACCTGCTTTCTATGTGTGTCAGGGAGTGGGGTGGGGCAAGAGGGGCCCAATCCGGCCCACACAGGGGCTGACCAACCCAGGAAGCTTTCTGGCCAGCTGTGTGTGAGAGAGAGAGAGTGTGTGTGTGTGTAAACTTTTCCTTAGTAAAAATAATTTATAATTATTGTAGTAAGTGTTGCTAAACAAAAAGAAGAAAACCCACCCACAATCCCACGCCTCGAGTTAGCGATTTATTAACATTTGGTTTAATTTCTCCCAGTCTTTTGTCTATGCTTATATCTATATATTATTTATTTATTACCAAAATGGGATCCTTCTGTGCATTTGGCTTAGTGCCAATGGCATATTTTGACCACGGCATTATATAGACTTCTACATTGTCTTTTGAAATGGCCATGTATGATATATGTGCATGCATGGACCCTAACTTCTTTACTTACCAGTTTCCTATTATTAGGGAAAAGACATCAATTCTGGTCATTTTACTGTTATTTTTTTTAAGATTTTATTCATCCATTTGAGAGAGAGAGAGAGTGCACGAGCAGGGGGAGGGGGAGAGGGAGAGGGAGAGAGAAGTATACTCCTCACTGAGCAGGGAGCTCCATGCAGCACTTGATCCCAGGACCCTGGAATCATGACCTGAGCCAAAGGCAGAAGACAGACGCTTAGCTGACTGTGCCATCCAGGTGCCCTTAGTCATTTTATTGTTATAAACAAAGTAGCTAAGTCTTTGTTTGAGTCCTTGATGATCCCCTTACGTTTTTAGGTGTGGAATGGCTGAGGCTTGGGGTAACCGTTGGGGAGGTTGAAATCTCATTGATCTGTTATAAATGATCTGCTTCTTTTTTTTTTTTTAAGATTTTATTTATTTATTTATTTGACAGAGAGAGAGAGATCACAAGTAGGCAGACAGGCAGGCAGAGGGAAAGGGAGAAGCAGGCTCCCTGCTGAGCACAGAGCCCAATGTGGGGCTCGATCCCAGGACCGTGGGATCATGACCTGAGCCGAAGGCAGATGCTTAACCATCTGAGCCACCCAGGCGTCCCAATGATCTGCTGCTTCTTGACAAGACATTCTAAAGGAGCAATTAAGGGCACATGTTCTAAAGCTTGAGCAGCTGGGTTTGAATCCCAGCTCTGTCTTAAAAAGGTTTGGGACCCTGGGCATATTACTTAACGTCAGTTTCTTTACCTGTAATGTTAGAACTATCCAACTTTGTTCTACTGGGATAATGATTTGATTCTGCCACTGCTCTGGCAGGGTCCCCTCCTGCTTTTGCCTTTGGTTCTGTGTCCCGAGCCTCACTGAGGGAACACATGAGTGGCACTTCCCTCAGGTCTTGATTCAGATGACCCCCTTTCTGATTATCCTCTCTCCATCATTCTCTGTCACTTACTGGGCTCTATTTTTCTGAGACTACCATGACCTCCTGATGTATAACATGTCTATTTGCTTTTGTCTATTCCCCTCCCCACCACCCCACCCTGAGAATATAAGTTCCTTGAGGGCAGGGAGTTTGTTATCTGAATTATATTGCCTGTTGCATGGATGGTGCTTGAATGTAATTTTGGGCATGGATGAATTTTGCCTGTGAAGCACTGAACATGGTGCGAAGCCCAGGCTGGTGCAGAATAAACTGTTATTCACCTACTAGAAGAGCTGAATGGAATGGTTGGGAGGTTGAGATGGTGGTTTCCGGGGATCTGAGCAGCGTGTCACTGAGGGAGCAAGAGGCGGGAGGTGGGAGGGATGTCCTATTTGACCACTTGTCCAGCTCTTGGTTGAGTGGGGTTTGGGACTGGGCTGCCGGGCACTGGGGAGGTATGGCCGCGGTGCCCCCCTCTCTCCCCTCTCTGCTCCCTTCTCAGGGACACTGCCCCTCCTTCCACAAACACAGCGCCTCCTCTCAGTGAATCCTTCCTTGGGCTGTTTGATTTTGAAGGGGAGCCAGGCAGCTGGAACCCCGGGAAGAGCCGAGGGCCCTTCCTCGTCCTGAGCTCGCTCTCTTCTGGGGCTGCATTTCCCTTCTCATTTACGCTCTTTCTCTGCTGCAGTGGCCTGGAATTGCGTGCTGCCCTGAACGCTCTCCCTCACTCCAGGGCTTTTAATGTGCTGTTCTCTCTGCAGGGAGGACCTTTCCATCCACCCCCTGCCCCACGGCATCCCACTACCTCTTACCCTTCCTTTCAGGGCTCAGCTCAGGTCTCGCCCCTCATCCCAGTCCGGTCCTCTGCAGCCCCCACACTTCTGTCCACATTGATTTTCTCACACTGTGTTTTTTCACTGGCCTCCCCGACTCAACTGTCCAGGTGAACACAGGGACTCTGCAACACTCACTGTGTGTCCTCAGCACCTTGCCCGACACAGAGAAGGTGCTCGTATTATTGGGTGAGTGGATTAATAATGATGAAACAGGCACCGAAAGTGTCGGGGGTGGGGAGAGGCGGCTTCCAGGGTGGGACACCTGCTCATGGTCACGTGGTGAATTGGTGCCAGGGCCTGGAGCCTCAGGTCTGTCTCAGGCTAGGCCCTTCTGCAGTGTTTTGGATAAAGCATCCTTATGTGTCTGGAGGAGTGACATTCTCTGCTTGGTGTCCCAGCCCTGTCGGATTCAAATGCTTCAGCCAGTTTCTATAAATGTGAACATTTCAATCGGGCAGCAGCTGCTATGGTAACGGGCTGAATCTTAGAACTTGGGGACTGGGAATAGACCGGAGACCAGGTAACTTTCAAGAGGCCCTTTTTGAATTGTGCTGGTGTGTGGAAGCTCACCAGGGACATCTGATTTTGCCCAAGTGCTCCCTGATGCCGACACTCAGTGCTTCCCTCTCTCTGGGAAGGGATCTTCAGGGGTTTCACCGGCCATATTTGTGCTATCTTAGGCTTATCCTCTTGGATCCCAGGTTGTTTGGGACTTAGAGGAGGCAGGCTGAGATTTTTCTTGGTACACTGAGGTGATAGGACTGGGGAAGGGCATAGTAAAGCAGGGAGAGGAAGGTCACTCTCACCTTTAATATTCTGCTCCAGTCAAACTTGCAAGTAACAATTTAGGCTCAGGGGCACTTTCTCCTTCTGGAGCTTTCTCAAGTGGTAGGACAATGTTTTTGAAACATTAACTGATAATATTTTCCCCATGGCATTTTTTTCTTCCCATTCAGACTGTACTGCTGTGTGGTCAATATTTTGCAACACATGCAGCTGGTGCATATGCATACAGCTGTTCAGGTTGTGCACTGTGTAAGTCCATTCAGGCTGTGTGCAAGATGCTTCTCAAATTGTGCAGTGTGCTAGCCCTGAGAAGGGAGGTAACAAAAGAGAAGGGAGATGCTTCAGGGATTTTGCATTCAAAAGCCTTGGCCTTGGGGGAATGAAATGAACTCTAAGTATAGATGAAAGGATGAGAGAATGGTGGATAACCAAGAATAAGGATTCTTCAGCCCCAGTCTAAATAAAGATTCCTTGAGGTATCAGAGGGAGAAGAGAGGTAGTAGCTTATTGAGAAGAGGACCCTGAAGTCTGCAACATGGGCCAAGTCCGGGTCAGGACAAGGGGTGTATGGCAAAAATCATCAGTTTGCTGCATCCAGGAGTCTCAGAGACTTGTGCCCCATTTTCCAGATGGTGCTTCAGAAAAGAAAGTGCTGCATGGTAAATCTAGGCCTAAAAGGGTGAGGGACGGCAGGATGATTTCAGTGCTGTGGACACAGCATCAGAGCCAACCAGAGAGCTGCTGAAAATGAATGATCCCGTGGCCAGGATGGGCCATGACTGAGCAGGCTTCTGTGTGGACCAGCAATCAGGGAGGATGTGGTGGCTGAATCAGGAGGCCCAAGTGGATGGGGATCGCAAGAATCAGATCTCCCTCCACCTCCACTCCTCAATGGTCCTGGAAACCTGTGTTGGGAAATGGGATTGGGGGTCCTCAATTTGGCTCAGATTTGGTGTCTGTTCTCTGGTGGGATGAGGAGTGAGAGTAGAGATTAAGTTGCATTAAAGACAAATAAGGTAATGTTTCTTGTAGTCAGTCCTGAGTCTTGGATGCAAGATTTATTCCCTCAACACATTGCTCTCAGATTCTCAAAAAGGAGCCTTGACTGGCTGTGGTTATCCAGCAGGGCTGCTGGTTAGCTGTGGGGAGCTTGTGAAAACACCCGCATGTGCTCTTAGACTTGAGAACCAGACTGTCTCGGCGGGGCTGGCCTGTGTACTCTATTAGCTAGATCAGTGCATACACAGTAGCCGGTGAGACTCTTTCTTAGCTGAATTTGCTGTGTGCTTTGGAGAAGCTTCTTCCTTTTTTTTTTTTTTTTCCCCTGTTGCTTTATTTATAAAAATGAGTAAATCCCCTTTCTGTGAGTGACTCCGAACAGTCTGAAATTCTCAGATGACAGATCTTAAAAGAAACATATAGCAATGCTGGTCATTAAAAAACATTCCGTGATTATTGTTTAAAAAGGGAGTCTTTGGGGCACCTGGGTAGCTCAGTCCAACTCTTGATCTCAGCTCATGTCTTCATCTCCGGGTTGTGAGTTCAAGCCCCTCTTTGGGCTCCATGGTAGGCGTGGAGCCTACTTAAAAAAATAACTAAATAGATAATAAAATAAAAAAGGAGTCTTTGTCACTTAGAAATTCGTTCTTTAATATTAACAGATGAAATAATAATAATTAAAAAGCCTAGTTACCTGTAGGAGGAGAGAGAACAGGTGGAGGGGACAAGGACCAAAGCTGAACTTAGCAGGATGTATAACCTTTTCTGTAGATTTGACTTTGAAACAGTGTAAATGTTTTCCATGATTCCAAAACAAAATTAACTCAAAGTGGAAATAACAATCTTGGAACAAGGAAAGAAACACTATAGTCATGTGAACCTAATTGTGTGTTAGGTTGGTGGCACACAAAAAGGAAACATTTTATCTGACTTTTAAAACCCAGTATTTTAACTGTACACACTTAGTAGAATATAACCTAAGGGCAAAAGAACTGAAAAATAGATCTTAAAGTGTTTCCAGTAAAAATACCATGAGAAATAATATTGATATTATTATTCAAAACTATTTCAGACACACACATAGTAAAGTAAAGCAAATAAGTAATGATGTCATTAGAAAGTACGATTTTTCAATATGAGCGAAGAGAAGCAAATATCAAATTAAGGGCTTTAGGAAAAATTCTGTAATTTAAAATTTGAATTGGTAATATCAGTTTAAATGTATGATGCACTTTCTTTTTTGAGATATACACACGCATGTTTATATTTCCTACATCTGTGAACCCCAGAAGCCAAGACCAATGACCACCCAACTCCATAGCAGTGAGAGGCCCAGGGCCCAGTTCATGGTCTCCCAAACCATTCCCCACTAGAAGGGGGGGGTATTTCTTTTTCTTTTCTTTAAAGATTTTATTTATTTGACAGAGAGAGAGAGCACGAGCACAAGCAGGGGGAGTGGCAGGCAGAGGGAGAGGGAGAAGCAGGCTCCCCACTGAGCAGGGAGCCCAATGTGGGACTTGATCCCAGGATCCTGGGATCATGACCTGAGCCGAAGGCAGACACCTAACCAACTGAGCCACCCAGGTGCCCCCCGGGGGAGGGGGTATTTCAACAAAAGGCAATGTATAGAACCTGTTTAGATCCTGATTTGAACAGAATAACTGTAAAGAAGCATTTATGAAATGATATCAGGAAGATGATTGGGAAATATTTAATGGAATGAAGGAATTATGGTAATTGTATTTTGGCTCTGTTTTAAAAAAGATATATACTGAAGTATTCACAGATGACAACTCTTGGTTTTGCTTCAAAATAATCCAGTAGGAATGGGGGGAAAAGTGGGTGGAGATTAGAAGAAAAAAAGATGGGGCAAATACTAGTCATCAGTGACATGGGGGTTGGTTGTATTTTTCTCTGTACTTCTGTGTGTGTTTGAAAATTTCCACAGATTTTTTTTTTCTTAAGTAGGAGGAAAAGAAGAAGCAGGGGGAGGAGGAGAAGGAAGAGTAGTGGGTATTCCGTAGATGTCCCAAGTTAAAGCAATTTAGGTTGTCCTCAAGGAGAGAAGTCCAGACCTCTAGGGAACACAGCCATTTCTCTCTGCCCCAAAGGTCACAGTGCCTACTGGGCAGAGAGACACATGACTGGTGACCTAGACAGAGATTTGGGAATCACAGCAGTGAATTGGATAATCCATTTAGAGGCAGCTGGCTGAGCTGGCCTGGTGGAAGGGCAGCCAGGAGCCTGGCATAGGCAGAGAGACCCAGGGAACAAGGAGCTGTGTGCCCTGGGTTTGTAAAGGGAACAAATCCCACTTTTTTAAAATTTAATTTTATTATGTTATGTTAGTCACCATACAGTACATCATTAGCTTTTGATGTGGTGATCTGCGATCCATTGTTTCC
>NC_138384.1:12493550-12510739 GCF_054177405.1 Leptonychotes weddellii | reverse complement strand
TCTCTGATTGACTTATTTCGCTTAGCATAATACCCTCTAGTTCCATCCACATCGTTGCAAATGGCAAGATGTCATTTTTTTGATGGCTGCATAATATTCCATTGTATATATACACCACATCTTCTTTATCCGTTCATCTGTTGATGGACATCTTGGCTCCTTCCATAGTTTGGCTATTGTGGACATTGCTGCTATAAACATTGGGGTGCACGTACCCCTTTGGATCGCTACATTTGTACCTTTGGGGTAAATACCAGGTAGTGCAATTGCTGGGTCGTAGGGTAGCTCAATTTTCAACTTTTTGAGGAACCTCCATACTGTTTTCCAGAGTGCCTGCACCAGCTTGCATTCCCACGAACAGTGTAGGAGGGTTCCCCTTTCTCCGCATCCTTGCCAACATCTGTCATTTCCTGACTTGTTACTTTTAGCCTTTCTGACTGGTGTGAGGTGATATCTCACTGAGGTTTTGATTTGTATTTCCCTGATGCCGAGTGATGTTGAGCACTTTTTCATGTGTCTGTTGGCCATTTGGATGTCTTCTTTGCAGAAATGTCTGTTCATGTTAAAGACTTTATTTATTTATTTGAGAGAGAGAGAGAGAGAGAAATAGCAAGGGAGAGCACGAGTGGGGGGCGGGGAGAGGGAGAAGCAGGCTCCTCATGGAGCAGGGAACCCAACGTGGGGCTTGATCCCAGGAGAGGCAGATTTTTTTTTGGAGAAAAGGGATCTAATGGATCAGTGGTTTTTCAGCTTCTGACATGTACATATACATTTTTAAAATTTCAGTATATACACACATGGAGAAGCCCAAAGTTTATGAAACAATACGTAGACTGACTATGTGCAAGTACACTGTGCGTTTTTTATTCCATTCTTTTCTTTTCAAAATGCTCGTCACAACCCTCTCGTATGGATTTTGCACAGTTCCATAGTTTTAAAAACACTGATATAGATGGTCCAAGTTCAAAGCCAACAACTTCTGGCCTATTTGTTGTTGGTGGAGCTGTCCACGTTGTTGATTTCTGCCTACTAGACTAGGAAAAAGCATCCTAAAGCATCCTAAAGCCTCTCAAGTTAGCCAACAGAAGAGGGACTTTTATGCTGAGTTTCTCCTCTTTCCCACCCTGAAAAGCTGTTCTCTGGCCACAGGGCTGGATGTGTCAATGCAGAACTGTGTGTAATGAAAACAGCCCTTGCTAGCAGTCAGCCACTGTTCCGAGCGCTTTGCACATACTCTCTCTCTTAATCCTTGTTATAACCCCATTCATAAGAAGTAGACCTAACTCTTATCTCTAATTTTAAATAAGTGGCTTCTCAAGGAGATTTTATAACTTGCTCAAGGTCACACAGTTACAGGGAGGTGGCGTTGAGATTTCAATCCAGACCTCTCTGACTTCAAAGATATTTAATAAAATTTCTCCTTAAGATGTGTAGGTGCAGGAGCTGAATAATTCAGATCAGTTCCACAGCACAATATTTACTCTTTCACAGAAGGTCCAAATGACAGTGCTCACCCGGGGCCCCGGGCTCTGGTGGATAGTTACAGCGCACAACTGCGCGTGATGTTCAGTGCGGGTGACTGGCCAACTTGCTGATGGCCCAAACCGCATTCCTCTGAGCTCCAAGCAGTCTGCCATCTGGAAAAATGCTTCCTTTATGAGGAACTGCTAAACCCAGGAGGCCCTCCTGCAGCGAAACATACCTTCCACATGCCTGTCTGTTGGCTTCCCACAAGTCCAGCCAAGGGAACGAAGCCAACTCAAGAGAGCAGGGAGGGAGCGTACATATTCAAAGTATGTCTGTTTGCAATCCACATAAATACATTCCCTAGCTCAAACCAGAGAGTTGAATATATCTATGTAAATGGCCAATATTATACCAGTGCAAGCTTCCCCAAGGTCACCTGGGCATTGCAATATTTTGCAGTCCAGACATCTGACATGAACCAGATGGCTCCCTTCTTTTTTCATAATAACGTGTTTACTTCTTCTCATCCTCTGTCTGACATTTATGGAGTACCTGGTCAGATGAGCAAAGAAAAATAAGACAAAGCTCATCTGCTATTGAAGTGATGCTGTCTCCTCCCTTCCACTGCCCGAGGTATCATCTGTCTCTCTCGGGTTCTTCTGTTCTGTTATTGCAAACTCCTCCTTCCTTTCCCCAGAGATGAACACAAATTAATGTGTGGACTGGAGACCAGCACATGGTGACATCAGGATTTTAAGAAAGCCAGTTTTCCCTGTTGCAAACAGGATAGGCACTGTTCCCCATGGTTCCTCAACTTCTAATCAACTATGCTAATTTGAACCCCACAAACAAGCAAAGACTCAGAAGAGGGTGGCTGCAAAGAGCCCAAGTGTGGAAAGCTGTTCTGAACTCTGCTGATGTTGTGGGTTAAAATTTCCAATCCTTTGTTCTTTATCAATAAGTATTGTTCTGCTCTCCACCTGCATTCTCTTACCTACTGTACAGGATTCCTGAGAATATTTTGCCATCATTTTTATCACAGTTAACAAGTAGTGCATACATAACTTTAGTGTTTGATCAATTGATACTCCCTAAGAGTAGGTATTGGCATCCTTTTTTGATCTCCTTTTGGCTGCATATGGTAGGTCTGAACACATGTTTGTTGAATTAATTAATTAGAAAATGACATGAGCCAGTATCCATGTGATGATGGTCTTCATGCCAAGATGTTGAATAAAGCCCAGGTCCATCTAGAAATGGTTTTCATTGTTCCTGGTGGTATAATATGGAACATTCTCAAGAGAAAATACTTATAAAATGAGAGTCAACGAACATCTCTGGATTAGAGGCAAAGGCCATAGCAGCCAATGTCAACCACCATCTTTTCTCATGGTGCCCTTTTGATTGTCATGGGATGTGATTATGGGCATATCAAAGAGATAAGAAAGGAGTGGGCCATTAGGTATTGCCATGAGAGAAGTTTTGGGGACATTTGCACAAAATGGAAAGATGATTAAAGCCTATTCCCATAGTTGGGCAAACATCAGTTATCTATAACATCTCCTAGAATTCCACAATCCAGACAGACCTCTCTTTCTTCTCTATATTGGCTCAAGACCCCAAGATGCCCCCAAGGTTCTTGGAATTTTAGAGATGGAAAGAACTTTTGATACCATTGAATCCAAATGACCTTGTTTCATAACTGTCTTGGGCTAACTGAATTCCTTCATTTATTCATTGATTCAGCCTCTGTGTCTTAAAGGTCTACCAGATGCCAGGCACTGAGCTCATGTTACTACAGGGGCACAGTAGTAAACAAATCGGGACAGTCCTAACTACACTCTTCGCTCTTGTATTGTTTACGTTCTGATGACTCACAGAGAAAAGCAGTTGAAGAAGTAAATGAGCAAGATGGTTTCAGATAGCGGTGAATCCTGGGAGGGAGATAAAGCAAGGTGACAAGACCGTGATTGGGAGAGGAGCTGGATGTGAGAATAAGGGAACACGCCTCTACGATGAATATTTGAATTGGGATCTAAATGATAAGAAGGAGTCAGCCTTGCAAAGTTCCACGTGAAGAACTTGCAGCTGCTTCTCTGGCAAATACCACAAGATGAGAATAAATCGTGAGATTCAAGAACAGAAAGAAGACCAGTGTGTCAGGATCACCGTGAGGGAGGGGGAGGCGAGAGTTGGGCAGCTGCCATCTCATGCACGGCTTTGCAAGTCATGGCAGGTGGTTTGGATTTCACTCTTGGTGCAGTGGGAAACCATGGGGGAGCTTCAAGCAGGGAAGCAAAGTGATTTGATATTGCTTTTTAAAGGACTACTCTAGCTGCTTAAGGAAAATAGTCCATCGGAGCTGGCAACGGAGAAGCATGATCCAAATATGTGATACCTCCTTAATCACCCAGTGATTAATGGCAAAGCCAGAGGTAAAAATACTAGGTTTCTTCCAACAACAAATGGATTCAGTTCAGTTGAAAAAAATGTAAAAATAAAAGAGTAGTTATCATTTATTAAATGCTTAGTGTTGCCAGACTCTGTGCAACATGCTTTATATGCAGCATTGTATCTAATAGTTGGCATAATTATCTAAGGTGGGTCTCATTCTTCTTCTTTCTATTTTGTGAATGAAGAAACTGAGGCTTCAAGAATTTAAGTATTGTGGCCAAGTTCACACAGATCACAATGACAGCGAGGCGGAGTGAGGATTAAAACCAAGTGAACTCCCATAGAGCCCATATGCCACAAAGATCAGTCTCATTACTTGCAGTGAGGGGCAGTTTATCCTAGTGGTTAGGCAGGGTGTTGGAGCCTGGCTGTCTGTGTTCAAATTCCAGCTCTCTTGCTTACTAACTCTGTGACCTTGGGCAAGTCACTCATTGTTTGTAACGTGGTTGAAATTTTTGCTCTGTTGCATCCCTCTTCCCACCACTTCCCATGGTGGTTAGTAATAAAATTCTGGAAAGAAATATGACCCTTGTGCTTTGTTTTTGCAAAGAATGGAGAAGCTGGGAAGACAGGGTCTATGTTATAGCTATGGCTTATAGAGTAGATGGTAGTGCTGCCTTGGGGAAAGGAACTGATGCCCTGTCTCTGGATTCCCAAGAAAAAGGAAAAGTGGGGTCGGGTGGGAGGATTCTGAATTAGGCCTAATAAGCAGCCTTGGGGCTGGGAGGGCAGAAAGTCCTCATGGGTTCCTTGGTACCTGTGTCTCTGAAATCCAAGCTCACGGTTTTCACAAACTGTTCAGTGTCTGTGCTCTTCCACGTGATGGTCAGCAGGGTGCAGTGTAGCCAATATATTACTTGTGAGTGAGGGGTTGTCTGCTTTTAGCACAGGGGTCTGGGGAAGAGTTTATGCAGCCTGAAACTGCACCTGTCTGAGCAGGTTCTGGGTAGAGAACGCCACCTTCTTTCTCCTCCAGGATCCTATTCTTCCCTCTTTCCTCTTGTCTCCTGTTCTATTCTACATCCTCTGCTCTGCCTTACATCCTCATGTCTCACCTTTTGTCTTTGTAAAGCGTGCTCATACCCGTTCCCTCCTGGCATCTTCCCAAATATTCCTTGAGAGAGGCAGGCCCAGGTTAGGTATTTATCATTTACAGATGAAGAAACAGAGGCCTAGGGAGGTGCCTGGTCCCTAGCCCCTGTTCTTCCCATATACTTAGAGGACCTGGAAGCCAATGGTCAAGGTCTTGTTTATCATTCCAGAGAAGGTGATTCTACCACGAGTGCACCACATTTACCTTGGAATTAGAGCAAAAGCTGCCAAAGCAATAAACTGAGAAGGGTCTCATTCAGAGGTGTGGGCTCTGGGGAACTGTCTTTTTCATGAGGGCCTCCACTTAAAGGATCACAAGCCAAAGGGTGAGAAACGTTTGAATACACACTCATGACCAGGTGGGTATAGAACACCTTTGTGCTTTTTAAAGAAAAGAAGCTGCCAGAGTCCCTGGCTCAAGGCCCAGTTGGTTGGATTGAGCCAGTGAAAGCTAAGACCACATCCTTTGTGCAGAAACATTGAACTGTAAGCACATGTCTTCATCTCTTTAAACCTTGTTTCTTCTCATATAACGGGCGATCGTAATGGGGCAGTCGTGACAGTCTACACACACTCTGTATTCAACCAGTATTGCTCTTGGTGTCAAACAGGGGCTTTACTATTTTCATAGCCACTCATTATGGAAGATTGATTACATCGATGGCTCTAATTAATGACTCCCTATATCCATACCCTCTGCCATGATAATTTCTAGACCCTACTCTCTCTGGCTCCAAGCTGGCCTGTGTCTTGTTTTGGCCAGTAGGATGTGGCATCTATTAGTTTCAAGCCCGGGCCTCCAAGAGCTTTGCACTCTTCTGTAATCTCTTGCTTGCTGTTGAAACCATGCCACGACTGTATGAAAAAGCCCAGCTAGCCTGCTGGAGGGTGAGAACCACACACACGCAACTCAGTTGTCTTAGTGGGAGACATCAGACTGGGCTACAGCCCATAGACCCCCAATCCTGCGAGAGAGCCCAATTAAGTTCAGCGTGTCTGCCCGCTGCACCCACAGTTGACTTCAGGCACATGAATAAGTTCAGCTGGGACCAGAAGAACTGCTCAGGGGACCCATGTATGATGAGCCATAACAAGTACTTATCGTTTATTGTTGCTTAATTTGGGGAGAGTTTATGAGGTAGCCATAGCTAACTGATGCACTGAAAGTTTTACCTAGGCTAACTGTAGGAGGGTAATGCGGGGTGAGACTATTTGGAAGGTTACGAACTATGTTACTGAATACTTAAAGCAGTGTGATATTCTTAAAGTCCTAAGTTCAGAGATAGTACATGGTGGTTCAGAGTAAACACTGGAATAAAACAGACCTGGTTCCAAATCCCTGCTCTACCTCTTTCTAAATGGGTACCTTTGGTCAAATTTCTCTATGACTCAGTTTCCTCTTCTGTAACATGGGGATAATAATAGTTACTGGAAAGGTTGTGAGGATAAAATGGGATAATGTATGTATTTAGTATGGTGTGTGGCAGATAGCAAGTGCTGAATAAATGTTAAGCATCCTTACTGGTGGTATATTTAACCTCCAAATGACATTGCTACATATAATCACGCCGTTGCTGCAGGTCCAACTGGTAACCCAGGACAGGATTTTGCAGTCAAATCTTCTACAGCTTTGATAAAAGAAGAATTGCAGTTGCATATATATTTTTTCCTCCTTTCTTTAATTATGGAAGTCACCCATATTGTATACCTTAATCAAAATCTCTTCTAGGGCAAAATTCCTGATTCAAAGAAAATCTGTATTGTGAGCTATGACTTATAATTATGAATATTGAACCTTCAGTGCATCATGGTAGACCTTATTTTCTTAGAAAGGAAATGTGCATACCATGCTCAATCGTGAGACAGGGGCATAAATCTCTTTTTGCTGCAAGTTGCAACAACTTACCTCCTATTTTGTTGAACAAGGAAACAGAGCAATTATCCACAGTATTGACGGTGGAAAAAAATCATCTGACTATATAGCTCTCATGTAAAGGCTTAACTTGACAGGAGATCTGAAAAGGAAATCAGATGTAGGTTTAATGTTCAGGGCAAAACTGCCTTTGGTGATCAATTCCTCACCGGCTTTCAGGTACACTAGTTGATGTCTATTCCTAGTGGAGAAGGACAGTTGTGAGGGAGATGGGGTGCTGGGGTGGAAATTCTTCCCAGACTAGAGAGGAATGCCGTGTCAACTTCTTGGTCCTGAGCAGAATTAGGCCTGGGTGAGCATTCACTGATTTTGTTGACTCTCAGTTGATTTAATTTAAAAATAATAAAAAACCAAACTTGGCCCTTTCCCTAAACACTGGCTCTTAGCCTTTTTTGTTTTGTTTGCCTTGGTCATGTCATTGGGGTGTCTGATGTTAGCTATATACCTACGAACACCCACAACACTGTGTATACAGTCAAGGGGTTCCCAGTCCCTCAAGTGCATCAGGGAGCTCCACTGTTTTGTTTTAAAGGGAATGGCAAATCCCCAAGTCCCATTACCCAGTGATGGATCCTTCCAGCCCCTTCTCGCACAGATCAGATGAGTGCATTTCATCCCTGTATGTTCTTCCAGGGATCGCAGTGAGTGCACTTGACATTATCACAAAAACTCATCTGTGAGTTGTCTGGCAGAGATACTGCTTCCCCAGTGGGCTACAGAGGAAATCTGTGATCACACTGAGGTGTCTGTGTAGGCTGCCACCGGACTCCCACTCAAGTGATCCTGGGGTTCTTGGGTCAGACCTCCCCCCAGCTTAGCTCCCTGAGGGCGGCACGGTGGTCAAGGTGAGCGGGTGTGATGCTTCAGCAGGGCAAACAGCTGGTGAGCTCCCACCGTCCAGAAATGGGGCTGCACCAGAGGTTTACGGTAAGTTCCCTCTGGAGTGTTTGATATCTGGGCCTTATTGGTTATTAAATATTATGACTATTACCCCTGGATGCAAGTGACAGAAACCTACAGTTTTTATCGTATCTCTCCAAATCCAGGGGAGGAAGCATAGTGCCTTTCTTTCTTTCTTCATTATCTGGCTCTCTCTCCTTATCTTTGAATGGACCCATAGTTCCTAATTAGTATCATTTCATTTCATGACTCTAGCAGAAACTAATCAGAATCTCTGGGTTGCAATTGAGAATTCTTGGGGGGAAGGTATCTAGCGGGTCAGGTTTGGGTCAGGTGTCCATCTCCAGTCAGCTGTGGCTAGGGGGTTACTGTCACATGATACCGTTTAGCCTGCCCATGTGAGTGGTGAGGAGGGGGGCAGTTACCTGAGAAGGGCACTGTGGTAGGCAGCTTCTGAAATGGCTCCCAGTGGTCACTGCTTCCTGGGATTCACACCTCTGTGCAATCCCCTCCCCTTGAGCGTGGGCTAGACCTAGTGACTCTTGATTCAAATGAGTAGACTACACCAAAATTAGGTTACAGAAGACTGGGACTTGCGTCTTGCTCAAACTCTTTCTCTCTGGTTCTTCTTGTGTCCTTATTCTGATAAAGCAAGCTGCCATATTGTGCCCTATGGAGAGGTCCATGGGGTAAGGAAGGGAGGGCGGCGCCTGGCCAAGCACCAGAAAGAAACTAAATCCCGCTAACAATCATGGGAGTGAGTTTGGAAGTGGATCCTCCCCTAGTCGAGCCCTGAGATGACTATGGCCCTGGCTGACATCCTGAATGTTGACTTGGAGACACCCAGAGCCAGAGGCACCCAGCTAAGCTGTGTCAGGATTCCTGACCTGCAGAAACTCTGAGATAACACTTGTTGTTTACAGCCACTAAGGTTTGCTCTACCATTCCAGCAGTCCTGCCCCTAAGCTACTAAATTTTGAGATACTTCATTGTGTGACAACAGATAACGAATCCAGGCACCTGGTGGGTGAAGAGGCTCTGAGGTCACATGACTTGTGTCTTGCCCTCAGTGCACTGTGTACCAGCTGGGTGGTTTTGTGCAAGTTATCCTACCGATTCAAGTCATGTCCTCTTCTGTAAAATAGGGATAATAGTACTAATATGGTTGGTATGGGGACTAAATGAGTAAACCCAGTGCCTGCATGCAGATTAGTTATACTAATATTAATAAGTAATAAATAAATTAATATTAATGATATCAAGGAAGTTTCGCTACTGTTACTGAGCTTTCCCAGCTCTGCTAACCCTAAACACTGGGGTTACTCGTGCCTCAGTTTTTTCTTCAAAGAAGCCTAAAGAACTCTGTGCCCCTTACAGAAATGCTTATCCAAAATCTCTTCGAAGAAAATGGCTATTTAACTACTAAATGTGAAGAATATTTCCATTCTGCTCATTTTGGTTTTTGTAGTGAAGAGCAATTTCAATATCACGGAGAAGTCAAATGACAGAATTCATGCTCTCAGGTTCAAAATACCAAAAAATATTTGAGCTGATGGAATGGAATTTATTTTCACAGTTTTTCCTTTACACAAAGGCCTCCGACAACTGTCTGCAGCCAATTATTTGGTGTGTGGAAATACCAGGGCACTACGCAGTGGCAGTTTATCACAGAGACGAGACCTGAAGATGAAGAGCATAGGGTAATCATTGGTGCTTCAAAGATTTCTGCCTTCTGAGGCCGAAGCCCACGGTGTCAAAGGTTTGATGGGATTTGCTCATTAATGCCAAGCTTGAATGCTTAGTTAGCATGCTTTCATTTCTCCTCAGGGATGCTGTTTTTCTCCCACTGGGAACTTGGGGGCTTGGGGAGGGGGGCGGTGGGACGTGTTGGATTTGCAGAGTTCTCACCTGCCTCACCTCCCTCTTTACACCTCTGCATCCCAAGGCCACTGCCCAGGCCCAGATTTCCTGCCTGTCTCCTGCCACACTGTGTGTGTGTTACAGCCCCTGGGGCTCGGTCGCCTGCCCCCCTTCCCCACTCATTCGCAGGGCTGAGCTGCGTCCTTCCGGAGCCTGGCTGCTGAGCTGGGGGTAGCTTTCAGAGCTTCCCTCACGTTAGCCATCCTAAAGTGAAGCACAACAAAAGCCCCCTGTGCTGAGGGTGACACCGCTCCTTACTGAGAAACCAAGGGGCAGCAGAAAGAGTAGGAAGTGTGGTAGCCAGACAGACTTCACGAAAAATATCAAGCTCCCTGAGTAGGGCCTGCCGCCACCATCAGACTGGGGTGTGCTAAGGTCATCACATTTCATCTTTTTCCCCCCTCCAGCCCTGTCCCTGAGGATGGTAGGGTAAAATTGCCAGTCTCCTCACAGTGATAAAACAGCAACACTTTTTGGCTTCCAAAATCACCATCCCCCGTCATTCAGTGAAATAAACTAGTTAAAAATAATTACTACCAACAATCAAACAAGGAAAGAGGTTATCCTCATGCTGTAAACTGAGAAGTGCCCGACAAGGAGGAAAACAGATTTTGGTGTGACTCAGTGCAGCTCCTAAATCACCCTTTCCCCTAGAAGTGATACAAGGGATGGAAATGACTTGCAAAACTTTGAGAATTCTGCCCAATTCTCCCTGATTTGGATAGAAGATGATGAAGTTGTGGTAGGAAGCTTAGAGAAAAGTCAAAGAAATCTCTTCCAAGAGCAGAGGTTCACATCTATGATCTCAGTATCACAGCTGAGTCAGGAAAAGCCCCTGGGTGTCGTCATCTGCCAGGATTCCATGCTGAATCAGGGGATTGAGTTGAAGCCTAAGGATACTACCCCCGAGGGAAGAAGGGGGATCTCAATCTGGACTTTAACAGAATCTTAGAAGAGAAGGTAAGTCCAGTCCTGTACCAAAAGCTGCAGGAAATTTACCAAGTTCGTCCCACGTTTCTGCCCCAAGGCTATAAGAATGTGGGTGGATTGCAATTCCCAGGGCTGAAAATGTTGCTGGAAGGGAAAAAGGTCCCAGATAAGGTGCAGAAGTTGTCAATGAGATAGTTGTCATCTATCCAAAAGGAAGCAAAAGGAAGAACTGGGGAGAGCTGTCTATTTGAAGCCTAAGCAGGATGAAAAGAAGCAACATGGTAACTAAGCAAGCATTCTGCAGGTGAATAAAATGAAGGGAAGACTTAAATGAGCATAGCAACCATAAAACAGATGAGAGACTGCAAGAAAAAAACAAACCAAACAAACAAAAAACACCAAGGAACGTAGAAGTCCCCTGAAATTGCTTTGAGCTACAGAGGAAATTAATAAGAACATGAATTCAATAAAACAAGAGTAAAAAAACAAAACAAAACAAAAACCTCATTTCAGGGATGAAATTTAACAAACCAAAAGATGAATGGAGAGGGCAAGAAAAGAAGGACTAATGCAATGCTCATCTGCAGTTGATCATGGAATAAATTCTACAGACTTATCAGGGAAAGAACGTATAAATGTCCTTTGAGGCCATTGCAAGACATTTTTAAACTTGCTCAAACTTGGCACTTATAAGCCCTCTTGAAAAGAAGTTCCTAAAACCGTGGTAAAAAATGACATAAATGGAGAAACAATGGTAAAAGGACTCCAGATGAATCAACTTAGATATGATGACACCAAGGAATGAGTTGCCATTGCCATCTATTGACATGTGGGAAGCTGTGCACGGAAGAGGTCTTTGGGACTAAAACTTGGTTTCAGTTCAGTCTGAGAGGCCTGTGAGGCATCCCAGTGGAAATGTTGAGTAGGCAGTTGTATATAAGAGACTAGAGGTTGAAAGAGAGGTCTGGGATGAAGATATGCATTTGGGAATCACGGATGTAGAGATGACATTTGAGGCTTGAGATTGGGTGAGATCACCCAAGGAATGAATGTAGAGAAGAGGGCCAAGGAATGAGACTTGGCTCCACCTAATGTTAAGAATCAGGGAGAAAGGAGAAATGAGCAAAGATGGAGAGGGAAGGTCAGTGAGGTAGGAGGTAAACCAGAAGAGGGTGGTATCTGGAAAGCTAAGGGAAAGATGGGTATCAATGAGAAGTAGGTGTGTCAAATGCTGCTTGTTGAAAGATCAAAGTAATATGGGATTTTTCATTTTCATTCATGGGTGACTTGATGAGAGCTGTTTTCAGTGGAGTTGTATAGTTGAGAGCCTGATTAGAGGGGGTTTTAAAGACATTTCAGGAACTTTTGCTGCAAATGAGGCAAAGAAGAGGGGTGGTAGGTGGCTAGGATGATGGGGCAAGATATATATATATTTTTAAATGGGACTGGATGCTGTGAATAAAGAAGAGGGATGATTTCTAATTCTATTAGGCAATTGACTGGCTGGTTTTAGCCTCAATAGTGAGCTCTGGGTTGGAGAAGTAAATTTGGGAATCATCAACATATTTAAGATTGTCTGGATATTAGCTGAGATAACCTAGGGAAGCATAGAGACTGAGAAGAGTAGAGGGCCAAGTAGAGAACTCTGAGGACACCAGTATTTAATAATTAGGCAGAGGTATGGGATTCTACAAAGAAGCCTAAGGAAGAATGACCATAGGAGGAAAACCAGGAGATAATGTTGTCATCAAAGTCATGAGAAGAGACTGTTTCAAGAAGAGACTATTTAACCACAGGGTTAAATAGTGCCAGGAATTCAGTAAAGATAAGGGCAAAAAATTCTATGTTGGATGTAGCAACAAAGGAGGTTATTCAAGGATTTTTAATGAAAGACTTTCAGGGGTGTAATGAAGGAGTAACAAATTTTTTATGAATTGAAAACTTACTGGGAGATGATGAAGTGGGAACTATGAGGACACAACTCTCTTAAGAACTCTGGCTGAAAAAGAGGTAGAAGAGAGATAGGGCAATAATTGGAGGAAGACACAGGTTTCAGAAACTTATTTTCAAGATGGTGGAGGCATGCATGTCTAAATGTTGGAAAGTTTCTCAGGGTGGGGAGAAGCTCCCCTGTGCCTTTGGGATGCAGTTGGGGGAGATACAGAAGGGAGAGTGATAAATACAGGAGAACGAGAGAGAGAGAATGAATTGGTGGAATCAGGTTCCACCTGGGACACAGAGAACAGAAAGGATTAGTCTTAGACACATGTTCCATTATGAAAGGAAGGATAAGAGAATGGATATAGATGTAGATAAATTAGTGGTGAGTGGCAGATTTCTGAAGGAGTTCTCTTTTGATGACTTCTATTACCTTTGTGAAGGAGGAGGTGAGGTCATCTCCTGACAAGGAATGAGAGAACCATAGGGTAGGAAATATGAAGACAGTGGAAGCATTTTAAAATAGTCGCTGGGAAAGAAAAAGAGACTAGTTGCCTGGAATCACAGAAGAGGGAGTGGGGAGAATGTAAGCGAGTTGTTTGTTCCTCTTTCTTTGTCCACTGCAGTGCACCAAGAAGTGGACCTCTTTTCTTGTTAAAATGTTGGGTGTTCAAAATGATGCTCAAGGAGGATGTGGATAAGTTGGGCTTGAATTCCTCTAGGTCTCTTTTTCACATTTTATTTTATTGCACAGCAAGGGGAGAGGCAGAGAGAGGGAGAGAGGGAAAGAGAGAATCTTAAGCAGGCTCCACGTTCAGCGCAGAGCCCGACACAGGGCTCCATCTCATGACCCTGAGATCATGACCCTGAGATCATGACCTGAGCCAAAGTCAAGAGCGGACACTTAACCAACTGAGCCACCCAGGCGTCCCTCTTCTAGGTCTCTTAAAGGTCATTGTCAACAAACTCCTTTTGTCCCTTCTGGTCTCAGCTTTGCAGCCAGTTCTTTAGTGAGCTTACCTCAATTCCTTGGCTTGGAGATATGAGAGCATGTCGATCTAACTCCAACAGGCACTCTGGAACATTGGAATTGGGACCCTAGAATTTGGGTTGAGGCAGAGAGGATGTTCAGTGAAGGAACTAGACATGTGGGAGTGTCTATTTACCATCTTCTTTGGCAGGGTCACAAGCTTTGGCCCATGGGCCATATCTGGCCCACTGCCTTTTCCTGTAATAAAGTTTTATTGCAATGCAGCCATGTCTCTGTTTGTTTTTCAGCTACAACTTCAGAGTGGAGTGGCTGTGACAGAGCCCTTCTGGACCACAAACTGAAAATATTGACTCTCTGGTCCTTTTACAGAAAATGTTTGTCAATCTCTGTTCTAGAGGAGAAATGGGAAGGTTTCAGAGGAAGTATAACCTTGAGAAAAATCCCAACTCTGTGTCTGTTTCCTTTTCTGCAGAATAAGGACACCATTCATTAAATCATTCTTTCATTTAACAAACATTTATTGATTGCTTACTGTGTGCCAGAAGCTGGGAGTGCAGAGATCAATAAGACCCAGCCTTGTCCTTTCAAAGCCCACAGCAGAGATAGGTGAGTAAACAAATAGTTGGAATACCTAGAGATAAATGCTATGTGAGTGCCATGGGGATAAAGGGGAGGTGTCTCACCTGGCCCAGGTGGGACTGGGAAGGCTTCAGAGAAAAACAGAAGAGGAGGGGCTCATCAGCCTGTAGGGTTGATCAGGATGACAATAAAACCAGCCAGGGATTATTATAGTGTGAGTAAAGATATGGGGTTCGGGGTTCCTGAGTGGCTCAGTGGGTTGAGTGCTGGCTCTTGATTTTTGGCTTAGGTCATGATCTCAGGGTCCTGGGATCGATCCCCACATGGGGCTCCATGATTAGCAGGGAGTCTGCTTGAGGATTTCTTTCCCTTTGCCCCTCCCGCTGCTCATGCTTTCTCACTCACTCTCACTCTCTCTCTCTAAAATAAGTAAATAAATCTTTAAAAAAAAGATAAAGGAGACTCAGGGAGGGGGATTCTAGAAGCACCAAGTTAGAAGGGGTAAGTGATGGGAGCTGGAGATGGAGCAGTGAGAGGTGGAAGGAGTCAGGAAAGTGTCAGGAATATTATTGGGACACATAGGGGACAGTCCCTTCACCCTGCTTTTGACACAGCTCCCTGATCATGGCCCTTCCTGTGGAGCCCACATGTGTTTTTTCAACTGTTTCAATAGAGCACTCTCGCCAGCCACCGTCAGTCAGTTGGAGTTTGTCCCTGACATGAAATCAGTAGGGAATCTTAAGGTATACACAAGCAATTTGTTAATCATAAAACATCCCCAAAATGTAATGTGTGAAAGAAATTAAAATCTAGTAATATGATAATATGCGTGGTTCAACCCAGATACCAGAATTTAAAATATATCTTGGCAATGTAAACCTAACACAAAACAACCCATTTTTCATAGATTCATTATACTTTTCTCTAACTGAATCTGAGAAGCATACTCATTCCTGAAAATCATGGATACAATGTGATTTAGCTGAACAGATGGATTTCTAAAGTGCATGGGAGTTTGAATGGATTTAGAAATGAGGCCGATGGTCTTCTTTTTCTGTTTAAAATTTTTAGGAAATATTTCAAACATTCAGAAAAGAGAATAATATAACACCCATGTGTCCACTACCTAGATTTTAAAAGTGCCAATATTTTGCCATAGCTTCAGAGCTTGGTAAAAAGAAGAAAAACATTACAGATATAGTTGATGCCCTTTGGTGTCTCTTTGCCATCCCCTCTGCCTTCCCAGAGGTTACCACTCTCTGGAAGTGAGTGTGTATGATCTGTGTTTTTATATTTGTACTATGTTTGAATCGATAAACATTAAACAAAATTGTCTCATGTGTTTTCAAACATTACATAAATGGCAGGCAACGCAAGACTGTTCTGAAACTTGCCTTTATCATTCCACATTATGTTTTTGAAATGCATCCATGTTGATTCATGTGTTCATTCATTTTATAGCCAGTCTTCTTTCTGCTCTTTGAAACCTGCCCAAATTGTTGAAAAGAGAAGCAGATACATCTGAAAGCTTCTCAGTGGCAGATATGACAGAATTTGGTCTCAGTTGTCTTCTCTTGCTTCCCTTTCTTCTCCTTAGTCTCCCTTACTCTTTTTCTCTCTTGCTCTATTAAAGATTTTGAATATAAGAAGAAACAGCAACAGGAGAACCTTATAAGGAGGGTCTGAATTTAGCACCCCATCTTCCAGAAAAGAACAGACATTTTTCAGGAGCAACTGACATCTCTCAGATGCTGGCTAAGTTCAAGAACCCGTGCTAAGCATTTTACATTTGTTTGATAATCCTCAGTGTGACCCTTAGAGGTCTTCCTTGCCCAGGGTCATGTAGCTAGTAGGTGGAGAGTTTAACCCAGGCATTCAGAAGCCCCCGCTGTGGTGCTTGATGATTCAAAAAGAGAAGCCATATTGATCCCAAGGCGGGACAGTACTAGGTGAACTGTTAATAGGAAGGAGTCCCCCAAGGCTAGTGCTTTAACAACCTTTGGTACTGATTCCACTTCTAAATTAAGTATCATCATAATCATTGTTAATAATAAATAATAATAAAGCAGGTACTTAAAAATTCATAGGGTTGAATGTCACTTTAGTTTTCTTACCTGAACTTCAGCCACCCACTGATTTCCAACTCCCTCCTGGGTATTTCTTTTCTTTTCTTTTTTTAAAATATTTTATTTATTTATTTGACAGAGAGAGACACACAGCGAGAGAGGGAACACAAGCAGGGGGAGTGGGAGAGGGAGAAGCAGGCTTCCCGCTGAGCAGGGAGCCCAATGTGGGCTCGATCCCAGGACCCTGGGGCCATGACCTGAGCCGAAGGCAGACGCTTAACTGACTGAGCCACCCAGGCATGCCCCTCCTGGGTATTTCTGCTTGACTATTCCACCATCCTCCCTAACTCTCTATGAACCAAACATAGTCATTTCTTTCCCAGTTGACCATTTCCTATTGCAGCAGATTCTGACAGCTCAGTCTGGCTTCCGTGGTCCTCTGTATTCTGGCTCTTCACTACCCGCTATGGACTGCATAGTGCCCCGCAAAATTCATATGTTGAAGCCCCCAATGTGATGGTATTTGGAGATTCAGCCGATTGGGAGGTAATTAGGTTTAGATGTACTCATGAGGGGGAGGTCCCCATGATAGGATGAGTGTCCTTATAAGAGACCAGAGAGCTTGCTCTCTCTCTACCATGGGAGGACACAGCGAGAGAGTGGCCATGCACATGCCAGGAAGAGAGCCCTCACCAGGAACCAAATCTGCCAGTACCTTAATCTTGGACTTCCCAGCCTCCAGAGCTGTCAGAAATATGTTTCTTTCTTTCTTTTTTTAAGATTTTATTTATTTGTCAGAGAGGGAGAATGCACAAGCAGGGGGAAGCAGCAGAGGGGGAGAGGGAGAAGCAGGCTCCCCGCTGAGCAGGGAGCCCGATGCGGGACTCGATCCCAGGACCCTGAGGTCATGACCTGAGCC
>NC_138384.1:12459651-12493450 GCF_054177405.1 Leptonychotes weddellii | reverse complement strand
CTTCCTGAGCTAGGCTGGTACTCTGTAGATAACAGTAGCCTTTTAGGACAAAAATTGAAGTCTCTTTTCCCCATCTTTTTCCTACTAATTCCCCCTTCCTTAGACTCCTATAATACTCAATCTGTACTGTACAAGAGAGCACTTAGTGTGTAATGTTATTTATTTTTAAACATCTTGTGTCTACAGTAAGATGATTAATGCTTCAAGGGTGGGCCACATCTTCTGTTCTATTCCATATGCCAGTATTTCTCAACCTTTTTTTTTTTTAACTGTGCTCATCTCACAATAATATATGTGGCTTCTTAAGCCCTTAAGAATTTTTGAAAAAGTCGTTTTGGTCATTTTTACATGGAAGAGAATAAAGATGTGATTTTAAGTAAATAAGTATTTTAGGTCAGTGTAGTATTAATGATTATATTATGAATCTTATTCTAAAGTTCATCTAAAATATCATCTTTAATGATATCCATAACATAAAAACACATTTTTGGCTTTTCCCCATTTAGTGACTCAGTCTATTAACTTTAACTATGTAAGGAAAGAAATGAATTGCTAAAAAATAAGTTTTGAGAAAGACATTTCGTACTGCATCTTAGTTCTGAATGTTAAGTGCAGAATGAGGTTTAGCTGCGTGTTATAGCACCCAAACTAGACAACAACAGCTTTCATAACCCGCTGTTTGCAATTTTTTTGTATTTATGCTTAGAAAGCAATTGATTTTGTTTTAATAATTTCTGTTTAGTTCCTAAACAGTAAGAAAGAAGAGATTTCAGGCTCCTGTTTCAAGTACTTTCCCACAAATACTACCATTCCGATGCTCTACCTAATAGTTGAATAGATAAATTGGTTATAATTTTTACATATTTTCTCTTTTTAACATTGTATTTTAACACATAGGGTGCTGCATAAGAATTTTGATCAGAATGCCATTTAAAGATCTAGTGAAAATCATCATGAGGGAAATGGGAACAATTATTAGCAAGTTTATAACCTTTGCTGACTTCTAGAATTTCAGTGTCTGTGTTCCCTTCCTTGGTTTAATGCCTTTAAACAATGATCCATCCCATGTGGCAAGAAGAGAGTGAGTGGACCATTGTGTGACAAAGAGTGGGAACAATTTAAGATTGTGTAATGGTCAAAACCAAGCCTGAATGGTGTTCACCAAATCAAATAAATGGATCGAATGACTGAGCCGTAAGAACACAGGCCATGGGGCGCCTGGGTGGCTCAGTTGGTTGGGCGACTGCCTTTGCTTGGGTCATGATCCCAGGGTCCTGGGATCGAGCCCCGCATCGGGCTCCCTGCTTGGCGGAGAGCCTGCTTCTCCCTCTACCTCTGTCTGCCACTCTGCCTACTTGTGCTCTCTATCTCTGTTAAATAAATAAATAAAAATCTTAAAAAAAAAAAAAAAAGAACACAGGCCAGGTTGCCACCAAATGCAGTGCTGTTCCCTTAAAGCTCATTCAGCGGCTCTGTTTCCTGTGTGAATGGGAAATGCTTGATACTCATTGTATGTATGTATGTATTTTTTTTTTTTTTAAGATTTTATTTATTTGACAGAGAGAGACACAGCAAGAGAGGGAACACAAGCAGGGGGGAGTGGGAGAGGAGGAAGCAGGCTTCCCGTGGAGCAGGGAGCCCGATGCGGGGCTTGATCCCAGGACCCCGGGATCATGACCTGAGCCAAAGGCAGATGCTTAACGACTGAGCCACCCAGGCGCCCTGTATGTACTTTTTTTTTTTAATAGGAAGAGATTCCATTCCTGCCTTTTATGATGTGAATCTGTTTATTTCCCCCACTATTTTATTATGAAAACATTTCAATAGAGAAGAGCGGAAAGAAATAGTGCACAGCCATAGAATCCACCGTCTAGGTTCTATAATTGTGAACATCACACTACACTCACTTCACCATTAATTCACTCCTCTATCCATATGTCAATCCATCTTATGTGTGGTGCATTTCAAAGTAAGATGCAGATATCAGTACGCTTCTCTCTAAAGTCTTCAGCATGCATATGGGTAACTAGAGTTCAATATTCGAATATTTGTTTATGGCTCTTTTTTTTTTTTCTCAAGGTAGTAACATGTATGTTGAGTGAAATGCTCAAATCTTATTTATACCATTTGATGAATTTCGAGAGATACACATACTAATTCTTAACTTAAATCCCCTATCAAGCTATAGAACATTTCCATCATCCCAGACAACTCCCTCTGGGATTTTGGAACCATAATTTATACATTGTCACCCCACAGAATCTGTCTGAAGATGTAATTAGAGACTCAGCAAGTTGATTGGTGATAAATGACCACAGAAGCAGTTTTGTTTCTGTTTGCTTTGACAGAGAAATATAATCAGAGTAGAGACTGGAGAGCTGGTTGTTTTAATTCTTGTCTGCTACTTATATTCTCATTATCATGCCAGTTGAGTATAAAGAACACTCAGGAATTGGAAAAGAGTAATTGTAGCTAGCTTCCACTCAGATACTTAGTATATTTCTTAAAGTACATATTTAAACTTGATACCAAATGCATTCACATTAACTGTGCATTTTTATCCAAATTTGCCAATACATCAGTTAAGGGCTTGGTTATTTTCCTTGAACTTTTTAAAGTTTCAGATACCAATTTCATTCATTGATGACATTTCATCTTCTCCAAAAATTTTGCAAACCCTCCTGCTCTTAGGACAAAATAAATGAAACTCATCATTTTTAATAAAACTACTTGCCTCATATAAGCATTTCTTGCCATGAATATGGACTATAAGTTGTTTTTAAATTACTAGAGGCAGTTTCTAGGAATTCTCTGCAGAACAGATTGGCCTTGGAGTGAGGCAGAACTAGGTCCAAACCCTGACTGCTACTTACTGACTCCATGACCTTTAGTAAATTGCTTAATCACTTTGATCCTTGATTTCTTTGTTTGTAAAAGGGGGACAATGCATGTATCTACTTCATGGAGTTGTTGAGAGGATTAAATGAATAAAAAAAAAGGGCAGTTTTCAGTGCTCAGCACATATTATAAACTCAAAAAATGTTAATGTTGTGACTATTTTAGTAAAGACTGGCTCAGTATATGCTTTGTTGTTTGTAATACTCCTGATAATATTTATAAACCTCAGGGAACATAGTAATTGTATTTAAGAGATCATATAGCCCTCATCTAGCATCTAGTCCCATAAAAGAACAATATCCACAGCTTTTCTTTTTTAATATTTACTAAGAATCGGAGGTAAAAAGCAACCAACTCCCACTGATAGCTAAAATGAAAGATTCACGACACCAAAAGTTGGTGAGGACATGAAGCAACCAGAATTCTTCATTGTTGTTTAGTTTTTATTTCATAATCATAAACTTAACTCTGCAATCTAACTTGACTTGGAAGGGGATAGGAAAATATGGAACCCGTCGAACTGCCTCAGGGAACACAAAGATTATAGGATAGTTTCAGCAGATGGGAGTGATGGGGTCCTCCCCTAAGCTACAGAAGGAAGAGTCTGGTGCTTAAGATATGACACAAGTCAAATTTATTAGATTTGTCCACATCAGCGACGGTGATCTTCTTGGTGGTCTTGTCATTCCTGGATCCAAGATGCACCATGGCTGCCACAATATTCCTGCCCTCTCTCACCTTGACGGAGACCACATGCGTGCCATCCACTCAGTTTTGTCAGTGCAGATGAAAAACTGGGAGCCATTTGTGTGGGGTCCAGCATTTGCCAAGGACAAGATGCCAGGACCCATATGCTCCAGAATGAAATTCTCATCAAATTTCTCCCCCTAGGTGGACTTGCTGCCAGGGCCATTATGGTGCATGAAGTCACATAAATCCTGGCACATAAATCCTGGAATAATACTGTCAAAGCCAGAAACTTTATAACCAAATCCTTTCTCCCCAGGGCTCAGAGCAGGCAAGTTTTCTGCTGTCTGTGGAACTTTGTCTGCAGACAGCTCAAAGGAGATGTGGCCCAAGGGCTCACCGTCCCTGGCAATATTCAAGAACAAGGTGGGGTCGACCGCGGCTGGGCGGAGTCTACAAGAATTCTACAAGAATTCTTAGGTATTGTGGGTAGGGATGTAAAATTGTTCAAGCACTCTGGGAAAACTGTTTGGAGGTTTCTTCAAAGTGACACATAGATCTATTTACCCAAGAGTAAAGAAAACATATGCTTACAGCAATGTCTTGTACTAAAATGCTCGTAGCAGGTTTATTCACAATAGCCTCAAACTGGAAACAGAACTCAGATGTCCATCAACAAAAGAATAGATAACTAAATTATGGTCTCTCCATACAATGACATGCTAATTAGCAATAAAAAAGAATGAATGTCAAATACATAAAACAACATGGGTGAATATTGACAGGGTTTAGAACATGCTGCCCCAAAATATGGTGACTGGCATATTAAATATTTTAAGCTAAAGGAATTTGAGAAATGGCAGGTGCCGGAAGGACCCTCTGACCTTGCCCTGAAGCAGGTCACAAGATCCTCATGTGAGATATGTCCTCCCTATAACTGGAGGAAAGGAACATCCTTATTTCTGAAGATGCAAGTACCTTCAGAGCAATCTGGGTAAACGTGCCTTGCTAAATTTCTCCCAGTGTACTACTTGTAGCTCATACCCATTTGTCACATTTTCCCACAACTTTCTAATCATCATTTACCTTAGTACAAAAACACTCAGGTTTCACAGTTTCTTCAGAACTTCATTTACTTGTGGAGGGTCCCATGTCACATAAAACATGTTAGTAAATTTACATGCTTTTCTCCTGTTAATCTATCTTTTGTTACAGAGCCCCAGCTGAGAACTTAGAAGGGTAGAAGGAAAATATTTTTTTTCTCCCCTACAATATAAAAAAAAAAAGATTACTGAGTGGAAATGGGCTGCAAACAGACAAACTGTAATGACCGAATTTATATAAAATTCTAAAATAGGCAAAACTAAGTAAGCTATGACAATATAAAAAACTTGGGAGTGAGATTGATTGGGAAGGGGCTTAAGGGAACTTTCTAGAGTATTTAATAAGTGTTTGGCAAAAGTGGTTGAATAGTACATGTAGGATTTCAGCATTTGACTGTATATAATTAAATTTTTTTTTTTTTTTAATGGCAACCAACCTGTGAATTTGGAAGATCTTGGGAGATCTTTTCCTTCCAAACAGCTTTCCATTGGTTGCTCCTCATGCTCTCCAACACTTACATTTTGTCTTTTTTGTTTTAGCCAGTGTAATGTATAATTCTAACTCATTGCGGGGTTAGTTTACATTTCCCCAAAGACTAATGAAGTTGAGCATCTTTTCATATGTTTATTGGACTTTTGGATACCATCTTTTGGAAGTGTTCTTTTTTTTTTGCCCATTTTTTCCACTAGGGCATCTTTTCTTATTTATTTGTAGGAGTTACATATTTTGGATACAAGTCCTTTGTCATACATATTTATTGTAAATATTTTCTCCCATTCTATAGGTTGTCTTTTCACTCTCAATGGTGTCTTATGGTGAATAGACATTCTTAATTTTAATATGGTTCAATTTATATATTTTCCCTTTATGATTAGTGCTTTTTCTGCTTTGTTGTAAACTTTTTGCCTACTTCAAGGTCACAAAGATGTTTTCTGCTAAAAGAGTTGTTTGACTTTTAATATATAGATTGGTGACCCAAATGAAATGTATTTTTTTAAAAAAATTTATTTATTTGACAGAGAGAGGCACAGCGAGAGAGGGAACACAAGCAGGGGGAGTGGAAGAGGGAGAAGCAGGCTTCCCACTGAGCAGAGAGCCCGACGCAGGACTTGATCCCAGGACCCTGGGATCATGACCTGAGCCGAAGGCAGACGCTTAATGGCTGAGCCACTCAGGTGCCCCTGAAATGTATTTTTATGATGGAGGTAAGTCCGAATAAAATTTTCTCCATATGAATATCCAAATGGCCTAGCACCATTTTTTGAAAAGACAATTGTTTCCCCTCAATTGATGCACATCCTGGAGGACTTGTAAAATAATATATTTTATATACACATATATAATTTACATAAATGGTTCAAACTCTACACACAGCTCTATATTTTCCCATTTTTATGCAATACTGTTGACACATATAACCTATTATTGGCTGAACAGTATCCCATTATATGGATATATCATGAAGAATTTAATTAATTCCTTAAAGAAGACATTTAGAGTTTCCAGTTTTTGTTATTGTTGCTGTTAAGGTGCTGAAACGAACATTTAGTCCAAAGTGAGTGCCTGTTTGTTTCCTAAGGATAAATTACTAGGCGCAGGAATCGCCCGGCTAAGGTGCAAGGCCATTTTAAAGTTTGCCTTCTGTAAGGATTATACCAATTTTTATGCCCACCCACAGTATATAAACCTGTTTCTCCATATTCTCACCAACAGTGACCATTATTGATCTTTTTAATCTTTGCTAAATTGGGTGAAAAGGAAATTTATTGTTTTCACTTCCAACTCTTTTTTTTTTAATAATAGGTTAAAATTTTTTGTATATCCTTATTGGCTGTTTTACTTGTTTTGGATGGCCTGTTCAAATTTCCGCCCAATTTTCGTTTGAGATTGTCTTTTTCTTACTGGTTTATAAACATATATGTTATAATAACAGTGTTATCTCGCAGTTTGCCTAGCTTGGCTTTTAACCTCATACTGTGTTTCGAGCACCAGTTTTAACTCAACTTGTGTTACACACCAACTTCTGCCTAGCAACCTTAGAAAGCCTTCCCCGCCCAAAGGCCGGGTGGGCGTAGCCAGCGTGTGCCAGAAAGGTTTGCCCCGCCCCACCCCACCCCACCGCTCTCTCCGCCGAGGGGGGCGGGGCCAAAGGATGCTCCGCCTCCGCGAGCACCTTCCGTTGCCATAGACGCCGTGGGCCCGGAGGCTGGCGCTTCCCAGCTTCAGTACCCGGCGGAGAAACGAAACCTAGGGAACGAGGGTTTCGGCGCTGCGAGTAGCGGGCGTGCGTAACGTTGACGCGTGACGCCAGCCCGGCCTCGAGGCGCGTGCGCAATGTGTCTCTCATGGCCCTCGGGCCGCTCTCTGCCGACGTTCGGCGGCGGCGCGGCCTAGAGGTGGGTTACCCCTTCTTGTGTTGCGAGGGCGGGCCAGGGCCTCTTTCCCGGCCTTTCGGCGCGCCACCTGCATCCGCTGCGGCGGGCAGCGCCGCCGACCTTTAGGAGCGACCGTTCCGGGAAGCAGCCCCGGGAGCGGAAGCGGAGGATGGTTCCTTCGAGTGAGGAGAGCGAGTGAAGCGCTGCCTTTCTAGACTCGGGGGGACGAGGTGGGCGTGAGCGAAGGTAATCAGACCCGGGTTCCGAGGCCGGGTCCTCCTTCGACTTTCCAGAGGGTGAGGCAGGGGCTGGGACTGAGGTGCCTCCAGGTCAGGAGGAATCGGGCCGCTCGAATAGAGCTTGGGACTCACTTCCATCAGGTGAAACGAGATCTTGGGTGCCCCTGACCCAAAGTACAGCGCTGGATATACTCTAGCTATTACTTTCACCGTTGCTGGGAGGAGTTGCCAGAAACATTTCTAAAACTCCTTTGTAAGCATTAGTTGGAGAGGTGAGATCTTGTGGGTTTTGTGTCAGGCTCACGAATTTTGCAGGTATTTCCTTTGTGGCTTCGAACAGGGGACTACATGACTTTTCTTCTCGAATCTGCAAAATAAGAATGGTAATACTGACCCTCCTAGCAGAATTATGATGCCACAAAGCTCTATGGAGTGCTTAATGAAAGGGACGGAGGAACATACTGGAAACTTTTCTTCTATCTTATAAACCACGTGTTTTGTTTTTTAATTTTTGGTCATGCATTGAAGGGCTGGAGTGAAATTGAAGTGCATTATTATGACTCCTATTCAGAACCTACTCAGAGGAGTGCCTTTGTGTTAAGTATGATATGCATTCATTTATTCAATAAATACTTGAGTGTTCACTGTGTACTAAGCATTGTTGTAACCTCGGGGTGATAAATGAGTCAACAAAACAAAGATCCTTGCCTTGTGGAGCTTAGATTCTAATTTGGGGAGGACAATAATAAACATAATAAGCAAATTATATGTTAGAAGGAAAAGAGAATCATGGAGAACAGTAGTACAGCTAGGTCCATACCTTTACCATTGGTGGTAGTGCAAGATGCAATTAGGATGTCAGGTTAGATTTCGTAGAGAAATTACACGTGAGTAATATTTGAAGGAGGTGAGGGAGTTAGTATGCAGGTAATCTGAAGGAAGAGGGTTCCATGCAGAGGAATTGATCAAGACTTGCAGGTTGCAGTGTACCTGGTGTTTAAGTGAACAGCAATAAAGCTTGTGTGGCTGGAGCAGAATGAATAAGGGGAATAATAGACAGGTTAGAGATGGGTTGGGGCTTGAGGGCAGAAATCTTCAAGGTCATTGTAGGCTCCTGTAACGACTGTGGCATTTACTTTGAGTGAAATGGGGATCCAAAGGACGCAAAGATAGAAGAGACCAGTTAGAAGGCTATGGCAGTAATCCCGCAGAGAATTGACAGTGTCTACAATCAGGGAACTGGTAGCTGGGAGGTGGGTGGATTCTGGGAATTTGATAGGAGGAAACAAAGGTTGGGTTATAGACCTGAGCGTTCTTCCATATATATATATACACACACACATATATATATATATAATTTTTATATAAATATATCAGATATAATCTTGATTTGTGTACCGCAGGTGTAGTCAGGAAGAACAGTGGAGTGTTTGAATCACTTTAGTTTTTCTCATGTGAAGATAATTATCTATTAGCTTAGGTAAGATTTCAGAGCTTACCTACAGCCATTAATTAGTATGTGAAATTAGACTAAAATCAGACTTTTTCCAAAATAGAATATAGTTGTGATCTAAACATGGTTGCAGTTTCCAGTAAGCACAGTGGGAATTAAGACAGAATAACTTGTAATAAACTTTCATTTGCCTTTAGTATTTTAATAAATGTGACAATGCCTCATTTTTGCCTTCTTTCAGAAGTCTGTCTGAATATAGCTTCTAACAGTAAAAAAAAAAAAAGATCTAAGATAAGAAAAAGGTATTGATGGGCAAGTGTGACTATTAACTATACGTGTATTGTAAATATACTGTGGCAAACAAATGACAAGAAGATACTTGTTACTTCAAAAAGCTTACAAACTAGTGGAGTAAATAGGGTTGTAAATAATTTAAACAAAATATAAGAGAATGAAAAAAGTGTGCCAAAACAGTACAAAAGAAATGCTAATAGATTACAGTCTTTTGGATATTATTGTTTTTATTGTGGCACTAGCTCACCTTTTTTCCCATTTTAATCATCAAACATTGGCTTTTTGTGGGATGGTGGTTTTGTTGTCAGTTTGTGTTTGACAGACTTAGATTCTTTTTGAAAAACTGGTGTAGAATGCATTGAATATGCTAAGCAAATGCAGAACTTATGAACTAAAGCACCTATTAATTAACATTGAGCCAACAAGTACTATTGTCATACTTAGAGCTCTGTCTGCTGGAATGTACAACTTAGGCCAACACTGGGCCATTAAGCCATGCTTCTTTCCCTTTTATCTCTTTCCCTCTCCAGTAGACAGATGTTTTTGGTTTCTTAGGCGGTGTTAGAACACAGAATGTAGGGTGACTGTTTATAATTTGTATATTCAGTGAGGCTCTTTCTTCAATTTAAAGATCCTCTATCAAAGTGTGTTACGTTTTAGTGGCAAGAAGATACAATATTTTGTAGTGGAGGCATGCAGCTGTCTGAGTAGATGAGACAGGAATCTAGTTTAGAGACATGCCAGGTTGAACTATAGTTTAGTTTCACCATTAAGCTGAGTAGAGGCTAACCAGTCAGGTACGCCACAGTTAACAAGCAGTATGGTGATGAGTGTTAGTTGGTGGCCTGTAAAGGTGATTTGGTACCGCCAAAGTGCATGTCTTAGCAAGAGTGTGAGATCTGGATGGAGGACGTATTTGGCAGTCCTGGTAGGTGGATAAGTGTGTGGTGGCAGAGAGGCCTGGTAGCAATACCAGTACTGGGTTCAGGTGTAGAATCTTCTGGAAGGTGGTGAGATTTGGAGGGAACTAAAAAAAGCTAAAAGTCACTTGTTGAAGCTTGATCAAAGGTCAAGGGATGAATCTTAGTCTGAGAGTGTGTTTGGGGCCATGTGGGTGGTGTCTCAGCCATGGGTAGAGGAAAATTTTGGGGAGGAGCTGGATGGATTACCATGGTAATATGAGCTGCCATCACTGATGAATATTCATTGGTATATGCTTTTTATATGCTAGCATGTTTTATCCTTGTCTAAAAAAATGATACCCTTACTTTTAAATAAGAAACAGGCTCAAAGATGTAATTTGCCCAAGGCCACTTTTTAGCTGTGGATTTGAGCTCAGGTCTGTTGGATGTAAAAGCCTTTACTCTTTCTTTCTTCCATATTGCCTCATTATGTAACAGAATGTGCTGACATTAACCTTCCCATTTTATGTGGTTTGTCATGAGTATGATCTGATTTGCTGTGGATGAGATTTCACTAATAAATTTGATTCACTTAATTATGTGTTTTTTTTTTCTAGATTTTAATTTAATTTGAAAATGAGTAAGTGCAGGAAGCCACCACTGGGTTCAAGTCCTGAGACATTCAGCCCAGATGTTCTTGCTGACATTTTTGAACTCTTTGCCAAGAACTTTTCTTATGGCAAGCCACTTAATAATGAGTGGCAGTTACCAGATCCCAGTGAGATTTTCACTTGTGACCACACGGAATTTAATGCATTGCTTGATTTGAAGAACTCCCTAAATGAAGTAAAAAACCTACTGAGTGATAAGAAATTGGATGAGTGGCATGAACACACTGCTTTCACTAATAAAGCTGGAAAAATAATTTCTCATGTGAAAAAATCTGTGAACGCTGAACTTTGTACTCAAGCATGGTGTAAGTTTCATGAAATTTTGTGCAGCTTTCCACTTATTCCACGGGAGGCTTTTCAGAATGGAAAACTGAATTCTCTACACCTTTGTGAAGCTCCTGGAGCTTTTATAGCTAGTCTCAATCACTACTTAAAATCCCATAGATTCCCCTGTGATTGGAGTTGGGTAGCTAATACTTTGAATCCATACCACGAAGCAAATGACAATCTTATGATGATTATGGATGACCGACTTATTGCAAATACCTTGCATTGGTGGTACTTTGGTCCAGATAATACTGGTGATATCATGACCTTGAAATACCTGACTGGACTTCAGAATTTCGTAAGTAACATGGCTACCATTCACTTGATCACTGCAGATGGGAGTTTTGATTGCCAAGGAAACCCAGGTGAACAAGAAGCTTTAGTGTCTTCTTTGCATTACTGTGAAGTTGTCACTGCTCTGATGACTCTTGGAAATGGTGGCTCTTTTGTTCTGAAGATGTTTACTTTGTTTGAACATTGTTCCATAAACTTGATGTACCTGCTAAACTGTTCCTTTGACCAAGTCCATGTTTTTAAACCTGCTACTAGTAAGGCAGGGAACTCAGAAGTCTATGTGGTTTGTCTCCACTATAAGGGAAGACAGGCAGTCCATCCTCTGTTATCTAAGATGGTGCTGAATTTTGGGACAGAAATGACCCAGAAAGCTCTCTTTCCCCATCATGTGATTCCCGAATCTTTTCTTAAAAGGCATGAAGAATGTTGTATGTTCTTTCATAAATACCAGCTAGAGACTATTTCTGAGAACATTCGTCTGTTTCAGTGCATGGGAAAAGAGGAACAAACAAAGCTGAATAATTTAAGGGACTGTGCTGTTCAATATTTCATGCAAAAGTTTCAGTTGAAGCCTCTTTCCAGAAATCATTGGCTAGTGAAAAAATCTAATATTGGTTGTAGTACAAATACAAAATGGTTTGGGCAGAGGAACAGATATTTTAAAACCTATAATGAAAGGAAAATGCTGGAAACCCTTTCATGGAAAGATAAGGTGGCCAAAGGATACTTTAATAGTTGGGTGGAAGAACATGTTGTGTATCATTCTGGGCAAAGTTCTCTCTTAGAAGGGACAGCTTCCAATCTTGAGTGTCACTTATGGCATATTTTAGAGGGAAAAAAACTGCCAAAGGTAAAGTGTTCTCCTTTCTGTGATGGTGAAATTTTAAAGACTCTTAATGAAGCAATTGAAAAGTCATTAGGAGGAGCCTTGAATTTGGATTCCAAGTTCTGGCCCAAACAGCAGTATTACTGTTCTTGTCACATTTTTACTGAAGAACTGATATTTTCTGAGTTGTTTAGCCTTACCAGGTGCCTTCAGGATGAACAGGTGGTAGAACCCAGCAACCAAATAAAGTGCCTGCTTGTGGGCTTTCCAACCCTCCGTGATATCAAAACGCATATACCACTGGAAGTCCTGGAATCAGCTGAACTCATGACTTTCAGCTGTTCGTTGCTTCATGATGGAGACCCGATTTACCAGCAACTGTTTCTGGACTGCCTTCTACATTCATTGCAGCAGCTTCATACAGGAGACGTTATGATTTTGCCTGTACTTTCTTGTTTTACAAGATTTATGGCTGGTTTGATCTTTGTACTCCACAGCTGTTTTAGATTCATCACATTTTCTTGTCCCACTTCTTCTGAGCCCCTGAAGACCTGTGCAGTCCTGCTGTGTGTTGGTTATCAGGACCTTCCAAATCCGATTTTCCAGTATCTGCAGAATGTGAATGAATTGTTGAGCTCTTTGCTTAAATCCAACGCACCCCAGCAGGTTTTACAGTTTGTGCCAATGGAGGTGCTCTTGAAGGGGGCACTACTTGATTTTTTGTGGGATTTGAATGCTGCCATTGCTAAAAGGCATTTGCATGTAATTATTCAAGGAGAAAGAGAAGAAATCATCAGCAGCCTTCAGCTATGACGTTGAACTTGCCCTTTCTGAGATTTAACTTTATGGCTTCTTACAGTTTCCATTGTTATTTCAGTCCTTTGCTATTTAAAACCTTTCACTTGGGGGAAAGCCCAACGTTTGCATCATTGAAAGTCTCATTATTTCGGGAAAACCACCAGTTAGTTCTGATCTCATATATATGCCCGTAGGCATAGAGTTTTCCATGTGGTGCAATCTATGCAGTGATCATATTCAACCTCAAATATGAGATGTGCATATACGTTGGGATGGACACACACATTCTTATTTAAGCAGTTTCCTTGGTCTTATTTTTCTGTTTTAAGATTTGCATCCATGTGCCTTCCTTCAGATTAGATTTTTTTCCCAACTAATTTCCTCAGTGGCTAATGCTGTTAATAAATTGAGAGAGGTCTTTGATGAAAGGAAGTGAGCCACTCCTCAGCAACACTTGTTTTTTTTAATACTGACCACGTCAGTTACGGATTCGGGGAACTCTTCTTGCCAGATGCTCAGTATGTGCCATTCCTTGCCTTTAGGCCATTGACCCAATTTACTTGTGTGGTTCAAATGAAGCTATGTGCTGTTTTATGAATATTTTAATGACCACAGCCATCCAGCCAGAAAGGATATCAGGACAGCTTCAAACCAAAGATCATGTTTAAAACAATGAAAAATCACTGTGTCTGGTACACACCTGTATCATGAAAAACTTCATTTAGCAATGGTATAGTAATCTTTAACTTCCAGGAAATAATCTGAGCTAACAGATTTTTTTAGATTGTAAAAGAGTGTGTATGGACTCTTGGGGACATATGAATGTAATGAACATAGTGAATCTTGAAGAGAAATTTTAACACTTCCAGAATGATGGTTCAGCATTTAAAAATTTTTAATCTTATTTCTTTGAAAGTAGCACTTTACCAGAAGATTAACCATGAGATGGTTATTTTATCAGTTGTGTGTGATTTCTTTTGAATTATATGTATTTGACAGTGTAAATGAGCCTTTCTGGCAAACTGTATTAAGCAGATCTTCATTACTTTGAAATTCCAGAAAGTGGAGAATGTTTATATTCTCACACATGCATTTTAGACATTTTTGTTAGTTAAATAAAAAATAGATGTATTCTCTGATGTATTTGGTTGATAAATATTAATCTGAATTTTTTTCATGTTCCTTGCTATTTTGAGTTCCGTTATAGATTCATGAATAAAGTCATTAGCAGAGAGATTTTGTGTTCGTCTTTTTTAAAGCGAATCATGGGGAAAGTTAAAAATATAACTTGGAAACATTTTTTTTTTAAGGAAGGTTTGAATGGGAGTTAATGTTCCTTCATTTCCTCTGATTTATATTCATTAAAATTTAGTCCTTAATATTGTAATATTTATGGAATTTCTACTTCAGGAAAGAACTGAATACTTAAGGGAGGGAGGAGAAGGGGGTAGATTGAGTTCTTGCCAGGGAGGATGTGGAGGCTTGGAGGTAGATTTCCAAAAGAATTGTGATTTTTTTACTGGTGACTATGGAAGCAGTTCCAGTTGTATAATGGTAGAAGTCTGACAGAAAATTGGTTACCAGGAGAGAATTAAAAACCACTCTTGGAAAACCATTTTGCACTTAATAGTCTTTGTGCCTTGGTTGGTTTGGTCTAATACAATGACACAGTTTATTTTTGCTTATTTTAACTAGTTCATTTGAATGAAGTTGAAAGCCTAGCTCGGGGTACTAGTATTAAAACTTTGTTTTAAGCACCTCAAATAAGCATTGAATGCTTATTTTTTTTGTTTTTCGTTTTTTTAACACAAATCAATCTCTGTTGGAATATATAGCATACTGGTGTACATTAGAATATATTTTGGTATTTAACTTGACTTTTGGAATCAGTTGCTGTTCATCTGGTTTTTTGGATTCAAATTTGCTCTGTAGGTGAGAATAGGACTTGAAGGTCCAGATTGAACTTGATGTGGATGACAGGTACCGATGACTTACAGGAGCTGCTTTTTGGGAAAAAGGGGAGGAAAAGTGCTGTCCAAAAAATTAACGACAAGAAGACTGTAAGGTGAGACGTGATTTGTATATCAAGGTAGTTACTGTTCTTTAAAAAAATTTTTTTCGTAGATCTTCAGATTTTGAACTTAATTGTGGTGTTTTTGAAAAGAATTTTTTAACAGCCAGAAAATATGAACTTCACAAATGTGTTTTTAAAAAAACTTAGATGAGTCTTATAAATTTAATTTCTTCAATGTTTATTTTTGTCCTCCCTAAGAAAGAGTTTTATATTTTAGTAGAGGCCTTTATATTATTATCCTGATTTAATTAAATATTTAAATGCATTGAAAATATCTTTTCTGGAATAAATTAAAGATCTAATTTGTGGACTTTACTCCATCTTCAAAACAGTTATTTTGTTTAAGAAGATTTGTATTAAATATTTTTTTCTACTCCAGAGATCTTTGAGTGGAATGAAAAAGCATTTAAAATATTAGGGAGAGTTGGAAAAAAAGGTTGATTGATGCTTTTGTTATTTTACTTATTTTTGATGAGAATATACCTGGTCTTGAAAAATACGTAAACCTTATTTTTCATTTCCAGTTGAACTCATTGTAGTTGTACTGCTGTGGCATGGGTAAATGAAATCAGCTAATCCCTTACATTCTCACATTTTTAGAAATGAAAGTGTTGATTATCAACCCGACAAATCTTATTTTTCGTGTTTAAATACTTTTTCATATTTAAATTGATTTGAAAATAAAATACACTGATATTTCACTTAGTGTATTTTTGCTTTCCAAGATGAAAGTAAGAAATAGGACATTTTAAGTTTTAATTTTTTAATTGTTTTGAACAATGAATGATTATTTTTTATAAAAGCAGTACATGCTTACAGAGATTTTATTTTATTTTATTTTATTTAAATTTTATTTATTTATTTGACAGAGACACAGTGAGAGAGGGAACACAAGCAGGGGGAGTGGGAGAGGGAGAAACAGGCTTCCCACGGAGCAGGGAGCCCGATGTGGGGCTCGATCCCAGGACCCTGGCATCATGACCTGAGCTGAAGGCAGACGCTTAACGACTGAGCCACCCAGGCGCCCCCATGCTTACAAAGATTTTAAAGCATGATGTTTTTTGCTAATTTTTATATTCTAAAAAATAAAAACATTAATTAAACTAGTACAGTTAGGCCTTATTTAAATGTCCTTTGTTACCTGTTGAATACATTTTGAACAAAACTTAGACTTAATGTAAATATTATCCTCTATTAAAATAATGAAAATTTATTATACATAGATGGTACAGATATGCAAGGCCTGACTGAAAATTTGTTTACTACATAGTTACTATTGAAAATAGAGACTCAATTATTTGATAATAGGCCTCTCCACCTTTTTTTTTACTGGATTAAAACTCATTTCAGGCTGATCTTAGGAGCAGAATTAATCATAAAACAAACATTTTAGTATTCCCTAATGAATTTCTATTTGGATGATAAACATTTTTTAGAGCTGGCCTAATGACCATGTAGCAAGTAAACTAAAAGCATACAACGTATAGTAACTCATAATATGTAGGTATGTTTTAAGGCATGTAATTAAAGCAGTAATCATCAAAATTTATAATGAGTTCTTGCTTATTATTTTGTACTTCTAATCAGTGTATTCTTTAGTCTATATAAAGTAACAATCTTTGAATAAGGTGTTCTGCCCCCACCCCACCCCCAGTCTGTTATTTATATTTTCTTAGTTTGGAACAATACAGAAGATCAAAGTAACTTATCTTTGGATAAGTACAAGTTTATACTGGAATGCTTTGGGAAGAGGTGAAAGCTGCTTTATAACCACAGGTATGGTGAAGGTGCCCACCGTTTTTTACTAGTGAAAATATTTAGAAATTACCTGTCATCGAGCATAGGTTAGCATTTAATTTTACTCAAGTGAAAATTTTATTTAAAAGTCTAATCTGCTTATAGTCACATATAGGTTGTATACTCATTTACAAATTGTACCCAGAGTAGTGTTTCCTCTAATTTTAAGATGTTACTCTTTCTGTCTTTCCAGAGTATCTTTATAGACCAAATAGGTGGAATTCTGGGTTTATTGTGTGCCAAGGGTAACAGCATCACTGTAGCCTGTTACCAGACTTTTAATATTATTTATTATTTAAAATTGCAACCACATTGTTGATTTGTGGGTTAAATTGGTCATGATATAATTAAGGAAGATATTTGTAGAGATTGTTCTTTTTCTCTAAACTATTTGTGTACATTCTGCCGAAAAGTTACTTTTACTAAAGTGATTCTGTAGACCCATTTGTGGATAAGCATTTTATTTACATGTGTATCTGCGTCTTTTTTCTATTTAAGCTTGTGCTTCAACAAATTATTTTACTGGGCGAGATAGATGTGCTTTTACTGTCTTGACTTTTGAGAATTTCTGTAGTTCCCAGTGAATTTCAGGATTGAAAAATTAGTCTGCATAGTAGACTGGTTGAGAAACTTCAAAAGAAGCACAAACATATCCTAGTGATTTTTTTTATTAGAGTAAACATCATTCCTGTAACTATTTGATAACTCCAGTAATACTAATCTCTTCCTGGAGCTGTTCAGTCTTAGTATTACCTTAAATTAAGCAATATTACATTGTTCTTTCTTTTTTTTCTCCATTCTTTCATTTTCTTTCCAAAATTATAAATTCAATGGCAGGGTGCTATGGCATATACTTATTTTATATTTCATATTGTCAATATAGATGTTATTTTATATTTCATATCGTCAATATAGGTGTCTTCAGAATACTATTTGATTTTTTTATTATAGAAAACTTACAACCATATACAAAATTAAAATCATGTTAACAACCCCTCATGTACCCTCAGCCAGGTTCCATAACTACCAACCTTTTGCTTAACTTGCTTATTCCTCCTACCCTTTTTTTTTTTTTTTTGGAGTATTTTAAAACAAATTCATGAAATCTCTCCCTAACAGATAAGGACTTTATCACATGTGACAAAATTAATATCACCCAATACTTAGTCCATATTCAAATTTTCCAGGTTGTCTCAAAAGTGCCTTTTTATAGTTGGTTCAAATAAGGCTCCAAGTAAGGTTGGCACATTGTATTTGCTTAATGTGCCTTTGAAGTCTCTCATTTAAAAGTCCCTCACCCTGTTCTGCAGCCCCAACATTTTCTTTTCTATGCCATGTTAACTGTCCTGTACTTGTCCACATGCTGAATTTGGCTGATTACTTTATCTTTTGATTTGTATCTCCATGTCACATATTTCCTATAAATTGCTAGTTAGATGTAGAGGATTGATTACCTTTGGCAAGAAAACTTCCTAAGTGGTATTGTGTACTTCCTTTTTTGTCAGATCATGAAGCACAAAATGGCTAGTTGCCCCCTCTCAGTGACATTAAGGTCAATCAGTTTCAAATGTCAACCTTATTTATACACTACATTTTTCTATCGATCTTTAATAGTTTTAGCCTTTAATGGGTATTGATACTTCGCTCTATTAGAGTTTGCAAATTAGTGATTAACTGCATTTCCTCAGTAGTAATTGGACTTTATTATATGTACTTGAAGTCATCCATTATTTATTTTTTTTGGAAATAGTTTGTTCAGGAAAAACATGGGAAAAGTGGTTCATTTTTTAAAACACCTTATCAGTTTTCCGAAAAATAAGGTGATGTTTTAGCAACCCTCAAAGGTGACTAATGAAATTTTTTTTTTTTTTTTAAGATTTTATTTATTTGACAGAGAAAGACACAGCAAGAGAGGGAACACAAGCAGGGGGAGTGGGAGAGGGAGAAGCAGACTCTCCGCCGAGCAGGGAGCCCGATGTGGGACCCGATCCCAGGACCCTTCATGAGCCGAAGGCAGACGCTTAACGACTGAGCCACCCAGTTTTTTATTATAAATAAAAAACCCATTTTTTGTGGTTTTTTAACTACCTTTAGGAGCTCATGGATGGTTATGTATTTGATGTATTTTAATCAATTACAAATACTGTTCTCACTGATGCTCAAATTATCCTATTTTGACTTGGGTGGGTGGGGGAAGGGCTCCTTCAAGTTGATACCTATGTCATTTTTTATGTAATTCAAACAGTCTTTGATAGCTTCTATACTTTCTGGCACAACATGTGCCCATGTCATCTTGTATATTTCTGCCCAGACCTGACATCATCTTGACTTTAATGGGAATGTCTACAGTACAGTGGTTCTCAAGCTTTTTGGTCTCAAGACTCCTTTACTCTCTTAAAAATTACTGAAGAATCCAAAGAACTTTTGTTCATTGGAGTTATATCTGTTGAGATGGTCCATGTCAGAAGGTAAAACTCATAAAAACTTTAAGTTTCATTAATTAAATGAGAAATAACAATGATAAAACTACTGGCTTAGCATAAATACATTTTATAAAAAATAACTTTCAAAACAAAAGTTAGTGAGAAGCCTGGCAGTGTTTACATTTTTGCAGATCTTTTTTTTGTCTTTATAATAAAAGACAGAGTCTCATATCCGTTTTACATTCAGTCTATTGCACTACATTGTTTTAGTTGAAGTACTTAAGAAAATCTGGACTCCAATAGGTAGTTGGAAAAGGAAGGAGTATTTTAATAACCTTTTTGGGTAATTATGGATATTCTTTGATGCTACTCCAAAACTTGACAGGTGATAGTTTCTTAAAAGATTGCAAAGAAGAATCTTAAGCTGTATTAATGAACTTCTTGTACTCTGTTAAAATCCATTGGTCTGTCTTGCACTTTGAAGGGATCGCTTACTCACATGTGGTTTTGTAGCCCCATGAATTTGTCATTTGGAAAGTGAGTTCATTGAGTTATGCAGATCTTGCAAATGTTTGACGTGTTTGATTTATATGGTACCAAAAAAATTGCATTTTTAAACATCACTGCTGATCTCATCAGAAAAAAATCTAAGTATTGAGAAGTTGTCAGACTCAGGGTGGTGGACAGAAATTTTCTAAAATTTTAATTTTTGCTTGAATGCTTGAATTCTCTCTTAGCGACAAATATTGTCAGTTGTTTTCCTTGAAATGAGAGCTCACCTTATTAATTATTGAGGAAACATCTGCCGAATACCCAAGTCTATAACTAAAAACTATAACTACCAACTATATAATAACTTTAGTTTGTCTCCCAGTTGTTCTTCCAAGTAAATACGATGTTCGTGAAAAATACACAACTTCAGTTTGCAGCTCAGTTGCATAAATGCTTTTCCTGGTGACAGTCATCCTACTTTGGTATGCAATGGAAGTGCTTTATACATACTTGCCATTTCTTCATCTAGAATATTAAAGGCATGGACTCAAGGGTCGAAACTTAATAAATTTGATTATTTTTACTGCTTCATCCAGGATATTCTTAAGTAAAAAATTGCTCTTTTTCCACCACCATGAACATGTGTGTTGAAGAATACACTGACTACATAGAGGAGTTTAGTGCCACTCCCTTGATTTGTGCTAAGGCACCAGCAATTCTGCTCACCACTGCTTTTGTATCATCATAGTGTAAAGGGGAAATAAATAATGTCTTGGTCTGGATCCACAGACTATATAGTTGGAGAACTGCTGTCCTAGTCTATTCCCTTTATATCAATTGCTGATTTTTTAAAGTTTATATTCTTATTTTTATTTATATCAATGAGGTATTCCTATTTTTGAGGCTTTTAAAAAATCTAAATAAGTGTTCTGTTTTTCCATTACTAAAATCTGTGGAGATGAGTATGTTTTTCTCTTTAGTTCTAGTAAAATGATTAATGGATTCCAAATACTGAACCCCTCTTACATTTCTGGAATAAACACTACTTGATCATGATGGATTTTTGGATTCTGTTTGCTAACATTTTATTCACAATTTTTGCATTAATATTAATAAATGAGATTGGTTTATAGTTGTATTTTATTATGCAGTGTTTGGTTTTGGAATCGATGTTAAATTGGCATTATAAAAATAATTTGGGTATTTTTTCTTTCAGTGCTCTGAAATAGTTTAAGTAGCATATACATCATCTGATCTTTACAGGTTTGGTAGATTTCTTTGTGAAATCAGCTGGGCCTAGCTTTTTGGCAGGGGAGCTCTTTTACAACTTTCTACTTCTATATTTCTTTTTACATAATTCACTTGTTTAGGATGTTTATTTCATCTAGATTTTCTTTAAATAGTTTTTATTTCATATAGTTGTACAAAGTCATCTCATGATTTAAAAAAAATCCTGTTCTTACTAGATTGTGTGCTTGTGCTTTCTCATTTTCTTTTCTTTTGTGTGCTTGTGCTTTCTCATCTTTTAAAAATCAAGTTAGCAGTTTGTTTTGTTGATTAGTTTTCAAAGAACCAGCTATTTTGGTTTACTTACTGTTTTTTTCTAACTCCTCGATTTCTGCTTTATTTTTAAAAATTGAGATATAATTGACATATATTAGTTTCAGGTGTATAACATAATGATTCTGTATATATATATATTTATTGTGAAATAATCACCACAGTAAGTTTAGTTAACATCACTGTACAGTTATAATATTTTTCTTATTATGAGAAAGATCTGCTTTCTTAGCAACTTTCGAATATAACACAGTGTTATTAACCATGTATATGTATATATAAAACCCCTGCCACTGGGGCGCCTGGGTGGCTCAGTCGGTTAAGCGTCTGCCTTCGGCTCCGGTCATGATCCCAGGGTCCTGGGATGGAGCCCCACGTCCAGCTCCCTCCCCTCCCTGCTCCAGCTCTTTCTCACTATCTGTCTCTTTCTCTCAAATAAATAAATAAAAAAATCTTAAAACAAAAAAAACCCCTGCCACTGGCAAACACCAATCTGTTCTCTATATTCATGAGCTCGTTTAAAAAAATTTTTTAATATTCATATAAATGAGATCATATGGTATTTATCTTTTTCCATCTGACTTACTTAGCATTAAAGCCCTTAAGGTCCATCATCTTGTTGCAAATGGCAGGATGTCCCTTTTTTATTTTTATTTTTTTCAAAAAAATTTTTTTTTAAGATTTTATTTATTTTTTGACAGAGAGAGAGCCAGAGAGGGAACACAAGCAGGGGGAGTGGGAGAAGGAGAAGCAGGCTGCCTGCCAAGCAGGGAGCCCCATGCGGGGCTCGATTCCAGGATCCTGGGATCATGACCTGAGCCGAAGGCAGACGCTTAATGACTGAGCCACCCTGGCGCCCCAGGATGTCCCTTTTTTTTTTTTTTTAAATGGCTGAATATTTCATCTCCTTATCCATTCATCCATCAGTGGACACTTAGGTTGTTTCCATGTTTTGGCTATTGTGAATGATGCTGCAGTGAACATGAGAGTGCAGATATCTTTTTGAGTTAGTGTTTTCTTTCAGATTAAAAATTCAAGTGAAATTGCTGGATCATATGGTAGTTCTATTTTTAATGTTTTGAGGAACTTCCATACTGTTTCAGTGTAGTAAAACATAGAGGCTGCACCAGTTTACATTCCCACCAACAGTGCAACATCCTCACCAACACTTATTTCTTCTTCTTCTTCTTTTTTTTTTTTTTTATAATAGCCATTCTGACAGGTGTGAGGTAATATCTCATTGTGGTTTTGACTTGCATTTCCCCAATGATAAATAATGTTGAACATCTTTCATGTACCTGTTTGCCATCTGTATGTCTTTGGAAAAACGTCTATTCAGATTCTCTGCCCATTTTTTAATTGGGTGGTGGTTGTTTTGCTATTGACTTGTAGGAGTTCTTTATATATTTTGGATATATTTTTTAAAGATTTTATTTATTTATTTGATGGAAAGAGCCAGAGAGCACAAGCGGAGGGAATGGCAGAGGGAGAGGGAGAAGCAGATTCCCCACTGAGCAGGGAGCCCGATGTGGGGCTCGATCCCAGGCCCCTGGGATCATGACCTGAGCCAAAGGCAGCTGCTTAACCACTGAGCCACCCAGGTGCCCCTATATTTTGGATATTAACCCTTTACCAGATATATCATTTGCAAATATTTTCTCCCAATCCATGAACATGGAATATCTTTCCATTTATTTGTGTCTTCTTTAATTCTTTCATCATTGTCTTATAGATTTTAGTGTATAGGTCTTTTACCTCTTTGGTTAAATTTATTCCTAGGTATTTTATTTTATTTTTTGATGCAGTTGAAAATGGGATTGTTTTCTTAATTTTTCTTGTGATAGTTTGTTATTAGTGTAGAGAAACATAATAGTATTTTGTATATTGATTTGGTATCCTGCAGCTTTCTTGAATTTTTTTATTAGCTCTAACAGTTTTTTGGTAGTGTCTTAATATTTTCTGTATATAATGTCATCTGTAAATAGTGACAGTTTTACTTCTTTCCAATTTGGATGACTTTTTTTTTAAACACTTATTTGAGAGAGAGAGAGAGAGCATGAGCAGGGGGAGGGGCAGAGGGAGTAGGAGAAGCAGACTCCCCACTGAGCAGGGAGCCCAACACTGCCAGATACCAGGACCCTGGGAACATGACTTGAGCTAAAGGCAGATGCTTAACCGACTGAGCCATCCAGGTGCCCCATGGATGACTTTTATTTCTTTTTCTTGCCAAGTGCTCTGGCTAGGACTTGTAAAACTATGTTGAATAAAAGTGGTGGAGGTGAGCATCCTTGTCTTATTCCTCATCTTAGAGAAAAGATTTCAGTTTTTCACCACTGAGTATCATGTTAGCTGTGGGCTGTCATTTATGGCTCTTATGTTGAGGTATGTTCTCTCTATACCCAATTTGTTGAGAATTTTGATCATAAATCGGTGTTGAATTTTGTCAAATGTTTTTTCTACATCTGTTGAGATGATCATATGATTTTTTACCCTCATTTTGTTAATGTAGTATAAAACATGAATTGATTTGCAGATGTAGAACCATCCTTGAAGCTCTGGAATAAATCCCATTTGATCATAGTGTGTGATTTTTTTTTCCCCATATATTGTTGAATTTGGTATGCTAATATTTTATTGGGGATTTTTGCATCTATGTTCATAAGAGATATTGGCCTATAGTTTTCTTGTGTCATCCTTGTCTGGTTTTGGTATCAGGATAATGCTGGCCTTGTAAAATGAGTCTGGAAGTGTTCCTTCCTCTTCTGTTTTTTGGAAGAGTTTGACAAGATTTGGTATTAATTCTTCTTTAAATATTTTGTAGGATTTACCAGTGAAACTGTCTGGTCCTGGACTTTTGTTTCTTTGGTGGTTTTTATTACTGATTCAGTCTTCTTACTAGTTATCTGTTCAGATGTTCTTTTTTCATGATTAGGTCTTGGTAGGTTGTATGTTTCTGGGATTTATCCATTCCTTCTAGGTTGTCCAATTTGTTGGTATGTAATTATCATAATAGTCTCTTATGATCCTTTTTATTTCTGTGGTATCAGTTGTGATGTCTCCTCTTTCATTTCTGATTTTATTTGAGCCCCCCCTCTTTTTTTTTTCTTGGTGAGTGTAGCTAAAGTTTTGTCAATTTAGTTTATTTTTTAAGAAAAACAACTCTTAGTTTCATTGATCTTTTCTGTTGTCCTCTTAGTCTACTTCATTTATTTCCACTCTGAGCTTTGTTTTTTCCTTTCTTCTACTAACTTTGGGCTTCATTTGTTCTTTTTCTAGTTCCTTGAGGCTTAAGATTAGGTAGTTTATTTGAGACTTTTCTTGTTTCTCGAGGTAGGCATTTACTGCTGTGAACTTCCCTCTTAGAACTGCTTTTGCCGTATTCCACATGTTTTGATAGGTTGTATTTCCATTTTACTTTGTCTCAAGGTATATTCTGATTTCTCTTTTGATTTCTTCTTTGATCTATTGGTTGTCTAGTAGCATGTTGTTTAATCTCCACAATTTTGGAATTTTCCAGTGTTCTTTTTATAATTGATTTCCAGTTTCCTATCATTGTGGTTGGAAAAGATGCTTGATCTGATTTCAGTCTTCTTAAATTTATTAAGACTTATTTTGTGGCCTAACATGATCTGTCCTGGAGAATGTGCCATGTGTGCTTAAGAAGAATGTATATTTTGTTGCTTGTGGATGGAATGATCTTTATATATCTATTAAGTCTGTGTGATTTAATATGTTATTTAAGGCCAGTGTTTCCTTACTGATTTTCTGTGTGGATGATCTAGATATTGATGAAAATAGAGTATTAAAGTCCCCTGCTCCTATTGTATTGCTGTCTATTTCTCCCTTTATGTCTGTTAATATTTGCTTTATCTATTTAGTTGCTCCGATGTTGGGCTCCCCTGTGGCATTGTAGACAGTGACTGGAGTCAGGGCCATCTCTGAGTCTACAAGCAATTCTGGGGGCCTTAACTGTCTACATGCACTTGTGTAGCTGCAGTATGTGCATAGGTATATGGGTGCCTGCATAGCCATGGGGAACAGCTGTGGGGGTCTAGGCTGCCATCTCGCATGCACATAGCTGTTGAGGCTGAGGCTGGCAGTGTGGATCCTGGGTTTTGCTGGGGAGGGACTCAGGTAGCTGGTATCTGTGAGCATGAAAACCTGTAGGGTAAAAATCTCATTGGCAAAATCTGCAGGAGGTCTGCAGTGGCTGTGCTAGCCGTTGGATTCCTCAGCAGCAAAAAGCTGCTGGGGTCCTCTGTGAAGCAGTCTGGTGCTCGGGTCTGTAATGAGATTCTCAGTGATGAAAGCCAGGGATGGGGTCTTAGCATCTGCAAGGGCTGTTGAGGTCCTTAGCACTGAAGATTTTTGTGGTCCTCTCCAGAGCAGGCCACTAAGAACCACAGTTGCTCACAGTGTGTGGCTGATACTGGTAGCCCCTGCCCTTGTTCTCTGTTCTTAGCCATTTCTAGAGGTTTCAGCTTTGCTGGTTTCTGGGTAGGGTGAAACTGAAATGTGTTCTTTATGCAGTGCTCCGAAAGGCTGGGGAAGCTTGTCGCTCACCCTGCTTTCCTTTTACCAGTATGGGGAACTCTTTTAGGCTGGGGAGTTCCCTCTTGGCACAGAACAGTGCCAGCCTGGGGGATGGGATGATGCAGGCAAAATGAAACTTCTTCCTACCCTTTTTGTATGGTTATTCTCAGGTTTTTTTTTTTTTCTCTATTGTGTTGCTGAATCTTTTTCTTTTTTTTTTTTTTTTAAAGATTTATTTGTTTATTTGAGCGGGGGAGGGGCAGAGGGAGAAGGAGCGAGAGAATCTCAAGGAGACTCCCTGCTGAGCAGGGAGCCTGATGCAGGGCTCAATCCCAGAACCCTGTGATCATGACCTGAGCCAAAATCAAGAATTGGATGCCTAACCAACTGCACCACACAGACACCTCTGTTGCTGAAGCTTCTTAAGTGGACTTAAGTGAACTCTCCCAGAGCTATTTTTTATTCATGGATAAGTGTCTAATTGTTTTTTTTGCAGGGGAATGGATTCTGGAAGCTCCTACTCCTCCATCTTGATGATGTTACTCTCTCATTCAGTCCTTAAAAAATGTCCCTCTACTGTCTTCTAGCTGGCATGTTTCTAACAAGATGGCTGTTACAATTCTTATGTTTATTTCTCTTTAATAATTTCCCCCCTTTGGCTGCCTTCAAGATTTTCTCTTTGTTTTGTGTTTCAGAAGTTGGATATGATATGTCTGTCTCTGGCTTGGATATTTTGGTTAATGGTTTGATCTGAAGTTTGATAGGTGTCATTACTTTTGAAAATTCTTAGCCATTATCCCTTCACATATTTATTCTACCCAGTTCCCTGTCTTTTTTTCTTTCTGGAATTCTAATTGCATATCTGTCAGATCATTTGCTATTGTCCTGTATTTCCTGGACGCTATATTCTCTTTTTATCTTTTACTCTTCTCTCTTTCAGTTTGGGTATTTTTGAGTTCACTCTTCTTCGCTTAGTTCTGTTAAGTCTACTGATGAACCTGCCAGTGACAATCTGAATCTCTAACATTGTGTTTTTTATTTCCACCATCTTCATTTGATTTTTTCTTAGTTACCATTTCTGCTGAAATTACTCATCTGACAATGAATGTTGTTCACTTTTTCCATTGGAGCCTTTAGCATATTTTCGTAGTTATTTTTAAAAAAAATTTTTAAAAGATTTTATTTTCAAGTAATCTCTACACCCCATGTGGAGCTCGAACTCACAACCCTGAGATCAAGAGTCGCACGCAAGAGGCACCCCCGTATTTATTTTAAATTAAATGTTGATAGCTCCAACATGTGTGTTATATATATAAGGTTTGGTTCTGTTGATTGTTTTGTCTCTTGGCATTATGAAGTTATTTCCCTTGATTTTTTTTTATACCACATCACCAGTGATATTTTTGTTTGTTTTTGTTTTTATTTTTATAAGGGAGATGGAGAAGAATCTGGGCTGGACTCGTGGCCTTCCTACAGCAGCTGCTCTTCCTCACCCTTAAGCATGTACCATGCATGAGGGATGCTTTCTCAGGACTCTTCCCATCATTTTTTTTTGTGAGTACCCATTGGTATCTATAGAGAGAGAAGCCTGCAAACGGTGTTAACTCCCCTTATATCTGTAGCCTTTAGGGCTCCCTAGTGTGCCACCAGCCAATACTTAGCCTCCACTATTTTGTTGATAATTCTAGGTGAATTCTTCTTCCCAGTGTTCACCTGCCCCAAGTAAATAAGTGCTTGCGCTCAGTGTCTCCCTGTAGGCGCTTGTCTCAGCCCGGATTTGGGACTAGTTGGCATTTCCTTAGCTTCACCTGTGATGGATCCAGGAAAAGTTATTCACTTGCAGTTTGTTCAACTTTCTTTCTTTTTTTTAATTGTCAGGATGGGAGAGACATCCTTTCTAGCTCTTTTCCAGCTCTCTATACCCACAAAGAAACCAGAAACTGTATCTTCCCCTTTATTCCTGATATCGCTACTGGTAGGGTGACTATTTGTCCTGGTTTATACCAGTATAATTATTGATAGCATCACCCTTTCACTCAAGAGTTTCTTTGTTTGAATGATAAATGATCACCCTGTCCTTGAAAATATTACATAAATGAGGTTTCACCAGGAGCATATGTTAAGTTTGAATGGACTTGTTTATCCTGGATAAAACTAAAATATTGATCATTTTGGTGATATTCAAAAGGACCTAGGGAGAAAAGGTGTTGATGAAAGACACATCAACCAAACCCAATATGTAGACTTGTTTCACTCCAAAAGGATTTTTGTTAGGTAATCAGAGACGTTTGAACATCGGCTAGATATTAGAAGTGTTAAAGACATTGTGATTTTGTTAAGTATTATAATAATATAGATAGATTTTCAAAAAATCTTATTTGTCAGATAAATTCTGATGCATTTCGAGGTGAAATGGTATGACAATGAGAATTTATTTTAAAATACTCAAAAACAAAAAGAGGTGAAGAGGAGAGAAATGTGATAGATAAAAACAAGAATGACAAAATGGTAATTACTGAAGTTAGGTGATGTGTACATGGGGGTTCATTATTTTATTATCTCATCTTTTTCTTATTTTTATCAATTTTCATAATAAAAACTTTAAAAAGAGACAAGGATATTATAAGGAACATAGTTCTTAAAAAAAAAAAAAAGGATAATTATCCTATAGTTTACACTGGTAAAGGTGATTTTTTTCTTATGGCTGATCAGAGGCCAGCAAGGCATGCCTAAAACTTCTTCTGAAAACTTTCTGTGCTTCTGTGATTATTTAGCAAACCAGGTAATTAGTGCTATGCTAGGTACAGGGAGAACAAAAAGAGGTGAAATACCACGGTTTCCATGCAGTTCAGTCCTGCTAGCCACACTGGGCCAGGAGGAGGGCATGATGTCTTAATGCTGATTCCATTTAATGTCTACTTTGTGCAAACTTACGTTAGAAGGGATGCACTCCTTTTTCTGGTGCAAACTTCTGTTAGAAGGGATTTGTGCAAACTTATATTGGGGGCGGGTAACAAGGCTATGAACTCCATGAGGGCAAGGACTGTTCACTGTTTTTAATAGAAAAATGGTATACCTAGTACCATTACTAGCACATAAAAGACATGAAATAAATATTGGATGAAGAAATGAATGAATAAAGTCACGTCTGCTTCTTGCCACATAAAAGGAACCTAATAAATATTGTATTTGTTGAATTGACTTGTGAGTGACAGAATTGAAAAGAGAATTTTAGAGTTTATATATCCATCTAGTGCTAGACCTCTTCCATGTCTTTGAAAGATGCTCAGATGAACAGAATCAGCCAATGCGATGTCTGTGAACAGACAAGGGAAGCCAAAATGAAGTGCAATTTCATTTAAAACTAAAAGAACAATATACAGTTACATACATGTCACCTTTCTTTCAAATATATTCATGGAAATGATTAGGAGAGGACAGTGATTCTCTTCTCCCCTCTAAAAGTCCTCATGCTATATATCGCTCTGCGAGGAAATCAGGAGACTTTGTAATATCCTGTCTGCAAAAAATTGAAACGACAGGTATCCTTAAACATATAGATGTAATTACTCATGGTCTGCTTGTTTTGATGAGCATGCAAGAGTGACAAGTTAATAATAAATCTCCAGCTCATCCAGGGAAGGTGGCTAAGGAGGTGCTATGGTTTAATTTACATCTTTGGAAGCACTGAAGATTTAATAATCTCCCTGCCTCATACATCAAACTAACACCCCCGAGGCAGAAAAGCAAAACATTTTTAACTGTTAATCTGAGAAGCAATAAAATCCTGTCTCAGGTCACAAATAAATTGAGTTTCTGGTGGTTTCAATGGACGCCTAGTGTGTGTGATTTATTCAGATTCTGAAGCTATTCAGGACCCCTGGGAACCTTGGCTACAAACCCAACAAGCTGGGAACGCCATGGGGATTGCCAGTCTAATCAGAAGGTCTAGACCAAGGGCAGTGACTGATTTTACCTTAGGTCTACCCAATTTATTTTACCTTCTATGTCAACTACACGTAGATTATGGAACACAAGCATATGTGAATTTGAGATTCAGTTGTAAATGACTGCTTTTAGTTGGGATTGTAACCATCTTTTTGCTTATATAGTACTTGTTCTCAAAAGATCAAAAGCTGTTTTGAAGTTTTTACTTTCAAAGCATAGGATTTTAACTTGGCTAGAGAAACTGGGATGCAGGTGGGGGGAATAACCCTTCTTGGCACGGTAAGCCATTTGCGAAATCTAAGCAATGTTCAGATTTCCAGCTCTTCGTTTCTTAAGCAGCTAAGCTGTGAAGTATATTGAATTTATTAATTTGGAAAACTGTTTCCTTATTGATACCATCTTCCTTGTTTAAGAAAGGGCCATGAGGATCTCAGAGAAAGAGGAAGGTAGAGTTTGTGCATTTGCAGTATGCATGTGTATATTCATTGGTCCAGTTTGTCATGAAATAATTTAAGGAATTAGATTATAAAATATGATCTCAGCTCATCTTTTTACTGATGCTGCTTATAATTTCACAATGGAATCATTTGTGATATTTAATGCACCATTATAGGACATAGAAAAAAGAGCCTAAATTGGTGGCCTAAAAATAGCTAAGTCCCCTCCTCCTCTATGTCCCTCCAGCTCTTCATGGCTCTAAATCACAGCTGTAAATTAGAGTTGCATTTTGTCATGTCTTCCAAGGGCACGCTTACTGACATAGAATGAGCTTCAGATTATTACTAGCACCATCCATTCAACTTAGGAATTAGGAAAACTTACCACCCCAGATACACCTGGGCTGCTTCTGCCTCCCTCTCTCTGAGGAAGGCTAGATTCTTCCTGTTAGGAGTTCAGGTAGCGCCAGGTGGGAGACACCCTGGAGGAGAATCTCTTCCTCCTTCAGTAATTAGCAAATATCTATTAACCATCTTAGGTCCTGGGGATGTAAAGGCCATGTGAAGACAGAGAGCACTGTGTCAGTTTCTTATTGCTATCATTAACAAATGACCACAAATTTAGTGGCTTAAAACAACACAGATTTCTTGTCTTCCTGTTCTGAAGTTCAGAAGTCTAAAATCAACATATTGGCAGGGCTGGGTTCCTTCTCAAGGCTCTAGGGGAGAATCTGTTTCCTAAACTTTTCCAGCTTCTCAAGGCTGCCTGCATTCCTTGGCTCATGGCCCCTTCCTTAAATCACATCAACGACCACTTCTGCTGTTACATCTGCTGCTCTTCAGTATGATCTCCTGCCTCCCTCTTATAAGGATTCTTGTGATTACATTGAGCCCATCTGGGTAATCCAAGATAATCACCCCACTTCAAAACCGTTAATTTAATCTCATCTGCAAAGTCCTGTTTTCCATATATGGTAACATTCACAAGTTCCAGGAATTAGGATGTGGACATTTTAGCAGGGGCTGTTTTTTAGCACAGAATTTGGCATTGGCCAGTTCTGCCACTCACATGACTTAACATGACCATCAAGTATGTTTCTTTTTTTAATTTTTTTTAAGATTTTTTTTTTTTCTTAAATTTATTTGACAGAGAGAGAGACAGCGAGAGAGGGAACACAAGCAGGGGGAGTGGGAGAGGGAGAAGCAGGCTTCCCGCCGAGCAGGGAGCCCGATGCGGGGCTCGATCCCAGGACCCTGAGATCATGACCTGAGCTGAAGGCAGACACTAAACGACTGAGCCGCTCAGGCGCCCCATGTTTCTTTTTTTAAAAAAAATATTTTATTTATTTATTTGTCAGAGAGAGAGCATGCCAGGCGGAAGAAGAAGCAGGCTCCCTGCTGAGCGAGGAGCCCAATGTGGGACTCGATCCCAGGACCCTGGGACCATGACCAGAGCCAAGGCAGACGCATAACCGACTGAGCCACCCAGGCGTCACAGGTAAGTTTTTTAACCTTTCTGAATCTCAATCTTTTTATCTGGGAAGTGGCATAAATAATACCCATCTCATAGGGTTGTGTTAAGATTAAATGCCTAAAAACTACACTGTGTCTGAACCATATGATTAGTTGAGTGAGTGAAAAGTTAATGAATTACTGTTTTTACAGTTCAGTGATGCAAGGGCATAGTCTCACCTTTTTGAGGACTTCTGGGTCTATTGGAAAAGATAAACAGGTAAACAAATAATTATAACAGTGTGAGGCAATGTGACATACGCTATATTTGTCTCAGGCTCCAAGAATCCTCCATGCATGATTTCAATCGGTCTTCTATAGATGGTCACCTAACCTTGAGTTTTGAGGTGAAGGAAGGCAAAATACAGAAAGTTGTCTGAAGCTGTGGCTGAAGTGAAATGTCAGGTCCTAGAAGGTTGTGTGGTTTCTTTTTTTTTTTTGGTGAGGTCATGTTTTTTCTAAGAAAAAAGGTAGTTCCTGGTCTTGAGATATTATATTAACTCTCTTGGCCTTAGGATTTATGCTTTTTAACAAGTTGGGGCTTGGAGGGCTTAGGACTGTATTGTATGGTAAAAGGAAAGACAATCGTGCAGGTCTGTAAGAGAAAGTTGAAAGTCCTTCTGTTCTTTTCTCTTCTGGCTCTCTTCCTCTTGCTACTGACCTTCACTCCTTCCATCCCCCATGTGAAAAGAGTGCTATCTGATTGAAAACATTCTAGGGTTCTAGTTGGGCCAAGTTGGCTAGAGACTCTAGAATCCCTGTGTGTGAAAATATGGGCACTCTGGGTGGGTACCATTCACGTGTCTCTACCATCCAAGCTGCTTGAGTGGTGAGGACCAGGTCCACTGTTTTCTTTCTGTGTATATCCTTTCTCTGTGTATTAGCTGGGTATCCCCTTTCCTCATCTTACTTGACCTTTCAGCAGCATGGGACACAAACTCTTCATTTGGCTTCTAGAACATTGCTTCCTTCTCTTTCTATTCATGTCCATTCCTTCTCAGCCATCTCTGCTGGGTCTTCCTCATTTTTCTGACTTAATTTTCAAATTTGCCAAAGCTCAGTCTGGCTTCTTCCCTTTTCTGCCACCAACATCCCACCCTTATGGATTTAAATACTATTGCTGTATTGACGATGTTTGCATTAGTTTTCCACTGCTACTCTAACAAATGACTACAAATTTAGTGACTTCAAACAACACTGATTTATTATCTTACAGTTCTTTAGGTTAGAAGTTTGACATGGTCTTGCTGGGCTAAAACAGCCTCTCACCAGGGCCACATTTGTTTCTGGAGGCTCAAGTAGACAATCCATTTCTTTGCCTTTTGCATCTTTTAGGGGCTTTCTACATGCTTTAGCTTGTGGTTTCCTTCCTGTGTCTTCAAAGCCATCAATGTCTTATCTCTTGGACCCTCTTCTTTCATCAGCTCTCTCTCTTTCACCATAGCCAAGAAGAGTTCTCTGCTTTTAAGGACCTCTCTGATTTGATTGGGCTCAGTCATATAATCCAGGATAATTGATCCATCTCAAATTCCATACCCTTAATCATATCTGTGAAGTCTCCCCCCACCCATGGGAAGTAAGTAATATATTCAAAGATTCTGAGGATTAGGTCATGGACCTCTTTGGGGGGACATTGTTCTGCCTACCACAATGCCCAAATATATGTCTCCAGCCTAGACCATTCTCCCAAACTCCAGAACCGCATATTCAACTACCTACTTGATTTCTCCATTTGGATGTTTAATAGATCCCTAGTTTGACCAAAACTGAGCTCCTTAGCAACTTCCCACAAACCTGCTTCTCTCATAGTCTCTGTCGTATCAGCTGATGGAGCTACCCTATCAGTTGCTTAGGTCAAAACCTAAGAAGGATTTTTGACTTTTTTTCTCTCTCTCTCTCTCATACCTATCTCTAGTCCTTCAAGCAAATCGCGGTGGCTCTACTTTTAAAGCTGTCCATTGTGTGGCCACTTGTCCCTCCCTTCCTGCTATCACCCTGTCTTAGCCACCAGCATCTCCCCCCTAGGTCATTACAGTAGCTTCCTCACTGGTCTCTGTGTCTATGCTTTGCTCCCCCTCGCTCTGTACTCAACACAGCAGCCAGAGCCATTTTGTTAAAATGCAAGTTGGATGAAGTCATTCCTCTTTTTTTTTTT
>NC_138384.1:12415025-12459151 GCF_054177405.1 Leptonychotes weddellii | reverse complement strand
ATAGCACATACCCTCCCCAGTGTCTATCACCCAGCCATCCCATCTCTCCCACCCCAACCTCCACTCCAGCAACCCTCAGTTTGTTTCCTGAGATTAAGAATTCCTCCTATCAGTGAGGTCATATGATACATGTCTTTCTCTGATTGACTTATTTCGCTCAGCATAACACCCTCCAGTTCCATTGAAGTCATTCCTCTTTCCAAAAAAATCACTGATGATTTCCCACGTGATTTAGAGTAAAAGCCCAAGTCCCTAAAATGGCCTGCAATGGTGCTGTCCCCTCTGACCTTCACATTACTCCTTCGACCTTCTCTTCTCTCTTCACTCTCCTTATTCCACTCCAGCCATTGTAGCTTACTTACGATTTCAAAGTGGTTAAATGAGATAATAATATAGGTAGAAAGGACTATGTAAATAATTTCTTATTCCCTATATACATATATGTGATGCTAATGTATACATACACTGTCTACATATACATACATGTACAGACACCCACGTATATGAAAGAACTTGGTATATAAGTGTCTGGAATCTCAGCCCTCTATATCCAACGTCTAGAGCTCATGTAATCCAAAAGCTCCCTGTTAAACTTAGGTTGTATCACAAGCCCTGTTTGTTTTATGAGATCCAGAAAAGTTTTGACTGTGTCTAGAGGAGAAGAACTTGTTTCCTGACCCCGAGTTTGGTGTATTGTATACATCTTATTCCGAAGATAGAACTGATCATTGGAGACATCATAATGTATTCTTGGCTTTGGTTCAGTTTTTGTGACGTTAAACAGTTATTTAGGACCAAATGCAAAACCTGTCTTTCGTCATCTTGTCTGTGAACTGTCATGGGTGTGACAGGAAGGATTGATACAGACGTCAGTTCTTCTGTCCCGCTCTGGGAAGGGGGGCTGGCCTCTAACCCCTACAGCTGTTCCCTGCTGGAATGGTCAAGTTCCTGGGTGCTCTTTGACCGTCTCAGCAGCTGTAACAGCAAGCAGTTTAGTGCAAAAGAATCCATCAATTAATCTCTTTGTTATTGGACATTTCAGACACTTGTGTCTTGGTTCAGACTGTAAATGAGGTGGGAAGTGGCATGATTCTTGATCGTCACAGGCATTTCCCATCATGGTTGTCCTGCCTACTCAACCAGTGACCCATGGGAGGCTCCAGAGCCAGGAAAAGAAGAGTGACAGTGTTAGGAGGAGCGGCACAGTCTGTGGATTATACACAACTTCCTCACTGTTGGCAGTGACACTTCCCTTTATCTCTCAAACATATCAAAATGAATGAGAGGGCTAACCTCGAGTCCTCTTTAACTATGAAATTAAGCCAGTTATTCAAAAACTTAAATCTTTGGAACATTGCTAGCAAATAGTGTCAGGATATCATGGTCTTGAGCTACTGCTCTAATGGAATAATTTTAGTAAAAAAAAAGAAATAGGGGCACCTGGGTGGCTCAGTCGGTTAAGCGTCTGCCTTCGGCTCAGGTCATGATCCCCCAGTCGTCTCCCTGCTCAGCGGGAAGTCTGCTTCTCCCTCCGCCCCTGCTCCTGTGCTCTCTCTCTCTTGCCCACTATCTCTCTCAAATAAATAAATAATATTTAAAAAAATTAAAAAAAGGAAATGTCAAACAATGTCTACACACTTAGGCAGAATTATCCAGAGGCCTGACTCTTGCCAAAGCTGAAAAATCCCTTGGAAATCTTCAGCTTCGCACTTAATTACCACCTCCTTTGGCTGTTTCTCTTTTACTGCTTTTCTCTCCTCTTCCTGTGATTTTCCTTCTTGCTGCCAAACACACTTTCTCTTCCAGACATCATCTGTTTTCAGAATACATTTGCATTTCCTTTTTCCTTCCCAGCGTGTCCCTACTTTGGGGCCTGTATTTCCCCCTCATGGACTGCTTCTGTGTTACCACATGGACTGGTGGGAAGGAAAGCCGTGGCTTGTAGAATTGAAATATAACCAGGAACCCAACAGAGACATTTTTTCTGGACTTGGATATATGCTCTATGTTCCTGGTGCACTGCTGTCTTAAAAACCTTGGGGCACAGGGATTAGTTTGGAGTATGTCTTTAAAATATCTTTTGTTTGTTATAAAACTTCAAAGATTTCAAAGTGTAAAAAGGAGAAAGTGGAAGCCATTCTCTCCAACATCAGTAGCATTCCTCAGAGGGACATGAACTCCTTAGCCACACCTAGTGACCGCTTTCAACAGTTCTAGTCTTTATGCCATGTGTGTATCAAAATGTGAAATATGAATATATGAAATTTAAAACAAATTGGATCATGTTTTCATATCGATACACATAAAATTTCTCATTATATTTAACAAGTGGCATTCCAAAGTATGAATATGCCATGATTTATTTACCTGATCTGTTACTGATACATATTTTTTCAAATTTCTCATTATTACCAGTGCCTAACACGTTTATCTTTATGCCTATGCAGCTATATTTGTAGGGTAGTTGGAATTGCTTCACCAAAGGGTATGTACATTTTAAACATTGGTAGATACTGTCCTAAAGTTTATATGTGATCACTAATAGAAGCACAGCATCTTCTCCCCTCAGTTATCAGAGATTATAATGAGATGCATGATAATGATTTGTAAAGGATAAAGTATTTTGTAAGTTATTTTTTAAAAAGATTTTATTTATTTAATTGACAGAGAGAGAGAAAGACAGCGTGAGAGGGAACACAAGCAGGAGGAGTGGGAGGGGGAGGGAGCCTGATGTGGGGCATGATCCCAGGACCCTGGGATCATGACCTGAGCTGAAGGCAGTCACTTAACCAACTGAGCCACCCAGGCGCCCCTTACAAGTTATTTTTATTCTATTTGTTTAACACTCACAGATACCCTAGAGGGAGATGATGATCTCCAATTTACAGATGAAGAAATGGGGGTTCATTGAGATTAAGTGATTTGCCCAAGGTATTACACTTGGAAGTGGCCTAGCTGAGCCCAAGTCCCTCTTATCTCCAAGCCTGAAATTCCTACACTTTGTCCTACACCACTTTGGCTTCACGCGGTAGAGCACCGAAACTTCCGCTGTGATGGATGGACTGAGCGTAGGTGAGGGAGAGGGAGTGTGTTGGCCAGCCAACTTCCGGCTGCTGTGGTACACCCATGGACATATAAACATTTCTCTCCCTGCCATTACTCCCTTAGTAATCTTATCTGGTCATGGCTTTAAATACCATTGTATGGACGTCAGTGACTCCCAAACGTATATTTCAGTGTAGAACTCTCTCCTTACCATACCCTGTATCCAGCTCTGGTTCTTTCTCCCTCAGCCTGCTCTACCTGCAGCCTGCACCACTCAGTTTTAACTGCTGCACCCTTTTAGTTTTTCAGGCCCAGATCCCTGATTCCTCTTTCACACCCTCATTCACAGGGACTGTGACCAAAGGCCTTAGTGGGACTCCTGACCAGGTTTGGAATTAAAATCCAGGCATGTCTTGTTCTAAAACACAGCTAGATTACGCTGCTTTATTCTAATCCTATTAGCCTGAAAGGTAATTCTGATCTGACTCTTGGAATTTGCACTCTAATTTAGGAGACCGTGGACTGAGTGAATGTTTGGAGATGAGATCATATTCTCAATAAATTTATTTCTACTGGTTTTTAAGACTACAAAAATAGAAAGTCTGAGTGAAATTTATTGAAAACATAACTTAATCTTAGCTGAGGAGCTCAGTGGGCCCAGACTTTGCAAGCACATATGTCCTCCCTTGATCAGTTCTTCCACGTTGCGTGCACATTGGTGGGGAGGCAGAAAATGGGGGCGAGTGAAGTCCCAGAAGTGAGCCTCTTGCTCTGCCCCTTTTTCTCTCCCTCGCGAAAGTATAGGATCAGATTGAAAACCTTTGATGGAAAGGCAGCTGATTTCGAGGGCTTACACAGGAGCTGAGGCAAAGCTGTGTATCTTCCTCAGTGCACAAAGGAAGGCAAGCTCTTAAGTAAACAAAGGTGAAAAACTTAAATTATTGATCAGGAGGGGGATTTAACTTGTCAGGAGACATTTTTATTAATTTTAGCATATCCTCTTGGTACTTGTATGTCTGTGTCTATGTTTGTGTATTGGAAGTTGTCACACTCAGAAACCAAAGGTTGAATAGTTAGTATATGTGCTCTTTTAATTATAATTCACTTGTCAACTGGGACCTCCCTAGCCTTAGGAAATTTAGGGAAACTTGATTCAAATCCTCAGTTTTCCAGCCTGGCTAGAGTTGGCCTGGACCAGAGGGCATCCTTGGAATGCTAACATCGGAAAGGTTCTGCATAGACCACTGCGCATTGGTTGCCCCAAGTTTGACTGAGTCAGGAGCCCTCGCCACACGTCAGGCTGTTTCCAGGCTGCTTGTTTCTTCTGGCCACCACCCCCCACCTTCCGCCTTGTGGCTTCTGTGTTCATGCTTTTCCAATTCCACCCCTGGTTGACCTGCACAAGGAGCTCAGTTCCTTTGTGGGTTTCCACAAAAGATTCACCTTGCACTATGCGTTTAATAAAGTAAGCAACTCTCCCAAAGACTTAAGGGGTTGCGTATGTCCTGTCAAACAGCCGCAAACCATGTCTTTGGCTGCTTAGTGTCCTTCTTTCTTTCTCTTCCCTGCAACCTCTATTGCGGTCAGCAACTTTGATTTCTTTGTCTAATCCAGAGTATTTCTGCCTCTCAAGGTCCTTGGTGGCAGGGGTCCCACATTTTATCCCATGGAGGTATACCATGAAATTTCTTAACAAAGGTGGGTTTCATCTAAGAGAAAATCTTAATCCAGCTATTTAGAGAATAAAATCGTGTCTATTACATTACATAATGAATATTTTGTACAAACATGGATGAAAATTTTTGACTTGGTTTGGAAAATATTAAGCTGTCTTCTTTCTGTCTCTCTCCCAAGATCTTATAAGGTATAAGTCCACCCCCAATTACACATTTTTTGTTCTTTTCTCCTGGAGTTTATCAGGAAGGGCTAAACTAAGGACAGAGCTTAACTGTCTTCTTGTTTTAGGGACATCATGGAATTTTACTCGGAGTTATGTGGCTTGATGCATTAGCAAACCCCTCAGGATACTGGCTTTGCAAGGGGAATTGTGTCTGCATCTTAAAAATCAAGTGATGCATTTTTCCTAATGGGAAGCATTAAAGATTCAAGTCTGATTTAGACCAGACACCATAATAATGAGAAATTTGTCAAAGCCATTTATCAAGAAAGAACTAGAGGGAGGTCAGGTCAGATGGATGAGACTGGGTGACCTAGAGCCTCTGAATAAGGATCCTTTCTGTTCCTCTTGGACTGGGCACATCTGAACAAGGGTGGGAGCCTGTTTGGGGTGGAGGTCAGAAGTCTCACCTGGCTTTCATTTTTTCTTACTCAACATGTCTGGACTCAGGGAGAGTCAAGGAATATTATTTATAGGGAAGTTGGCCAAGAGAAGAGGGAGGCATGGGGAAAAGCATACATGAGAATAGAAGGTAGGTCAAGAGAGTATAAAATGTTTAGAAGCTTCCAGAAATCTCTCTGTGCCCCCACTTGAAAAGTTGTGCCTTGGTCACCAGAGAAGAAGAAGAAGAATGGCTAACATTTATTGCATACTTACTCTATACCAGACACAGTGTTTAATGTATACATGAAAAGGTGTTCAGCTTTATTAAGTCACCAGAGGAATACAAATTGAAGCTACAAGGTGATAATGCTACAAACCCATTAGAATGGCGAAAATGAAAACATTAAAAAACGCCCAGTGTTGGTGAGGATATGGAGCAACTGCACTCTCATACACTGCTTGTAGGGATTTAAATCAGAACAGCCACTTTGGAAAACGTGTTGGTGGGGTCTGCTAAAGCTGATACCCTCTGACTGAGAAATTCTACTTGACCCAGAAATTGTCTACATATTTTTACATATATTTATGCATACATATTTTACATATATTTCTGTATAAGAAATTTCAAAGCAGGACTACTTGTCAAAGCCCCAAACTGGAAACAACAGAAATCTCCATCGCGAGTAGAACGGATAAATAAAGCATAGAATATTCACAGAATGTACTACTGTACAGCAGTCTGGGCGAAGAAACTCCCAACTATGTGCAACACTGGATGAATCTCATTTACTCAACAGTAACTTGATGAGGTAGCTTTTATTCTTACTCTCATTTTGCAGCTGAGGAAAGTGAGGGCAGAGAGGGCATGTTACTGCTGGAGCCCACAAAACTAGGTAGTGAAGGAGTTGGGATTCCAACCCCAGCATTTGAGTCCCATCCTTTGGCCACTGTGTCCCGCTACCCCAAGCCTCTGGCACACACAGCAGGCATCTCATGTGCGTGCTGCTTGGGTGTAACACGCCCGGAGGCGTGCGTTGCAGCTGGTACCGGCTGGTCCTGTGAAAGGCGTCTCCCTGCTCAGTTTGATCACCACGTGCCAGGCTGTATACAAGTGCTTCACCTGGAATATAATGTTCAATCCTCACAACAGCCCTTTGTAGTGGGTACTGTTGCGCCTGTTTTTACAAAAGGAGAAACGGATAGGGAGGTCTTATCACTAGTATGTGATGGAGCCAGGGTTCAAAGCCAAGTCTGTGTGCTGCAGAGTCTGGGCCCTTTACCATCCCACACATGCCTGTCTGTCCCAAGCAGCGCAGCGAAGCCGCAGGGCCAGAGTGCAGCACGACCTGCCGCTCCTGGTCACGGAACTTGAGTTCTTTGAGCTGTATCAGTCGACGAAAGCGATGAGAACTTGAGACCAAACCTCTGAGGGTTCATGAGGTCAGCTGGTTTCCGAGCAAAGTATCTGCCATAGATTGTTTTCACCTACTTTCAAGGGAAGAAGAAGCCTGCATCTCCACAGCCTTGGCCACATCTTTCTGGAAACAAGTAAGATAATTGGTAATCTCTGCAGTGTTTGAAGCAATGCCCACGTGCCCCCAGGCAGGCTATGAGCATGGCCCCCGTCTAACAGCCGGAGCTGAGAGAACTTGTACGGGGCAGAAGGGAGAGTTTCTTAGCAGATGGTGCAGCTGCGCATGGAATTCCCCAGTGCACGCTGAAATGGGCATGGGCCTGTACCCCGGGGTTCTCTAATGAGAGGAGGCCTGGACACTGACGCCCTCTAGCCTCTGGCTGCTCAAGAAACAGATGTGAGGCCTTACTGCATTGCCAAGAGCAGAAGACTCTGGGGACTCAAGGTTCTTTTGCTTGACTATATTGGAGGCATGAGAAGAGAGGAGAGATGAGGCATTTTAAAATATTTCCTCCCAATTATAGTGTGTTGGTATCTCCAACCTGAATCATTATAGTGGCCTCGTACCTGGTGTCCCTAACTCTGGCCTTTCTACTTCCCGATTGACCTAAGTCCATTCTCAAAGCCCTGGCTTCCACTTCCCCAAGCACACCGTATGGTTGACTCTCACCATGTCTTTGCAAATGCTGAATACTCCCTCTTTGCACGACAGGAGACAACTTATCCTTGATGGCCCGCTTCAAAGCTGTCTCCTTGGCCTTGCCCTCCCTGACCATGTATCCAAGGGGAATTAATTGTCTCCTCCTCAGCATTCCCAAACATTTTTTTCTCTTTTAAATATAATATCCTTGCTCTAACAGATACTGGAATTATTTGCAATCCTATCTCTAGAGTAGACTGTGAGCTTCCTATGGGCAGGAGCTGTGGTGTATTAATCACATCCCTAGCAGCTAACAGTACTCAGCTTGTGTAGGTGCTGAAGATACAGTTGTTGGATGAAATGCAAAAGCACAGAGGTTTAAGGTATAAGATCATAGTTTCTTTGCAACCCCAATGTAGCATTGACCAAAAAGATGCTTTTCTTAGGCCAGTTTTCCTCTCTGTTATTGCATTACTTTCTCATATGGGCCCCTTCTTGTCATTTCAACGTGAGTACCAGAAACTCTAGCTTTTAAGGGCAGGTAATGAGTTGCTTTCCCGCACCCTAGCATTCTCATTTGAGTGGGTGGCGGGATGGTGATGGGCTTCTCAGTGATGTGATCTAACATGTAATGGAGTATTTGTGCTTGGGGCACAAGAACTTACTTATTTTCTGTGCTCTGCCCTTCCCAGCTCTCATGATGGGTTAGCAAGTATCAAAAGCTTTAATAAGCAGATTTCTAGAAGTTTGATTTTACTTTTTAGAACAGTTGACTAAAGTTTATCATGTATTCAGATTTCCTTAGCTTTTACCTAATGTCCTCTTCTGTTCCAGGATCCCATCCAGGATAAGACATTACATTTAGTTTTCATGTTGACTTAGGTTTCTCTCCGCTGTGACAGTTTCTCAGACTTTCCCTGTTTTGGATCACCTTGACAGTTTTGAGAAGTGCTGGTCATATAGACTGTAGGATGTCCCTCTATTAGAATCTGTCTGATGTTTTCCTCATGATTAGAATGGGGTTACAGTTTTTGGGGAGGAAGATCACAGGTAAGGTGTCATTTTCATCATGTCATGTCAAGAGTATAAGCCAACTTTAAAAAATGTCAACATGTAATAACTCTTCCCTCTCCTCAATTTTGTGTTCCCATCTGTATTTCATATCTCAGTTGATGGTATCGTCACACACACAGTCATGAAGGCTACAGATTGCATCTGCTCTTTCTTCTCCATCTTCCATCCAGCTAGCCATACTTATCAGTTACTAAGATACCAGTGCCCTGTTGCTTTGTAATTTTTTCCCATCTCATTTATTCTGCTTCTGGTTAACTCCGTTATTTTTTCCATAAATTGTTACCCTAGCCCCCTACCTGGTCTCTCTGATTTAATTCCTCCTCATACTCTTGGTTAACTCTTGGTCTAACATCAACTCTGCCTTCATTAATCCCAGAATGGTTCCCCATCACATATGGAAAAATATTTATATTTGTTAGTGTGGAATTCAAGGCTCGCCTAGTGCTAACTCCAAATAACCTCATTTGCCATGGTAAATATTAGTTCCCTTACTCTTACAGTTAATGGCTTTTGGGAATTTATTTATCTCAAAAATAATTAAATGTTTTCTAAAAGTAAATTTCCCCCCATTAGAGTAAATGAAATGGGGTTTGTGTGTGTGTGTATGTGTGTGTGTGTGTGTGTGTCTGACGGGTGTACCACACTGGTGATGTGTACCTCTCCAGGCCACAACTTCTTCTGGGAAAAAGAGCTACGCATGGCTTAAAGTCTGATATGAATAGGATGGGTCCACTTGCTGCATAGTTTGTATCAAGTTAGAAAAGATGAGAGAAAAAGAAGGTAAGGAGAAAATACAGTTGCCCAGAGGGTGTGTGTGTGTGTGCGCGCGCGTGCACGCGTACACGCGTGCTCAACAAAACCTCTACCTGTTTTCCTTCCTCAGGGGCTAGAACTACAACCTCCATTCTCCCACATTCTCTGTGGGTCTGGAGTCCTGGCCCAGCTTAGCTGGCTCCGGGTTTCCCACAGGGCCACACTTTCTAGAATTCACTGGCTAAACCTCACCTGCTTCAAACTTCTATAACTCAGTGAGCTTTTGTCACACTCCAGGAATGGTGTTTAAATGAACATTAAATTCCTTCATTGTGCTTGAGTGTCTGTCCAAAATTTTAATGAGCAAAAGAAATTGGCTTTCAAATTCCATCTACCAATTATTCATGTAAGTCCATGATCTTCATTATTAAAGTTTAGAAGTGCACAAGGAATTTGTGAAAGTCTCTTAGGTGCCTGCTGAAGAATGCATAAGCAGTCTACGCAGGGACCATTTTTTATGCCCAGCACTAGATGAAGAGAAAGGCTAACGGGTGGAAAACAAGAGTGGAGAGAGTGGGAACCATGGGTCCAGGAGTGCTCACAGGAAAGATTTTGGGGAAGTTATTGAATTAATTAATCAGGAAGATTAATGCTCTCTTTGAATGCTTATAAATATTGAGCTGTTAGCAGCTCAGCAAAGCGGTGTTATGGGAAAAGGCAGAGACTGCAGAAGTAGTCACACCGATTCAGAAACTGTTTTCATTTTCTGAGCTCCTAAACGATGAAATTATTTTCTGAGAGTGGAATAAGAGCCGTTACTCTGGGTTGGAAGAAGTCCACAGATCATCTGATAAAAGCAGCATCTGTAACCAAACCACTGATATTTTCACACTCTTTGGGAATTCCATTTATCCAGTGTAGAACACTTCCATTTTACATGACTCGGAATAACTCTGTGTTGCCTGCAGCAGAAATAAAGACTGTTTATTAAGGGTTTAGGTGGCAAGGTGCAGGCGCTGACAGACCAAGACAGTTGGTCAGAAATAGGAAGAACACATGGACGGAACATGTCATGTAATTCCACTATATCCATGTGGACTTAGAAACATACACACTCACTATCCACCCATGTATATGTCAGCCATGTTCCTCCACTAGGCTCCCAATTTTCTCTCATTAATGCTAACAGTATTTTGAAATACTCACTTTTGGTCTATTATCCATGTTGTGTATACTTTTATTAGTGCAGGTAAGCAATACTTGATTTAATAAATGGTTGACGATATTGCTGCTACCCGATTTTAATTTTTATTTCTCCTTCTCCCCCCCTTCCTACAGGGGGGATTATTTTTCTTAAATCCTAACATAATTTTAGATTTTACCTTGTGCTTCATTGCCTATCAAAAGTCATCGCCCTCAAATTTCAAAGTCATAACCATCTCTACAGGGTCAGCAACTGGGACCTGATCATATCAGGGTCATCCCTGGCTGTCATGAACCCCTCTGATATGTCCATCTGCTTTTCTAATGAGGCCAGGGGCCTGAGGACTCCCCAAAGCCTCAGGCTTGGTCTAATGGGAAGATGAGGGCAATGGAAAGCTTTTAAATTTGCTTTCTTATTTACTTCTAATATTCAATCTGGTCAGCTTATGAAAGACCACTAGCTCAGTGTCTGCCTCCTTCTGGCCCCTTCCCATGGCATTATTGTAGAGGCTCTACCTTTTATGTTTAGTCTGGCTGGAAAATAAACAACTGAAAAATTTCTTCTCTTTGTCCCTGGTATCTGACACAGCTGATACAGTCTTGAATATCTAGGTATCTGAGAAATACGTGTTTAAATGAATGAATGGGTGAGTTCTTATATATTCGTCTCCATTTCTATTACAGGATATTATGGTCATCAGAGCAGAATTTTTATATGGACTCAAATCAAACATTTTCTTTTTTGGGGGGGAGGAGAGGACAGGCAGAGGGAGAATCTTAAGCAGGCTCCACGCCCAACATGGAGCCCGACCCTGGGCTCAATCTTATGACCCTGAGATCATGATCTGAGCCAAAATCAAGAGGCGGACGCCTAACCGACTGAGCCACCCAGGCACCCCCAAACATTTCTTTCTTCTCTTCTAGGTCATCTAGTCATTTCACATGTCCTTCCTCATTTTGCCAGAAAGAGAATCTGAGAATTGTCTCATCTTCCCCATTTTCTCCTCTGTGCAGTTCCTGGCTTTGTCACTCTCCAGTCTTTCATTCCAAAGCACCTAAGATTACATTTTATCTCAGAATTTGCCGTCTTCACTATGGCTAAGCCCTGATGAGCTGTTTACAGGGATGTGGTATGCAGCCCCATATCTGGAAGCTTCATCCCTGCTTTCCCTCTGCTCTCTAGGGCTCTGTTGGTTCCCATTGGCATCCCCAGTGCCTGGCATGGAAGAAGCACTCATGAATAGCTGTTGGATACGTTAAAGTTTCAGTGCCCCCCCCCCCCCCCCCGCACCATGACTGGCACGATCTGTTCTAAAGCAAGGACTCTGGGCTCTGTACACTGTTTGAAGAATCCATCAAAGCACATTAATAAGTGAGTCAAAATTTTACTGGTCCTTCAGTGGTCCCTTCAAGTTTAACCTCATCTGAAGCTTTCTTGACAACTCCAGCCAACCAGTATTTCCCTTCTTAACCATTCTTGTATTAGAGAATCTTTTTATAGATTAATACAGTGCTATTTATTTTGTGATGTCTTGCATATTTTTGTGTTTATGTGCCCCATCTCCCCTTGATTGCAAGCTTCATCCGGGGCTAATTTTTGTGGGGTTTGAAGCTTGTACAGTTTTGGAAGCCCTTTAGTACAAATACAAACTCAATACAAAAGTGAATTTTTTGGGGGGATGAGTTGTAACAAACTATAAATTAAAAAAAACTGATGAGTACCACACACATCACAAAATAAAAAAATAAGATTTTTATTCATTAGCTGCCTGCCACATTTTTATGATGATTTTCTTCTATACTCTTGTCTGCCTAATCTTTGATTGCCTCTCCATATAACAATGATTTTGTAGTATCATTTTCTAGAGAAAATAGATAGTTCAGTCTTTTCTCTAGGATGGTTGGTATAAATTGGTGTTTTTAATTATTGCTAGTTTCATGTATATCTTTGTGTGCTACCTCACACACAGACCTCTTCACTCTTTGTAATTCTCCTACACCTGTGGGCCATACAAATACAGGAACTCTACTTTGTGAGATTTTCATCAAAAAGGGGAAGAAAGCATAAGTGCATCTGTAATTGTATACACTGCTTTATCAAGTATTTGCCTAACAGGAGACAATTTTGATTTTGCCTGCATATTGACAAGAATGAAAGCCTCTGCTTAAAACCATACATACCTGATGATTGGCAGAATTTTTCACAGATGAGCTCTCGGTCCATCCCTTTGAAACTATAGTTCTTCTCAACCACATGCTTTTGGTTCCATATGACACTTTCATATCATGAATCAGTCCCTGATCCTGGGTGTTCACATCCACTACCACTTAAATTATGACTCATAGCTGCCAGACACAGCCAAGTGTCTGGTGTCTCCTCATGACAAGTGTCTCTGGGTCTTCTCTTGACAGTTAATCCCAGGCAGTGCGGTCCTGTTGGCAGTTCTCGGTTTGCATTTTTAGGAAGTCCAAAACAGAATCAAGTCTGCTTTTAAATTCTCTTCCAACCCAGACATAGTCTATATTGACTAATCCTCAGGACATGAGAAAAGATATATTTCCCCCCTACAAGCAAGACAGTGGGTAATTAAGCATGGTGCTGACAGTTTTTATTCCTAGGCCCTGTAAGAACATTATAATTAGTCTTCTAATTGTTGAGCTGAGTCTGATGTCCTAGCAGGAGAAGTCAAGCTCCTCAAATTGAATAAATAGAAATCGCTCACAGCAAAGGGGCAGGCACAGAAGATGGAGTGTATATAGAATTAGATGAGGAAACAGGGTGACATCATCTTGGTGAAGACCTTAGACTCAGGCCAGACAGACCTAAGCCCTGTCACATACTGCCCGGGTGATTTTGGGCAAGTCACTTGTGCTCTCGGAGCCTTAGCATCTCATCTGTGAAATGAAGAGAATAACCCCATGGGCTTCTGAGGATCCAAATGTGCAAAGCACTCTGTAGAGAAGCAAAGGGTAAGGACTTCAGAAATGTTAGGTACCATTTCTTCGAACATTTCTTTCTCTTCTAGGTCTATCTAGATGTCTGGCTATCTAATATCTGGTTATTTTAGCCTTTTTCCAGAATCCAGCCTCTTCAGCTGTTTTTCAAAACCAACTATTTTTTTTTTTGACAACAGGGTTCAGAGCTAAGTCATTTTCTGCCTATAATGCCTAAAAGCAGTGTTTTGGAAATAATAACCCTTCCCATTCATTTAGCAATGTACTATTTATCAAGTGTTTTTCTTTGCTGTATACTCGGTCTTCAAAATGACCCTCTCTCTAACGGTGGCATCACGGAGCTCGCCACGCTCTGCCCTTCTCGTGCCCCTCGCCAGATCGGTGCCTAGCAAGGCCATCGCACTAGCAGCTCCTCCCCTGTAGATGCTTGGCTGCCCCTGCGGTCATTCAGATCTCACCCCTGGGGTCACCTTTCACAGGGGCCTATGGCTCAGCCCCTCAGCCGTTCTCCATCATAGCATCCTACTTTACTATTTCATAGCACTTTTCACATCTGGTATTTTATTTGTTTTTGATCCAAATTCGCATGCTACGACATGGGCCTTGTGAAAGCAGAGATGTTTTCCTCTGTTTCCTTAGGGCATGTGTTCTCAATTGGTGATATCATCCCCAAGGGGCAAAAACTGGTTCTTAAGGGGGCAAAAAACCCCTCAAATCTCACTTTTTAATGTATAGAACACAAATTTATATATAGTATATAGACCGATATGCAGTGTATACATGATATTAAAATTTGGGAGGCATAATTAGAACTGATGTGTCTAAAAAGTCTCCTTAGGGGAGCAATAATGAAAAAAAAAAAGGTTGAGAACACTGCTTTACAGGATAGAACACTTCTGAGCACAGAATAGGCTTATAAATAATATTTTTTGAATGTCTGAATTGTGCCTTTTAGTAGCTGCAGACACTGAGGTTGGGAGAGGTGATGGATGGTAGAACTAAGCCTCCAACCTAGATTTACCGGCTCTTGTGCTTTTTATTCCAAACTAACCAGTCAGTACCCAATATATGCTTTTTGAGTTGACTTGAACATATTAGACATTTTCACAAGAGGAATCAAAATGAGCTTATGTTTTCTAAGCGACACAATCAATGGTCTCACCCATTCTATTCAGGAATGTCCCACTAGTCTTCTTCTCTGGGGGCATTCGTGATGCGTTCTACATGGCTCATCTTTGAAATGGGACTCAGTGCCATCTCCTGCTCATGGAAAATAAGAATAAAAAGGTGGACAATATTTGTGGTGTCTTAGTAATTGCTTCACTGTATCTGTGGGCCAAAAGAAATAGCCAACTCTTCCATTTATTAAGTAATCAGGTCCCAGATAGGTTAATGAGCACACATGTCCTAACAAAGTCATGCCTGTTGATCACTGCACACCTTCGCAGACCTTGGAAGCATATCACACACCACAACCGTCCTCATTTCTGTACCACACTGATTTTCAAGTGGTGCTTGTTTTCATCCCAGCAGTTATTGGAAACCCTGCTTTGATGTGATGTGGTCATTGGAAACCGTATAGTCATCTAGTGTTGAAACTGTGGACTTATCTCAAGCTACCAGTTTCCCCACAGATATTGCTGTGATTCCTGTGAAAATGTAAAATATCCAATTCACTGTGGTACCCTGAGGTGCCTCAGCACACACTTTGAGAACTGTGGTGCTAGACCAAGGCAAGATATGAAGCCAGCTTGAGGCAGATTAGTGGCCAGAGAATTGGAAAGAAGGGGGAAAATTTGAATATGTGTAGAAGTGAAAAATTTGGACCAGGGAAAACTGATCCAAAAATGGTGAAGGAACAGGGTGTGGGGATGGAGAAAAGAGGTCTGAAAAATGAAATTTGGGACCTGGATGATTGGAGAACTCCCATGTGGTAGATGGCTTTAAGGACTCACTTTTTTTTTTTTTTTTTAAGATTTTATTTATTTGAGAGAGAGAGAGAGCGAGAGCAGGAAAACAAGCAGGGGGAATGGGAGGAGAAGCAGGCCTCCCGCCGGGTAGGGAGCCCCATGTGGGGCTTGATCCCAGGACCTTGGGATCATGACCTGAGCCGAAGGCAGACGCTTAACGACTGAGCCACCCAGGCGCCCCCATTGATCACATATTATTCTAAAAGTTTTATACACATTGATCTCTACAGCTCTTTACAATGGTGAATCCATGATTTCTGGGTATTTGCTCCCTAAGTTCTCGACCATGGCCCTCCTCTGCATGGATCCCATGGGCCAGGATTGCTGAGGTAGACTGGGTGCCTTGAGGCCCAGTGTAACAGGCCTACTTAACCACTCTGAAGTCAAAGGAAGGCTCAGTCTTCACTGCTCATTGACCCAATTACTTGCTCACACCTTAGAAAGAATAGTACAAGTGTGAGGTTCCGTAGGGGTGAGGCAGATCTAGAATAGAGACAGACTTCATCCTTCCTGTTGAAGGCAAATAAATGTAAGTTAATAAAGATCCCCAAATGTGATCTACTTATGAATACCATAGTTAGTTTTCAGTGGGATATCCATTTCTAGATGCATGGGTTTTTGTTTTTGTTTTGTTTTGCATTTGTTTTTCCCTGTGTTGCCTGCCCACCTGTCCATCTGGCACGAAGCACAAGCCAGGCTTTCATCACTGTGCAGTAGTTGCAGATGGACCCTGAGGGAGCAGCAGTTCTCAGCAGCCCCAGAAAGGCCTCTGGGGGCTGGGGATTAAATGCTAGTCCTAGGTCTGGCTCTGAGGTGCTCTGTCTTTAGATAATCTGTTTTTCTCCCTGTGGTAATATGCACTCTAATCCTTAACTTTATACATCTTCTACTGCTCTGTACACTGCAGGAGTAACACATGTTCCTGCTTATATTTTTAGCCCATCTCATATTTCTTCTGTATCCCTTAAGTCAGACAAGCATGACTTGTGGGCTGCATCATAAAGCAACTTGATTTTTGTCTTCTGGTTTCTCTTTAAAATGTCTCCATGGGACAGATTGTTTCCCTGCCCGTGGCTGAACTCAGTCAGGTGCCAAGACTTTTATGGACCCTCTTAGGTGTCAAAATCCAGTCTCAGTACAGTTGTTAAAATGTTCTGTCCAAGGTGATAATCAAAACTTTGAAAGTTGTGGCTTCCCTCCTTTTTAAGCTTGGGCTCCTGGAAGTAAGAACCCTCTGGCCAGGGAATGAAAGCAGGGTCACCTTCTTCTTTCCTGTTTCTTCTACTTGGGCTCGTCGCCAGCCTCCATACCTACGCCCCAAGTTGGGCAACTGTTTTCTGGCCCCACTGGGATTAGAGCATGAAGAGGGAGGAAAGAAGAAGGCAGTAAGAACATTGCTACTTGTCTGATACTGCTGTGATTAAGCGGAAACTTCCACCTGGGGGGCACTTTCCAGAGTCTTTCAGAAAGCTTATCCTCATCACCAGGCATCTGTACCCAACTGTTCTCTTGATGCGGCCAAATGCATCTCTCGTTTGCCTGGTGCTTTGCTTTTCCTTGGCCCCTAGGAACCTGACAGTATTCTCAGCTTCCCTGTGTTGAAGTCACTTTGTCCCACCAGATTTTCTTTTTAGAAAGGATCCAAAATGACCCTACACATCTTTCTTGAGCGGCCCATACCTGCTCTATAGAAAACCCTCAAGCATTTTTTACCTTGATACATCCTGGGGGAAGGGGGCAGGTTGTCCCCAACCAACCAATTCTTGCTTTGCTCGGCTGTCTGCTGACTAGTTCACCCATTTCTTGCCCTTTAGAACTTCAGGTGGGATTCAGACATAAGCCCCCTGATAGGTTAAACTCACTGGTGGTCCCTGCAAAGCCTCCCCCCCTTTTTTTTTTGACTGAAGGTTAGGAGATGGGGCTCACAGCTCAGTTCTCTTTGAAGAAATCCTCCCCGATCACCAACTCCTGACCCTTTCATCTCTCATGTGTGAAAGACTTAAGAGTTGTCTCACTTATTTTCTTTGTAAATTCTTTATCTAGTTCCTCTATTTGAAGTTTGCTATCTATCCTTCCTCAGTTGAAATGTCTATTTTATTTTTTAAAAGTTATTTATTTATTTATTTTAAGTGATCGCTACACTCAACGTGGAGCTCAAACTCATGATCAAGAGTCACATGCTCTTTCAGCTGAGCCACCCAGGCGCCCCCTGAAATGTCTTTTAATATCTGTGATAAGATATCACTTGTAGGGCGCCTGGGTGGCTCAGACGGTTGAGCGTCTGCCTTCGGCTCAGGTCATGATCCCGGGGTCCTGGGATCGAGTCCTGCATCGGGCTCCCTGCTCCTTGGGAGCCTGCTTCTCCCTCTGCTTCTCTCTCTGTCTCTGTCTCTCATGAATAAATAAATAAAATCTTTAAAAAAAAAAAATCTTTAAAAAAAAAAAAGATATCACTTGTTTATTCAACTAGCATTCAGCTCCCACTAGACCAGTGCTGTAAACAGAAATATAATGCAGACCACATACATAATTTAACATTTTCTAGCAATTAGATTAAAAACAAGAAACAAATGAAAATAATTTTTAATAATAATCTTATTTAACCCAATATATCCAAAATATTATTATTTCAGTATGAAATCAATATTAAAAATTATTAAGGAGTTATTTTACAGTCTTGTCTTGCACTGAGTGTTTGAAATCTGGAAATTATACTTGCTCCACATTCCAGTTTGGACCAGCCACAAATGAGTGCTCAATGGTCACAAGTGTCTGGTGGCTACTGTAATAGACAGCATGGCGGTAGACTGTGAGCTCTACGGGTAAGACTGGTGTTCTTCTTTGTCATTACTATATACCATAGGCCAAACCCTAGATTTTTGTGAAATTGAACTGAAATATAATAGAATGAAGAAATTATCCAGGGAATTGTTCAACAGCTTTCCATAGCATAGTCTAAATCACTCAATTCTGCATACATTTAGTTAGCCCACATGAAATGTAATTCATTTATTCCACAAGCATTTATGCTTCATAAAGGCAGAGGTGTCTTTGTCTTGTCCCCATGATCCACTGTAGTTTCTAGTTTTGTGATATGGAGGTTCACGTAGTCAACGAATATTTATTTAGTGTCCATGCCGGGCCAGTTATTTTAGGTGCTGGGGATCCTGTGTTGAGTAATGTCTCGGTCCTCAGGGAGCTCGCAGACAATACAAAGTCATAAGGGCTATGAAGGAAAGACAGGGTGATGTGATAGGGTGTGACTGGGGATGGGCGGGTAAGGGATGAGGGAGAAGTTGCCAGTCCTTTGAAGAGCCAGGGGAAGGGCAATCTGATTGTCTCTTCCCACGGTCCTACAAGCTGTCTCCTTTTCAGCTACATTGGCCTTTCATTTTCTCTAACATTCAAATTCATTTCTTTTAATTTTCTGTCTCTTTTGCCTCTGTTGCTGTCTTCCTTGCTCTTCTCTAGCCAGTGTCTTCTCACATCTTGGCTCAAATGCCATCTCCTCAGTGTGAACCTCTCTGACTACCCTGTCTATGGGGCATGTTACCTTAGACACTTCCTGTCCTATCACCACATTTTATTTATTATCATAAACTGAAACAGTCTTGCTTATTCATCTGTTGTCTCCCACACCACAAGGAAAACTCTAAGAAATTAGGGACTTGTCTTCACAATTGCTATACTCCAGTGGCTAGAAAGGCGCTTCTATGACAAATGTATGACTCATAATTAGTGATCAATAGATATTTATTGAATGAATGAATGAATGAATGAATGTCAAGAGTTAGTTAAAGTCTTTTGGAGATATCTCAAGGCAGGATATGAATGAGACCACAGTCGAAATGAAGTCCAGGAGGAACCACACTGTTTTTAATAATCTGTGGTCTCTAAGAAGGAAGATGGTGTTAATGCAAATAGAAATTCTTCTTTTGGACTGTCTTGGGTTCTGGTTCTGGCTCCTTTGAGAATCTATAGTTATGGACCATCCTACTGCGTAAGTGGACATAGATTTTTACATATAAACTTAAAGGAATTCATGGACATTTTACGTGAAGATAAAATTGGTGTCAAGTTAAAAATTTCTGTGGAAATGAGAACCCTCACAGTAACAGGGCGAGAGAAATGTTTTATGAGATAACGCATGGAGCACATTTCAAGAGCTAGGACGGGTGCCTGCTGGAGGGTGCCTTTAGAGAGAGAGGGTGTCCGAAGAATTCCTGAAAACCAAGTTCATTTCCACCAAACAGCTCTGCGCGGCAGTTGCTAAGGACGCTTGCCTTCTCCAATCACGCTGCGGCTTGCTAGGCTGCCCGGGGCACCGTGGTTGCTGTGGCAACGGATGGCAACGGCTGCGTCCCGGACGCCGGAGGAGAGCCGGCGGCTTGGAGCCGGGTGCGGAGCTCCTTGGCTGCGGCGCCTGTGAGTTGGACGCAGGGTCTTGGTGGGGAACAGGACACAGAATGGACAGGCAGTCGCAGGTGTACCGGGGTCGGAGGTCCGTGCAGTGATCAAGGGATCACAGTGCGAGGGGCTTAGGGACTGGCCGGGGCATCCCCTCCTCATGTTCCCACCCTTCATCTCAGGGGTTCCCCAAGCTTTCCAGACCCCGCTCCTCCTCAGCCTTCCCTGGCCCCTTCTTATTCCCATTAAAATAGCAGAACCTCCGACCTTGGTGTTCACTTTGCTCCTAACTTCTATTTAGCCACGAGGCCTTGGGCCAATCATTTTCCGCATTTTCTCGGCCAGGTAGGGTGCCACGCCTCCACCCTTCCATTCCCTCCCCATTTCCTTCCCAGGAAGACTGTGAGCATCAATGACTGACCAATGCACCCTCAGATGTACTTCTCCTCTAGGGTTACACTTCGTAGCCACGGTCCTGTGAAGTGATTTTAATGATTAGCCGGCCTTTACTGTGGAACATTCTGGGTTCAGAGAGTGCCGCATGATGACAGCTGGTGAGCGGTCGTTGCTAAGACTCTTAATCACCACCTGTGCTGGATGCCAGGTGTATTGTCCTCGTGTGTGCTCACCTGTTTACCTTGGATTTGTTTCTTGCTCCTTTCCTCTCCTGGGTCTTGTCCTTTTCGTTTCATAATATTTCAAATATTATGTATTTTATCAAGATGATTCTTCCCCACTCTTCTTTACTCTGTAAAGTAATTGAGGTCCTACTTCATGTCCAGGACTAAGGTAGGTGTTCTGCTGGAAAGAAAAAAAATACTGTTACCCACAGGATCTATGTGCCCTTGATGAGGTTATATGGTGGAGTCATATTTTTCTGTATAAGGTTCAGAAGTCAGTGCTAATAAGATCAAAATTGGATGCAGTCAAAAATATCCCTGGACAGTCCCTTTAAATCACCTCCAGCAATCCAATTCAGAAATTGAGCCATTGAAAAGCTTTCATTCTGAGAATATTTAAAATTCTAATTTATAAACTTTTCCTGTATGTCTTCATAAGTTAGTAGAAGGATAAATTTATTAGTTCCATTATGTCTTTACTCTAAATTTTGCTGTGGCCCACATTTCATACTTCAGTTTCTTTCTTGGCAATGTCGAGGAGGCTGGCACTGTTTGAAGGGCTTCCTGGGCATCACTCTTTGCTTATTGGGCTGGTGAATCCTTAGTATCCTTCATGGTACCTTCCTTGGTGTCCCCAGTGTGCACTGGACTGACAGACTGTTCCAGCAGACATGACACCAACACTAGCATTTTCAGGACTGTCTCACCTCGTCCTACAACCCACTGACTGGAACAGCAAAGACAACCACCCAACTATTTATTTTATTTTTATTTGTTTGTTTGTTTTTAACCACCCAACTCTTTTAAGGGTTATTTTTCTGTCTTTTGATTTAGCTAAGTATAAATATAGTTGGAAGTCCATCATCCCCATTGATGTAACTCTCTTGGGATTTTATTTTAGAGATTGTATTTGCTCTGCATAGGCAACAACATTTGATATTTCCAGTGTTTGAAGAATTTGCCTTTCTGATGGAAAAATAATGGTTATCACTTTGTTATAATTCACATTTGCCAGATTACCAGTGAAATCGAGCGGTTTATGTCTGTTGACTCTTGATAATTGGTCTTCTGGGGATTGCTGTCTTTATCTTTCCCCAATTTAAATGACCTGTCCTTTTTGTATTGATTTGTAGGATTACTGTACACACCCTGGATATTGATACTTTGTAGGTTATGTTGAGATATAAATTAGTATTTTCTCCTAGTATGTTCTTAGTTATTTTTTAAGGTCAGGTTGATGATGTATTATTTATACACTATAAAATTCACCTCTTTTAGGTGTACAGTTCCATGTTTTTTGAAAAATATATAGTCATGTAACCACATTAATATATGGAATGATTCCATTAGCTCAGAAAGTTCCCTTGTACCCAGTTGTAGTCAATCCACTTTCCCTACCTCCAGCCCCTGGCAACCAATGATCTGATTTCTCTTTCTGTGTTTTCCAGAATATCATGTAAATGCAATCATAAAATATATAGCACTTTTTGTCTGGCTTGTTTTATTTAACACATTGATTTTGAGATTTATCCACGCTGTTGCGTGTAACAGTAGTTCATTCCTTATTGCTGAGTGCTATTCAGTTGAATGGGTGTACCACCAGTCGATGGACTTGGGGTTGCCTCCAGCATTTGGTGATTATGGAATAAATAAAGCTACTGTAAACATTCACATACAGGTCTTTGTATGAACATACGTTATTCTATTTTGGATAAATACCCAGAGTGGGATTGCTAGGTTCTGTGGTAAGTTTGTGTTTAATTTTATAAGAAACTGCCAAACTGTTTTCCAAGTGACTGTCCCATTTTGCACTTCTGCCACCGTAGTATGAGAGTTTTGCTTGCTCTACAACCTTGCCAGCAGGTGACAGTTCTGTTAATTTTAGTTATTCTTGTAGATGTGTAGTGGTGTCTCATTCTGTTTTTGATTTGCATTTCCTTGATGGCTAATAATGTTAAACAACCTGTGCTTGTTACTCTCTTTTGTCTTTGGTGGAGTTTCTGTTCATACCATTTGCCCCTGTCCTATTCGGTTGTCTTCTTATTGAGTTGTTTTTTGAAGTCAATTTTTTTTTTAATTTTGAGGAAGTCCAATTTATCACTGTTTTCTTCCATGGATTATGCTATCTAAAACTCTTTGCCTAATCCAAGGTAACACCGATCTTCTTCTCTGTTTTCTTCTCGAAGTTTGATAGATTTATGTTTTACATTTTATTTCATTTTCATTGTTTTAAAATTATTTCATTTTAATCATTTTATTGTTTTGTTATTTCATTTTATTTTATTTGTATATGAGCAAACTTAGCTTTATTTTGGGGAAGATATAATACCTCTGACTTGTGTGTGAGAATGATCCTATAACCAACCACAAAGTAGAGGGGAAGTTATTATTTGTTATTAATTAGTGGAATAGTTTCACAAACTTCAAAATAGTTTTGAGAATGTTTTTCCACATTAGCAGCAAGAACATTTAGAACATGAAAACTCTCATCAAGTTTGAAAGAAACCCACATAGCTTATGAGTACTGCAGTCATGTTTTAACTGATACACTTTGGGATCTGTGTAAAGTGGAGATTCTTGACCCTAGGAATGTGGACCTTTAGATTTTATGTTTATGTTCATCTTTTCTGGGGAAAGCATTTGGAGCTTTTATCTGATTCCTAGCGGGACTGAGGCCTCAAAGGTCAAAGATTACTGGTTTAGAATGAACACATGTCAGAGCACAGGGGATAGTAATAGACTCGATCATGGTTGCTATCATTGAAAGTGAAGAAATAACCATTTCCTGCAGGCAGTCTCTTCTCAAATGATTCCTTCCAAGATCTGTTCCCTCATTAACACTGCAGAGGCACTTAGCATTTGGTTGATCTTATATAAAATGTCTTGCAAGGGGAATGAGGGCTTGAAATAAGGCAAAAATGATTGTCGAATCATGGCGGGGAGTGTTTCAGTTTGGGCAGAGAAGGATAAGTGAGAAATTGGCAAATCACCAGATGCCTCCACTGATTTCATTTGAAAAACTGTGCAGTCAGTCTTTTCATTTCTTTGAGGATTTAAAGTGCCTAAGTTCTGAATTTTTTTTAAGAGTCATAGTTACCCCTTGTGATGGTAGGAAAGAAGAGTGGGCTTTTAAAAAATGTTCTTGACTTAAAGAAAATGTTCTTTGCTTGGTTGAAAAGCTTGTCAGAAAGTATATGATCTTGTCAAAGTAGTGATCTTCTTCTTACAATGAATACCATAGAGTCAGCTTGGTTGACTTTAAAGAAAAGTTAGTGTGAAATGACTAAGGAAGAAATCTCTTGTAATTTCTTGGCAGTTCATAAATCTCCTGCATTTTATTTGGCATCTTCTTGCTTTAGTAGGCTATCTAAAATGTCCTGAATGTAAGGTTGCTCTAATAACATTATGATCTGACTGTGTCTGTGTCTGTTTTTATTTCTTTAAACCACTATTGTAAGCCCAAGTTAAATAACTTTGCCTAATTCTATGTTCTGTATAACTATGTTGTTGATGCTTGTTTCTATTGTAAACAATCCACCCCAAGTTTGCAGCTGTGGCTTTGAAAAATCCCTAATTAAAATAAATTTCAAGGTTAAGGTATTTTTATTCATGCCTGAAAACAATTACCAATACTTGTGGCTCCTAAAATAATAACAGTGTTGTAAGCATATTTCAAAACCAGGAAGGCAGAGATTTGTGTTTATGAAAGCCAAAAAATTAGTCTTGCAATACTTTGGAATGTCCCTGGTAATTAATTATAGGTGATGTGTATTATATGGAACCTCAAAGATTTTAGCAGGGAAAAAAGGGGGCCTGATGTATTTCATTTCTGATATAATTCCTGCCACTCTCAGAGGGAATTAAAGTTTAATAAAAAGGAATAACAGAGGGATATAATCTAAGAATAGTAATTAATAACTTTAGCTTTACCAGAATGAGATTCCATAATAAATGGTAGGCTGTCATTTGCTAAATCATGAAATATTGTAGAGGGAAAAGGCAACATACTCTTCCACGATATGGCTCATCATGTTAGAACTGTTAGTGGTAGGGGAGTTTTGTACTTGTTAAGCATTTGTGTTTTTACATCGCTGCTTGTAATTACAATTAAACAGATGGTTCCTGAAAAGATAGTGTGTTCTTAGCAATTAAAACCATGGCAAGCAGCTTTTCCTCTTCCCCAACATACAATTAAACTGAATGGAATCACACACCCTGTGGGTTCTTCAGAGGAAAGGTTCTGTGCAAATTCAAGTAGATTAGTATTCTGTTCCCCAGCCCTGTCATCTTGCCCCTGCAAACTGAGAGCTTCGCAGCTGCAGAGGACTTCCAAACGTGGATTTTAGGAAGCAGTTACCCCTTCTCTGCTTTCTCCCTGAATCCTATTATTGCCATAGGGAGATTGATAGATTATGTTTTTATTTTTCATTTTTAAATGATTTTTTAAAAAGATTTATTTATTTGAGAGAGAGAGAGCATGAGTGGGAGGGCCAGAGGGAGAGAGAATCTCAAGCAGACTCCATGCTGAGCGCGGAACCAGCCATGGGGCTCAATCCCAGGACCCTGAGACAGTGGCCTGAGCCGAAACCAAGAGTCAGACACTCAGCCGACTGTACCACCCAGGTGCCCCTGATAGATTCTGTTCTGTTCTTAAATGGGATCTTTGGAACAGTCTCTAACAACCATTGGATGTGTTATATCTTACATGGCTTTCTAAATTCTGGTCGCTCAGCTAGCCCATGAAATTCCTCAAAGGCACAGGAAAATTATACTTTTTTTTTTTTTTCCTAAGACAATGAATGTTGACATGTTTGCTTGTGAAAAAATTCATTTTCAGAATTTTTATCTAAAGAATACAGAATTTACTTTGGATTCTAGGAAAACCAAATTCTGATTCATTTACGATTCCTATTACAACAAGAAAACTTTAGGAGATTTTTTCAACAAGGATTCAGCACCCTGTGAAATATTTCACTATTTTAAATATAGCTTTGTGGCCAATGGTCCCTCCCTTGAACCAGCCCCCAGCAGTGTTAATGGGTCTCCCCCAGAGTGGTGCAGTTTGAGCCTGTGGCGCTCTGTTCACAGATGAAACCTTGGAAGAAGTGTTTTGTTTGCACGAGCACAAATAGGCCCAAATATACTTTCAGTGATTGTAGGTACAGGCTTTTGTGCCCACAAGTAAGCAGTTATTTGCTGGGGTAATTAACCATCTGCACCTTATTATGGGAGTGCAGCTGGCTAATTATGCCCAGTGCCATAGGGCAGGTTCAACTTCTCATCTGCATAAGAAGCAAATTTGCTGCAAAGGTCATTTGACCTTTACAAATGAGTCCCTAAATTTAACCAGTTCAGTTGGAGGTCAACACTCATGGATCTTTGTTTTGTTTTGTTCAGAAGTGAAATTTATATATGGGTAATGTTATATCTATTTGTAAAGCAATTAATACAGAACCATAAGACAGCCATATTATTATGAGCCAGGGACAATGAGATCCCTGCTGAGTTCAGATTGTTTTGGTTCCTCATTTTGAAAAAGTAGAACATCAGTATGGATGTACGTGTATTCGTGAACTTGTACAGAGACTTCAAATGAGGTAAATTGGCGTATTAACCGTTTCAGAATCATTTTCAGCAATGGTTGTATGTTATTCTTGTATCCATCCAATAGTTGTACATTATTGGATGGATTGTTGGAGGAAACAGCAGAATGCTGGAGAGCAGAATCTTACATTTCAGGGCAGTTTAAGTTCACAGACAGTGCTAACTAAGTGTGAAGGAGGTCTGCTAGGGTGAACTTCCCATATTTGTCTGTCTAAAATTGTCCTTAATTCGCCCCTATTCCTGAAAGATATTTTTGCTGGTTATAGAATTAAAAAATGGCAGTTTTTTTTTCCAGCACATTTGAATTCATCATTCTATCATCTTTTGGCTTCCACTGTATTGATAAATTAGCTCTCAATGTAACCATGGCTCTGTTGAAAATAATCTTTTTTATTGGCTCTTTTAATAATTTTTCTCTATTTTTGGTTTTGTTCACCCTCTCAAAGATGAGTCCAGGTATGGATTTTTTTTCTCCATCTATGTAGCTTGGGATTTGATGGGCTTTTTGAACCTATATATTGGTCTTTTCCAACATTGCAATAGATTTCCCAGCTATTAGTTTTCACTTACCACCTCTGACTCCTCTCCTGTCACTCGAGGCTCCCATGATGTCAGGTCTCTGTCCTTCATGTCTCTGACCTCCCTTGTGTGTTTTCTCTTCCTCCGTCACTCCAAGTACTGACCTGCCTAATTCTTCTGATCCATTTTCTAGTTCAGTCATGTTCTCTTCAGCTGTTTAAAATAAGCTTTTCACTTTTCTGAGAAATTTCTAAATTTAGTCTCTGTGTCTTTCATTGCTAGATATCCTATTTGAATCTTTTTCGAATCTGCTGTACAACTCTCCCCCAACAGCATTTTGTTTTAAAAAAATTTTCAAACCTAAAGAAAACTTAAAGTAATTTTACCAAATACCCTTTACTTGGATCCATCAGTTCTCGTTACCATTCTCACATTTGCTTTTGCTCTCTCTCTCTTTCTCTTGAACCATTTGAAAGCAATATATGACTTAGAGGGAGATGCCATGACACTGCTCCTTTATATAGTTAGCAGGTATTTGCTAAGATTAAGAACATTCTTTTACATAACCACAATGCTGTTATCACAGTCTATAAGCTTAAAATTGATACAGTATTGCCTGATACACACTCTATGTTTGTATTTCCCCATGTTTTTAAATATTTTATTTATTAGAGAGAGCGCACACGTGAACACAAGCAGGGGGACGGGTAGAGGGAGAGGAAGAAGCAGTCCTCAATGAAGGACTTGATCCCAGGACCCTGGGATCATGACCTGAGCCAAAGGCAGATGCTTAACCAACTGAGCGACCCAGGCATCCCTCCCCAGTTTTTCAATAATGTTTTTTATAATGGTTTTAAAAAATGAAATCCTGGATCCAGTCAAGGATTGTATGCTATATTGAGCTATGAAGCTTTTTAGTTCCCTTTAATGTAGAATAGTTCCCTTGACATTTGGTGGTGGTGGGATGTTTGTTGGGTTTTGTTTTTCAGGACATTGGCATTTTTGGAGTCCACTTGTTTTACAGAATTGCTGTAATTTTTAAAAAATGGATTCATGTGCCCTGAAGATATCTTCAAGTTTATCTTTTAGTTCTTCAAATGGTAAAAACACAGTTGTTTTATAGTCTGTATCTAATAAGTTCCCTATATGAAACTTTGATGATCTTTCTGACATTTTTAGTTTCTGCTAATTTTGTTTATGGTGTCTAGTTTTCTTGTGTGTTTGCTTATTTCTGTTCCTCATTGTCCTTAAAATATTATTTGTAGGGATTTGTAGTTTTTGAGGTCTGGTATTGATGGTGCCTTCCTTGATAGTAGAATTATATTTGCTTCTGTCAGGCACCTCGGGATCTGTTAATCTGGGACTACCCAGACATAGCTCGTGGCTTGAAGTTCTCTGGCCAGTTTAGTGGATGGACTTGGGCTGCAATTTTCAGTCAGAAGTGACCTCAACTTTTGGGATTTTTTTTACTTTTTCTTTTTCTTCTCTTTCTCTGCTTAGCACCATGACAAGTTCTACTGTGGCTTTCTGGGGATGGTGATGGAGTGGCCAGTTTTAATTTTGGGTCCCAGCCTAGAGTGAAAAGATTTCTCATTATACTTCCCATCTTGAGCAGACTCTACTCATTGACTTCTGTCTCATTGCCCAGCAAGGCCACCAAACAAAGCCCCAGTTTTTCAAGATTAGCAAATGCCCGGGGGCAGAAGCGGCTATGGAATTTTAGTGCTTCACTTCTCTGGTGTTTGATTGCATTTAGATTGTGGTCTGGTAATTGCTCACTATATTGATAACCTTTTAATACTTTTAGGGAAATTAACATTTTTTTCACCTAAAGTTTTTAGTAGTATTCACATGATTGGTTGGTTCAACCAACTGTTATCTGCCATTACTGGAAATGGAAGTCCTCTTTAATTTTAGGAGAAAAATTTATTTTTGTCCTTATTAGAAATGTAGGTTGGATATAGGTATTTTTCATACTACCGTAATGGAAATCGATCTGGCCAAGCTCTGTGACACCAGCACACTAAGAATTTCCCAGTCAGTATTTACCAATGTGATAATGAAAGAAGAAAAATGACCCTGTTATACGCCAGACAGCTCAGGTACAGTTTTATAGTATGCAGCCAGTCTCTGTCATTGGTTTTCATTACTGAATTCTGTTATGACAGCCATCCAGTATGAATTAAAAGAATTACATTTGAAATTTTAATAAAAGGTAGACATAAAGCATTTAACAAGTAGCTGCTGGTAAGGATGTATGAGCCAGTGGTTAGTGTTGAAAGCACTCAGTTTGAGCAGGGTCAAGCTAACTTGCTGTTCATTTGCTCCTGGGAATTACCACATCCCTAGTGGCTGGCAGAGATTGATGAAAGCCCCAGTCCCTTTCTTCATTGATGTTAGTTGGAGCCCTGGAAGGGTCAATGAGTAAATCCAGGTTTGCGCTAATATGTATGGCTGGCTTTCTTAAAGGGACTGTAAATATTTTTGCGAAAGGAAATTTGATTCCCAGGCATTATTTTTGTCAGAGGGATTTGGTTAACAAATAAGATCACTTTTTTAAATTTATTTTTTTAATCAACATATAATGTATTATTTGTTTCAGAGGTACAGGCCTGTGATTCAACAGTCTTACACAATTCACAGCGCTCACCATGGCACAAGCCCTCCCCAGTGTCCATCACCCAGCCACCCCATCCCTCCTACCCTCCTCCACTCCAGCAACCCTGTTTGTTTCCTGAGGTTAAGAGTCTCTTAGGGTTTGTCTCCCTCTCTGGTTTCGTCTTGTTGCATTTTTTCCTCTCTTCCCCTATGATCCTCTGTCTTGTTTCTCAAATTCCACATATCAATGAGATCATATGATAATTTTCTTTTTCTGATTGACTTATTTCACTTAGCGTAATACCCTCTAGTTCCATCCACGTTGTTGCAAATGACAAGATTTCATTTTTTGATGATTGCATAATATTCCATTGTGCATATATATATATATATATATATATATATACACACACACACACATATACACACACACACACACACACCTACCACATCTTCTTTATCCATTCATCTGTTCATGGACATCTAGGCTCTTTCCATAGTTTGGCTCAGTAAGATCACTTTTAAATAATGTTTGCAAAGAACTCTAATTTGTTAATACTTAGAGGAAATGTATGTAAAATGTACCAGTTTTCTGTAAAGAATTTTCCCTGTAACCCTCTATAGGGTTATATACTTCTTTAAAGTATGAAATGAAATATTTCTAGTTATCTCTTCTGGACCCAGATGACCCAGAATTTTTGGATCCATGTGAACTTCTGCAGAGACCTTGCTATGTGCTAGTTTTATTCACATGTGGACTTGGGAAGAGCAGAATTATTTGTGTATGGAATTACCTATCTTGTGTTACCTAATCTAAATATCTAATGATTTTTCATGATTTCCAAATTTTTAGGCATCCTGGATGGTATATCCTGGATGGTACCCTGATGGTTCAGATGAATTAGTCTATGCATTATACAGAAGTGCAAAATGTATAAGCTTATTCTCTTCTATACTAATAGAAGTAAGGCATTTTCAACTGGCATTGGAAATAGCAACTCACACCATCACGTATTACTTATTTGCAAGTCTTCCTAATAAACTCCAGGAGTAAATTTTAAGTAAATGTATGATTCCTAAAAATATAACAATTATCATTAGAGAGTGCTAGGTTTCAAGTAATAGAAACTTAGTTCAAACTTCAATACAGCTTAATTAGAATAAGGAATTTATTAATCCATTTAGTTAGGACACTAGGATGGCTGATAAAATCAAGATGAACCAACTGTATCAGGGCCTCAACGTTTAGAACTGCTTTCTTTTTCTTTTTTTTTTTTTTTAAAGATTTTATTTATTCATTTGTCAGAAAACACGAGCACAAGTAGAGGGGGTGGCAGTCAGGGGGAGAAGCAGGCTCCCCACTGAGCAAGGAGCCCACTGTGGGACTTGATCCCAGGATCCTGGGATCATGACCTGAGCTGAAGGCAGACACTTAACCAGTGGATCCACCCAGGCGTCCCTAGAACTGCTTTCAATGGCAGTATAATTCACTCATATTCATCATTCTTTCCTCCTGTCATCTATCCATCCTGCTCACATTTCTGCTTTTATCTCCTTGGCTTTTTTTTTTTGCAAAAACTTTTTCCATGTAGTGGGGAAGATGGCTGTCAATACCTTTAAATTCATTTTCACCCCAGCAAACCCGAGGAAAAGAATTCCCTTTCTCAACGTCCAGCTATAATTAAAGGGGAGGATTCTGATTGACATTATTAGAGTTCCATGCTCATACCCAAGACCAATGTAAGAGCATAGGAGAATTCAATACTATGATTGGCCAGGTCTCTCTACCTTTTCTGGACAGGACAGTGGCTTCTTATAGGAAGAAGGAGAACTGGGGGGTGGGGAGAATTATACTAGACAGCCAAAAGAAATCCTTTATAAAAGTAGATTATTAAAAGGAGTTAAAAGCTGTTGAAGAGTATTCCTAATTGAGTATGTATTTCTTGAATCCAAGTAAGATAAATAGATTTGAGAAAATGATCTACTAAACCATTGTGGGCATATGAGAAATTATTTTAGAAATAATTCCCAATTAGAAAATTTCCCAATTAGAATAATTGATACAGCACACTAGAGGAAAGGACAGTTGAATTAGGGATTGTTGTGTTAGGAAAAGAAATTAACATATCCAGTATTTTCCTTTGCTTATATTTCTTCCACAAAAGAGTCACAAAGAAATGGTAGACTGCAGCTTTTTAAAAAAATTATTTTTAAATTTTGCTAAACCAGCAGAAGGGGGCCATTACATCTGTTGTTGATACTAAAATATGAGTAAGCCCTCATTGATTTGATGGTTAAATCCAAAATAAGGAATTTTAGTTATCAATGAATGGTAATTTCAGTATCTCTTCTTCATTGCAACAATTCATAAACAAATACATATGCATTCATAAGAAGCTTATAAAATAGTTCATCTTGAGTGATGTGTGTATGGTGTGAATTGAAACAAATTCTCCAAATGAACATTTATCATGTGTAACAGCTGTAGAAGTCAGAGGCATTCTGTTTGTATTTCTGCAAGCCAACTGGTCTTTAAGATCTGGTGGTAACAGAATCAATGGTATATAAAATAGAAGTTATTATATTTTAATAAAGCAAACATGGATTTAAAACAGCTTGTCTGTTATGTTTACATTAGCGTATTTGACAAAATCGAGTAAGACCATCAAAAACTGCTTTTGCAAGTTTTGATCTAAATGGTTCTCAAGTTATTCATGCTATGGTTACACAATACAAATAATAGATAGACTGCAATTATTTATAATGAATTCACTTTGTCAAGAGATTGTGGCCACAGAATACAGCTCAGATGACACTTGTGTCGAAGAACATTAATTGGCTCAGATAGCTCAAAAGTTCCTGGCTGGATCTAAGGATTTAAATGATGTCATCAGAACTCAGGCTCGTGGCACTGTTTTCATGTGTGGCTTCATTCTTTTTTTAAATTTTTTTTTATTTAAAGATTTTTATTTATTTATTTATTTGAGAGAGGGAGAGTGAGAAACAGCATGAGAGGGGAGAGGGTCAGAGGGAGAAGCAGGCTCCCCACTGAGCTGGGAGCCCGACGTGGGACTGGATCCCAGGACTCTGGGATCATGACCTGAGCCACCCAGGCGCCCCTCATGTGTGGCTTCATTCTTAACAGCCTCTCTCCTCTCATAGGGGCAAGAGGGCTGCCAGGAGTTTCAAGCTCATATCCCACTTTTTGGCAACCTCAATGGGAAGGAAAGCATGCCTCTTTTTCGGCAGTTCCAGTAAAGTCAGAATTAAGCCTCACTGGCTCTGATTGGTTTCACTTTAGTCATTTGCCATGTCCAGAACCAATCACTATGGCCAGAGAGATGTGATATTGGGATAAGCCACTCCTGGATTGGGGTAAGGAGTGGGGTGCTTCCCTGAGGAAAAGTGATATTGATCCCTGAAGAAGGGTAAATAGATGCAGGGTAGTAAAAACTTATAAATATCTGACAAATGATTCATTTTTATAATGAAGGTACCTTTGAGGGGCACCTGGGTGGCTCAGTTGGTTAAGCATTCAACTCTTGATTTTGGTTCAGGTTATGATCTCAGGGTCATGCGATTGAACCCCACATCGGGCTCTGTGTGCTGAGTGTGGAGCCTGCTCTCTCTTTCCTCTCCCTGTCCTCTTCCCCACCTCCCTCAAATACACTCATTCTCTCTCAATATGTCTCAAAAAATTTTTTTTCTAAAAAAAAAATGAAGATATCTTTGAGAAAGAAAGAATAGGTGGTTTAATGATTCAGCTACTCACCCAATCATTCAACAAATATTTATTGACTCCACGCTAGGCATTATGTTAGGCAGTGTTCAGGATGATGGTCAGGGTCTCTGACCCATGGAACTTGCTCTCTGATGAAGAAGGCAGACATAGAAATTGAGTTACAGGGCACCTGGGTGGCTCAGTTGGTTAAGCGACTGCCTTTGGCTCAGGTCTTGATCCTGGAGTCCCAGGATCGAGTCCCGCATCAGGCTCCCCTCTCAGCAGGGAGTCTGCTTCTCCCTCTAACCCTCCCCCTTCTTGTGCTCTCTCACTCTCTCTCTTTCAAATAAATAAATAAAATCTTTTAAAAAAAAAGAAATCTAGTTATACAAATTATTTACTCATTTATGTGAAAAGTTAAATTGCTATGAGACTTCAGGAAAGGCTTTTTAGAGGCAGTGATGTTTCAACTGACACCTGTAGGGTGAACCTAAGCATGGGGAAGGAGGATGGAAGGAGAGAGTTCCAGAGATTTTACCTCTAAATAACCTTGTAGTTTGATCAGGGTAAACAGGGCAGCCTGACAACCTAGACTGAAGGGGACCAGAGTATACTGGTAGGGTTAATGGACTTGGAAGGAGAGGCTGGGCATTCCAGAGACAAGAACTATGCATTTTGCCATGTCATCTGAGGGTGTCTGTAGTAGTGTCTCATAATTCAGATCCATACATGGATTAAAGACTCTTTCTGAAAGATCTAGCTAAAGCACAGAGAGTCTCCATTTTAATAGACATTTTCAAAATAGTTTATTGCTTTTTCTTTTGTTATTGTTCTTCAAGTGAGAAGGGGCTGGAAAATATGTGCTTGGTTGCTCGGTGGAGAAACTTAAAATGTTTATTTTTGGCCATTAAAGTTCTGCAAGTAGGTATTCATTGTTAATATAATAAGTTGACACTAATTGTTTCTCAACTGGATACCTAAAATGAATCATGATGTCAAGACATCAGCTCTATAAATCTTGGATTAGGTGGCATGAGTGGATAATCCAGGTTAATTTTGGACATCTAAGCAGTGCTCTCACATAACTTCTACCAGTCCTGGGAACTATTTGTGTTGTGCTTCATTTTTGGGTTTTATCCTCAAATTAAAAAAAAAAAGTTCTATTTTTGCATTGGAAAATTATTTAGGCATGGATTAGGTTTTCTCCCCTTATACCATCTACACTTTGCAAATGAGGATTTCTGCTTCTGAGAAGGGTAGACTAGGTAGTACAGGTCTGTCCTCCTGCTGAGGACAACTAGAAAACCTGGACAGATTATCAACAGAAGCCTGCTTCAAGGCACTAGAAGGCTAATAAGATGGTGAAGAATTATCAGGCCAGCTCTAAGAGGAACAGGGACCCAGGGAAATGAGTGCCAAACTTAGAACCCTGAGAGCATACAGATTCCAAGGAAGAAACCAGGAGAGTAAGAGGTGGGGCAGTCTTTGTGGGCTAAGGCAGCAGGGATTGGTGACCAGGGCCTGCCAAGGATAGAGGGGGCCTGGTGAATTGCTCTTTGAGTTTGGACCTCAAAGGGCTGCTTCAGAGGAATAGGGATGAGCTGGAATTTGGCCCATGAAGCCACTTGAATCAAAAAAGCCATAGAGTGGGCAAAGATATCTGCAAAGACATGTAACTGACAAAGTGCATCCAGAATATTTGAAGGACTTCTACAAATCAATAAGAAAAAGACAACCCAACAGAAAGAGTCAAGAGACTTGAACACTTCACAAGACATTTCATAAAAGGGACATCCAAATGGTCAATCAACATATGCAAAGATACTCAACCTCATTAGTAATCATGGAAATGCAAATTAATACTACAGTGAGCTATGATGATACACCCACCGGACAGCCAAAATTTAGGTTGCTACTAGCAAGTGTTAGGAAGTTTGGGTGGCCCCCAGATCTGTCATACACTGCTGGTAGGAGTATAAAATAATACAGTGACTTTGGAAAACTGTTTAGCATTATCTGCAATAGTTTAAGATATGCTTACCCTATGATCCAGCAGTTCCTAGATATATACTCTGTTTGGCCTTGTGCACAGACAGACATTTATAAGCCCATTCCTAGCTGTCTTATTCACAATAGCCTCAAACTGGAAACAACCCAGATGTTAACCAATAGTAGAATGGATTAATAAATAATAGTATATTTCAAACAGTGGACTATTAAATTTAAACGAAGAGAAACAGATTACAGGTATACGCAATGAAATAGATAAAGTAGAACAAAAGAAGCCAGACACAGAAGATTGCATACTATGTGATTCCATTGCTTCAAATAAAAACTGGGCAAAACTATAGTGTTTGGGGATGCATACTTACGTTATAAAAGAAAGTCAAGGAAGTGATTTCTACAAAAGTGAAGATGGTGATTGCCTTTAGTGGGGAGAGACAGCTTAGTGATTGAGAAGGGATGTGTGGGTCCTTTGGCGGGGGTGGGGGGCGGAGAAGGGGGTGGGTGTGCTGACAGCATTCTGTTTCTTTATCAGGATGATCATTACACAGACGTTCACTTTGTAAGAAATTCGTTGAGCTGTACATTTTGGAGATACCTTTCTGTATGTGTATAAAATTTCACAGTAAAATATTTTAAAAGGGAATGTCACTTTATCTTTTATCTACCTCGTTGTAACTAAAAGCAGAATTTATCAAGTGCTCAACTGGCAACAATGCTTTTCACTTAGAGATGTGACCAAGCCTGAATGCGGGTGGATATGCAAAGTCAAAATCCAGTTGGATTTCTGGGTGCTTGTTACTGTATGCTAGAGGCCATATCACTAAGTTTCATCTTCACTCCTCAAAGCCAATATGATTTTATTTATAATTAATATAGTACTTTGCAGATAGTAGATACTCTATTAAATTGAAAGATAATTGAATTCCCATGTGAGGATAGTAATCCATTTTGGAACTGTAATACTTGTATATTCTTGGTTTAAATCATGAAAGTGATGTGAATTGGGGTTCACAAATAATAAATAAGAACTTTCTGCAGCTGTGGCTCTCTCTGTTCCTGTCATTACTGTTAAAAAAAGAAACAACAGACCCCAAATGGTGTCATTTGGGCTAAGTCCATGTCAACAAACCCAGACTTAATACCTAATCTGATTGCAGTTTCAGCCTCTCCTAGGAATATTAACTTGAACCAGTCAATCTGGAATTACCTGGGCAGCACGAATGAGGTAATCTACTTGATAGATCCCATCCATCCCCTACAGGAAGGTGAGGTTGCCATAAATAACCCATTATTTTAACTTTTTTCCCTACCCCCATCTGCCTATAAAATCCTTGTAGGGCTTTTTGGAGCTCCTTTCTTTTTGCTCAATGGGATGCTGCCTAATTCATGAATAATTGAATAAAGTCAATTTGATCTTCAAATTTAGTCAGTTGAATTTTGTTTTTGTTTTTGTTGTTTTTTTAGAGAGAGAGAGAAAGCACATGCATGGGAGAGTGAGCAGGGGAGGGGTGGAGGGAGAGGGAGAGAGAATCCCAAGCAGGCTGCACACTCAGCGTGGAGCCCAACTTCAGGCTCCATCTCATGACTCTGAGACCACAACCTGAGCCGAATCCAAGAGTCAGAAGCTTAACCAACTGAGCCACCCAGGCACCCCTGAATTTTGTTTTTTAACATTGCCTTCTTCCTGTATGGCCCATACTTGGCTGTTTGACTTTTCCCCTGCATGTGTCTGGCCTGGTTCTACAGTTTGAACAAGTTTCTAGCACTTGACATTTTTCTATGAGAAGCATTTCTTTTTGTAATTTGAGGCCTAGGAAAATTAGTTTTCACCATGCCTCTTGTAGTATTTTGATTTATAATACGAAGTATGTATTTGGTCTTCACTCTTTCTGGTACAGAGGTCCTAAAACCTTTGGAATTTCCTAAGTGAGGAAAGCAATAAAGGTCTTTCGTTATGGTAATGAGCTGACTTTTGGACTCCACCTAAGAGTGAGGAGCTGGTTGCCAGGAGAACCAACCATGTGATTAGAGGGTTGCAACTTTCAGTTCCTGCCACCCGGCCCCTCCCCCCACCTCTGGGGAGGGAAGGCTGCAGGGGAGGCTGGAGGGGAGAGGGGCTGGAGGTTGAATCAGTTTTTAATGACCAGTGGTTTAATAAATCATGCCTATGTAGTAAATCCTCCATAAAAATCCAAAAGGACAGGGTTTGGAGAGCTTCCAGATTGGCGAACATGTAGAGATTGGGGGATAGTGGTGCCCTTGGAGAGGGCATGGAAGTTCTGCACCCCTTCCCTCATATCTCGTCCTCTGCATGTCTTCTATCTGGCTGTTCCTGAGTTATATCCTTTTATAATAAACCAGTGATCTAGTAAGTAAAATGTTTCTCTGAGTTCTGTGAGTCACTCTAGCAAATTAATCTAACCTGAGAAGGGGATCTTGGGAACCTCTGATTTATCGCTAGTTGGTCAAAAGTATAGGTAACACTCTGGGCTTGTGACTAGCATCTGGTGGTAACGGGGGAGATAGTCTTGTAGGCCTGAACCCTTCACCTGTGGAATCTGATGCTGTCTCTGGGTGGATAGTGTCAGAATTGAGTTGAATTGTAGTACAGCCAGCTGGTATCCTGAGAGTTGCTTGTTCGTGTAGGGAATAGTGCCCCCCTACCCCCCACCCCCCTGGAATTGGTGACCGGAACAAAATACATCTTCCATTTTCCTTTTCTTCAACATGGGTCAAACAAGAGGATTCTTTTCTGAAATTTGTCTCTTTTATCTACATCAGATATAATAGGTCACACATTCTGCAGAGACAGATTATTTTAAGGAAGTATTTCAAGGAGAAGAGAGCAGAGGCCAGTGTGAAACCTATGAAATCTAAAGTAATCCAATTTAAAAGAGATCAAACAGGTAGAAAACCAAAGAGCATAACAGCTTTAGAAACAGTAGAAAAACAAAAGATGAAGTAAGATTAAAAAAATTAGTCCTTTTATTCTGAGTTCCTGGAGAACCCCTTACTGACAACAAATGTCATGTTGCATTTGAGCATTTTTCCTAATTTTTTCTTTGACATTTTCCTGCTAAAATGGTGTTTGGGGGTAAAGAAACATTTATTAATGTTCCAGAATATAATTGCCCTGCCCTCACTATAGTAGTAGCAGAAATTGAAGACATGAATGGATTCATTGCTTTTTTTATAAACCAAACTTTCTGCTAATACTAAGAACAATTATTTGCCAAATACTGTGCAAAGTGAAGTACTTTACACACATTATCTCATCTAATGCTCACACTGAACACATGGGGTAGATGTGGTAGCTGGCTTCCAAGATGGCTCCCAGTGATCCTCCCTTCCTGGTGTTCACATCCTTGTGTGGCTTCTCCCACACTGAATAAGGCTGATTAGTGGGACCAGTAGATGTTGCATAAATGATGGTGTGTGACTTCTGGGTCAGAGAGGACAATTGCTGCTTCGCCCATGGTCTTTTGACTGCTTGCTGTGAAGGTAGCCAATCATCATGCCTCAAGGACACTCAAGCAGCCCTTTTGAGGGACCCATGAGGAGAGAACTGAAGTCTCCCACCTAGAGCAAGGACCACCTTCCTAGCCATGTGAGCCAGCCATCTTGGAAGTGGATTTTTCCAGCCTTAGTCAAACCTTCAGATAGCTGCAACCCTTGCTGCCATCTTTGACTACAACCTAAGAGACCCTAAGCCAGAATCACCTAGACCAGCATCTTTCAAATTCCTGAATCACAGAAACTGAGAAGTGAGAAATGTTTTGTGTTGTTTCTGAATACTAAGTTTTGGGGCAATTTATTACATTGTAATAAGTAACTACTGTTATTTCCATTATACAGATGAGAAAACTAAGGTTTGGGAAGATAATAAAACCCACGTCTGATGACTCCAAACCCTCTGGGCTTAACAAAAACAAAATACTTCCTTAGGGTTTATTACCACTGACAGTACCTTCTGAGAGGAAAAAAAAAATTTTTTTTCAAAACTATGGGAAAGCATTTTTATTCTGTCAACCTATGTATTTGGTTAAACGTGTTAGAGGTATGTGGGCTACTGCACTGCACAGATAAGTATGAAATGTAGTGCTTCTGATGGAAGTTCTTTGAGATTTGTTTTCATCTTCCATGTTGCTCACTGGGTAGAAAAGATTTTAACTTGTTGTGAGATTTAACCTGGGAGCACATATGCCAGTTTTTTGTTTGACTTTGCAGCAAAGGAGGGACTTGGGGATAGAAGAAGAAGGTAGGAATAAAAATGCGAGGAAATGAGTCTTTGAGAATTTAGGATGAAAGGAAAGCAAGAAGAGATAGAGCTGAGGGATGGGGTGGAGTTCAGGTGATCATGATAGTTATTTATGTGACACATACATGTCCCCACAGTGTCGGGGGGCATTCCCTAATTTAATGATACATGTCATGAAATTCTGCCTTAGCAGGCCAGCAACCCATTCTGCATTTGATCACTTTTAGACTCAGCTCCCTTATGAGTTCCTAGAGGTGAACAAAACTCAACTTTGTGCAGAAAATTAATTTTGTGCTTAAGAATACTCTAAAACTTTTTTTTTAAAGAATCCAATGCTGCAAATCAAGGCGAGCTTTAATGCAAACCCCTTCCTGCCCAGTCTCCCTCCTAAGAGTTAGCTGAGAATACATTTTCTTGTCTTTTCTGTGAAAGAAGATATTGTGACTTAACCTAGACTCTGTTTCATAGAAACACAGAAGGAACCCAAGGTTGACATTTATTTATTTATTTATTTTTTAAAAAGATTTTATTTATTTATTTGAGACAGAGAGAATGAGAGACAGAGAGCATGAGAGGGAGGAGGGTCAGAGGGAGAAGCAGACTCCCTGCTGAGCAGGGAGCCCGATGCGGGACTCGATCCCGGGACTCCAGGATCATGACCTGAGCCAAAGGCAGTCGCTTAACCAACTGAGCCACCCTGGCGCCCCAAGGTTGACATTTAAATTAAGGAACACAAAAGAGAGAAATAGTTCTTCTGAGAAACATTTCAGTCTTATGAAAATTCTCTTTTAATGAATGCAATTTAATATTAAATTAAATTCAAATATTAACTGAGCCTTTTTTCTTTGTATTCACACATAATCCCTACAGTCAAGCTTACATTCTGGAGGTAGAGACAGGCTTATAAGCAAATAATTGCAATACAGTGTATTACCTTCAATAATAAAGGCATATGCAAAGGACAGAATGATTGACACTCTTTGTTTGCATTAGGGAAAGCCTTACTTCTGGGGACCCTTGAGATGGGTTTTGTGGGATGAATAGAAGTTTGGTACACAGATGGGGATAGGGAAGTGAGAAGAAAGGATGGGCTTATAGAAGTGTACAGAGGTGTGAAATAGCCAGGTATATTTGGGGACCAAAGTCATTTGTATGGATTAATTAATTTAATACATTTATTAAATAAGCATATGTATGAGGTACTGTACTGGACATTGAGAATACAGTGATGGAAAAGACAAAGTTTCTGTCCTTAAGAAACTTAACAGTCTATTGGCAGAGGGAGGTGAATAAATAACCATGATAGGGGTGGGCATGAGATCATAAAGAAGGGGCAGCCTTGGAAGGTCAGAGAAGGCTTCCTGAAAGAGATGGTATCTGAGCCCAGAAAAACAAATGGAAGTTGTGGTGGGGGTGGGGGTGCAGAAGGAAAGGGGTTCCAGGTGGTATGTACAAGTCTGGAGGTGTGTGAGCATTTGAGAGATTGTGAACTGCAAGTTGAACATCAAGTACAAGAAGAGCAAGTTCCTGGTATGTATGTCATGCTAAGAAGCTTACAGAATATTCTAGACTAAAGGATTTTAGGCAGGGAAATGACATGACCGTGTTTTCCCTTTAGAAAGGTCACTGTGGCTTCAGTGCAGAGAGTGGCTAGGGAATGGGGATGTTGTGAGGATGTGATGCTGGAGTCAAGGAGGTCAGTTAATAGGTTGTTCTAGTCAAGACATGAGGGTTACATTAACAAAGGAGGGCCACAGGGATGAAAAGGAAGAGTTGGATTTGTGAGATATTCAGGAGGTCGAGGCAGAATAATGTCATGATTAAGTGTGTGAACTCTGGAACCAGAGTGACTGGCTCTCCTCCCAGCTCTAGCCTTTACTAGTATGGGAACTGGGGCAGGTTACCTACCTTCTCTGTGCCTCTGGGTTTTTTAATCTGTGATTTGGGGAGAATAATTCTACCTACATCTAGTGCATAATGCTTGGAACACTGGTTCGTAGTAAGTGTTCAATAAGCATTTAGTTACTATATGACTGATTGGAGGAGAGACTGGTCATAGATGACACCTGAATTTGGGGTGTGGGCAATTGTGTGAATGGTGATTCCATTCTCAGAGGAATGCAGGAGAGAGCAGGTCTGGGGGGCATGCTGGGCTTGAGGTGGCTGGGGACACCCAGGTGGAGACATCTTGTATGCAGTGGGGTCAATGGCATGGAGCTCAGAGGGATCTGGGGAGGCATAAATCCTCTAGAATTGCCAGAGGGCACGGAATAGAGGGGAACCCTGGAATAAGCTGCTGGGGAGAGAGCTGACCATCAATAGGATGGCAGGTGTACAGGGGCCAGCGGAAGCCAGCGACTCTGAATTTGTAGTGACATGGTGTGTGCTGTTGTGTGGTTTTCTCCAGCAGTCCTCATGGCCTGGGGGTGGGAGAGAAGAGCAGATGGACTGACCCAGGATTGGGGTTTTACTGGCTGAGACAGCAAGACCTGGAATCAGGATGTTGACAGTAGTGCTCAGAGCCAGGGCTGGGGTTAACTGAGAGATGTAGGCTGCAGAGGCAAGAGTGAAGCCATGAGAAGGGGCGGGGGAGCAGAAGGGGTTGAGTGTGATTCTTGGACTGCTGGCTTGAGAAAGTGATCGTGGAAACCACGTGCATGTGCATGCAGGCTGTACAGGGGAACGGAGGGTGGAAAGAGATATAATGGCTATTTAATTGAAATAGAATTCAAGGAGTTTGTGAAGTTAATTTTTAAAAAATAAAAATTTCTTCTTGGTGGAAACTGAAGATTTGGCGATATGCCTAGCTGGTATAATAAATGCCCTAATAAAAGTGTTGTAATCCAGACCTCTTCAGGTAAAAAGTTAACTGGTTCAAAAAAAAAAAAAAAAGTTATTTGGTTCATGGCTCCTTTTACCATATTTTTGACCTGAGGGTGGTCTTTAAAAGCAGGGTGTTATGGTGACTGATGGATTACATGAGTCAAGGCATTCCAGGGACATTAATGCATTTGGCCTATTTGCACGGATTCAGGTTTGTATTAGATATTGGAACAGCTGGGTAGGTGATTGTCATTTTTAATACCACTCCTGAATATTGTCTAATTTACTGGTTGAGGGTTCATGAGAAATTCACAGGCATCCTCGGGACGCCTGGGTGGCTCAGTCGTTAAGCGTCTGCCTTCGGCTCAGGTCATGATCCCAGGGTCCTGGGATCGAGCCCCGCATCAGGCTCCCTGCTCAGCGGGGAGCCTGCTTCTCCCTCTCCCGCTCCCACTGCTTGTGTTCCCTCTCTCGCTGTGTCTCTCTCTGTCAAATAAATAAATAAAATCTTAAAAAAAAAAAATTCACAGGCATCCATTAAATACAAGGCACTATGCATTACAGTCTCTACCTCAAGGAGTCTATGGTCTATTAAGATCAGAATAAGCACACACATAACTGTAAAGGAGAAAGTTTTAGGTGTCATAAAAGAGAGAAAAAGATACTGGAAGGTCAGAGATGTTGAATAATCACTTCCAGCTGGTAAGATCAGAAAGAAATTGCTTTGATAAGGAACTGACATTTGAATCAGGAAGGGATCTGTGTAGAGGTAAAGAAAGGACATTGCAGTCAGAAGGAGCAGTGTGAGCAGATTTTTAGGGAAAAATACCTTACCCTTTGTAGTTAAGAAGCTGCAAAAGCATGATCCAAGTATGGCAGGCTGCAATTATAATAAGGTATTAGTGATCAAAACGGGAAAAAAACAAACAGGAAAATGGTCAGGATTTTTAAAGTACTTAAGAAATTAGTTATAGAAAGAAATCAGTTTTAGTAAAAAATACCTGAGTCATCAGATTTTAACAAGATAACTGCTTTGTATTTTGCTTTGATAAAGAGAAAGTCATTATATTTCTCTTCTGTTGAAATAGAAATTTAAGTCACAGCATATCTTATGAATACACCTTTTCTTTTTTAAAAGATTTTATTTATTTGAGAGAGAGAGAGCACAAGTGGGGTAGGGGGAGCAGAGGGGGAGGGAGAAACAGGCTCCCTGATGAGCGGGGAGCCCCATGGGGGGCTCCATCCCAGGACGCTGAGTTCATGACCTGAGCTGAAGGCAGGCACTTAACCAACTGAGCCACCCAGGTGCCCCATGAATACATCTTTTCATACTTAGAGTACATCCACCAGCAAAAGATATTTATTCATCAAAGGATATGCACAGTTTTTAAAGATTGCCAAAATGAAGTTACAGATTTATATGTTACTTGTAGCATGTGAAGGCTCACCTTTATAACATCCTCATTAACAATGAGTTTTACCTGTCTTGGGTGCCTGGGTGGCTCAGTTGGTTAAAGCGACTGCCTTCGGCTCAGGTCATGATCCTGGAGTCCCGGGATCGAGTCCCGCATCGGGCTCCTTGCTCAGCGAGCAGTCTGCTTCTCCCTCTGACCCTCTCCCCCCATGTTCTCTCTCTCTCAAATAAATAAATAAAATTTAAAAACAAAAACAATGAGTTTTACCTGTCTTTTTCGTTTTTTCTTGAAAAACTTTTAAAATAAATTTTATTTTGAAATAACTGTAGGTTCACAGGAAGTTGCAAAGGAAGTACAGACACAGAGAGGTCTCATGTACCCTTGACCTCCTATTTCCCCCATGGTTACATCTTACATAACTATAGCATAATATCAAAATAAGAAAATTGTCATTGGCACAATGTATATGTGTAGTTCTACGTGAATTTATCGCATGTGTAGATTTATATAACTTCCACCACAATCAAGATACAGAAAATTCCTTTATTGGGTTTAGTAATAGCTCTAGAAATTGAACTCTTAACTTAAAAGAATTGAAAAACTTACCTTTAGCAAGTCCTCTCTTATTTACCCCACCTCTATAAGCCTTAAGATTTTGCCTGTCATCTTATTTCTTTTTTTTTAATTCTTATGTTAATCCCCATACATTACATCCTTAGTTTTAGATGAAGTGTTCCATGATTCATTGTTTGTGCATAACACCCAGTGCTCCATGCAGAATGTGCCCTCCTCAATACCCACCACCAGGCTAACCCATCC
>NC_138384.1:12320396-12414525 GCF_054177405.1 Leptonychotes weddellii | reverse complement strand
TATTCCTTTCTTCAATCTCCTGTTGGGTTTGTAGGTGTTCAGAATGGTTTGATCCCTATCCAGCTGAATTCCTGAGAGGAGACGAAATCCAGGTCTCCTACTCCTCCGCCATCTTGCTCCGCCCCTCTGTCATCTTATTTCTTCTCTATGTGTCTATTTTATCACCACAGATATCCGCCCACCACCATCCCTAACCCCTGGCAACCACTACTTTGTTCTTCATCTCTGTCATTTTATTATTTGAGACTCTTATGTAAATGGAATCCCACAGTATGCAAACTTTTGGGATTATTGTCTTTTTTCACTTCTTTTTGTCCCTGAAATCCATCCACGTTCTGTTATCAGCAGTCTGTTCCTTTTTATTGCTGAGTAATATTCTGCTCTACCATGTACCACTGTTTGGTTCACCATTCCCCTGCTGAGGGACGTTTGGGTTGTGAAAGCTGCTATGAATAATCATGCACAGGATTTTGTATGTACTGATATTTTTAATTATGAAAAATTTAAAACATGCTCAAAGTGGAGAGAATAGTGTAGTCTTCAATGGTTGTCAATATTCTCCCATTCTTATTTCTTCTATCCTCTTCCCTCACACACCCACACTTGCATTCATATACCCCACACACATTTTTTCCTGGAGTATTATAATGTAAATCTCAGACATAATTTCCCTTTACCTGTAAATGCTACATATCTCTAACAGATAAGAACATTCTTTTAAAAATTCATACCCCTAGTACCATTATCCTACCAAAGAACCAATAATTATTTTATATTATCTATTATTCACTTATTTGAATCCTGATCCAAATGAAGTGCACCCTTGCATTTGGTTGGTTTAGAACTCTTTTAATTTATACTATAACTGTCCCTTGCCCACAACTCTCTGATGCTATTTATTAGTTGAATAAAGTAGGTCATTTTCCTATAACATTTCCCACATTCTTGATTTGGCTTAGTTGTATTCCTTCAGAATATGCTTGTTCCTCCATTCCCTGTGTCTCCTGCAACCTGGCTGGTAAGGTCTAGAGGTGTAATTAGATTTTTGTTAATAGTCCTACATAGCTGGTGCTGTTTAGTGCATCATGTGTGGAGGCACATAGTATGTCTGGTTTTCACGCATTTAACGTTAAGATTGGTTCAGAGGGCTCTGCTGTTGTTAGCCTGATTGAGCCATTATACAGTTCTTCAGTAACATCTTTCCTAATGGTTTTAGCATTGATGATCATTTGTTTCATTAGGGGCTACATAATGGTCATCATTTTTCTGTTGTTTCTTCTGAGTTTATTAGGTGGAATTCCTTTATGAAGAATCATTTTCCTTCCTTAACTATTTGGTTAACTTGCAATGCAATTTGTACCAAAAAAGTGCACGATAAATGGTTCTTTCCTTTTATTATTTCCAAAATAATTAGTTTAGTGCCATCGCAACTTCCAAAGGTGACCAATGATTTTTTAGTAACATTTGAACTTGAATTTTTAGAGACTTATCCATTGCAGACTTAAAAAAAAAATATTCAAATTGTCCTATCTTTGGTGAATGGGAACTCCTCCTGGGTCCTTTAGACACAACCCCAGTGGCCTTTGATAATGTCCTTGTTTATAGTAAAATAGAATGTTCCAAGTTCATCTTATACATTTCATGCCTCAGACCTCAAATTACCCATTTTTCCAAGGAGCTGTGGTTCCTTTTAGTGGAAAGTGGTATTTAGAGGCCACAATATGTCCTTGACTATTATTGCTTACTGGGCCTTCATTGTTTCTGGGCTCTTTCAGTAGGTAGATTATTTAAAAGAAAATAATCATGAGCTCATACTTGGTTTCAATTTAAATGTAAGATTATAGGGTTTCTTAATATAAAAATTTCCTTGGTTTTATTTTTTCTTAAGCTGAATTGCTTGGTTCCTAACAATATTGTTTAACTACTTGTTTTAAAAATATTATTATTGGGGCACCTCGCTGGCTCAGTCAGTAGAACATGCAAACTCTTGGTCTTGAGGTTGTGAGTTCAAGCCCCATGTTGGGCCTACAGCAAAAAAAATATATTATTACTAGTATTATGACTAACAATAAGACTAGTATTTAATGAAGACAGTCATAATACTGTGTTTTAAGGTCAGTTGGAGTAATTGTTTTCTCTTTGTGGTTATGACACCAGCTTCATATATAGCAAGGTTCATTTCTTTCAGTTGGCTTTCAGTTTTTATGAATTGATTTTTTTAGGGGCGCCTGGGTGGCTCAGTCGGTTGAGCGACTGACTCTTGCTTTCAGCTTGGGTCATGATCTCAGGATCGTGAGATGGAGCCCCGTGTTGGGCTCTATGCTCAGCGTGGAGTCTGCTTGGGATTCTCTCTCTCCCTCTGCCCCTTCTGCTTATGTGGGCTCTCTCTCAAATAAACAAATCGTAAAAAAAAAAAAAAAAAGTTGATTTTTAAGCATTTTAAAATGTATTTTTAATAACTTTGTTGAGATAAAACTTACATACCATACAATTCACCCTTAAGGTATATATACAACTCAGCAGTTTTTAGTGTATTTACAAATATGTGTAATCATCACCACAGTCAGTTTTAGAACATTGTCATCTTAGTAAGATATCCCATACCTTTTAGCCATCATCCCCTGCCCCATCCCTTCATTTCTTCCAGCCCTAGGCAACCACTAATTTATTTTTTCTCTCTAGAGATTTCCCCATTCTGGACAGTTCATGTGCATAGACTCATACAATACGTGGTCTTTTTTAACTGGCTTATTTTCCTGAGCATAATGTTTTTGAGGTTCTTCCATGTCTCTGTGATCCAAGGGGGGTTATTTCAGCCTCACCCCTGGGTTCTGGGACTTTCACAAAGGCATCTTATCTATGGATAGTTTCTCATTGGTCTTTTTGTGAGAGACTGAAGTTGGCAATCACCTATTCCACCGTGTTGGTGACATCACTTCCCATATGACCTTGTATCATTTTTACATATTACAGCTGATTTATTATCTTTCTCTGTTTAGTATGTCTTTGCTTTTTCTAATTTCTTTTGGTATTTAGGAAGGTTTACTTTTTTTTTTTTAGATTTTATTTATTTGACCGAGAGAGACACAGAGAGAGAAGGAACACAAGCAGGGGGAGTGGGAGTGGGAGAAGGAGGCTTCCCGCTGAGCAGGGACCCCCTACGCGGGGCTCGATCCCAGGACCCTGGGACCATGACCCGAGCTGAAGGCAGACGCTTAACGACTGAGCCACCCAGGCGCCCCTAGGAAGGTTTACTTTTATGTTTAGTAGTTTTTTGGTGTATAAACCCTTTGAAATGGCTACATTAGTAATTTATTGCTGTATAATAAATTACCCCAAAATTAGTAGCTTGAAACAGTGAATATTAGTTTTCTCAGAACCTAGGTGTGGCTGATTAGTTGGGTGCCTCTTCCTCAGTGTCTGTTATGCATCTGTAGGCAAGCTGTTGGCTGGGCCTGTAGTCATCTAAAGGCTCAAATGGGGCTGGCAAATCTTCCTTCAAGCTCATTCACAGGGTTGTTGGAAGGCCTCAGAAGACCCACTTCCAAGATGACTCATGTCATTGCTAGCAGGCTTGGTCCCTCACCACATGGGCCTCTCTGTAAGCTTTCTGAGTGTCTGCCCAGTGTGGCAGCTAATGATCTGAGAGAGAGCCAGACGATACCCAAGATGGAACCAAGTCTCTTTATAACTAATCTCAGAAGCGACATCCATCACTTGTGCTGTATTATATTTGTTAGGCTACCTAAGGACAGCCTGCACTCAAGGGCAGGGGATTACACAAATACATGAGTGCTTGGAAACAGGCGTCACTGACTGCCATTGTATGGGCTTTCTGCTATAATTCCCATAAGCTCCTTTATTCTATCTGGTTAAATAGTTTGACTCCTACCTATTACTCATACAGGTATTAATGATCTTGTTCTACTTTTGACTTTATTTCTATTTTTTACTTTTCTTTTAAAATTGCATTCTTTCAACTTTGTCAGAAAATATGTTTAAATTCTATTTTCTCCTCATGTCTTCAACTTCATTATTAAAATTAGCTCTACAATTAAATACATGAAATGTTCATTGTCAGTCCTCTTGCTGAGGTTCCCCAGTCACCTATTGGTTGTCTGAAGCCCATCCTCTAGTAGATTCCTCAGGAAGGGAACTTGTTTACAATTTTCCCTGAGCTTTTACATGTTCAAAACTCCCTTTCTGTAGCTTCAGTAATTGAGGGAGAGCTTGGCTATATATAAAATCCTTGGCTCACACTTTTAAAAATTTTTGGAAAACATTGTCCTCCATTTTCCCATTTCATAGGTTGCTTTTTCAAGGTCCAATGACATCTAATTCTCTTGCCCCTGTAAGTTATTTTACCTTTTGGCCTGGAGGCTATGCGGAGTTTAAAAATTTCTCTAAATGTCTAATTGTTGTGCTAAGATAGGACTCAGAGTTGACCATCTGGGTCTGTTTTCATGGGCAGCTACCAGTTCCTTTTCATTATGTTTTCTTTTATTTCTGGAAACCTTTTTATTGGATGATAGTTTTAAATATTAGTTCCACTCCAGAACTTTATTTTTCTTCATGGGCTCCAGTTATAGTGTGTTGGGTCTTCTTTTGACTGTCTGCTATTTCAATCATTTGTTCTCTGATTTTTTTTTTTCTTTTTTAAACATTTCATATTCGTTTCCTTGGGTGTTTTACTGCTTTACTTCTGTGTACCTTACTACATTTTCATTCAGATCTGTTTTTCTTTTGGCACCTCTTTCCTCACTGTTTTGGTCTGGTAATGACTTATTGTCCTGTGAGCTTTTTAATGACTTTTATGGTTTTTTACTTGACATTGTATCCAAGCATTTTTAGTTTTTGTTTGTTTGTTTGTTTGTGTTTTTTGGGCACAGAGTTGGATAAACTAGCTGGTTATTACTGAAAACAGAAATCCCCACTTAGTCATAAATGGGCCTCCACAGTTGCAAGTGTCCTACTACAAGGCATAAGGAAGGATATGTAGAGGGGAGATGTCCTATCTCTTTGATTTGGAGATATGGAGTGGCTGTTAAACTTCAAAAATTCTGCAGAAACTTCCTCTTCCTTATCTTATCTCATGCTACTTTTTTAGTCTCTGCCCAGCTTGAAGGCCTGAAGCCTTGTGTTTTTTCTGTTTGGAGGGTGTCATGAGAGAGAATTGTCAAATAAGTATAAAGTAGCAAACTATGAAGTGTATTTATTGAGCAGTGTTTATTTGTTAATCTGGGAGGATAAAAGTACCAAATGTAGGAACTACTTGTATTTTCAGGTCTTCCCTGAGCTCAGTCCAGAATCACTTGGTTTGTCTAAAAGGAATCCTAGACTTTGGGATAAGGCTAAAGCTGGACTAATTACATGGAATAGACTCCTCTAGTTAAGGCATTTGTTACAAGTATTTGATGTATTTTTGAAGATTAGTCTTTTCTAAACCTTTTGTATTCGAGAAAGCTTTAAAAAAATTGTGACCTGTATTCAGGAATTAACTGTATTTGTTCTAAAACCTTTTTTTTTTTTTTTTTCACTTCTAGGTGAATGAAGGAAATAACTAAAAATGACCAGTAGAAGACTCGAGGAGTCTATGGGGGCCGTTCAGATGGGGTTAGTCAGAATGCTGAAAGGATTCCAAAGCAAGGTTCTACCACCCTTGAGTCCAAGGGTCGTTACAAAAGAAGAAGCAAATCGAATGGTAATGTACCCGAGACTTTTAAGTGTAAAATACTTAATGCAGTCTCCTCAAGAGGATGACAGTGGCTACATGGCATTCTCAGAAATCAAACAGAGAATTACTGACTGATAATATCAATTTAGATAACATGGCAGCTTGCTGCAGAGCAGAGGTACCTCTTAAAAGCCCGAGAAGTTTTTGAAATTACATACCTCAGAGTAGAGACTTGAATTGCTTAAGTTAATCCGTTGAAGTAAGACTCTGCAAGGAAATTATTATGGTTTTCTAAATGTTAGGTTGAACCCTATGAGACTGTCATTTGTGTAGTACAAAAACAATGAGGTATCAGAATTTCATAGGGTTTGACCTCAACAGTATATTACCTGTTGCTTGGCAAGAGTTATTTCTGTTTGCACATTTGTAGAACAGAGAGTATCAAAATGATGACTATATGGTATCAAGTAAAAATGCATTTTTCTCTGTCCTTTAAAATAAAACATATTTCTATTTTTAAAGAGTTATAATAACTTGGTGAGAACGGAATTATAAACTACATGCTATAGAAAATATCAGTAACAATTTACAGGGTTCAAGATAGTATTCACCAAATTTTAAAAACCAGTCTCAAGTTATGTTCTGAGAAGAAAAGTAAAACCTATCATCACTCTCTTTTGGGGTGGTTATCATTTCATATTTAAAGTAACTCCTGACTTTTTGCTTTTAAGACTTCATTATTTTTTTAAAAGATTTTATTTATTTATTTGAGATAGAGAGCACAAGGGAAGGCAGAGGGAGAAACAGACTCCCCGCTGAGCAGGGAGCCTGATGCAGGGCTCGATCCCAGGACCCTGAGATCACGACCTGAGCCGAAGGCAGATGCTTAACTGACTGAGCCACGCAGGCACCCCAAGACTTAATTATTTTTATTTATACTGTGACACAGCTGATACCTCTTAACATTTTAGTACTGGGTTCCAATCAAAAAGAACCTAAAAAACCAAGTAAGAAGCAGCATTAGAAATATGCCTTCATTTATATGGATTCAATCACAGAAATTAATTCTGTAGGGATTTTGAAGAGCATTGATTTTAACCCAAGGTGAAATGAATCAGCTAAATTATATACCTCTGGATGTTTTAAAAATCTTGGTACATACTTAAGCATTATGTTGCTGTGAATGATTATCATCCCCTTGCATATAAAGTAAGCCCTGGAACATTCCAGAACAACAATAAGCAAATAATAGTGTCTGGTCCTGGGTAAATAAGCCTTGTTGAGTTATTTATTTAAATGATAGGTTACATTTTTTTCTCATAACATTAGAAAGTGTTAAAGCATTTTGTGTTCGTCTTTGGGTGTGTGAATATGAGTGGCTGCTGGATCTGCTGATGGGCTTAGGGCTCTTTTAAAACAAGGTCAAAATGTGCTCCTGTGATTTCTGAGAAGTTCAAACTCATTCCTAAGCTGTGCAGTCACACTCCCTAGATCCTTTCCGTTTCACAAGATTCCTCTTTAACCTCCTATTATAGCAGGAGAGCTAAACACCCAAATGCTTTGCTTGTATGTTGTAACTTCAGTTGAGAAGTAGAAGCATTTCACGTTCCTCAGCTCTGAAAACTAGAAGTGATTATGGAAGCAGAGTTGTATGCTCAGATGCTTCTTCTGAGCGTAAATGTTAAGCTCTTTGGATATGTTCCTATGCAATTTCTTTCTTTTTTTTTCAATATTTTATTTATTTATTTGACAGAGAGAGACGGAACACAAGCAGGGGGAGTGGGAGAGGGAGAAATAGGCTCCCTGCTGAGCAGGGAGCCCGATGCAGGGCTCGATCCCAGAACCCTGGGATCATGACCCGAGCTGAAGGCAGATGTTTAACGACTGAGCCACCCAGGCACCCCTCCTGTGCAATTTCTTGACTCCCCACCCCCTGTTTCTTTTGTGTGATTTCTTCAAAATCACAAGGAAACTGCAACCACATGTCATTTGAAATTAGTGTGCAAAGAGCTTAAAAGTGCACAGGTACTTCTCTTGTATTATTTAGTTAATTTAAATATTTCATAAGGGAACTTAGTGGCATTCCAGAATTATCCTGAAAGCTGAAAACACATGCCATTCATTACTGGCACTCATGAAAACACTGTTTCAGTATAACCATTTATGAATCTTCAGCTGTTTTGTTTTAAATTCTAGTTGACACCCTCGGAGTTCCTGAAGGAAATGTCCCTCACCACAGAGCAGAGACTGGCTAATACGCGGTTGATGTGCCGACCACAGATCATTGAACTTTTAGATATGGGGGAAACAACGCATCAAAAGGTAGCTGCCTTCTGTCATACTTGCTTATGAGGCAGGCCCTGTAACTATGTGAACATTCTAGAACAACAGGAACTAAGTAATGGTTATTGTTTCTGGGCTCATTCCTTATTGGGTTTGTGTCATATATTCTTGTTCTACTTCTGTTGATCTTGATATCTGTGATTTAATATGGAGAGAATTATAATTAATAAGTACAAATAACTTTTGACTAGTCACATTTCTTAGCTACTCCCGGACACTATTGTTTACAGATCAGGAGTAATTCAAAGGATTATAGTAGCCAAATCCAGTTAATTCATCTTCTTAACACAACAAGAAATCCCATTCTTCCCTGAGCTGTCATCACTAGAAACGGAGAAGGTGGAATTGTTTATTAAAGGAGGCATTTGTTGTCTGTTCTGGCTTACTTCCGATAACAAATGTATCCTTTTAGTCTCTAAAGAACAGTTATTTTAACCTGTTTCTATATTCTAATGTAAACCATGTGTTCTGGGCTTTAGGAGCATATGATTATAAAATAAGGTCTTATTTCCTACTTTTAAATTAATTTCTTGAATTAGATGCTTTCCTTTTTATGTACAAATTATGGTGAACCTCCATCAGCCAAACTGATGGAGATCTGCCTCCTCTCAAAGGCTTCCCTGGGCTATTCCTGAGAGATTTTCAGAGATCTTTCCCAGGTGATGAATGAATTCCTGAGGCTCTTTTGCTCTCACTATAGCCCCATTGCCTCCCCTGTGTAGAATCTCCACAAAATTTGCTTTCCTCTGAATACTGCTAGCTTTTCTTATTGTTTCTTCTCTTCTTTGAGGGCAGCAACATGGCTTCTCCGGGTGCTAACTCATCCTGATCAAGAGCTATTTGCACCTTTCCCATAGCGTAACTGAGACCAGGCTATGCATATTTTCCTGCATGTACCGCTTGTATGTGTTTTAATGTATTTTGACCCCTGCTATGAAGGATGACAAAATTAGTATATTTTACTATATCTCATCATTTCTCTTCTTTCTTTCTCAACTCATTTGGTTATTTTTACTTTATTTTTTGGAATTTCATTAGTTCTTAGTTGGGCGACAGTCCTCTTCCACCAATATCTTCAAGAAGAGCCTACAGATACTATACTTCCTTGGTTTTGTTTGACAGTATTTGCCTATTGCCTTTATGCTGAACTTCAGATTTGTTAGGTATAAAATTCTTGGGTCACACATTTTCCCCATATAAACTGTGCAGGCATTTTCCTCACTACCTTCTGGCTTTAATGGTAAGCAGAAATATGATTTATAATCATATGCAGAAGTATGATGAAGTCAACTTGATTTACCCCACTATAGATACATGAATCTTTTAGCTCTTATGCCCAAAGACTATTTATTCTAATTTAATATCCAGTAATTTTATTAGGATGTGAATAAACTTTTCCTGAGTTACTGTGTATCTTTAGTTTACTTCTAGAAAGTTTTTCTTGAATTACCCAATATTCTTGCCATTTTTGGTTCTTTTCTTGAGGAATATCAGTTATGAACATGTTGGACCCTCTTTGTCTGCCCTTCTACATCTTGTATTCGCTCACCATCCATTTTTAATTTTCTGTTCATTTCCATTTCATTGTAATTATATCCACCAGGCTATCCTCTGTGTCCCTTACTTTGAGTTTTGTGTATATGTGTTTCTCTTATAATTCATCCTTGAGCTTGACCAGTTAGGCACTTCTGAATTGTCTCACAGCATTTGACTCAGTGTCTCTTTTTTTTTTTTTTTTTAAGATTTTATTTATTTGTTTGACAGAGAGAGAGACAGCGAGAGAGGGAACACAGGTAGGGGGAGAGAGAGAGGGAGAAGCAGGCTTCCCACTGAGCAGGGAGCCCGATGCGGGGCTTGATCCCAGGACCCTGGAATCATGACCTGAGCCGAAGGCAGTCAGTGTCTCTTTTTTGTAGGTACAAAATTTATTATTTATTTACTTGTAGCTCAGGTATCATATTCCTTTGATTTTCTTCCTACTTCACTGGTTGTTTTTTTCTTATTTTATTTTTTGGATCTCTCCCTGTTCCTGAACACTAAATTTTGGGGCTCCCCTGGACTTGGTCCTTGAAGTTGTTTCTCTTCTGAACTCATTCTTTAGGTGACCCCCTTCTAGGAGCAGGTTTTAAATTCTACTTTTTAAATGATTACTTTCACAACCATTTCTCTTGGTATGGCCTGTCCTCTGAACTCTGGATCACATATTCAGCCCAGTGAATGCTTGGTAGCTCAGAATTGTGTTACCTTCCTTCCCTAAAAACATGATCTTTTCTCCTTTGTCTCCTCCATCTAGTATATAGTAACCCCCATTTATCTGTTTCCTCAGGCCAGAAACCTACCTTGGGATTATCTCTGATGCCTCTTTTTTTTCTTGCATCTTATATGAAATCCAATGACAAGTGCTATAAACTTCTGCTTTCACAAATATAGCTTTACTCAAACTGCTTCTCACCACCTGCACCAATACCCTCCCAGTTCAAGCCACCATCCTCTAGACTACTGAAATAGTCTCCCTGTTTCCATCTCATTGCCCCATCATCAATTCTGCACAAAAAGGAAAGAATGATTTTTAAAATGTAAATTAGAACATGTTACTTCCATGTGTAAAGCCATCCAACAGCTTCTTATTGCCCTCAGAGTTATAGGGTCCTGTGTCATCTAATCCTATTTCCCTCATAGACCTCTTTTTCTTCCACTCTTCCCTAGCTCATTCTCTTCTAGCTGTACCCCCCTCTTGTTGCTCTCCAAACACTCAATGATGATCTGCACCTCAGGGCCTTTGCACTTGCTATTCCTTCTAACTATAATGCTATTGTCTCAGATCTTTACAGGACTTGCTTAGATCTCTACTTGGATGTCTTTTCCTCAGAGAGGCCATCCCTTGACACCTATTGAAAAGAGCATACAACCTGCATTCACTCTGTCTCCTTGTTCTTTAGTTTTCTCCATAGCCAAATCACTGCCTGATCTCATTATTATACACTTCTTTATTTTTTTATCCATTTCCCCAAGAATGTCAGCTTCATGAGGGCAAGGGCTTTGTTGGCTTTGTTCACTACTGTGTGCTTAACATTTGGAAAATACTGGAAACTCAGTTAATTGGTATTTATTGAGTGAACACATGGATTTTTCATCACTTTGATTGCTTAGGTCCTCCCTGCCTCTTAATTATTTGCTTTGTGCTTTCAGATTTTTTCCATTATGTCTTTTGCATTTATAGTGAAACAGTGTAGCCAATATTTTCATTGCTTCATGGCAACTTTCCTGTTAACTGTTCTTCACTTGCCATTTTCTTAATTCCTTTGTTTTCCTTGAATTTTTTTTATAGATCTTGATTTATCATTACTATTATTGTTACCACTCATTTTTGGAGGAAAGAAGGACATTTTTCCTGGATTTGCGATCTGCAGGCAATTCCTGTTGAGGCAGGTCCTGGCAGTGTCCCAGACCAGCAGGCATCTTTCATGATTCTCAGCACAGCATTTTATGAAAGAGGATTGTGTTCGTGTGTTTATTTGGAAGGGGGCTGAGAGGAAGGAAGGAGGAATGAGCTGTGTTAGCCTTTCCCCAGAGTTGTGACTTGTGGGGACCTTTAGGATTCAGAGTCCTTTTCTTCTAGCCTGCCTCAGTGCCACACTGCTTCCTATAAACATGCAAATTTATGTGTTGCCCATTCAGCTCTGCCTTCCCTACTATTTCCTGTTGCCAGATGGCATACAGGGAATTTCATGTTGCTGTTCCTAGTATTCCAAACAAGGAGTTGGTGGCTTTGCCTATCAGAATATGCCACCTGCTTTGGAGATCTGTATAGTGCAAGCCTTACCTGAGATCTGAAGTCGTGGACATTCTTGCCGGGCATCTTCTCTTAACCCTGGTTATTTGTGGCAGGAGGGTTGGGGAAGGGAGCTCAAGCTGCCAGTTACAACCTACACAGAGTCCATCTTGGAGTCTGTCATTTATGCTGAAATCCATTGTTTCCTTTGCACTATAAGGCCTCTGTCATATATCCAGTGATCCATATACAAGGATCTGTTTCTGGACTTTTCCACACCATTGGTCAGTTTATTCAAATCCAAAACACAGTATTTTAAGTGCTATATATATATATTCATCTCTCTCTATATATTCATATCTGTAAATATGAATTATATATCTATAATAAAAACAGTGGCAGAGGAAGGGTAGAGGGAGAGAGAGAATCTTAAGCAGGCCCCACGTCCAGTGCAGAGTCCATTGAGGGGCTTGATCTCACAACCCTGAGATCATGACCTGAACTGAAACCAAGAGTTGGACACTTAACCGACTGAACCACCCAGGTGCCCCACAAAACTACATTTAAAAAAAATTTTTTTATTGTTGTTAATCATCATATATTACATCATTAGTTTTAGATGTAGTGTTCCATAAAACTACATTTTTAAGTAAAATTTTTATTGAATGTGTGTGTGTGTATCATGAGCATATAGCTTGATGAATTTTAACAAAGTAAAGATACTCATATAACCACCACTCAGATGAAGGAATGTAAGCTTCAGCATTACTGGCATCCTAGAAGCTTTCTTCTAGGATGAAGAAGCTTTCTTATGCCCTTCCCAGTCATTACCTGTCCCTCTTCTCCAGAAGAACTGCTAATCATAGGTTTATTTTTCTTTTATTCAACCTTTATATAAGTGGAATACCACAGTATATATTCTTTAATTTCTGGCTAATTTAATTTAATATATTGTTTTGAAGATTTATGTTGTTGTGTATAGTGGTAGTTCACTCATTTTTATTGCTGTATAGTATTCCATTTTATGATTATACCAATTGTTATCCATTTTACTGTTGATGAGCATTTGTTTTTTTCCACATTTTGGCTCTTATAAATGATGGTGTTATAAACACTCTTGTATATTTCTTTTAGTGCACATATATGCAGTATGGGCATATACATAAAAGTGGAATTCCTAAGTTATAGGCCATGCATACATGTCTCTTTAGTAGTAATTGCTAGTTTTCTAAAGTGTTTATACTATTATACTGCCATTAGCTGTGCAGCTGGAATTGCTAATACTTAAGTATTAAGTACTTGCTACTAATACTTAATATTGTCAGTCTCTTTAATTGAAATTATTCTATTGGGTGTATAGTGTTGTCACACTGTGGTTTAATTGCAGTTTCTTGATTTCTGATGAGGTTAAGCAACTTTTCATGTTTATTAGCCATTTGGATATCATCTTTTATAAGTCACATGTTTATGTGTTTTGTCCATTTCTTACTGATTTGTAAAAGTTCTTCATATATTCTAGAGACTAGTCCTTTATCAATTATGTGTATTACAAATAATCTCTTATTCTTTGGATTTCTTTTTCATTTCTTTTCTTTTTTAAAAAGATTTTATTTACTTATTTGACAGAGAAAGAGAGAGAGCGAGAGCAGGAACACAAGCAGGGGGAGTGGGAGAGGGAGAAGCAGGCTTCCCGCTGAGCAGGGAGCCCGATGTGGGGCTCAATCCCAGGACCCTGGGATCATGACCTGAGCCGAAGGCAGACGCTTAACGACTGAGCCACCCAGGCGCCCCTTCTTTTTCATTTCTTAAAGGGCGTCTTTTGATGAACATGTTTTAAATTTCAATATGACAAAATTTACCAATCTTTTCATTTATGTTTTGTATTTTCTGTGCCCCATTAAAGAAAATTTTGCATTCTTCAACATTATGAAGATATTCCTCTTGGTTTTCTTCTGAAAATTTTCTTGTTTTACCTTTCATATTGAGAGCTTTGATTCACTTGGAATGGTGTGTGATAGGGGTTAAATTGATATTTTTCCTATGGAATATCCAGTTAACCCAACACTATTCATTAAAGAGAATGTATCTCTTCCCCAATGCTTGTTAGTGTTACCTTTGTTCCATATATTTAAGAATATATATATTTAAGAATATATCAAGTGTCCATATATTTAAGAATTTGTTTCTGGGCTTTTAAATCTGGTACATTTGTTTTTAGGATAAATCTTACGCTAATACTTCACTATTTTAATTACTCTGATAAGTAACAGTATGTGATATGTAATAATATAAGTCTTGCTACCTGATAAAGCAAGTCCTCCTATCTTGTTCTTTAAATGTATCTTGTTTATTCTTGGTCCTTTGCTTTTACATATACATTTTATAATCAGCTTTTTAATTTCCAAAAAAAATTTCTACATGATTTTTTTAATTGGATTACATTGAATTTTTAGATCAGTTAAGGGAGTATTTGACATCCTTAAAATATTGTCTTTCAATTCATGAACATGGTATATTCCTGTATTTATGTAGGTCATCTTTAATTCCTCTCAAGAATATCTTGTAGTTTTCCTGGATAAAGGTCTTACACATCTTTCATTAGATTTATTCCTATGTATTTTATGTTTGGGATGCTATTTTAAATGGTATTGTTTATAAATTTCATTTCCTAAATGTTCTTTGCTAGTACATAGAAATGGAATTGATTTTTGCTTGTTGCCCTTGTACTCAGTGACCTTGATAAGTAACTTTTTTTTTTATTAAAGATTTTTATTTATTTATATGAGAGAGAGAGAGCATGAGAGGGGGGAGGGTCAGAGGGAGAAGCAGGACTCGATCCTGGGACTCCAGGGTCAGGACCTGAGCCAAAGGCAGTCGCTTAACCAACTGAACCACCCAGGTGCCCCGATAAGCAACTTATTAATTCTAATAGCTTATCTATAGTTTATTTTGAATTTTCTAAATAAGCAGTTTTTTTTCTTCTGGGGAAAATGACAGTTTTGTTTCTTTTTAATCAATTTCTAATGTTAAAACAACTTTGAATTTCTGAGATAAACCCAGTTTGGTCATGATGTGTTATCCTTTTTATATATTGTGGGTTTCAGTTGGCTAATGTTTTGTTCCTTTTTAAAAACATTCTATTGTATATAACTAAGATTAGCCTATAGTTTTCCTTTCTCCCACTGTCTTTCTTAGTTATATGGAAGTTGTGCTAACATCATCGAGTTGGGAGACATTAATATTTTTTTCTTTCCTTTGGCAGAGTTTCTATAGTATTTGTGCTGCATCTTTAAATGTTTGCTAGAATTTGCTTGTAAAGTTATTTGGGCTGGGGTTTTCCCTATCAGAAGTTTTTCCTTACAGATTCAATTTACTAGTTATAGAACTACTCATATTTTCTATTTCTTCTTGTGCTAGTTTTGATAAATTGTACTTTCTTAGGATTTGTACTTTTTAATCTAAATTTTCACATTTCTTGACAATAATATCCATTTATTATCTTTTCAGTTAGTTCGGTTTCTATTGTAATGTCCCTATTTTCATTCTTTTTATTGGCTCTTTGTGCCTTTTGCCTTGTTTTCTTGATCATACTCTCTAGGTATTTTATCAATTTTGTTAAAATAGTCTTTAAAGACTTGACTTTGGCTTTGTTGATTCTGTAGTTACTTTCTATTTTATGAATTTTTATTGTTTTTGTTATGTCATTTTTTCCATTTGTTTGGATTTTATTTGTTTTTTATGTTTTCTATTGCTTCTCTAAATTATTGAGATGGATGCTTACATCTTCATTTTGCAAACTATACTAAGGTGCCCCGGGGTGCAACTGTGTACTCACAGAGCATCATGGAATATTCTAAAATTTTAAGGAAACATGGCAATACTCAAAACCTGTTGGATTCTACCCAAGCTAATAGCTTGAGATAATTCTTAGTTTTGACATTAGCTCATACTGTCTTATTAAGCTCTTCAGTGCCTCCACGCAGATATTTGTTGATAGAGTTTTTCTCGTTATTTTCATAGGGAAATCATGACCTTATTCACCATTGCTGTAAATGGAAGTTTTGGGTTGATGTTCTAATTAGCCTATATTTTTTAAACTGAAGACCAAATCTTCTACTTTCTTTTGTATTAAACAAGTTGTTCACAATAACTTTAGTACTTATAACAATTATTGCTTATAGTAGTTACACCTTTCTGAGTGTTTTGTATGTTTTTAGTATTAATATCCATATGTCTATGTAGTATTTTCGTATATTCCCGTCATTTCTGCCACTGCATAGCTATATAATGAATTTACTCTTTCAATGTAGTTTTCAGGAATTGACCTGGATCAGGCATTATTCCAGCCTTTTCCATCAGAAATTGTGTTTCAGAACTATACTCCCTGTGAAGTCTATGAAGTTCCACTCATTTTGAGGAATAATGACAAAGTGAGTATGTTTGTTGGATGTAACTTTCATGGATATATAAGAAGGGATTAAATAAAATGGGATCCCATAGGATCTTAGATAAATTCTTTAACTTGAGAGACCTAGAAAAATAGATAAAAACTTGCCCTTTGACTTTAAGCACAATGAAGACAAGACTATGTTGATTTATTCATATGTGTTCAGACCCAGGTCAGTGCCCACCAAATGGTCAACTCCCAACATGTGCAGTTACATTTTGTTGAGTAAAATATTAGCTAGGTAAATGTCACAATTTTTTTTTAAGATTTATTTATTTATTTTAGAGAGGGAGAGAGTGAGTGGGGAGCAGGGCGGGCAGAGAGAGAGAGCTTTAAGCAGACTTTGCTCTAAGCATGGAGCCCAACTCGGGGCTCGATCTCATGACCCAAAGATCCTGACAGAAGCTGAAACCAAGAATTGGCTGCTTAACTGACTGAGCCACCCAGGTGCCCCAAATGTCGTGAAATTCTTATGTGTGACCAGTTTAGCTAGGTTTTTATTCAAGACGGGGTGAAACATATATTCGTGTTTTCTGCATTAGAGCCACCGTTTCCCCAAATGAAGGTATAAACTCTATCATATCAATTGCTGTTGTTGAGCCAAATTATTGATACTTTACAAATTGTATTTTTTTTTTCTTAAAGATTTTATTTATTTGACAGAGAGAGACACAGCGAGAGAGGGAATACAAGCAGGGGGAGTGGGAGAGGGAGAAGCAGGCTTCCCGTGGAGCAGGGAGCCCGATGTGGGGCTCGATCCCAAGACTCCGAGATCATGACCTGAGCCGAAGGCAGACGCTTAACGACTGAGCCACCCAGGCGCCCCACAAATTGTATTTTTAAAAAAACTTCAAAAAAAACGGAGCTCCCTTTCCCCTTTTTCTTTCTCCTCCCTTCTACCATAGATAGCCTTCAGATTTTTGTCTACCCATCATTTTGGACAGCTTTTCCCACTGTCTGTACCTCGTCCTTTTGTGGTTGCAACCGAGAGTTTCTTCTCCATCCGTATGCCTTTTTTTCCCTAGAGATAAATTATGGTTTACTTCAAGAAAAGGTATTAAGTGCCTGAAGATTTCCTTGATATCTAACAATAATGGAAGAAAGAATAATGTGGGAAGTCAGCATGAAGCACAGTTAAGTGTGAAAAGTAATCAGATGGGGAGGAAGGCATCTGAGAGATGCTGAACTTCAGATGTGAAGGCAAGTAGGAATACCTAAGGAGTTCAAGAATGTGGAGACAAAAATTCTAGCTATAAGAAAAAAGGGAAAATAAATGAAGACTATGCAAGAATACTTTTAGTTATATTTGGTACAGTCACTCATTAAAGGAATCAGTGATGCCTTTCAGAGATCAATGGGGTGATTTAGTGACAACAAAGTCAGACTCTGGAGAAAATGGTATATTTAGTTCTTGGCTACAGGAGTGTTAGCCAAAGAAGCTCAAGGGACAGAAGTTAAAAGGGTAGGCAGAGAGAAGAAAAAGAATCTGAGATGCTCAGAATTATGCCCCTGGACCTCAAGAAGAGATGTTACATAGACATTAGGACTCTCTCTTTTCATATAGTCTGCCAACCAATTTCCTTTGTCACTTCCAGTTCTCTTTTTCCCTTTCTCCATGACTTTTTCACTCTTGCTCAGGTATTTTAAGGCTGTTAAATACAGAGAGGAGCTAGCCCAAGGGATACTTTGACCACTCCTCCTTGGCCCTAAATAAGAAATGATTGCCAGTAGGTATATATGGGCAAGTAAAGGGTATAGGGCATGTGTAAGTTTTGTCTGCCAAGGGGCACTAAGTTCTCATGGAAAACCCAACACCTCTTGGTTCAATGCTGCTACAGCTTCATTGTTGGACCTCATGAAAGGAGGGTCCCCATCCAGGGAAAGTCCAGCTACCAAAAAGCAGATTGATTTCTCTAGCCTAGGCAGCCTTATTCTTGCATGAGTTACTCTAAGGACCCTTGTACTGGATGGCTGATATAATCCTGCTTTTCTGCTTCCTTACTTCATGGACTCATAAATAACTGCTGGGATAGATATAGGGCACAGAGAAATGCTTTCTATGCTATTTACCATTTGCTTGCTTCCTCATTGGCACTGAATGCAAAAGACAGAGCCTGTTTGGTCATTTCTTTGTCTCTTACACAACACAAGGTGAGAGTAAGCTATGAACTCTCTACAAGCCACAACTCGATTCTACTTAGGATCTCATTATTAGCACCCAGACTCCAGAGTCAGATTAATCTGGTAGATTCCAGCTGAGCTGTCTCCCAGCTACAGACCTTGGGTAAGTCACTTCACTTCTCTGGGCCATGGTGATACTGTTAGTACCCATTTCAATCGACTGTTTGGAATATTAAATGAAATAATGAATGTAAAGTATTCAGCTCAGTGCCTGTCACATAGGAAGCACTAAACCATTATTGTTATTATTATGACTATTACTAGTGTTGCTGGTATTTTCCTTTTTAGTTTTTAATCCATAATTCTGCTCTTACCAGAAGTGTTCCCAGCGAGCTTCTACAGTGTTGTTCTGTCCATCATAAATGACACTGCGCCTTCCCCTTACCAGCAAAGCCAGTTGGACTCCTATCAGATTCGTACACGTCTTTTCCTTACCTCCCTGCTCTCTAGTCTTAAGATCTCTCTGAATTCTCTCTCTGCATTTCTTCTTCCTTTGCCCATCTGGGTTTCAGATTTAAGAGGTTATGTGGGTTCTTTTGTCTTCATTTTGCACCCGAGGCTTCTCGGTCACCCTTAACTATAGTTCACTTTCTTTAGCCCCCTTTCAGTCTTCAAAAAAAAAAAAAATCTTTTCCCTTTCCTTGTGTCCCTGTAACCTCCACCCCCATTCTCCTCACAATTGTATGTCTTTTATTGCTTAGACTGTCTTAGATAAGCAGAGATACGTACCCTGGGCAAGGCAAGCAGGGCAGAGGAGGACTTGAAGAGAAGGAAACGGTTTGAAGCCGCTCTGACACTGGCCTGCAGACCCTGGACTGCTTGCTCTTTGTTCTTGCTCACAAGGGTGTCTCCTGAGAACAGTGCTCCAGACGGAAGGTGGAGTTAGGCTGGGACTTGGTGAAGCTGTGGCACTGAGGACAAGTGTCCTGTTCCCCATCTGTAGAAGGGGGGTTATAATGAAGCTCCGAGGTTATTGAGAGGATTAAGCGGCACATCATGTACAGTGGATGGTCCATAGCAGGCGTGCAGGAATTGTGGTTTCTTGTCCCAGAGCACTTCTCAGATGTTGGGAAATCCAGCTTACCTCCGCTGTGTGCGTGGGGTTTTAGCTCATCAAGCAGTTCCTCTTTGAACATAATCACATTTATTTATTAGGATTTTATTTACTTGACACACAGAGAGAGAGAGAGCACAAGCAGGGGGAGCGGCAGGCAGAGGCAGAGAGAGAAGCAGACTCCCCACTGTGCAGAGAGCCGGATACGGGACTTGATCCCAGAACCCTGGGATCATGACCTGAGCCGAAGGCAGATGCTTAACCTACCGAGCCACCCAGGCGCCCTGAAGATAGTCACATTTAAGTGATAAAATGAACAAAGGCTTGCAATAACAATAAAATGAATAATAATTTTAATAAAAATTAAAGCTCAAATGCACTGAGTGAGTCATCTCCTCTCCCAGTTGAGGAAACGGAAGTTAAACCTTGACCAAGGTCATCCATGGCGCATGAGAAGTAGACAGAGATTTCCTGGTGGACAACCAAGCCCATGCTTTTGCTTCTGCTTTTTCACAGGCAGAATGTCCACCATGGTGTGTTTTCCTTGCAGATTCCAAGGATGGTCAAAGTTGTTGAGGAAAGTTCACCTTACTTTAAAGTCATCAGCCCCAAAGATTCTGGCCACAAAGTCGCTCCAGGAGTGCCATCCATATTCCGAATCCTCTTCACTCCAGAGGAGAACAAGGTAAGAAATGGGTTGAATACTTGTCACTAGCAGGTTGTAACTTGAACTTTTATGGAGGTGGTGCTGGTGTTGGTAGTGTTGTTGTCAGTGGTGGTGTTGGGGGGGTTGGTATTGGTGTCGATGGTGTTAGTGGTGGTGGTGGTTAGATGAGCAGTAAGGGTGGCTCAGAGGAGGGGCTTGTGCACCCCTGGGAATGAGGGAGGAATTGTCAAACAGAGCTGAGGGCTTCCATGAGCTGCAAGTAGCCAGGGTATAAAGAAGGCTTATCCTTCTGGATGCTTCCCAAACCCCCTCGCCTACCTCAGCATATTTATATTCGACTATGAGCCAGAGGATCACCGAAAAAAGAAAAGGTGTGCTCCAGATGCAGTGAGTCGAGGCAGAGGATAAAGATTATGGCTTCTTGGGAAGTTTGGGATCTTAGTTGCATCCCTCCTCCCTGAATTCTAACAAGTTTAAAAATGAGACCCAAAATCCAAGTACTGATCACGGTGTCAGTCTCATTAATGGCAAAGAATGTGGCCAGTACCTAAGGCCCGGAGAGGGCCACCTCCCGCTCCCCAGCTGGCCCTGAAGGGCTGACATCCGATCGCTCCCCCGAAGCACAGGCGGACCAGCTAGAGCCCAGAGCAGAGACCTGCCCAGTCCGCTCAGCTCTGTCTGCACCTCGGCAGGCCAGAAAGAGCCCAAGTTCAAAAATGGGCCATTTCCCCTCTGCACCGGTCCATTCTCAAACCCTTCTCAGTTGTAGAAATTCCAGTTCCTCCTGGAAGGAAGGACCAGCTAAGGGGGACTGCGGATGGAGGCTTCCTCCCCAGCCCTTTTCCAGGAGTGCAAAATTGTAGGTTGAGTTTTCTTCTCTGTGGGCCAAAGTGGGGACTTGTGGGGAGGAGGAAAGGGCTTTTACCAGCACAATTGAAGGAGTGAGGACAAAAACAAGGCTCAAATAAGCAGAACAAAATGTCAGGTTATATATAATGTTAACAGTGTGTGCTTATCCGTGTTGTGCCATTAGGGTTGGAATCACAAAAGCATGTTAGAGACAGAAAGAACTAGCTTTGAATCTCTGCTTCTTCATCACTAATACGTGTCAGCCACTGTTAATTCCGTTACTAGTATTCCTGCTACTGTTCCTTCTTTCCTGGAGAGCAGCGATGGAGAATACACGGTGGTCTGCCAAGCATGTATCACTCTAGGAAGTGGGTAGAAATTCTACTGTAATGATGCTGCTGTTACAGTTTTACTGTCTATTTCTTGGGTTGTGTTTACAGACCTGTAATTTTGCCTGCGGTCCTATTGAAATAAATGAAAAGGTAAATAGCTCCAGAACCAGTGAGGGGCTTTTTTTTTTTTTACATTTTTTATTGTTATGTTAATCACCATACATTACATCATTGTTTTTGATGTAGTGTTCCATGATTCATTGTTTGTGCATAACACCCAGCGCTCCATGCAGAACGTGCCCTCCTCAATACCCATCACCAGGCTAACCCATCCCCCCACACCCCTCCCCTCTAAAATCCTCAATTTGTTTCTCAGAGTCCATCGTCTCTCATGGTTCGTCTCCCCCTCCGATTTCCCCCTCTTCATTCTTCCCCTCCTGATATCTTCTTCTTTTTTTTTTTTTTTTTAACATAAAATGTATTATTTGTTCCAGAGGTACAGATCTGTAATTCAACAGTCTTGCACAATTCACAGCGCTCACCATAGCACATACCCTCCCCAGTGTCCATCACCCTACCACCCCATCCCTCCCACCCCCCACCACTCCAGCAACCCTCAGTTTGTTTCCTGAGATTAAGAATTCAGTGAGGGGCTTTTGATGTTGCTGTTGTTGTTCTCTTACCAAAGTCCTTTTTTTTTCTTGAAGCTCTGTATCTGAATACTATCTGTGAAGAGATTGGCATCTGGATTTAGTTTGGGTGTCAAATTCCTACACTGTCATTTTGCTAAGAAGCCTTTGTGCAGCTTGAAATATAAAGCTTGCTGGATTTGAGGAGTTGGAGTTCCTTACTTTTTTTTCTGTGCTGGAGAAAATATGTCTTCTGTTGGATACGTATTGTTCTACCTGTAGGTAGTCTGGCTGAGAAATGAACACACCGAAGTTCTGAGGAAGTGGAATGTTCTATATTTGTGACAAGCGTGTGGCTTATATGGATGAATTCATTTGTCAAAATTGTACATTTAATATTTATGCTTTCTAATATATCTAAATTCTACCTTAAAAACTATAAAATATAATAATAACAATGGAAGGAGGGACTGGATGGAGATACTGATGAAGCCAGGAGGGCAGAGTGTGAATACTTGTTGAAGCTGGGTGGCGTGTGCATGGGGTTTGTTATACTCTTTTGTTTTCTTTGTGTATGTTTTTAACTTTCCCTAATCAAAAGCTAAAAGAGAAAGATTTTATTGCTGCTTATCTATACAGCAAATAAATAATCAAAATATATGTTAGGTATGTTTGTATTTACTGTATAAATATGAAATGCTAACATTCCTATTGAGGTTATTACTTGGCTATATTTTGTGGCTGCTTTTCTTACTCTTCGCTTTTGTATCCCTCTTACCTTTCCATTTCACTAACACTGCCTGTCTATTGGCAAGCCCCTAATTAAAAAAAAAAATTAGGTTGAAGTTTGCTTTACTCTTTCTTCTAAGTATTTGAAAGTTATCAAAGGCTACCTGCATGTAGGAGGAGACGAGTGAGAACAATCGCTACCTATGAGAAATTTAAGTAGCCAATTTTGGATACAGTAAGATTTTTCTGTTGGATTTGGACTCCAGGCTATAATATAATTTACAGAATGTTTTTCTAAAATACAGTGATTTCTCCTCTTGCTGGCTTGTCTAAGACTGATGGTGGGAATTTGGGGAAGCTCCTGCTGCTAGTTCTGGTCCCCCTTTTCGGCCAAGATGCTGTTGCACGTCCACCATCAGCAGGGTCCCTTCTCAGGAGCTTGTGCGGGTCGTCTGGGCATCTGCAGTTACTCAGTGCTGGAAAGCCATGCGCAGAGTGACCAGCTCGGATTAGTCATGCTGTTTGTAGTGCTGCTCCAGCTTGTGCCAGAGGAGCCAGGTTTATTTTAGGGGAAATAGAAGTCAGTCTTTTCACCGCGTCCCTTTCTCTTTGGTTGGCCAAATTGATAGCCAACATATGTACATGTTTTTCTTCCTTATCCCCTGCTGATCTGAGCACACTCCATTCTCATTTACCCTCCTCACATCTGGAGGGCGAGATATGTAAATTGCAGCATGCCACAGCTTAATAAGCCAGTTCCCTTTCAATTGGATTTTCAGCACCCATGTATATTAGCATGTCGACGATGATAATGTAATTTACATTTTTCCCTGTCATCTTTTAATCTGGCTTCCTGGGGTTTTAACTTGTTAAGAATGCCAAGTGCCCAGATAACAGGTGCAGCAAATACACTCTGGCTTTACTTATCTCTTCTTGTCACACAGACTTTTAAAAAAACGATTGGATATCTTATTAATCTAATAATCCTGGTGTATGTCAATGTGGTAGAAATACAATAGTGTTCTCATAACACTGTAAAATTCTGGAGCCTCGCACTTTCCCTGACCTCTTGAATTTGTATCTTTACTATTAAAAGGAGGATGAAAAATATTAGGCTTTTGTAGGAAAGCAAAACTGGGTGCTTCCTTAGACTTAAGAAGGCATCTGTTTACTGTAGAATTGTCATATGGATATGACTGTGGTGGTTTAAAGAGCAACTTTATTGCTCAGTTATGTTTTAAGAAAATCTATAACTTGTTGTCAAAATAGTTTTCCTGGTTTGCTACTATGAAATTTAAAAATTGTGGTCCAAGAAGACTAGAAAAACGTTAACGTATTTTATGCTATTTAGATGTACGGTGATAATGAATTATATTGCCAGCATTTTTAATTAAAGTGTAGATGCCATAAAATTTTCCACAATCAACCATTTTTGTTGGCAAAAACTGTGATAGGGATTTTGTCTTCTTCCCGCCTGCAATTAGCCCTCCCTAAGTCTGTCTGGGTCACCCCTGTCACCCCAGTGCCTAGCACAGTGCCTGACAAATAAGAAGCATGTGGTAAATATTTGTTGAGTAATGTAAGTAAGTAAAAGTTAACCTCAAGAAAATCTAAGGAGGTTTCTTCAACTCGAGGATGGCCTACAGATGATAAAAGCAAACGCATATAAAAAGGGCTCAAATATCTTTTTGTGCCATGAATGTATTAGACGTTCACCTTTTCTTATTTCTCTCCATTTTATGTCATATCTTCAGTGAGTCTCTGTCACTACTGTTTAGCATTCCAGACTTGGTAAATATCATTTTATAATAAAGCTAACAAGGATGTTGGGATTTCTCTTTGTGAAGAGCTCTTGATGGTTTAGTACCCAGATAAAGATATTAAAAATGAGTAATATTCTTTCATTCGCTCTGGGCCAGGACCAGTTCTATGAGTCAGGACCCACTGGAGAACAAGCTTTGGCCTTCACGGAGATTATGTTCCTCAGTGAATAACAAGCAAATATATAATTTAATGTCAGCTACTGACATGGTAGAGAATAGAGAGTGATGGGCTCCTGTTTCTTTTCAGTACGGAGATCGGGGAGACTTCTGTGATGAGGTAACATTGAGTGGAGAACCAAATTAAGCTTGACAGCAGGCTGAGGGAAGTATGTGGTGGAAGTGGAGGTACCCGCTGGAAAATGGTAGGAAAGGAGGTTGCAGAGGGCGAGCTCATGAAGGGTCTTAGAAGTCCTGCAAAGTAGGGTAGGAAGCCACCGGAAAGTATAAAAAAATTCTTTGATTACGGAAGCTTGCACCTTAGGTAGAACCAGAGTGAACCGTCATCACCCAGATTTCCAAGTTAGCAGCACATGACCAGTCTTGCTTCATCTATCCTGCTCCTGCTCAGAGGGTTTTGTACTAAGTCCCATACATCGTATTATTTCATCTGTAAATACTTTGTTATTTGTCTCTGAAAGATAAGGACCTCTTAAAGTTAACATAACCACAATACTGTTATACCTAAAAAATTACGGTAACTCCCCAGTATCATCAAATGTCCAGTCGGTATTCACATCTTCCCAGTTGAGAGACATATATATAAAAGATAAATATAAGTATTTTTCAGGGTCCAAACAAAGTGCTGAGTGCATCCCCATCAGGTTCTATAGAATGGTCCTCTGTCCCCTCCGTTTCCTATAAACTGGTATTTCGATCTAGAGGCTTGATTAGATTCATATTTGATTTTGGGGGTGGCATGAATTCTTAGGTGGTTGGTACTTCTATTGTATTACATCAAGAGGCACAAAAATGTCTGTCATTCTGTTTTGTTTTTGTAATGATTCAATGAGGATCCTGAGGTGCAGCTCATACAGGAAAGATAGGATACATACTGCATCATTTTCCTTTACCTACCATGGTGGGTTTTGATTAGGAATGACATCTCTGCCTTGCATTTTTTTTTCTTCTTTCTTTTTTTTTTTTAGATTTTATTTATTCATTTGAGAGAGAGACAGAGCGTAAGCAGAGGGAGAGGCAGAGGGAGAAAGAGAAGCAGACTCCCCACTGAGCTGGGAGCCCTGACACGGGGCTCGATCCCAGGACCTGGAGATCATGATCTGAGCCACCCACGCACCCCTCTGCCTTGCATTTTGAAATCAGCCTTGTTGCTGCACAGCGGATAGACTGAAGGGAGCATGAGGTGTAACAGATAGCTGCCCACCCTTAACATCCGTTTTCTCTTTCTTCATTGGTAAGATCATCCCAAATTGGGATTGGATTCACTGCTGCCTGAAAGAAAAGATTGCACTTACCCAGCCTCCTTTGCAGCTAAGTGTGTCTGTGTGTTTGCCAGAGATGTGAGCAGGACTTCTAAGTGTGTACTTGACGAAAGCTGATTCAGCATGCAGGTGCTTTGTTTTGCCCTTCTGCCTTTTCCTTTTGGCCTGTAGCCTGGCTGTAGGAAATAGCTGGCAACCCAAGAATTACTCTGCTGCATGGGGTGACACTGAGGATAGGTGCTGTCTGCTAGAATGGCAGAGCAAGAATTTAGGAATTTGAGTCTCTGGGGACACTGTGGAGCCACCACACCAATCCAGCCTGCCTACTTCTGGACTGGTTTATGGGAGAGAAATAAACTTCTGTCTGTCTAAGTTGCTCTGATTTTGTTCTTTTCCGTGTTATATGTAGCAGAACCGAATCCCGAATAATACAGAGGTAAGAGGCTATTATAATAGTTGGGGTAAAAGATGAGGATGATTTGGACTAGGATAGTGACAGTGATGGTATGAGAAATAGGGGGATGAAGGATACACGTTTTTATGGTAGAGCTGTCAGGATTTGCTAATGGATTGGATAAAGGGTGTGAGAAAGGAGTCTAGTTTAACTCATAGTATTTTGGCCAGCAAATGACTGAATGGTGGCACCGCTTATTGAGATAGGAAGAAGTGGCAGGAAAGCAGGTTTGTGAGGCTGGGTGGGAGTAAAGCAGGGAATCAGGAGGATTCAGGGAATCTGGTGTTCATACGTTAAGTTGGACCTTCCCTTTAGACATCCAAGTGAAAATATCAAATAGGCAGTTGGACACAATTATCTGTGACAAAAGGGAGATGTTGGCTAGAGACAAATATTTGAAAATCATGTAAAAAGATGATCCTTTCCACCAAGGGGTTGATGAACTGATGTTAAGAGTGAGTGTGCATAGAGAAGAGGTTGGGGAAAGGAGGAGGTTCCTGCAGAAAATAATACTAAGAAGGGGTGGTCATGAAGTAGGAGGAAAACCAGAAGATTTATAGTGCTCTGGAATCCCAAATGGATACAGTATTTCAAAAGGAGGGAGAGATCAACTTTGGGTGATGTCCAAAGCTATGAAGAGTAGAATAAAATAGGATGTGGAATTAGCCACTAGATTTGTCAAAGCCATTAGTGACCTTGGCAGGAAGAGTTTCTGTGGAATGTTGTGTACAGAAGCCTAATGGGATGGGTTGAGGAGAGAATGGACAGCAAGGAGGTAGTGATATTGAGTGTAAGTAACACCTGTGAGCAGTTTTGCTGTCAAGGGTAATTGGAAAAATGGGGCAGTAGCTAGAGGTGGATGTTGGGCTCAAAGGTAGATTATTTAATATTTAAGAGGAAACTATACTGTTGTGTGAATATTCAGTAAAGAGGGAAAACTGAGCTTCAGGAAAATCCTGGAGTGAGCTGAAAGGATTGAGATCTACTGTACAAGGACAGGGGTTGAAGGCAGAGTAGATGGGTATAGGTATAGGTGGATTAGTAGATCCAGGGGTAACTTGGAAAACAAAAAGTTACAGAGGAAATTAATTACCTTAAGTGTATAATTTCTACATGAATCATGAAGTAACCACATTATCACTGTACACTACAGATAAAAATGGTCAAAATAAATTTGGAAGTCTCGGGTCTCTTTTCATGCCGAAGGTCAGAGGTCATTCTCTTTGAATAGACAGGGAAATGTAGCTGCCCCCAGGAAACTGAGAACCCAGCTGAGTCATATGAAGAATCAGAGTGGTAGAGGATAGGACCCACCATGCCTGACCAGTCTCGTTTTCAAACTGACTAGGACTTCAGAACTGATTCTTCCTTTTCGAGGGATGAATTTCAGATTGAGACGATCATATTTAATAAATACTTCAAGTGGTTAGGGAATCTATAACATTTTCCAGGGACACCAACTATTAAATTCACTGAGTCCTGATCAAACCTAGTTCTAGTTGCACTCTGTGTTAGCCATTCTTCCATCAGGTTTAGGAGTGGAGGAAAGGCAGAGGGAGGATTGTGAGGGTCTAACCACACTGGTCTAACCACGCTTCCCATTGATGATGCCTGGAGAGTCATTGGCTGCAGGAAAGAACACCATCTTCCTTTGCCTGAGACTGTGAAGGACAGAATTATTGCCATGTTTGCTCTCTATCATGGAGCTAATATAAAATCAAGATTCATTCTTTTCACTCCTCAGAAAGTCAAATCTGCCATTTTCATATTCTGCTGCTCTATTTTTCAAAGTTTGGGGGCTAGGTGTGTTGGAAGGAAAGCTAACGGACAAAAAGTAGACTGGATGTTTTGTCTGGAGAGCATTATTATAAAGGATAACATTTTAGGATAGATAGTAATTCAAGGCTAAGTCTCTCACAGTAGAGGGGAAAGAGCTTGGAGTAAATATTCTGTCTCTGAACGGTGACCTGATTGTTCTTAATCTAAATACAGTGGAAAGGGAGTATATAAACTAAAGTAATTGCTTAGCTTGAAGGCTAACAGAGCCTCCCGAGGCATTACATCTGAATTAATTGTAAGCCAGTAGGGCAATATATAATTGTATATTATATAATCTAATATAGTCATATTAAATATAGAACTTCAGAGACTAGAATACATTTTTGTGGAATTTATTTAAAGAATTTCTTCATATTCTTTTATGAGTATGTGAATTGATTATGAAAAAATATGCAGTTCAGATCGAACTTTGAATCTTCCTCATATGGAAATTTGAAAAGGTTTGACAACATCTCAGAGTATTTCAATTAGTCTCCTAAACTATTTTAAGCTGCCTTCAATATCTTAAAAAAGAGCAGAGAATATGTAAATATAGAATAAAATAAGACAAATTACTTTGGGATCACCTCTCATTCTGGATTCAGCAGCATCTTTTGTTCTTTCTCTCAAAGCCTCTGTTAATATTAAGTTTCCGTATGTGCCAGAAGCTTTCCGGTTCCTAATTCCCAACAAAACCTTTGCTTGCTGGGTTTGATCCACTAAGAAAAAATGAAAACAGTACTTATCTCTTTAGGATTCTGATGAATTCAGACTTGGTGAATTCTGTGGGATTTTCTAGGATCAAGTATACTTAATACAATTTGTACTCCCTTATGTGTGATTAGCATAATTTTTGAGCCTGGCATTACCATCTAGAAACCAGAATCAGTTGAAGAGCTAAGAGTCCAACAACTCAATTTTAATAAATTTCATGAATACTGTTCATTAGTTTTTATTACTTATTCCTACCGTAAGACCTTTACCTTTGCATTACATACATTCTCCTTGCCAGGAACACTCCAGATTCCTAGGTCTTGCCTGACTGGCTCCTTTTGCTGTTCAGGTTTCCTTCCAAAGGTCATCTCCTCAGGAAGGCCTCCTTGGTTGTACTAACCAAAAGCAGTCCCTTCCAGCATTATCACTTTACCATGTTTTATTTCCTTCAAAGCCCTTGTTGCTTTCTGAAATTATCTTGTTGTATTATTATCATCAGGATTATCATTATTGTTATCCTAACAATAAAAGTAAACACAAGTTGAGTTTTTCCCATATACCTTACACAAGTCATTGTACTTAATTTTTTAAATTTTATTATGTTAATCACCATACATTATATCATTAGCTTTTGATGTAGTGTTCCATGATTCATTATTTGCGTTTAACACCCCGTGCTCCATTCAATACGTGCCCTCCTTAATACCCACCACCAGGCCAACCCATCCCCACACCCCCCTCCCCTCTAGAACCCTCAGTTTGTTTCTCAGAGTCCATAGTCTCCCATGGTTCGTCTCCCCCTCCGATTTCCCCCCCCTTTATTTTTCCCTTCCTACTATCTTTTTTTTTTTTAATATATAATATATTATTTGTTTCAGAGGTACAGGTCTGTGATTCATCAGTCTTACACAATTTACAGCGCTCACCATAGCACATTCCCTCCCCAGTGTCTATCACCCAGTCACCCCATCCCTTCCACCCCCTACCACTCCAGCAACCCTCAGTTTGTTTCCTGAGCTTAAGAATTCCTCATATCAGTGAGATCATATGACACATGTCTTTCTGTGATTGACTTATTTCGCTTAGCATAATATCCTCTAGTTCCATCCATGTTGTTGCAAATGGCAAGATTTCGGGTTTTTTTGATGGCTGCGTAATGTTCCATTGTATATATATACCACATCTTCTTTATCCATTCATTTGTCTATGGACATCTTGGCTCTTTCCATAGTTTGGCTATTGTGGACATTGCTGCTGTAAACACTGGGGTGCACGTACCCCTTCGGATCACTACATTTGTATCTTTGGGGTAAATATCCAGTAGTGCAATTACTGGGTCATACGGTAGCTCAATTTTCAACTTTTTGAGGAACCTCCATACTGTTTTCCAGAGTGGCTGCATCAGCTTGCATTTCCACCAACGGTGTAGGAGGGCTCCCCTTTCTCCGCATCTGTCGTTTCCTGCAAGTCACTGTATTTAATACAGCATTTTAATAACGACAGCTAGCGTTTATGGCGTACTCACGACTCACCAAGTGCTAGATGAAGCATTTACCACACTAGGCCAGGTCACTGGCCTCTCTGCGTGGACTGCTACAGGGGCTTCCTGACTTGCCTCACTTTTCCCATTTTAGCTTCTTACAGTTTGCTGCCCACAGAGCAGCTAGTGATCTTCCTAAAATGTAAATCAGCTCCGTCATGATCAGCTTTCAGCATCACCAGGCTTTGGGCCATCTTCAGGTCCTAACTGGCTTACCAGGCCTGGTGGGATCTGGCCCCTATTACCTCCCTGCCCTTTCTCTAACCTCTCCTGACCTCTGACCACTGGCCTCAAATCACACTTAGCTCAGAGTGCCGTCCAGCCACACACGGTTCAGGTCTCATTTTGTTCAGATCTCTGCTGAAATGTTACTGCTCATGGAGGCCTTTCCCAAGTATGCCATATAAACAAGCAAGCGATCACTCTCCATGCCCTTCTCATGCTTCATTTCTCACCGCTCACCACTGTCCAGCATTGCATTACTCATTTTTCTGCCCTCAGCAAATCTTTTTTGAACGTTTACTATGTCCTGGGCTCTCTTCTAGGCACTGGATATATGAAGTCAGTACGATGGGCAAAGTCCCTGTTGATGTTGGAGATACTAGGGGCAGGCATATAGTGGACTCAATAAATAGGTAAAATGCAGACTATGTTGGATGCTTCAGGGAAACTAAGGCAGGAGGAAAGGCTGGGGAGTGACGGGGGAGGGGTAAGTTTAAACCAGGGCTGTCAGGAGAGGCTTCAGTGAGCAGCGAGCTTCACCAAGTCCTGAAGGAGGTGGGGGAGTGAGCTCTGTGAGTGACTAGAGGAAAATGTGTTCTGCGCAGAAACAGCATCATGTTTGAAGGCTCTGGAGGAGGAGCGGTTCTAGCCTGTTTGAGGAGCAGCAGGGACACCTGCAGTGGAGCGGAGTGAGCAGTGGGGAGAGGAGCTGTGGCCAGAGAGGTGACAGGGGCACCAGGCTGTAGCATTCACAGGCCCTCCACCTGGGAGACTGAACAGAGAAGCAGCCTAAGCTGACTTATATTTTAACTGGACCCCTCGAGCCCTTGTGTGGAACATAGACTTTAAGGGAGCAGGGGTGGAAATAGAGTTGACTTAGCCCAGGAAAGATTGGAGTGGCTCAGGTCAGTGTAGCAGGGCAGAGATGGGGAGAAATGATCATGGTCTGAATACATTTTGAAGGTCAGTCCTACAGAATAGCCTAAGAAATTGAGAAATAGAGTGATCAAGAATGCCTCATTCCAGGGTTTTAAATCCAGGCCACTGGAACAGTGGTGATGCTGGTACCAAGATGGGGAGGCAGTGGGGGAACAGATGGAGGGTGGCGGGAGGGCCATGAGCAGGACCCCCAATGGCATTGTGGAGCCTTTGTGGGCATGGGAAAAAGGCTCCCCCTCTGGGCTGATGCAGCTGGAGCCAGCAGAGTGGGCTGGATTTCGGCCCCTATTCCTTGTCCATCTCTGCCCAACTGTAGGGCAGTGGCATCGATCGGCTTGTCTCCAGTGAGGTGCTGACTGGCCAACTGGTATGAGTCTGGAGTTCAGGGAGACAGAGAGATTCCAGGTGCACAAGGCGCTGTCATGTGAGCATTCCTGTCGAGTTTATCTTTATATATGTGTTACCTTGTATATTAGATGTGTTTTATTTACTTTTTCATTATCTCTGCCATTATGTAAGCTTGAAGTGATCCATGTCTCATTTTCTGCTTCAGTGTATTCGCACACCCAGCTCAGTACCTGGTACCTGCACACTTAATAAATATGATTGAGTAAATAACCTAATCGGGGAGACCATTGCTTTATCCTGGTCCTGTGGGTTCCATGAGATTGAGTGCATAGCCAGGTTTATATGTCAATCTGTGTGTCAGACATTCCCATTCCCACTCTATACCTAAAGCCCAAAGAGAGTTTTTCTAAAACCTCCACCTTTTAATACCATTTACTACATGATTGCTGAAAGGAAATTTAAGTTCCAAGAGGACTTTACATTTACCAATGTTGCCTTGCAGCTAAATGCTGGGAAAATTTAAAACAAAACAAAATTTCATAGCAACTTCTGAGCTTCTGGTCTGTTCTTGAGGGGACTATTAATACTTTCTTTTTATATCTAGTTTTGTTTGTTGGTGAGAATTCCATTTTTACTTTTTCTTTGGTATATTGAGGATGAGAGTTCTACTTTTCTATCTCATGAAGTGATACGAAGGGTGACTTAATTCAGCATTTTGTTGCATTTAAACCTAAGACTGGGGAAGATACATGTCTTGGACCTCAACATTTTTATGTAGAATGGTCAGTGATGGCTTTGCACAAGAGATGAGGTTTAAACTGGGCTATGTATCAGTTTGTTATTTTATATAGTAACAGACTACCCCCAAACCCATTGACTTCAAATAATTAACATTATTGCTCACAAGACTGGTTCAGCTGGTCTTGACTGGGCCCACTCATGTGTTGGGCCAGCAATTCTGCTCATCTTGTTTGGGCTCTCTCACATATCTGGGGATGTAGGCTGGCCTGGCATAGTCCTGGCTGGGACATTTGGACTCTCATCCTGCAGTACGCTGGACAACGTTTATTCATATGGCAGTGGCAGGGTTCCAAGAGCAAGACTGAAAATGCCCAAGGCTTCCTGAGGCCTCAGCTTGAAACTGGCATAGCATAATTTCTACCACATTCCATTGGTCAAAGCATGAGATGGAGAAATAGACTCTACTCATAATGGAGAAGGTGCAAGTCATAATGCTAAGAGAATGGGCTTAGAGAGACCATAAATTGGAGCTATTAATCTCATGGCTTGAAGGATGAATAGGGTTCAGAAGGAGGATGTGAAGGAACTAGTGTGAACGTCGTCTGATCTAAAGAAAAATGTGCCTTGACTGGCCCCCATCCCACCTCCCTAATATCTGGAAAACACATGAAGCATAAACTTCTCCACTGACTTGTGGGTTTTAACACTTGAACTGTTCTCTTTCTCTCAGAAAAGAGTGTCTCACTGAAAGCACATCTATAATGGTCTTGAAGAGCTTTCACAGAATACATTAGGTTGTTTTGCAAGACACCTGGCCAATGGCCATTTTTCTTGCACAGTTACCTTGATCATGTTGGCATCTCCACAAATAATGATTGTACCCTTCTCTTGTAGGATTATGCCCATATGTTGACCTGTATAACTGAAAGAGAAAAGTTCATTGTACCCATCAAAGCTAGAGGTGCACGAGCCATCCTAGATTTTCCTGACATGCTGGATTTTTCCACTTGCCCTGTCAAATACAGCACTCAGAAGATTCTGCTGGTACGAAACATTGGCAACAAAGATGCTGTGTTTCACATGAAAACTCATAGGTATGCATTCCTTCAGTTCTTGTTTTTGATTGATTATAGCTAAATCTAGTCAGCACAAGTAATTTGCTAGAATAGCAGGCAGGGTAGAATTCCTTGTTACGGTCTTCAGCTGCAAGGCTGAGAGACCTCACCGATGTAGGGCAGACTTCCTCTTCAGTCCAAGAGGAAACTAAAATTCAAGGTGACCTTAGAGTCACCTTGGGTTTGGGTGTGGGTGGTTTTCTGAAACGTTGATACAAATCTTTTTATTTAGCATTGAGAATTGCCCATGGATATCTATTAATAAATATATGTTTTGACTGAGAATTTTATAACTGGCTGTATCAGTTTTCTATTGCTAATGTAACAAATTCACATAAACTTACTGGATTAGAGCAACAGAATTTCTTATCTGATATTTCAGTAGACCAGAAACCTCACCGGGCCAAAATTAAAGTGTTGGTGGGGCTGTGTTCTTTTCTGGGGGCTTCAGGGAGAATCCATTTCTTTGCCCTTTCCAGCTTCCAGGGGCCACCCACATGCTTTGGCTCATGTGTCACATTCCTTGGCTGAAAAAATGGGGAAAAGTGTAGTAATCACTTCATAGGGTTGTTGTAAGGAATAAATGAATGAATAAATGTAACCTGGCTGGCTCGTCGGTAGAGCATGTAACACTCGATCTCAGGGTCCTGAGTGCAAGCCCCACATTGGGTGTAGATTTTACTTTATTTTTATTATTTTTTTAAATTTTATTTTTATTTATTTATTTGAGAGAGACAGAGAGAGGGAGAGCAGAGGGAGAGTGAGAAAGGGAGAAGCAGGCTCCCTGCTAAGCAGGGAGCCCGATGAGGGACTCGGTCCCAGGACCTCAAGGTCATGACCCAAGCCGAAGGCAGACGCTTAACCGACTGAGCCACCCAGGCACCCCAGATTTTGCTTTAAAAATAAGTAAATAAATAAACTGCTGGTACTATATAAAGTGCTATATAACAAGTGGGGTTTTTTGTTGTTGTTTGTTTCTTCACATGAATTGCCAGTGTGGTAGGCAGAATGATGGCTCCCCAAGTATGTCTGTGTCCTAATCCCCAGAACCTGTGAATATGTAAAATTACGTGGCAAAGGGGTATTCAAGCTGTAGATGTAATTAAGGTTGCTAATCAGCTGACCTTAAAATGGGGAGATTATCCTGGATTATGTGGGTGGGCCCAGTATAATCACAAGGGTCCTTTAAAATAGAAGAGGGAGTTGGGGCGCCTGGGTGACTCAGTCAATTAAGCATCTGCCTTCAGCTCGGGTCATGATCTCAGGGTCCTTGGAGCGAGTCCCGCATCAGGCTCCTGCTCAGTGGGGAGCCTGCTTCTCCCTCTGCCTGCTGCGCCCCCTGCTTGTGCTCTCTCTCTGTCAAGTTAATAAAATCTTTGAAAAGAGGGCGCCTGGGTGGCTCAGATGGTTGGGGCGTCTGCCTTCGGCTCAGGTCATGATCCCAGCGTCCTGGGATCGAGTCCCGCATCGGGCTCCCTGCTCCTTGGGAGCCTGCTTCTCCCTCTGCCTCTCTCTCTCTCTCTCTGTCTCTCATGAATAGGTGAATAGAATCTTTAAAAAAAAAAAAAAATCATTAAAAAAAATCTTTGAAAAGAAATAGAAGAGGGAGGCAGAAGAGTTCAGAGTGATGAGATGTGAGTAGAGCTCAACCTGCATTGGCTGTGAAGATGAGAAGACTGAGTCATAGAGAGTTTGTATAAGTTGCTAAAGAGCACAGAGTAGTAAGTGAAGGAGCAGGAATTTATTCTGATTATTTATGGAGTAGCTACAGCATGGCAGACACCAAAGATGATCAGACAGTCCTTGCTCTCAAGGAACTCCCTTACTAGACGGGCAAGAACGATTGTCACGGGGCATGTGAATGGCGGTTGATCAGTGGTGCCATAACAAGAATGACCAGCTTGGGAAGACAGGAAGCAAGGTCAAGTTCTTTTCTATGACTTTTTAAGAAGTAGTGTGTGTATTGGTCTGGATTGTGAACTCATTTTGAAAAGGGCATTATCTGTGGAATTCTTTGGAGGTTTAAGGGCACATCTCTCCAGAAAGGATTAGCATTTGCTTCTGCTTGGCTTCTAAAGGTTAGACTCTGTAGACTTCTCTTCTGGTAATTTCTTGGCTTAGAGGTTCCTGGACTGATAATGTATATTCAGACAAACCTGCATGAGACACATGTCCAAAGTTATGAATTCTCTAGAGAAACTTTGTTTCCCTCACTTAAAACCAAGACAGACATTTTCCCTTGTGCTGATGGGAGAATGTTTCTGTAGTCCTTTAAGTTTCCTGGTGCATATGGGGATTTGCTTACCAGTCCCCTGACGTGACAATCCCAAGGTGTTTTCTCCTGCTCCAGCAGGGCTATGAAAACCCAAGCTTCAGGGTTATTGAGAATCCAGGGCAGGCCTAGCATTAGCTCAGTGGCTCACTGCTCTGGCTCTTAGCTTTGTCTTTCCTTTTAAATCCTGTAGATTTGCCTTTTTTTTTTTTTTAATGCATGCTCAGCTGCACATTTATGTAAGTTATATTTTATCCAGACTTTCTAGGTATTTTCAGGTTACCTGTTCCGCCATATTGTAGGTGGTAGGGCTGCCAGTGATATGAGTGGAGGGCACATCCCTTAGGGGGGAATTTGTATTTAGTCTTTACAGGAATGTCCCAGGAGTATCACTATCTCTGAACAGTTTCATGTAGATCTAAGTTTATGTCTGGATTCCTATTTCTCCTGACTGAAAAACTGCTTTTAATATTTCTTGTAGCACAGGTCTATTGGAAATTCTCTCCATTTTGTCCATTTGAAACAAAGCATTTTGCCTTCATTTTTGAAAAATATTTTCTCTACAGCTTAGAATTCTGGGTTGACAGTTCTGTGTACATGTAATTTTTTTCAGGAGAATAAAGATGGCATTTCATTGTCTTTTCTTGTGAGATCTCTGCCAAAACTCTTTGTTCCTCTAGATGTAATTATGTCTTTTTCTTGGGCTGCCTTTAAGATTTGTCTTTATATTTGGTTTTTAGTAATTCGAATAAGCTATGTCTAGGCATGGGTTTTGTTTTTGTCTTGTTTGTTTTTTGTTTTAAGGATTTTGTTTGGCTTTTGTTTAGTTTTGGTTTCCGTCCTGCACAAGGTTCCATGCTTCCTAGATCTTTCGTTATTTTTAGAAAATCTTAGCCATTGTCTCTTCAAACACTTCTCTCACTGTTCCTTCTGCCTATAGGGAAGTTCTCTCTGCCACAGGTAAAGCAGTCTGCACCTTTCCCTCTCCCCTGGGGGCGGGGGGATTGTCCATCTTTAGATTTCAGGCTACTTGTTTGCTCTGCAATGTCTGCTTTCTAATTGGTTCAAGAAAAGTTGTGATTTTATGTTTACCGGGCTTTTTTTTCATTGTTAGGGTGGGCAACCTCTTTCTAGCTTTCTGCATCCCAGGCAGAAGCAAGACCCCTTGAACTCATTTAGCTAAATCAACCAGCAAAGGCAAAGTTCTTTTGAAGATAAGTGTTTTTTGACTGCCTTCGTCGTCTCCTGGTGAGATTCACGTAGTTTGATTGAAGGAGGAAGAAGCAGGTTAAGTGGCTCACTGTGCCTTAAGAAAGAACAGATCTTTTTCAGTTAAAAAAAGGCCTCCCACAACCATAATACACATTAAAAACTTCTTTCCATAATACACATTAAAAACTTCCTGTTATACTTGTATTTTTTCTCTGAAAAAGAAAATCCACTTAAGGTGGAAAAACAAGGGCAGGCAGCATATCTTCTTGGACTGTGGCTGAATCTTAAAAGCTACATAGAAATGGCAATTTATTATATACTACATTCATACAAAAGTGAAGTAAAATCACTTCATAGATTTCATAGTGTGAAGTTGCAGGAAAAGATCTAAAACTTTGCGATCTGTGTAACTATGAATGTGAATCATTTTCTCCTAATTAGAAATACTTCCAAGGTAAAACGGTGAGCCAACTCAAGGACTAGCCAGGAATCATAAAGACATTAGAAACTCTAGTCCAACATTCCCATTTTACAGATGAAGGAAATAAGACCTGAGAAGGGAAATGACTTATCCAAGTTCCCTTAGTGAGTTAACAGCAAAACCTGGATTAGAACAAACATGGGCCAGTTCTGGGCTTACTTACCCTCCGATCCACTCCTTGCCTTTCCCAGGCTCCATTCAGTATCTCTGGGCGGTTAGCTTTCCTAGCTGCCTCAGCCGAATTCCAGCTGAGTTTGACCACTAGGGGACCAGTTAACCTGCTTCCTTCTTCAATCAAACTATGTGCATCTTACCAGGAGATGGCAGAGTAGCAAGGAGCCAGGGCATTTCCCCTCCTCTCTGACTTCAGCAGAGGCCCTGGCAGAGGCTCTATCTCCTCTCTGGTTCTGATTGATTACTGTCGGCCTAGCCTAGCCTGCCATGGTTCCAACTTCTGCCAGGTTCCCAGAATCTGGTAACACTTCCACCTCGTCTTCTCTCCAGCCCAGGGGTGAGAATCGCTAACTGCTTTTACTAATCCCTGAGCGATTTCATCATCTTAAATTGGGCTTCTCATCTCTCTCGTCTTCTGTATAATCAATCTCTCAATTCAATTCCCTGTTTGCAAATATTTTTGCTTTCCTGTTTAGGTATAGTATCTATTCATGATATAGTAGTTTTTTGTTCTTTCCACAAAATGCATGTTTTCTAACAATGCCATCAATTCTTTGAGCGACCCCAAATCCTTCCAGTAAATCCCTTTTCTGTTTAAGTTCACCAAAGTTGGTTTCTGTTGTTTGCAACTGAGAACCCTGCTGGCTACAATGAGAAAGGATGTCATTGAACTTGTGGTCACGTTGTATTGAATCAGAATCTTGGGGGAGATGCCCTGACAAGCGTCCATTCTAAAAAAATGCACAGGTGATTGTGTTGCCCCCACAGGGGTGAGGACCAGTCTTTCAGTTAATATGATTGCCAACATGGTAGAGCAATGGATATACTGTGAGATTTTGAAGTAAAAAACCCAGGGTCTGCTCTTATTCTGATCACTTTAAGAGTCAATACACAGAAACAATATCTCAGAGAAAATTATTTAAAAAACACATCATATTCTTTTCATTGAAATAACGATTGAATTAATGGTTAGGTTTTTAAGTGGTTAGGTTCATATAAGTTATAAAAAATAAAATGTTCTTTATATGTCTGTTGTCCCCATTAGAATGTGAGTTTCTCAAATGCAGGGGTTGTATCTATTTTCATTTCTATTTTCCCAGCATCAAATATAGTGCCTAGAAGAAATAAGTGCTCAATAAATGTTTATAGGATGCCTAACCAACAGTATATCACAAGGCAAAGCTACAACTATAAACATGTACAATAATTTAAAATAAAAAATTTCTCCTAGTACTATAAAATAGGCATAATGTTTTTACGCTAATAAAAGGAGTTGCAGTGTGCTATAAAATATACAGAGAACATAAACCATTACTCTTCAAGTTTATTGCAAATTTGACCTGAAACTCTAGTAGGTACCAGAATAATTCTGACTATTAAATTAGGATTAATTTTGGAAGGTGAAATAGAAAAGGTTAAGAAGCAATCTCAAAATCCAAAACCTCATGTCAGGAATCAGTTAATAAGAAAGATTGTCTGAAGAAAACATACTAATATTAAATTCCATATTTAATATAACAGAGCCAGTATTTAACCTTCTGCTAAAATATCGATTTGTAAGGATGGAAGAGTTTTAGTTATCAAGAGCAGTTTATAGTGGATTGAACAAAAACTCAAAATCTTTCTTGTGGCTCATGATTTTTCATGAACCCAAGTTCCCTCCCTAATCAAGCATTTGGTATTAATGAGGATATTATATCAAAACCAAACATTTTGGTAGACAGAGCCAGCCTTATACCCTTGAGAAACAATGCCTTTTAACTCCTTGTTAAGAATGTTTTCTGATACTTGATATTTTCTGGCCAGTTGAGCCTGTCTGCCTGTAGTAAAATGAAGTACAAAATCAAATTATAGACAATGTTTAAGTGCCAGAACTTAACACACTCTACCCAATTAACATCTGATTTATTGAGAAAGCTTAGGCAGTTCTAAGTAGCAATGATTGTCCTAGGTGGTTTTTTTGACTACTGAAGAAATTTAGTGTAATATAAACCCAACAGTGAGCACGACAGAAAAGTATCTGTTACATCTGTATAGAATTTGGATTTCTGGAGGTCCTAGAGAAGGGTCTCTTTGTCCATAGAAAATTAGCTTAGGTTCTACCATGCAATACTATCCAATTCATTTCAAAACTCTTCTTTTTGCTACCAAGAAATGTTTGAAAAGAAAATGAAAGCACCATGTAGGAAGAAAAAGAAAAAATATTAGAACCTAGGGAGGCAAAGATAGAAGAAAATATTAGAACATTGTTCCCAAAGTCAGGAAACTGGGCCCAGTTCTCAGTTCTTAAGATTCTTACTGATGCCATCAGGGAGGAAGAAACTTTTAAGACTATGAGACTTATTTTGGATCACTTACCTTCATCCCAGGAAGCAGAGATTCTTCAGATACTAAAAGTCTGCTCCTTTTCTGTTCTACCATGATGTTATAAAGATTACTTAATGATTACAGATATTTTTATTTCCCTCTGAAAGTTGGTTGTAATTCAATCCACAACCTCTTCTGAGAGGCTTCTGTGAGTAAAGAACTGTGCATGGAGTGAGAGACACAAAGATGCATCTAATCAGGTGACTTCCATGTTCAGGGGTGGTTTGGGTAGGCAGAGAGAACTTGAACTTGTAGGCCGGCTTCCAACCCCACTCCACCGCTACCTAGCTGGGTAACTTTGGGCCAGTCGCTTGCCCTTTTAGGGCATCTGTTTTCTCATATCTAAAGTGCAAATAACAATACCTCCTTTTTTTCAGGTTCTTCCCAGGATTAAGAGGATTGGTGTACGTAAGGTCTCAGTGTAGTTAGTGCCTGGTGTGGAGCCCATGCTCGTGGCAGCTTATTTGCTTTCCCTTTCCTGTCGTCTCCTGAGTCTATAGCTGTCAACAGGAGCAGGCATGAAAACTAACTATAGCACAAGGTGAACTGAAGTGAGAAGTAAAAACAAAGTTATAGTTATATATAATAAATATATAATAGTTATATATAATCCAGGAAGATTCTAGTTAAGAGGTATCTTTGAGTCTAGGCAGTGATAAGTGACTTTGGAGGAAATATGACCTATGGAAAATGGTAAGTATTCTTGTGTGACCCTAGAAGTTGGGGAATGTCTGTGTAGGGGGCACAGTCTGGTTGGAAGGGAGAGGGGGTGCAGTGCTAGGCGAGGTTATGGTGAAGGGAGCAGAGCCCTCCCACCCTGTCCCTCCCCAGCCTGATTTGGAATGTGACAGATAACATGGGACATTTGGACAGATGTATGTGTTTAATGAAAATGCAAAATCTAGTTGGGAGCAGATTGTGCGGAACCTCAAATGCCTAGGACTTTGAACTTTTTTACGTAGATTATGAGGACCGCTGAAGGTGTTGAAGTAGAGATGGATGTGTTATGACCTGTAGATGTTCTTTTTACAGTATCCCTAGAGCAGTGTGAAAGCTTGAGAGGAGAATAATAAAAACTTGAACTCATCTAAACACCCAAGATCATCCTCAGGCTCATCATCCATCTAGAGGATGCCAGTGACGGAGATAGCAGAAATAATAATAAACATTAGTTTAGCACTTCCTACGTGCCAGGCTTTATTCTAAGCAATTTACCTGTATCGGCTCCTTTAGTCCTCCCTGGTGTCCTTACCCTCATCTTGCAGACCAGGAGATTGAAGGTTCAATGACTCGCCGCAGGGTCATGGCAGAGCTGAGTTTTGAACTTTTTCAGTTGGCTTCAGGCTAGTGCTCACTACTCCGTAGAACCTCTACAGCAATGCCTGGGGTTCACTGGAGGATTGGTGCTATAGGTGTGGGAAAAGCACAAAGGAATGGGAAAATAAAGAAGTGAAAGTAGAGGGAGATCCAAATAGAGAGCCCCAGAGAAAGGTTCCCGTGGTGGGAAGCATTGCAGTGAAGATCTCAGGGACCACCCCGTGCCACCCTTGCCATAGCTCTGTACCCTCACAGAAGGAAGCTTAGGCTTTCGGACATTAAGTTCATTATCTAAGGGAAGATTTCAGGGATGAAACTAAAAAACAGTTGTGATAGAAGTAAATAACCAGAAACAACTTAGCCTGCCAGATACATTGTACAACGCATTACTTTGGAAAAATAGCAATTTAGAAAAGTGAAATGGACCATGAAAATAATTAAATGGGCTGGGTTTTCTATTTAGAAGGAAGAACTCTAAGTTATTTAAGGTACCTCAGGATCAGATCCAGCTTCTCTCTTGCCACTTCCTTCCAGGGAAATTAAATGAAACGATTTCCTGTTCCCAAATCCACCCTATCACCCCATCATGTCTATGTGCCCAAGTTCTATTTTCAAGGCACAGAACTTGTCCCCAGTTTGCCTTTCTAAATGCTCTCCACTGATTTCCAGCTTTCTGTCACCCGGGAGGCTGACCTGTATGACAAAGGCTTCTGGTTGGGTTCAGCCAATGGGAGTCCCAGCAGGTGATCAGACAGGAGGATGTGAAGTTAGGGCACTCTCCCCCATAGTGTCTTCCCCGTGAGGCCATCTGGGCTGTCTCTCTTGACTAAAGCTCCTTGCTCCTCATATAGCAGCATTCTCGTAGGACTCCTGCAAGTTTCAAAACCACTCCTTCTTCTCCTTGGCCTTTTGAGCCTAGAGGTCATAATGGCTTTACTGTTTATAACCCTGGGGGATTGTATCATTTGTAGTCCCCCTTACCCCCCTGTTAAGTAGACCCTTTGTTAAACTGCCCTCAAGTTACCGTCATGTGATTGTGTGATCTTTTGGGACTCTGATATAGTTTTCCATTACAAAACCTTCTCTTCATTGAACTGTCACAAAACTTGATTTTTATCCCTCAGAAGGCATTTATCTTTTGCAAATTACAGTATTTGCATACATGTTTTAAGGCCGACCACTGGAATCCCTCCATGAATGTTAAAAGGAGGCTGAATGGCAAGGGCACACACAAGAACGTTACCTTATCATTTTAAGTTTCTCTTACACTTGCAGATCTCGTACTGCTATTTTAACCTTAAAACCAAAGTTCTTTCACATCAGGGGGGAAAGTGTACTTTACTTCTGAATCACCAAATTGTGGTGTTGGTTCTGAGCTTTGCTGCAGCCCAAGAACCCCCATGTCTCCTCACACGAGTCAGGAACGTGCTCTGATAGTGTGTCTCACCATGTGCTGCAGGCCTTTCTCTGTGGAGTCACCTGCCGGAACCCTTAACGTGGGGGAGTCCATGCAACTGGAGGTGGAGTTTGAGCCACAGACTGTGGGCAGCCACAGCGAAAGACTTACCGTGCATTACGACACAGGTATGCGTGATTCTTTGTTGAAAGTTCTACGTGTTAAGAAAGGTCAGATGGAAAATGTGGGGAAGCAAAATGGGAAATGGTTACTTTGGCTGCATTAAAGTAAGCTAAGATCCACAAGGTAAAGAACCAAAGAATGAATGTCTCCCACAGAAATAATGTTGAGCCAGATGTAAATCCCACCAGACTGGTTTCTCCAGAAATACAGCTCTCAGGAAGGAAACTACACCCTGAAGTCACACCAGTAGCTTAATGTTATTTATATGTAATGAAACTTGAAGGTAACTGAATACCCCATGGGTTTTCCACTTGATTTATTACTGCATTTGTCTCACGTTTAAAAAAATGTAAACCCCAGTTTGGAATGTTCTCCTGTGTGCTGACCAGTCTATGTAAGATCAAGTTGCCTTAATCCTTAGATTGTGTAACATCTTACTTAAATGTAGTTCTGTGTCTATTGCCTTCAGCATTTTCTTGAAGGCCACAGTCTGCATAATCATGAAAACTATACATTGCTTTTGCCAATATTTAATTTATGGTCATGTATGCTCCACGTAGATTATGCAAGTCTCCGAAGTTGGTTGTTAAATTAATATTTTATTTTGGCAGTGGTAATGCCAAAATTAATATTTTAACATTGCCATTTATTATTTCATGATTTATTATTTCATGATTTTTCTCATTTCCTGCTCCATTCTTTTTTACTCATTCATGTTTATTGACACAGATTATCTGCATCAGAAGGGCATTGTAGGCAGAAAACGCAAGTGCACAGCCAGGGGAAGAGAAGCAAACGAGATTAGGTCACAGTTCAGAGTTTTTGGCTTTGTGGATACATATCTGAGCAGGACAGTTCAAGTCCTTGCCTAAGGACCCGTGGTGAAGTGGTCCAAGTTCCACGTTGCCCAGCGTAACAGCAATGCATATCCAGTGGTCCGACCTCTGTATCTTATCTTTTAGTTTAGGTCAGAATTCACTGGCTGCTAGCAAGGCAAACCTAACCTGAACTAGCTTAAGCAAAAAGGGGAAAGTTTTGGCCCGTATACTTCCACTGAGGAAGGTAAAAAGCATAGCTTATAACACATCAAGAACGTGCATTTTTCCAGAGTAGTTGTGCCATTTTACACTCCCACCAATAAAGCCTGAGACTTCCAATTGCTTCACATCCTTGCTGATAAACGCAGTGTTGTCTTTTTTTTAAATTTTATTTTACTATATTATGTTAATCACCATACACTACATCGTTAGTTTTTGATGTAGTGCAGTGTTGTCTTTTTTTTCTGCTACTGATGTGGGAAACAAAGGCAGAAAAAAAATTATTAAATTTCCTTACTACCTACAGCCCATTGACAAGTTCTTGAAACAGGCAGAGTGACCTTCCTCTAGGGACTCAGCTGCCTGGATGTTAATACTTTGCTAAAGGTAAAAGGCAATCCTAACCTAACACCACCACCCCCCCCCCCCCGCCCCAAGTAAGTCTAATTTAACATATAAAAATTCCTTTGAAAACATCCTTTATCTCTAAAACCTCCAAGATATGTTTTGGCAATCATCCCCCAAGCATATGGGCCACTGATATACATCTGAAGGGTCTCATGACTAAGGTTTTATTAGACGGTAATAAATGAGCTTTTCCCAACAATAGCTAGCCGTCTCAGGATCCTGGAAGCCTTGCTTCCAAAATTCCTTAGAGACTTAACGCTATCCCTAACCCCCTCCCATCTTGAAAGTATATAATGGGCCCCTCCTCATGACCCCATTGCTGCTCTTTCTGCCCACGGGTCCTTTAATAAAATCACCTTTTTGCACCAAAGACGTCTCAAGAATTCTTTCTTGGCCAACGGTTTCGAACCCTAACTTCGTCTTTCCTACATCACTACTACATGGTATTGTCTTGTTCATTTTAGACATACTAGTAGCGTAAAGCTATGTCTTCTAGTGGTTTTAGTTTTCATCTAATGATTAATTATGTTGAGCACCTTTTCCTGTGCTTACTGGCCATTCATATATCTTTTTTAATGAAGTGTCTGTTCAAGTCTTTTGCTCATTTTTTATTGAGTTGTTTTTTTCTTTTATTAATTGGTAAGAGTATTTTATAACTTGGTATTCTGAATACTAATCATTTGTCAGATACATGTATTGTTAATATGTTCTTCCAGTCTGTAGCTTGCCTTTTCATTTCCTTCATATTTCTTGATCAGCAGAAATTTTTAATTTTTGTAAATGTTGACATTATCAATGTTTTTTCTTTAACGCTTTTTCCCTTCTTGCTAGGAAATCATTACCTTCTCAAGGATCACAAACATAGTCTATGTTGACTTTTAAAAGTGTAATAGTTGTAGCTTCTTTGTTTAGATTGATGATTTATCTTTGATTTCATATTTGTATATGTGTGAGGTAGGGACTGTGTTTAATTTTTTTTTTTAAAGATTTTATTTATTTATTTGACAGAGAGAGCAAGACTGTGAGAGAGGGAACACAAGCAGGGGGAGTGGGGGAGGGAGAAGCAGGCTTCCTGGTGAGCAGAGAGCCCAATGTGGGGCTTGATCCCAGGATTCTGGGATCATGAACTGAGCTGAAGGCAGATGCTTAACGACTCAGGCGCCCCAGGACTGTGTTTAATTTTTTCCCCTATATGGATTCTTGGCTGTTCTCCCTTCTTGTTCTGGAATTCCAACCAGTTACTCTGTTATTCTGTTTCTTAGTCTATTATTACTCTTATTTATTCCTTTTTTAAAATAATAGATTAACATTTTTAAAAAAGATTTATTTGTTTGAAAGAGAGAGAGAGCATGAAAGTGGGGGGAGGGGCAAAGGGAGAAAGAGAGAATCTCAAGCAGACTCCATGTTAAGTGTGGAGCCCAATGCGGGCCTTGATCCTAGAACCCTGAGATCATAACCTGAGCTGAAACCAAGAGTCAGACGCTTAACCGACTACACCACCCAGGAGCTCCGATTATTTATTCCTTTTAACCTCTATTTTATTTTTTCCATTTCTTTGTCTTTGTAAAACTTGTCTGAATACTTTTTTCTCCTTTATTCTCCCTCTTCCGTGATGTCTCATCTGCTGAGTTTTAATTTTTCAATTGTATTTTCATTTCTGAAATTTTATTTGGTTCTTCATTCAATCTGTTCTTAAATCTGACTACTCTCTTTTATTTTTCAAGTTTCCCTTTTATTTCTTAAATATGTTAAGTATTGTTATTTTCATTTTTTCTGAGCATTTAAATATATTAAATCTGCTTATTTAGTTAGTTTGCTGTTTATTATTTCTGATGGTTTTCAACCATGATTTCTGTAGGGGAGGAAGAATATCTTTTTCCTCCACTCTTCTAGGCTTTTGGCTGGGGCCCCTGTACAAAAGACAGATTAAGAAGAGAAAAACATACAAATTTATTTAATGTAAGTTTTCCTTTGATGCATGCAGGCCGAGTCCAGGGACTCAGAAGGGTTCCGCAGGATTGGCCAAGAGGGCCCTTGGCTTCACCAAGGATGGAAATCAAATGTGAGCCACAGGAAGTGAGAGCAGAGTTTATTGAAGATATGGAGAGATCAGATACAGATGGAGCTTCCGGGATCAGAAAGGAAAAGAGGGAGTCTAGTCTTTGTTGGGGTCTGGTATACATGTCCCCTCAGGCATCCAGGAACTGGTTAGAACAAAGATCAAGGCCCAGGTATTATTCCTTGGAGCCAGGGGGCCTTGGCATCAAGATATCTAGAGCCCTGTTCTGGAATGTGCATATGATGGCTTCCTCAGGTCATTCTGTAGGGGAGGTTCTTCCTTAGATGTTATCTATTCTAGAGAAATCATTAACGCCTTGTCCCTTACAAGGAGGACATTCTGAGGCATGTGTAAAGTGGGGTGGGGGTGCAGATCTTGGCAAGAACAGAAGCAGGAGAAGGAGCAAAAGCAGACTTTTATGGAGTCCTTCCGTTTCCCTGTCTCCTCTAGGCATGGGAGCTTTTGTAAGGAAATGAAGACCTGAAGGAGTGGTTAATTTTGAGTTGTTTTTTGGCTAGGTTTTGATGAAGAGTAGAGAGTTGTGGAAAAACATGTTAGGACCAAAAAGGGTATGAGCTAAGTGTGGTAAAGTTGGGAAAACAGCAAGGCCTATTCATTCAGATTCCTCTCAGTGTCCCTCTGTCTTTGCAGACAAGGGTGCTTCTTTCATCTAAGTATAGGAAGGCACTTTTCACATGAAGGTTGTACAGCCTGCTTTGGCGGAAGGTCAGAAAATCCTTCCTGACCATTTCTCAGGTTCCTTCAGCTTGAAATATTGAATATGACAAGGTGTGCCATATTTTGCGATAGTGTGTCCTGAACCTCATCATATCTTACGCTCTTTCATGTTTTGTAAATTTTGGAGTTAACATCCCCACTTTGGGCAGGCCCTAGACTTTATCTCCTGTCATATGCATACAACTCTGTAGTTAAAAGCAGGAGTTTAAGGGTTAACAAAAGCCATTAGGACAAAAGACAGCCTTGGCACTACACTATTTCCTGCAATTCTTCACTTTGATGTTCTTATTTTCTGATAGGGTTAGTGATGAATTTTAAAGCAGTTTAAAAAATATTTTACCAACTATTTTAGTTATTTCAATCTCCAGTTTAATTTGCTGCTTAAAACTGACTCTGTGTCTTTTTTCACATCATTCAGCATTATTTATAGAGTAGTTCATCCTTCCCTACTGTTTTATAATCCTCTCTATGTCGCATAGTATAAATATGGTTTATCTCTCCATATATTTAGGTTTTCTGTAGTTTCTCTCAGCAGTAGTTTTCTGGATAGAAGTCTTGAACATTGTGGTTAGATTTATTCCTATATATTCATTATTTTTTATGTTTATTATTTACATATTTATTATGTAATTTTAATTACATTTTTTATTGAGGTATAATCTAGATACAATAAGATGCACAGTTGTTCAATGTACAGTTTGATGAGTTTTGACAAGACCTGTGTGATGACCTCTCCATTAAGGATAGAGAACATCCCTGGCTTCAGAGAGTCCCCTCATGCTCTTTCCAGTCAGTCCCTCCATCCCCATCCTAGACATTCTGAGTCCTATCACCCTAGTGTCGTGTTGCTTATTCTTGGACTTCAAATAAATGTGCTCAATAGCGTATATACTCTTTTGTGTGTGGTTTCTTTCACTCAACATAATGTTTTTGAGATGTATTCATGTTGTTGTGTGTATCAAATTCCCTTTTTTACTCTTGAGCAGTGTTTCACTGTATGCTTATCCATGGTCCATTCATTCTCCTGTTAATGTAACTTTAGTTTGTTTGAAGTTTGGGGTTATTATGAATAAAGCTTGAATAACCATTCTTGTACAAGTTGTGTGTGTGTGCATATGTTTTTTATTTCTCTCAGGTAAATGTTTAGGAGTAGGGTTGCTGGGTCATAGAGTAGGTATATGCTTAACTTTCTGAGAAACTTCCAGTTTTCTAAAGTGGTTGAAGCATTTTACATACCCTTCCTCCCCTGGGTGATGGATAGGTCTTCTAGTTACTCCACATTCTCATCAACTCTGGGTCATTGTCAGCCTTTTAATTTTAGTCATCCTGGCTGCAAAGTTATTATTAGCCAAATATCAACAAAAGTTTTATTTTTTTATATTTTGTTTTTAATTGGCATTTCTCTAATGACTAATAATGTCGAGTATCTTTTCATGTGCTTAGACCATTTTTATGTATTCTATTCTAGGGTGTGTATTCAGATTTTTTGCCTATTCTTTAGGAGGTTGTCCTTTTGTTATTGACTCATAGTTGTTTTTTTTTTTATATATTCTCAATACAAGCCTTTCAGAAGTAATTATTGTAAGTATCTCCTAACAGTGGATTATCTTTCTAATTTTCTTACTAGTGTCTTTTCATTAGCAAAAGAATTTAATTTTGATGAAGTACAGTTTATCACTTCCTTTATAGCTAGAATGGTATTTTTCTTCTAATTTTATTTTCTAAATTTTGGAAGGATATATCAAAAAGGAGTTGAATTTTGTATATTGATCTTTTATATCTTCAAACCTTGATAAATTAACTTACTGACTCCTAGTTTATCTGTAGATGATTTTGGATTTTGTATATACGCAATCAGGTCATCTGCAAATAATGATAGTTTTATTCTTTTTCAATCCTTAAGCCTTTTATTTCTTATTCTTTCTTGCATAGCTAGGCCTTTATCAGGGTTTAATGGAAATGATGATGGCAAACATCCTTCTGTTGTTCTCAGTCTCAGAGCAGAAGTTCTCACTATTTCATCATTTAGTATGATGTTTGTTTTTTTTTTTAAAGATTTTATTTATTTGACAGAGAGAGAGACACAGCGAGAGATGGAACACAAGCAGGGGGAGTGGGAGAGGGAGAAGCAGGCTTCCTGCTGAGCAGGGAGCCCGATGCGGGGCTCGATCCCAGGACCCTGAGATCACGCCCTGAGCTGAAGGCAGACGCTTAACGGCTGAGCCACCCAGGCGCCCCTAGTATGATGTTTTTAATGGACACTCTCTATCCGATTAAGAACATTTCCTTCCATTTCTAGGTTTCTAAGACCTTTAATTTTGAATGGGTGTTGACTTTCATATATTACTTCTTCTGCATTTTTGAGATGATCATATATTATTTTACCTTTTCATGTAATGGCTTTGTCTTTGGTTGAAAAAACAAAGTGGTCTCATAAAACAAGTTGGGAATTCTACTTTTTTATTCTCTGGAAGTGTTGTCATTTCTAATACTCATCTTATTTCTTCTTTAAGTGTGAAAAAGTCACTTTTCAAGCTATCTGGGCCTAGAGCCTTTTTTGGAGGTTTTTAGTTATTCAGTTATTCACTTTATTTAGTACATTTAGATCTACTAAGGTGTTTCTATTTTTTTCTTGTGTAATTTTTGGTAAATTTTTTCAAGCAATTTTTCAGTTTAATCTAAAATTTTAAATTTGTTGGCATAAAATGTTCATAATAACCTTAAACTTTGTGATGTCTGTAGGCTCTATAGTGAATCTCCTCTTTCATTATTGATATTGGTAATTTGTGTCTTTTCTCCTCTTTCCTTCCTTCCTTCCTTCCTACATTCCACCTTCCTACCTTCCTACCTTTCTTACTTTCTTTTTTCATTCTTGAATTTCAACAAAAGCCTTTGTGTTGCTAGTGTTGATAGTGGATGAAAGTGAAAAATATGAATGTTAATAAATTCAATCAGTGATATATTTTTTCCATCTGAATCTCTGTATCTTTGTGAGGTATCATTTTCATTTATGTCAGCCCCTAAAATTAAGTATTGGAAAAATTGTGGCCTTAGAATTATGTTTGAATTACTTTATCACAAGGTATTTTAAGTCAGGAGTTTAAAAAAGAATGAAGCATTATCAATTTTTGTTGGTAAACATAATTGTTGGTAAACATACCAAATTATCTTTAAAATACCATTCATTTTATGAAAACAATGAATCGTGGATCACTACCTCAAAAACTAATGATGTATTGTATGGTGACTAACATTATAAAAAAAAAAAAAGAGCCAGTAAAAAAAAAAAAAAATCATTCATCTTTAGCTCAGTGTTTTACTTTGAATCATATTTTTAATACATTTGACATGTGAGTACTCTAGTATATAGTATAATTGTAAACGAACAAATACATAGGGTGGTGGTATAATGTCAAAAAATTTTGTTTGGTTGGGTTTTGAGACCAACAGTTTAGAGTGCTCATAGATCAATAGAATCAAAGCTTGAGAGAAGACTTAACTAATAATCAAATCCAGTCCTTAGGTTTTACAAATGAAAAACCGAAGCTTTAAGAAATTAAGTGGCTTGCCAAGGTTGCATGAGTAGCAGAAATGCACTTAGAACCCAGGCTCAGACTCTACCCTCCTGTGCAGTGCTTTTTCCACCAGAGTGAATCATCTCCCCAATCTCTCATACCACTACCTATGTACTTTTACTCCCTTAATCTCTTGACTATGAAATACAGCTTTCAGTGGTCTTCAATCTGTATTTTAGCTTTTGGGTCAGTATTTGGATTGACACCCATACTTACATTTTTAGTCATGTGCTAAAGGAAACAAATATTTGTGTATTAAAATTTAATCACCATGGCAAAGTTGATTTCCACTCTGTGAGGTTCTGGTGTCAACTTTGGTTCACAAAGTAATTTCCTAAAGATGCAGATAGAGGTAAACTATCTTGTAGCATTTTTCTTTACATGAAATGAACTGCTGATAAGAATATGCTTTCATCTTTATTGTGGGTTATCAATGACCGGAACCTATAACCTTTCATTAGTGAAAAACAGTAATGACTGTCTAAACACAATTAATTATGGAGCTTTTCCAAGCCATGATCATTGCCTTCTCATTTCACTAAATAAGCATCTGATTGGAATTTCTGCAGCTGTTTGCAGTATGAATTGATTTGAGGAGGGAAATTTAGCATGGATTTTTTTCATACTTCCTCAAACAATGTTCCAGAAGGAGGAACACTGATAATCCTCAGTGGGAAGTACTCAATCACATTTCTAACAGTTGCATTTATGCCCTTCAGTTGCTGGTCCTCCATTGTATAGAAATTCTTGATTAAATGCAGCTAGGAGATTCTTCTTTTAATCAACCAGAGTTTGAACTAGTGCTCTAGAATTAAGGAGGTTGAGTGTAAATTTCACCAATATCTAATATTTTACTCATCAATATTTACCTGAACCATAACTCTTCCGTGCTTTCTTCTGTATATGGCTTTTTGTGGTGAAACCAAGTTTGTTTAGGGAATTGATGTTACCCCAGAAATGATTTCGTTACCTTTTTATTATATCCTAAAAGAGCAGAACTGAAATAACTTGATACCTTTTACAAACTCATTCTTCCAGAAGAGATTAAGAACACAATTACTCAAGATTACATTGTTTTTTTTTTTTTTTTAAGATTTTATTTATTTATTTGACAGAGACACAGTGAGAGAGGGAACAGAAGCAGGGGGAGTGGGAGAGGGAGAAGCAGGCTTCCTGCCAAGCAGGGAGCCCGAAGTGGGGCTCAATCCCAGGACCCTGGGACCGTGACCTGAGCCAAAGGCAGACGCTTAACGACTGAGCCACCCAGGCGCCCCAAGATTATATTCTTAAAAACAAAATAAAACAAAACTAGAAACAAACAGATGAGTAAACTAATTCTATCATTTTCAATAAAACTAAGATGTGAAAATATTATTTGACTATTGAAAGACAGATAAATGGTTAATTGCTTAAGTTTTATACTTTTTAACTGGGTATTGAGAAACTTTATGTAATCTAGGGGTTCAAGGAGATATTAGTATTTAGAACAGGCTTTAAGAAAAAAGATACTAAACCTTTGGTTACTTGGATGAACCCTAGAAGTAGGAGCATAGAAGTGTTTTTTTTTCCATGCCTGGTGAGGTTGCTGTCACCTTAGAGGTGACATTAACCACTGGCATAATCAGGAAATGGAGCTGTTGCTCTTACTCAGCATTTTTAAAGTATTATGTCTCTTACTGAAGAGGAGATATTTCAATTCAGGAGTCAGAGGTTGGCAAATAGGCTCTTTTTCCCCAAAGGCATCATGAGGTATTATTATTAAAGATACAAGTAATCATAATATAGTACTTCACAGGACAGCTTTATAGTCAGTTATATATTGTATTCTAATAAATCATAAAGAAGTTCTTTTTTTTCTCCTAAAGGCCAATAAAGGAATACCAAAATAGAACATAGTAAGTAATTGAGTGGTTTTGGCTAAGATCAAGTGCAATATGTTATCTTACAGTTGAAACTACTAAATAATATGTATCTGAATATACCTGTGCAGACTTACCTGCATAAGCTTTGTTTCAATGGTGCGATTATTATGATTAATTATAAGTGTGTGCTGTTATAATTAGAAAACCTAGCAAAACATAGTTATGGTAAAAGAGTAAATGTTTTAACATGGCTTCAGAGGCAATGGAAACATTCCTTGACCAAGTTTCCTTTTCTTCATTTCTTCTTCCATAGCTTAAGATAGGGAATAGCAGAAGTTTGGATACACGGATGGTCAAGGATTGTTTAGGAGGTTGAAATGAGGTTTCTGTAAATTACATAGCAGGAGAAAATTCGAGTCATTAGATGTTCATATTTAAAAGGCCATTAGAGGACATCTCTTAACTCCATTATTTTATTTTCTTTTAGAAAAACTTCTGATGTATAGTTGACATACAGTGTTATATTAGTTTCAGGTATACAACATAATGATTTGGCATTTATATACATTACAAAATGCTCAAGTGTAGTTGCCATCTGTCACCATAGAAAATTATTGTGGTATCATTGACTATATTCCCTCTGCTGTACTTTTCCTTCCTGTGACTGATTTTATAACTGGAAGTTTGTACCTCTTAATACCCTTCACCTCACTCCCCCCTTACCTCTTGGAACCAGCAGATTGTTCTCTGCATTTATGTAAAACCTTTTATTTTAGAGATGAGTAAACTGAGGCCCAGAGACATTAAATGACTATACACCTATGTAAAGCTGGAACTTGAACCCAGGTTTTTGGCATCTCTGAGGCCAGCATACTTTCTGTAATCCTACACCGCCTTCCGTGTAGATGGAGAATACTGACTTTGACATTGCCACTGATGTGCTGGGTAAGCTCAGCCAAGCAAGTCTCGGAAGTTGTTTCCTGAACCCTTCAAAGAAAGAGCACTTCTGAAGAAGTTTGATTCAGCAATTCACTTGCATGGTGAATTTGACCCTGCTGGTGACCAAGAGATGAGAACACTCTTCCCACCAACTTGCTAGTTCCTAGAGAATCTGTGGCTCCACTCATACATTTTATTTATTGCCCTCTGTTGTCTGAAAGTACCGAAACCACAGTATAAAATGTATTGTGTATATAGCTAGCTTCACTTTTTTTTTTGTAAACTTAGTTTTGTTCATATTTTTTTTTGCTTGATTCATAGTAGCAAAACTAACAAAAGCTAATGAGACTTCCACAAAACGTCTTTTTACCAGGACATTATAAATGACAGTGGCTAACTTCATCTACAGGGATCGTAACATTGAACCCCAGAAACCAAATCAGAAGGCGAGTGGGAACAGGCCTTCCAAGCAGACCCAAAAATGCCAGTGCTGGGAACAGCAAACTTGTCTGTTCTGGCAGGCATAACATCCCTTCATCCTACCAGTTTTCTAAGTAGCTAGGGGTTGGGAGCCCTTTCTAAGGTTGTCTTCATGAGAGTGGGTGTATAAAGCAAGTCCCTAAAGCTGTGGAGACAAGAGCTATTGCTTCCTTTACTTAGTGGATCTGATGATTTTTGGAAGATGGATTGAAAAAAAAATCAGTATCAGATGGTTTTCAAAAAGAGTGTAGTGGCTTTTGCTGTATTTCTGGAAGGAACAGTTTTGCAGTGAGCAACTCAAATTGATGACTTTAGTCCCTCTGACCCTGAGATTTATATGAACTAAGCCCTTGGATCTTTTTCCTTCATTAGACTTTCAGACAATGAAATACTTCAAATAGCCACAGAAGCACAGAAATAATATAATCAACCACGATTATATTTAATACATCTCAACAATTTGCTATACACGTTTCTTTCAGATGTTTTATTTTACGGATAACTAAACTGATTACAGATTTGAAGTCATCTCATTACTTATCCTGATCTAATTCCCACGGCTTGGTCCTCAGAGGAGCTGTATTGGGTTCATTTTTTTACATATTTATCTACCCATAAATCATGTTATTGTAGTACTCAAGTAGTTTTTTTTTTTAAAGATTTTATTTGAGGAAGAGAGCATGAGCGAGGGCCTGGGGAGAAGAGTAGAGAGAGAGGGAGAGGGATAAGCAGACTCCACGCTGAGTGTGGGGCCGTACTCGAGGCTCGATCTCATGACCGTGAAATCGTGACCTAAGCTGAAACCAAGAGTCGGCCACTTAACTGACTGAGCACCCTGCTTGAGTAGTTTTAAACTTGACATAAATGGTATCATACTGTATATACCATTTCCCAACTTGACTTTTTCATTCAACATTTCATTTTAAATATCTAAACACATAGACCCATATAGCTCTGATTCATTTTAACTAATGCAACACACTCCGGCATGTGAACATGCTATAATCTATTCTCCTATTGAATATTAGGAGGTTCTTCCTAGTATTCTGCTATTAGAAACAATACCACAATGAGTATCTCTGTATATGTCTTGTGCAGCTGTATGAGATTTTAAGAAGTGCAATTGCAGAGTTATAGGGCAAGTGTATATTGAGCTTTACTGGAAACTAAATTGGTTAGTCAAGTGGTTGTACCAATTTGTATTTTCATCAGCACTATATGGAAATTCTTGTTTTTCCACATCCTTACCATATAGTTCCAAAACAGCATTGCCAAACTGTTTGATTTTTGTTAATCTGATGGTTATGAGATGGTATTTCGTTTTATATTTCTCTCATTACTAGTGCTATCTGGCAGCTTTACAATGTTGCCTGAAGACCCTATAATCCTTTCTTATGTTAAAGTTTTGGATGAGTAATGTGTTCATGTATTCAAAAATTAAAACAGTATCTTAAAAGTATACATTGAAAGGTGTCATTTCTACTTTGCCTTATTCACCCCACCCAGCTCTTATTTTATTCTGGTGTTTTTATGCACATAGATGCAAACATGAATGCATATTCTTATTTTCCCTCCTTACATAAAAATAGCATACTATGTGAATTGTTCTAAACCTTACTTTTTCCACTTAATCATATATCCTGGAGATCTTTCCATATAACCCTGTACTTTTATACCTGCATGGCATTCCACTTTTAGGTGTAACACAGATTATTTAGCCAGTCTTCTCTTAATGGGTACTTTGGCTTTTTCTACTCTGTTGATCTTGTTCTAACTCATCTACAGGATAAATTCCTAGAAGTGGGCCAGAGGGTAAGTTGTTTTGTAAGCTTGATAGATATTTTAATCTGTGTCACCAAACTCACTCCATGAGTGAGGAAAAATGGTACCATTTTGCATTCCCATGGCAATGTATAAGAGGGCCTTCTCCCCCACAGTCTTGGCAAGAGATTATGTTCTCAAACTTTTGTTCTACGCAATGTATTTGGGGGAATGGTATATAAATACATCTTTAGTTGTGTCACTTTTATTATGAGAGAAGTTGAGCATCTTTTAACATAGATAGGGGGCCTATATATTTCTTTTCTTACAACTCTATCATGTTCTTGTACTGGATTGTCTTATTGATTTCTAAGACTTACTTACATATTTGGGGATTTAATTCCCTTGTCTCAGATATGAGTTGCAAATATTTTGGCCACTTTTTCTTTTGTTTTTACTTATATTTTTGCAGCATGCAAAATTTCTTTTTTCTTTTCTTTTTTTTTTTAAGTAGTTTCCATGCCCAGCATGGAGCCCAATGCGGGGCCTGAACTCACAACCCTGAGACCAAGACCTGAGCTGAGATCAAGAGTCGGACACTTAACTGACTGAACCACCCAGCCACCCCAAAATTTCTTTTTTCATTTTTATGTAATCACATTTCTTAATATTTTTTTAGAGGAATCTGGATTTTGAGACATAGTTAGAAAACTTTCCCCTCAAAAGTTACAAAGAAGTTTTCCTGTGTATTGTTCTACTTTCATGGTTTCATATTGAACACTTAAATATTTTATTCATTTGGCATTTATTCTATTGTTAGATGGGAGTTATGTTTCTCCATATGGCTACCAAGTTGTCCCAGTAGTGCTTTTTATTTTATTTTTTTTACAAAGCTTATTGTTATGCCAATGATTTGAGATGCTGCCTTTATAATATAATAAATTCTAGCATGTATTTGGGCCTCTTTTGACTTTTTATTCAATTCCATCAATCTTTTAATGCTGGCTTAATTACTGAGACTTTATACTATGTTTTAATTCTATCAGTTCCCAAAGGATAATGACAATAATTCACGGTTCACAAAGCTCAGCAAACCCTTGTTAGTTCAAATACTGCTGGAAACTAAAGCAAAAAGAATGTCATAAAAGGAGTCAGAAGAAAAAAAAAGACACTTTACTTAAGTGGCAGACAATAATGCTGATGACAAAATTTTCAGCTGAAATTATGGAAACCGTAAGACAGTAATGTGATATTATTCAAGTGCTGCAAGAAAAATAATGCTAATTTACAATCCTTTACCTATTGAAAATATCCTTAAAAATGAAGACAAAACAAAGATGTTTGTAGACAAACAAAAAAAGTCTAAAAAACTATAAATTCATGGTTGACATTGTTTCCCCCTTCATCACAGTGAAGAAGCCGTTCCATTTTTTTTTTTTTTTTTAGTTTCCATTGCTTTGGTTGAATAGTTAGCTGTAATTCTAACCATGGGTCCTTTGAAGATAATATGTCTTTTCCTCTGACTGCTTTTAGGACTTTCTCTTTGTCTTTGATTTTCTTTAGTTTCACTATAATATATTCATGTATTAGTTTCTCCACTTGACATTCATTTGGGCTTTTTGAATTGTAAACTGATGATTTCAGTCAATCCTAGAAAACTCTTAACCATCAGCTCTTGAAATATTGTCTTTGCTTCATTATATCTTTCCTTTCCTTCTAAGTTTCCAGTTAAACACTTAATACCTTCTCACTCCATCTGCCTAGGATTTTAGTCATTCATTGTTCATTTTTCATATATTTTTATTTCTTCATATTGCCTTTTGTGTTTTCTGAACCATGTTCCATTTCACTAATCTTTTTATAAAATTATTAAAATTCTTTTATTAATCTTATTTGTAGGATTTAAAAATTTAGGTGATTTTATTTTATTTCTGTAAGAGCCTAGTATGGCTCTTTTCCAAATTTTCTAGATCTTTGTTTAATTTCCAACTCCTTGGATATAGTTTCAAGGTCATCCTTTGTTTCTTTAGACATAGTTGGTTTACAATCTATATGTGATGATTCTATTATATAATTCTTTGTTAATCTGTTTCTGTTTTTCTTATATCTGCTGGTTCAAACAAATGGAGTTTTGTTTCTTGGCATGCCTGGTTATGTTTGGATGTGTATTTTTAAAAATATTGAAGAATTTGAAACTTTGAATATAAGTACTTTTCTCCAAAGAGAAGTGAGTTGCTCCTGCTAGGTTTCTGAGAGTGAAAGCAGTCCATGATCACCAAATCCAAGGACTGAAGTTCTCTCCAATCATAGGCCATTCCAGCATAATATTTAACTCTGAATTAGGGCTAGTCTTCTTCTAATTCAAACTCATCTTGAGGGTGCAGTCCTTTGAGGATAAGCTTGTTGTGGAGAAAGTCTTTTTGTTTGTTTGTTTTAAGTCCCCCTTTCTGTAGACTTAGGGTTTTGATTGCCATCCCTCCTGCCTGCACAGGAATGATAGCTCAGCATTGCCAAGAGTACCATATCCTTGGGTCAAAACTTTCTTCCATGCTCACTGATCTCTTTGGTCCTATTTTCCTTTAATTTTGGTCTGATAGTTCCTTACCGTCACGATGGCTCTGAAGTGACTTTAAGAAGATGCTTGTTCATATTATGTCCAGATTTTAAAGTTATTTTAACAGGAAAGTCTGTTAACTTAACCTACCTTATCATTGCTAAAAAAAGAAAATTACCTATGTCTCATTTTAAATAGTATATTGAGCCAGACCTATTTATGGTCGACTTAGTTTCTTTAAGAAAGGAGCTACTTTTAAACGGAAGATGGAAGTTGAGGTTAAAAATGTAATTTAAAAAAATATAAACTGATTTTTAATTTTTTTATTTTTTAAAGATTTTATTTATTTATTAGAGAGAGAGAGAGAGAAAGCACAAGCAGCGGGAGTGGCAGGCAGATGGAGAAGCAGGCTCCCCACTGAGCAAGGAGCCCGAAGAGGGACTCGATCCCATGACCCTGGGATCATGACCTGAGCCGAAGGCAGGCGCTTAACTGGCTGAGCCACCCAGATGTCCCTATAAACTTATTTTTAAAAGCCATAAAGAAAAGAATTAGACTACATAAGGACTAAGAGAAAAGAGACTTATTCAGAAAAAAAAAAAAAGGCATAGAGAAGTTCAAATATCTAATGGAGGAAAAAATTGCAACATAAATGACAAAGAGCTAATTTTTTAATCTCAAAAAAGTCTCACAAATCAATAAGCAAAAGGTAAATTTCTCAAAAGGAAAATGAACAAGGCTATAATAGGCATCTCACAGAAAAAAGTCTTTAAAGTTCTTTAGTCTATGAAAAGATGTTCAACATCATCCATAACTAAGACTATGCAAATCAGAACAACAATGATTTCTCACTTATCATATTATTAAATTTAGCTCATCAGAAAGTTTAAAAGTTGAAAGAGTACATACCTTTATTTAGGAAGGGAGTACATGAAAATATTAACAGCTTTTACCTTTGAAAGGCTGGCCTAGGATTGAGTGAAGGGGAGAAGACATTTTATTTTCACAGTGTATGCTTTTGTAGTATTTGGGAAAATTTTACTTTATACATTTTTACATAAAAGTTTAAAATTTTAGAGTCAAATGCCTAGATACTTTTTCTTTAAATTTTGGGGAAAGTTTTTCTCTGTTTAAAGTGATGGAGCATAAAGGATGTTTGAGCTGTAGAAAGCATTATTAGTTTACTAAGTGCCTGCTTGGTTAATACAATGGTGAGTGGAGCAGAAATGTTTGCTAAAAAATAAGGCACAAGTGCTTATGCTTTCTGGGTTCTGATTAAAATTACAGCAGCACAGATCCACAGGATGTTCCTTGTAGTTAAGTATTTCCTTTTTCTACTTTGATGTCAGAGTGAGGCACCAGCTGTGACATTGCAGAAATCAGGTAGAACATAGTTTATATGTTCGTGTCTCCTTGGAAGCCCAAGGGGCCTCATGTTTTACGTAGAATCAAGGGAATTGGTGCATCTTGAATGAAATCAGGAACTTAAATTACTATGCTGAATAAAGGTGTTCTAAACATTAAAATTTAAAAAATTTACACATAGCTTTTGTCTTTCTATTTTGTTTTCTTCCTATGTAACTACTACGTAAGATGTGTGTGTGTGTGTGTGTGTGTGTGTGTGATTTTTGTTTTAATTGCTGTTGAAGGAAGTGATTCCTTTTAAATAGTTGTGTGTTTTGTGGTTGTTTTTTTTTTAACTAATGAAGTTATTAATTCTTTCTTTTTGATCCCCTTTGATTGGACTTAGATCCTTGCATGCTGAGCAGCTCGTCTTAGATATACTTGGTACAGTTACTTTAAGAATCAGAATGCCAGCTCATGCCTGGAATAAAGAGGAGGCATACAGTTATAATTCTAGAACTCTTGGGCCCTCATGGCCAGGCTGTAGGACTTAAAAATATTACAAAGAAGGGGCACCTGGGTGGCTCAGTCGGTTAAGTGTCTGACTCTTCGTTTTGGCTCAGGTCATGATCTCAGGGTACTGAGGTGGAGCCCCACACTGGGCTCCGCACTCAGTGCAGAATGTGCTTGTCCCTCTCCCTCTGCTTCTCCCTGTGCTCTCTATCTCTGTGTGTGTCTCTCTCTCGAATAAATAAATAAAATCTTTAAAAAAATTACAAAGAAGAAAAGGCAACACAATTCATATTTTATGTGATTTTTACAGTGACCAAAGTAAGATAGTTTGATTCTCCATAACTATATCAAACATAATATTTAAGTTTTCTGATCATGTCTGATCTCTGGATTGATGGGGGGGAGGAGAATGAAATGTCTAATGCTTGTGCTATAACTTCACCTTGGGGAAAAGATAGCCTAGTAGTCATTCTAGAATAAATCTCAAAGTGTGTTTGTACTTTGTTAATTTCTAGGTGAAAAAGTCTTTTTATCTCTGTATGGAGCTGCCATAGACATGAATATAAGGCTGGACAGGAATTCCTTGATCATTGAGAAAACCTACATATCTCTGTCCAATCAACGAACTGTAACTATTCACAACCGCAGTAACATCATTGCCCATTTCCAGTGGAAGATATTTGCTACCCAGGAAGAGGAAGACAGAGAAAAGTATAGGTTTGTAAGAAAAATCACCAATATGCTGTAATTTGGGGGAACTCAAAGCTCAGTTATTATGAAAAAATCTGTGACTTTTGTGGTAAGTTTTTAACCAACTCAAACAAGGTCAGATTTTTATAACTTGGTTCTGGTGTATGATGCTCCTTTTTTTCATTTAAAGAACTTGAATTGAGCTATGTGGAACACAATGTTGTCCATCCCCAGTTAATCTTAACCTGGTTATAATTTATTAATAGCTAAACTCCTGGATTTTAAAGACCAAATATATCGTTTTTGATTAGCCTCTCAAAACTAACGTACAGGACTGTATTTTGTTTCATAACCCTAATCAGATTGGTCAGATTTCATAGTTTCTAAAAATAATCTCCTTTGGATTGGGATCAGTGTGGATTTTTTTTTCAGTGAGAAAATATTTCCAGAAAATATGAAGAATGAGGGAAAAGAAGGGCTTAGGTATAATGGCTTTTATATTCTCAGCTTTAGTAGCCTTGTTCAATCCCTGCTAACCATATAATTTAATAATGATTTCTTGTTGGTATCTTTAATCTTCTGCTTTTTAGAATACTTCAGGCAGTGGAGAAAATAAAGTGGCAAACCAAACTCTTTTAACTAACCTCATCACTGTTAAATTTTAAATATTTCTTTTTACTGAATCTATCCCTGCCTCTTTTAAAGTCCATTTCCATTTTTATCTCCTTCCACCCTCCCTGAATTAGCACTTCCGCTGCTTTCATTAGAATTTATTTCAGCATTTTTTATTTGCCTCTCCATTTTCATTAAAGATTAACCCTGGGAAGCTTCAAAGCTTTGTTTAAAACCAAGTTAGTATGTGATAAAAATAAAAGTCTTAGGTCCACAGAAACCAGGCAGAAATCTCCCAGTGTTCTGTCCCTAATTGAATCAGAAGGAGCCGTGACAATGGCAGGACACAGTGGACCAGAGGCTTTATCACTCAGACAATGAGATTTAATCACTGGATTGCCACTGTGCCATCTTTAAAAAGTGAGAAAAGAAAAGCCTTTCCTGCCTAAAAACTTCAGTTTGCCTCATAGCATAGAAATACCAGTAGTTCAAAAAGGCAAGAGGAAACTGCTCATCCACTGCTTCATCTGTCCTGATTCCCCCATTCATGAGTGTCCCAACAATCAGAATGGCCCAAGCATGCTTAAAGATAAAATGGGAGAGCAGGTACAAACAAGGGAAACTCCAGTAAACACAGTGTTTCAATATCCTGCTTGTCCTGTGGGCATCATCTTTTGGAGAGAATGGTTACACACCATCAGAAGGAAAGCTAGCTTTACCTTCAACTATGTGCATTTGACCATATGTATAACACATGACTGATGCCACACCAATGTCCAAAAAGTGTTTAAGGAAGCTAATTTCAACAGTGAAACTCAAGAAAAACTTAAACCAATTATTATCAGAGGTTCCAGGGATAGCGAATACAATTTCAACGATGCCTGGATAGACATTTCTTTCTTTTATTCCTCTACTTTACCTCCCCCGATACTCATACCCTTTTATCTCTTTCATATTATCCTGGGCCTTATTCTTCCTTTTCTCTTATGTTGTCTTTCTTTTGCTGTCTTTCTTGCTCTATTAGTTCCTATAGCAATTTTTTTTTTGTAGCAAGGGAATAATATGGAATGGCATTTTCATAATCGTGATTGAAAGCCTACTTTGATCATCTAGGATCTTGCCCCTCCATTAAACAATGAACTTGAAAAGTGGGTTTAGATGACTAAATAAGAATACTTCCATTTTCACTTTGAGTGACACATGACAACACAATTCATGTTTCTCCAAACTGGATTGGTTGATCTAAGTGAAGAGGTTATTGAATATGCTGCTCTTTACCTTTTCCAAACTCCACCTTTCCTAGGGCCAGATGGCCAGGGTAAGAGGGGAAATAGAGTTAGAGGGGAAATAGGCCATTTATGCCCAATTTCTTATTTGGCCGGGTTGTCTTTTCTGTTTTATGCTTCTCTTGTTCCTTGTTATATCCCCAACCATGCCATAACTTTCATTTTTCAATGTATTTTTTAAATTGAAGTTTGTGTTACTCATCATGAATTCTTGTACTGGACATAACTAGCCATGGAATGCCCATTCTCTCAAAAAGCAAGACAAATACAGAGAGGTTTGCCTTTTACTGAACATTTAGTTTGGTCCTCAACTTGGAACAGAGAGGATCTGTTCTAAATGGGCTCATGCACTCTTTGAGAGAATAAAGTTTCCCTTTGTAGCTCCCCAAGGACCCAAGATTTAAAACTTCAGTGTAGATTTTTAGGTGAGACTCAAGAGTCTGCCCATTGCTGTCCAGTTATAATATGGCTTAAAGCTTGTCCTAAGGCATTCATCTTACAGAAGCTGAAAGTTGCTCAATGGTCGCATTGAAAATGCTATTCACTTTAATGGGTACCCTCAAGACCCTATTCTAGTCATTGAGGTTTCTGTCCTCCAGCATCTTTTTTTAAAAGATTTATTTATTTATTTAAGAAATCAAGTGCAGGGGGAGGGGCACAGGGAGAGGGCGAGAGAGTCTCAAGCCAACTCCTCGCTGAGCTCAGAGTCCCTGATGTGGGACTCAATCTCAGGACCCTGAGATCATGATCTGAGCTGAAACCAAGAGTCAGACACTTAACTGACTGAGCCACCCAGGCACCCCTGTCCTCCCGCATCCTGATGATGTGACCTGAGTCAAGACTTGGATATCTCTTCTCTCTGTGGAGGAATTCCAGCCTTAATCAGGAACAGGAAACCCTATTCCTTTCTGGCAGTTTATTATTTCCATTCCAAGAAGGATGACTTACTCTTTACCTATCAAACCAAAACATGTTGGTACAAACCTTAGGACATATGTCCATATTTGAGGTCCTTGGGCTAATCCCAGGCTCTAGACTCTAATAATGAAGATGTCACTTCCCCTAGGAAGAAGTTCTGGGCCTTAAGTTTTGTTTTTGTTTTTTCATTTTTTAAAACCTTCAGAATGAGATATAGGGACCTCTAAAAAATTATCTTTTGGGTCTTTCTCTTTGTTGATTTTTTGGGGGGACTTGCAGAGAAATTGATCTCTTCAGAAAAAGAAGGTGCATTCATCTCTCCCTATTTCTTCCCCCTTGTCCTGAGGGATTATAAAACATCCTACAAGATTCTTTCATACTCATTCTTACCACAGTTTATTATATTCAGAGACATGGCATGAGCTTTTGAGGATTTTTGCTCCCATTTCTCCATGAAGGTCATGGGCCATTGTTTTAATAGCATTTGGCTCCAATTCTAGATTTGTTCTATACAAGAATTCCTAGAATCCTCAATGGAACCCCCACAAAGTTGTCAGCATGGATTTATTCCACAACATTCAGGTGCAGGAAGTGACATTTTCTCTAGATAGATCAGTTTTAATTGGGCTTTGAGCCTGACACCTGGCTAATAATAAATTTAATCTTAGTTGTGTTTGGGAGTCCCTTCTCTTCCCCAGGGTGATACAAGAATCTGAAGACTTGGATGGTACTTGGAAACAGGAAGGCAGACCTAGTCTTCACTTTATAATAGTCATCACAGAGTTGCTCAGTGTCCAGGGTCACATGGTCCATTTGAAGATGGATGACTTCATCTTTTCCATGCCAAGTGTGGTCCTGAGAGTATTTCTTGAAGGCCCAAACTCTGAGTTTTTAATCTGCTCAGCATCCAGTTACACTTCTTGGGGGTGCTGCAAAGGAGCAGGGTCTCTAGCACCTCAATATAAGGGAGCATTACTGGTCTAATGCTACTGTACCTGAGACACAAGGCTTTCCCATTCATTATAATCCACAGGCTGGACTTGATGCCTGAAAGTGGCTACCAGACCATTTGTAAAATGGGTTACTGAGAGAGAGGGCTAGTGTGTTGTTCTGCTCTCTGATGAAAGGTTTCCTTATCTGTAAAACAGAAGCACCTCTGAATGCAGGAGACCATGAATAGCAGCAGGACAAGATTGCCCAGCAATAGACTGAGGTTTATAGGAACCCTTGTTGGAGTCAGCTCGGGTCAAGGTGTTTCATGTTCCCTTCTTAGACTCTCAGCCATGGCTCCAGTTGTCTAATCAGAGGGCAAAGAGGAAGACATACAGTGCATCATGACCCCCTTTGCATTATGTGGCTGTGAGTGATTCATGAGTCCCAGCAGTGTGGGAGAAGAGCATTTGGGAATTTTTGTTTCATTCTCTTTTGTTTTCTTTTGTAAGGTTTGAATCAATCATACTCATTAGTTCATGCAGTGTATCATCCTTGGTCCATATAAGACTTTTTATTTCCACACCGCATTCCCATTAACCCCCTAAAGAAATGGAATGCTTATGATTCCCATTATTTGTTTAAATAATCCTTTAATCTCTCCCGTCAAATTTACCCACATTTGTTAGTATTATTGCAAGCACTCTGATGAACATCTTTCTGGCTGTGTCATTGTTTATATCCGTGATTGTTTCTTCAGGATATATTCCCAAAGGTAGGTATCATAAATTCCACTCACAGGAGTTAAATGGTTTCCTTTCTTTCTGTGGACTGACTTCTCTTTATTTGTCCCGCTCTGCGCAGCAGTGTAGAAGGACGGCTGCTCTGTTACCTTGGACACTGCTTTCCAGCTAGCGGTGAAAAGGAAGCACAGGGTGCTTTCTTCCTGGGACACAGAACACATTGAACCCATTTCTTTGACTTCTTCATCCTCTGTGACCAAAGGGCCCTGAATGCCAAGTCATTAAAAAAAGCTGTTTGGGGGCGCCTGGGTGGCTCAGTCGTTAAGGGTCTGCCTTCCGCTCAGGTCTTGATCCCAGGGTCCTTGGATCGAGCCCCACATCGGGCTCCCTGCTCAGCAGGGAGTCTGCTTCTCCCTCTCCCACTCCCCCTGCTTGTGTTCCCTCTTTCACTGTGTCTCTCTCTGTCAAATAAATGAATAAATCTTTGGGGAAAAAAAAAAAGAGCTGTTTGGCATTGCTGAACATAGAGTCTGCATGAAGTCATTTAGAAAATAGTTGGAGCTGGGACAGGAATTCAGTGACCCAGAGTTCTTACTGAGCACTCAGTTAGCTGAATAAATTGTCTGTCACCATTGGCAATATCAGCAAAATGCTGGGAAAATGGTCCTATGTCCTGGGAGGAGATAAAATCCAGTCTTCAAAGTGCAGATGAAGTAACAGGTACTAGGAGTAATGTGAACACAGCTTTGGTGAGGACAGTGAGGAAAGGGTTGGGGAAGGCTGCTTTTCTGACTTATAACGATGGATATTAAGAACTAGAAGGAGAGAAAAAAGGAGGTGTCTTTAGGTGTGGTTTGAGCATTTTATAAGCTTGAGAGCTTGGTAGTTGCCCATGACTGACCCGGAGAGAAAACAATATTCGTTGAGTACCTGCTCTGTCCCAGGAACTGTCAGGTCCTTGATCACATTTTATCCTCAACACATCTTTATGATGGGGGAGCTCCTATTATCTCTGTTGTATAGGTGAAGACGCTGAGGCTGTTAAGAATTCAGGAACCTCCAAAGTCATAGAGCTAGTAAATGATAGCAGAATCAGTATCCCAGCCTAGTCCTTGCTGGTTCCAGATTCTGTTCTCTAGGTAACTAACAGCTAAGAAAGAATTAAAGCTAAGTAAGTTTGAAAAGAAACAAAATTGTTTTTCTAGTGTGAGAGGCATGGTAGATATTACATATTTAAAAAGCAGCCTGGGAAACATAATTATCTGAAAGAAAGTATTTGTCTAAATATACATAAAGCCTCAGTAGTAAGCAAATGAGCATTGAGTAGAACAGGAAGCCCAGGAGGGCTTGTTGAAAGAAGTGACTAAAGTTGAGCAAACTGATGCTCTTGAGAGGTTAAAGTCCAAGTTCACTCAGCTCGTATGTTACAGACTTACAGCACAAAGGGACCACCTAAGGGTGATGGGCGAGACCACTTTCAGGAGGATGGACTGGAGGGGAGCCCTTTACAGTGTTCTTCATGGGAACACCAAAAGAAATCTCATTTCCTGTCTTTTCTTTAGGGTCTGTGATGATCTGAGCAAAAAGGAAAAGAATGAGACCGATGAGCTTCTTGAAGAGTGCATTATTGATCCTTCCCTCCGAGAACAACTTTCCATTCTCTCCCGCACCTTTGAGAATCAGAGGAGGCTGGTTCAGGCAAACAGCATGCTCTTCTTGAGTAACATTTTCACTATTGAGCCCCTGGTGAGCACATAAATAAAATCTGACTATACAGTAAACATAAGTGGGTGCGCAGGGCTTATTTTGATAAAAGTACTCACTCTGGGATTGATAATGAGTTCTGAGAGAATAAAGCTTTCAGCTGAAAGCCTCATATCAGTATGAGATAGTGACTGAAGGCTAACGGTAAGAATGCTCACAGGTCACATTCATAGGTCATGCATTCTACCCACCAATTGCTGTGTTAAACACATCTCATATGTGTTACTCAGTTTATCTCATTTGTATATATGTTATCTTACAACAACCTTATATCACCAGTTCTGCATTCTACAGATGAGGAAATTAAGACAGAAAAATTCGGTAACTTGGTCCAAGCCAAACAGTGTCCGCATTTAGAAATGTATCCCTGACCAGCCTGACTCTAGGGCAAGTTTTCTCAACCTCTGCACTGATGACCTCTAGAGCTAGATAATTCTTTGTCCTGTACATTGTAGGATGTTTAATAGCACCCCTGACCTTTAGCCACCGGTTGCTAATTGTGACAGCCCACAGTGTCTCCAGCCATTGTTACATGTTCCCCTCGTGGGCAAAATCACTTGGGTTGAGAACTGCTTTGTCCTTAATTCACTCAATAAAAAGTTACTGACTGTTTGTTCTATATTAGGGACTCCGTGTGTACAAGGCATGAGTGAACAAAACAGACATAGTCCTCGACCTCACTGGTGAGGGCTGGGCCAGACCTAAAACAGGGTTGGTCTGATTCCACAGACCCAACTCTTGACCACATTCCCTACTGCTTCAAAATGAAAGTAGCTAATGCCTTCTATATTTACTATGTGCTAGGCACTGTGCATGACCTTATCACCTAGCAAGCATAGAATGATGGGAGGGTAAAGATAGCAATAGAAGTTGAGAAAGCCTTGGGGTGCTTGGGTGGCTCAGTTGGTGAAGCGTCCAACTCTTGATTTTGGCTCAGGTCATGATCTCAGGATTGTGAGATCGAGCCCCACATCTGGCTCTGCATTGGGCTCCGTGCTGGGCATAGATCCTGCTTAAGATTCTCTCTCTCTCCCTCTGCCCCTCCCCCTCTGCTCTTGTGCATGCTAGCTCTCTCTCGCTCTCTCTCAAAAAAGAAGTAGTAGTAGTAGTAGTAGTCGTAATCGTAGTCGTAGTAGTAGTAGTAGAGAAAGCCCAAAGCTAATTGGAGCTGCTGGATTGTTACTATTCAAACCATTTGGAGAGAAGATATGGGCACATGGACATTATTAGAATGCAAGATCACTGGTGGGAAATGCCACTGACTTGTGGAGACCTGTTTTCCTTATGTCTGCACTTCCAAACTTTTTAAAGGATAGAAGATAGAAAGGGACTCCATAGAAAAATAAGTTTCACAAACAGGGGGTTCAATATTGTTTGAAAGGTTTCTTTGCTTTAAGATGTCTAAGTTTTTAATATGATAATGTGCATTATAATTTCCAAGAGAGAGCCTTCTCCTTGGAGACATGTTTTGGGACTATTGTTTTGCAGGACCTGCTGTGTGAATCTCTGGTGAAGACAGTCAGTATACTAGTTCAGATGTTGAGGTGATTATCATAGGCCAAATCAGAGAAGATTTCTTGGGATCAGAGCCTTGAATTAGGTCTTGCAGGACAGGGCTTTTGAAACACAAAATGAGGGATGTGTATGGCATGGATAATTCAAGGTTCCGGGAATGGATCAGTTAGCTTGAAGTAAAGGATTAATGTGGGATAATAAGGTTGGAGATAGGACTTGAGGCTAAATTTTCTCTCACCTCAGAAGACTGTCCAGGGCTCATTTGAGCAAAGGGATCTTCAGATATGATGGTTAAAGGTTAAAACAACATGAACATATAGTCTTGAGAGGATAGGACAGGTGCCTGTGATAATAGGTCAAGCCAGAAGATGTTAAAAAGTTTACGAAGGCATGATAAGTCCAAGTGAGCAAGGACTGAGTTGGACAGAGGCAGGGAGGAGCAATCAGTCATGGTAATCTTAGACACGCTGGTAAGGTCCAGAGTATAGACAGTCCAAAATTCTTCCCAACTGGTATGGGAGATCCAGGCTGATGACTACTGTCCTATTTGTCATAGCTTTCTGGGAATGAATGGCTCTGGGGTGGAAAACATTGGTGGTCAGGAGGAGGTGGGAGGCTCACAGATGAGTTTTGTACATTTTCAATTCAGGAAGTTGAAAGACTAGGGTTACCTCAGATTTCCTTCTCTTCATGAGCTCTTCCATAACTTGAAGCTTCCTACGGAGATGGGGGAGATACATGTGTGTTAAAATGTGGCATTTAATATGATTGCTTTTGAACTTTAGATAGGAACTGAATTGGGTGTTATTATCACAAGGCATCTTTTCACCATTAGGAAGAAAAATCTTTTAAAAATAAGAATATACAGGGGCGCCTGGGTGGCTCAGTTGGTTAAGTGACTGCCTTCGGCTCAGGTCATGATCCTGGAGTCCCGGGATCGAGTCCCGCATCGGGCTCCCTGCTTGGCAGGGAGCCTGCTTCTCCCTCTGACCCTCCCCCATCTCGTGCTCTCGCTCTCTGTCTCATTCTCTCTCTCAAATAAATAAATAAATAAAAATCTTTAAAAATAAATAAATAAATAAAAATAAGGATATACAGAAGTGGTATCTTTTAAATAAATGAGACTAATTTTGTATATATTGTGTGAAAAAATCACTGGAAACAGGAAGGGGATAATATTCACTTAGAGTGTAAGTGGTGTTTATGGCATCTGTAATGATTTTGTTTTTTCTGTACACTATTCTCTTTTCTTCTCATGGTATTCATTAGCCGGTTCTTGACAGTTTTTGCAAAATGAAAATGAAGGCATGAAACTTTCCTAGTGTCTCCTTAAAGTTATTCTAGTCAAAACAGCTGAACTCAGTGTCAGTAACAGTGAATTATTTATTAATGTAAAATCTCCCTTTTTCCCCTCCTTCAAGATCCTAATGGTTTTGTAGAAATGCAGTTCTTGAGAATGTAATATAATCTTACCTTGTAAATTAATTTGAAGCTATTTGATAGGGAAATTTTTGCCATTTTATTAGCTTCTTGATGGAAATGTGAGCTATATGCATTTTCTGCTGTTGAGATTTTGGTTTTCTGATACAAGTATTTAATTGCTACAGTAGTTTTGGATGAGAGAGCTGGGAAAAGACTTATAGAAGAGATGAGACCTGAACTGAATTTTGGAGGAAGGAAGATTTAAGTAAGTGGAAAGGAAGGAGAATATTTCTAGTTGGAGAAATTGTGAAAATAAAGTATTAAATAACAATGAATGGACTAGTTTTGCTGGGTCAGGCAGTCATGGAAGGATGGGAAGGCGAGTAGAGGAAGTCTGGGCTGCCTGACCAACCTGTTGAATTATAGACTGCAGGCTCCCACTTCCCACAGTGCACTTCTGCACATACTGGATCTGAGGGGGGTTAATGTGTATTCTTCGAAAAAAGGAAGTTCTGTGGTCAAATAAGTTTGAGAAATACTAGTTCAAGAGAAAATGATTCTCCAGGGGGTAGAGTGCAAGCAGTATTTCCCCATGACCACAGACCTGTTCTCCCACACAGCATCCCGAGCATATTGGAGACTCACTGTGGGGCTTGGAGCAGGTGCATGATGTGTACAGATGTTTTAGAAATATTAGCTTGGTAGACATGAGTGGATCAAATTGGAGGAGGGTGGATTGGGGCTGGGAGGGTGGTGCAGGTCAGGCAGGGGAACTGTGCTAATGCAGGAAGTACCAGGGAGACTGAACATCTCTGCTGGCAAGTTGAGGGTGATGTGTGAAGGTCACGCTGACCTGGATGGTCAGCCTGCTGATGGTTGGAAACCAAAGGAAGTGGCATATGTGAGAGATATTCAAAAGAAAGGTATTAAAGTGCTTTGTGATTGGTTGTTGAGGGTGTGACATGGTGACACATGTCTCCTCAGATCTGAACTAGAGTGGCTGGGAGAATTATGATGTCTTTGATGGAAATTACCATATCAGGAGTCTTGGGTTTAATTCCCGGCTTTGCCAATAGCATGTGTGACCTTAAACAAGCCATTTGATCTCTCTTGGCTTTGGTTGCCTTGTATACAAAATAAGGATGTTGAGGTAGGACACGTAGATGCTTTCTGACTCATTAATTTTGATTCTCCAATTTGGGAACAAACTCTGAGCTCCTTAAAGTCGAGTGCCTTATCCTTATCTGTGCCTCAGGCCTACCATAGTGCCAATAAATGGAGGATGGAAGGAAGGAATGGAAATCAGTTGCTGATCTTGAGTCTGGTTCTGAATACATTGAATTTGAGATGACAGTGGATGTCCAGAAAGTTTTGGAAATGCAGTATTAAATATGGAGGAGAGGAATCAGAAGTGGAAGCAAGATTTGTGAGTATTATATAGACATCTTCATTGAAGGCATGCAAAGAAGATGGAAATTCTAAGAGCAGAGCAAACTAGGACAATTGCAGAGGGCCCAAGACAGCCCCTAGATGCTCACCTCTGGGGACCCTGCAAAGAGAGGAGAGGCCGTAAATTCACAGAGAAGAATGGCTAAGGGGAGAAGCAGCCAGCTGGGGGCACAGCAGCATATCTTACACGTCTTTCTTCCCTGTTCTGGCAGGTTCATCACCATTTTCTCCTGAAGTTCTCTTCTGAATCTTGCTCATGTATTAGATCAGCTATGCCAAATGGCCACTATTTAATTTCTGACAGATGAGCTGTGCATCAGCAATTAGTTTTTTATTAGGATGTGATTCCTTTTATTTAGCTTCTTGATATGAGTTGAGTTCACAGGAGAAGCAGGGAAGATGAAAACCAAGCAGTGTTACCTACTGATCTAAAAATCAATCTCTAATGGATACCCTGTCCAAAAAAATAAAAGGCAGATGCAGGGGTTTAGAGACCACCTAGCTTTCTGGACTCTTCAGCCTCTGTGTCCACTGAGGAAGGACGTTGTCTCCAAACAAGGTAAACTTAAAAAGGAAAAAAAAAACCTATTACCTTAGGGTCTGGAAATCAATAAGAAATGATATGCTTATTTTCTCAGACCCACATCTAAATATCTTGGTGCTTCAACGCATCACCTAAAACCAAGTTTACGTTAACCCTTATTGTGTTCTGTGCATACTGAATGTTTTATGGGAACACTTCCTATTCTAGAGGCTCTTGTAATTTAAAGCAAGTAGATTTAGGATCCAGATCAGTCACTGTCCCTAAAATGCCCAGAAGTAGTGATGAGTTTGAATTTAATAAAATTTTATTAATTTGATAATGTGAGAAGTAGCTTAACTCAATGCTGACCCAAACTCTAGGTCTGCAAGTTCTTATTCTCTTCTACCACCTATTCACCACTTGGCCACTGGGTAGTTCCATTGTCTTGGCTCACTTTCTTCTCAATATGCTCATTGTATAACATTGCCATAGAGTCTGTTGTTCTAACCTTGAGTTATGCTGGAGCGTCGTGGGTACATACTGATATGGTCTCAGAATGCAGAGGTGGGAGTTCATCTTTTGAGAGACCCCAGAGGTGTTCACTGGTAGAGAAGGTAGACAGGGGTAGCCTGGGACCCAGAGTGACCATCGGGGCAGATACCGGACAGAGGTATGGAAGGATTTTTTTTTTCTTTTCTTGGTAATTTATTGATATTCTACTGGTAGGCCATGATTGTTGCTGTAGTCGTCAATACATGCAGTATATTATTACTATTTATATCAAATTCCTCATGTCAGTTCTTTTGATAATGTCTTGGAATATTAGCCTAAAATTTTCCATTTATGCCTTGCCTAGGGAAGGTACGGGGGTTCTGTAGAATACTGATTATTTCTCAGGCTATCTGCTTCTGTGTAGTTCTTTCCCCCACTTTAGAAAAAAAATGCAAAATTGAGTCTATTATGAATGTTTTGTGCCTTCCAGAAAATCAAGTGGAATTGACTACTTTCAGAAATATAATATTCTATTTTACTAGATGGACTCTGGCTATACAGAATTTTGACAGTCTCATTATGTTATATCCTCTGCTTAGGTCTCTTGGGTACCCTGAGTGAGAGAGATTCAGAGACAAAAACCACAAATCTGAGAACTGCGAGGCAGAAGAATATCTCAGGGCAAAAAGAGAATTAAGCTTTCAATTTCCATGGGTATCTGGGAGTCCTCTGAGAAATCACAGCACAGATGTGCTGGCCTTGTTTCTGGACTCTGGTACTTCTGGCTCAGGTCACACTTCTAAGATGCAGCAATTTTCTGAATGTTGAGTGCTTGATATTTTCTCAAAAACAACGGCCTGGGAATGTAAAGATGCCCAAACTGATCCTAACTGATTGCCTGACATCGGTAAACAGGGGAATACATTTCTACTTCTGTTAACAAATGTCTTTTCCATCAAAGAAAACTTCATCCAGTACCCCTAGCTTTAGCTTAATTTAACTAAGCCTCAAAAAGGGAGGGAAACTTGATCATTTCTTTATTACCATGTAAGTAATAGTAAACCATGCTTTGTTGTCACCTAAGCCTACAGAAAACATACGGTTCAGCAATTCAGACTGAAAGCACAGCTCAAATTTAGTTTGCCTTATTTTTCACAAATCGGCATAGCATGTAGGCTCAGCAGAACCAGGTTGGGTAGAAGCCTAGACAGCTACCAAAGAGGAAAGATCTAGCTCTTTACTGCAAACCCCTTCTACTTCTCGTACCATTAGTCATGAGTCACGTTGCAAACATGTGGGAGCTGACTCCTCGGAAATGAACACCAGAAGGGAGAAAGGAGGACAGGAATCTGCTGAGAGCAAACTGTCCTTGACAAGTCATAGCTCTTCTGTCAGTATGGTTTTCCATCCTTCAGCCTCCCTTTATTATTGTTCATCCTCTGCGATCCTTGTGCTCAGGCAAACCTTTTCCACTTGTGCTGGTACATCCACTGTTGTACTGGAGAGCCTTTGTAGGTGGAAGGAGGCCTGGGGGAAGTCTTAGAAATAGCAGAGCTCCTCATCGCTCATTAAATAAGTTAACAGCCTTCAGTGTTGAAAGAGACACGAATCTGTTCTCTCTAGAGAAGGGCATGAACATCACACACAACTGCCTCAGCTCCTAGAAAACCCCAGTGGAATTTTCATTGCATATGGGTTGGGGTATCTCGCTGAAGTCAGAACATACCTTTAGTGAAACTTGCTCTGACAGATGGCCAGATCTTAGACCCCTGTCTTAGAAACCTTACTGGTCATTATTTTGAGAATCAAAACTTTACTAAAATCACAGTGTCTTGCCCCAGGAATTACAGTGGAGTAGAAAAGTCCCTTGCATGTCATGTGTCAACTCAGTCTTTTCTCTCAATGATAATTGGGGTAGTTTACCTTCAGTATGTTAGCTTCCATTTTTTTGCCTTATGTCTCTTTGAGACAACTTCTACTTGCTGTAAGTGATGATAAAAGGAGCCATGATGTGTCTCATTGATTTGGAAGATTCTAGAAGAGCAATTGTAGGTGGTGAAGCAGATTATAGTTTCTCATCAGGGATTCTTTTTTTAATTGATTGATGGAAATTTGATTAAGAAGATATTTTTATTTCCCAAGAGAAATTTTAAATATTTTCCTTAAATATGATAACACAGCTGAAAATATTTGTTTATGTAGTCAGGAATTTTTCCATTTTGGTGGAACACGATGGAAGTCATCACACATTATACAGCTGCTCTTGAAATCATTTTTCACTGACCTTGTTCTTAACTGACTGCACCCTGACCCAACCAGGATAGCTTTATAAAGATCTTCCAATACATTTCTGAAGAGCTGCAACACACTAATGTTGGCTGTGTCATCCAAATGAGCCTCCTGTGAGTCACCTTCCAAGGTACCTGAACATATGAGCATATAGTGCCTCCTACTTCGTTCACCAGATGGGAACACCAGGTCATGCTGGCCTCATCTAAGCCTGATTATCCGCTGTAGTGTTTTTAGGTTTCTTCTGGCATTTTTCTTTTTATGATGTGAGAAAAGTGAGGACTGACCTTTTGTTATAATTGCAGGGGGGTTCAGGAAATTAAAGAAAAATATATTATAAAATCCCAGTTCTCCCACTTATGGTTGGTGTGGTCTTAGGTGAGATATTTAACTTCTGTTTGCTTGGTTGTCTCATCTTTAAAATGGGGATAATACTTCACAAGATTATAAAGTTTGAGGTGGATATTGTACATTACTACTTACCACAGTGCTGGGAACATGAGCTCTCGGTTAATGGTTGCCAATATTATGATTTAGAGTTAGATGTGATTCAGTCTCATAAGATGAGAGTGTATGATTAGAAAGTATAACATTTGAGTGGCAAACGTTTAGATCACTCTTCTAAATTTAAGTTGGGGATTAAAATGCAACAATGAATCGTGGATCGCCACATCAAAAACCAATGATGTATTGTATGGTGACTAACATAACATAATAAAATAAAATTTAAAACAAAATAAAATGCAACCATTTTGTTTGACAGATATAAGCATTATTTTCCAGATAAACCAAGTGAATTAAATTTATATGTAACTCTGTTCTTGCAGTTGGGTTCTGATTTTGCAAAATTTGCAAAAATAATCCTTCATTGGAAGGGAGGGAGTGAGGGATGAAGGAAGGGAGGAGGGAGGGAGATGGGTGATAGGTGGGAAGGAAGGTGATTTTTAAAATATCTTCTTTTTTATTTAAGGATTTTCAAGGGAGATTTTTAAAAGAGCCCCTTTAGTCATTGTCAATGTAAGTTTTTAAGAAGATGATTTTTTAAAAAAGGACACTTTTCTCATGATGGTATCAATCACCTGTTATGAACTAGTGGCAGTGTGTTCATAGACATCTTACAAAAAGTCTCGGAACTGAATCCGTCAAGTTACTTGGTTGGTTGTTCTTATTCCAGAAGGAAACATGAAGTTCCATTTCCAGAGATATTTAATATTTGAGTAAAAGCTGCAATATGAGAGTTCGCTTTAGACCTGAAAAGTTGATTCAAATTCAAAGTTCAATTTGAATTCAAAGTTGATTCCTTCTGGAAGATTCACTTGATCAATAAGTGAAATGCAGCTATGGATCTGAGGAAAAAAACAAAGCATTAAGACCAAGAAGGAAAATAATTACAACATAACTGAAGGCCATTTTCACAATTATTTTCAACAAACAACCTAATAGTCACTTACAGTTCATATCCTAGATACGCAGTCTCATTTGGAGCAGGAGAATAGACAGTGATGGGAGAGGGGTCATACATGGAAGGAATGTAGAACAGCAGGGGTTCTGTGCCATGGGGCTGCTTTCTGAGGACCGGGAAGAAAGGATATTGACGGCAGAGCAGCCAAGGAAAATTCTGAATGTTTTGGTTTTCAGAAAGAGACTTTAGAACTGCACAATAACAAAGGGAACATTCTTTTCAGAGACTTAAATGACATGGAAGTTAATTTCAGGAGGGTTGGAGAAGTGATGTGAAATGTTTCAGAGCTATGTAAGTAAAAAGTGGGGTCAGTTTAGGCTGATAGCCTGTTTCTGAGGTTTATTTTCTCTGACTTGCTAGAAAGGGCTATGTTGAGTTTTTGCTATAAAGAAATAGAAGTTATTTCACTTTTATTTTAATCACAACTGAAAAATAACTGTCCTTCTACATGTTCTTAACTCCTTCAAATGAAGGAGATTGAAAACATCCCTTTGTGAGAGGAAACTGAATGACCGCACTTCTGTCTTTATAGATGCACATAGTCCTCTTAATGTACATTACACCTGCGACAAGCCCAGGAGAGGGTTTTAGAATAGGATTTATCCTTGAATTTCCTCCCAGGGCTCAGTAAAAGCTGCAAGTTACTAACAGCTGTCTCAGACCCAGTAAAACCAATGCAGCCCAGGATAAGAAAGCACTGAGCCCACGGTCCCATTCACTCAGACTGAAAACCCTATGGACTCAGATTCCCTCACCAAGCAGAAGGGCTTCTCAGCCCCAGGAGCCTCCATATCAGACAATCCTCTTAGGGATGACATCAAAACACCAACACTCCCTCCTCTGGGGAGCTTCTGGTCACCTCTGGAGTGTGTCTTCCCACCATTTTCCAACCTACCAGTCCTGATAATCAGACTTCTGTGATGATGGGGTGTCCAGGAATGCTTCTGCGATAGAACTTAAGTGTGTTGTCTTCTTGTATGCATATGGACCTTGGATTTTCTTGCTGGGATAATGCTTTTGAAAGTGGTCTGGATGTCCTTCAACAGATGAATGGATAAAGAAGATGTGGTATATATATATACAATGGAATATTACTCAGCCATCAGAAAGGATGAATACCTACCATTTACATCAACATGGATGGAACTGGAGGGTATTATGCTAGGTGAAATAAATCAAGCAGAGAAAGACAATTATCATACGGTTTCACTAATAATGTGGAATATAAGGAATAGCGCAGAGGACCATAGGGGAAGGGAGGGAAAACTGAATGGGAAGAAATCAGAGAGGGAGACAAACCATGAGAGACTCTGGACTCCGGGAAACAAATTGAGGGTTGCAGAAGGGGGGGGTTGGGGGCTATGGGGTAACTGGATGATGGGCATTAGGGAGGGCATGTGTTGTGATGAACACTGGGTGTTATATGCAACTAATGAATTGTTGAATACTACATCAAAAGCTAATGATGTACTATATGTTGGCTAGTTGAACTTAAAAAAAAAGAATAGATTAAAAAAAGAAAGAAAGAAAAAAGTGGTCTGGCTCACCCCAAGCCATAAGATGCTTGAATTTTCCCACATGTACTGAGCTTATCTCATTTCCATTGTAGCCTTCTTAAGGACCACTTCCTCCTGTCCTGGTGAGACATTTCTTTTTTTTTTTTTTTTTTAAGATTTTATTCATTTATTTGACAGAGACAGAGATAGCGAGAGCAGGAACACAAGCAGAGGGAGTGTGAGAGGGAGAAACAGGCTTCCGGCCGAGCCCGCTGAAGGCAGATGTTTAGCGACTGAGCCGCTCAGGCGCCCCCTGGTGACACTTTTCTCGCATAGGTTTTCTCAGGATTCAAGGTAGCTCCTTTGGTCAGTCAGTTTGGATAGAAACAGGTTAGCTGTGTCCATTCTATACCCCCAAACAAAGCAGTGTCTAAACCCACCAGGGGAATACATTTGTCTGTTGGTTAGGAGGAAGCCCAGGTCTTCAACTGTTCTGAGATGGAATACCCACTGATGGACCCATGAATGGATGAGTCACCTTTTACACCTGACCTCTTTGCCCATTCTAGCCATGGGTGTTCCTAACATTCCTTGTCATTGGAACCCCCACAAATCCTAAAGGGGCCAGTATTTTCCATTTATCAGAAGGGAACAGGGACTGGTTTCAAGGTTTGGAAAAGTGCCACAGTGAAACACCTCAATACGTGAAAATGCTTAGGGCTTCCCTCTTCCCCGCATGCTCTCAGAGGCCCCTTTCAGCTCTAAATTTGTATGACTTTTGTGGTTCCAGTTGAGGAGAAAATGGCAGAAATAGGCTGCAAAGATGAATAGGCATCTGCTAAGAAGTACACAGTGTGCAAACTGAGTAGATACGACTGATTGGATAAATATGTTGAGAAATAGGAGCCACTTGTGGTTTAGGGCTGGGAATGAAGCAGTCCCTGAGCTCACAGGGCCCTCATCCTCGTGGGCTGATGGGGGCTATAAGAGCTCCCAGGACCCACAGGAGGCTCATGGTCCTCACTGCTGCTTCTGTGCTCTTTGTCATGTGAAGTCAGGGGACGCTGCACGGGGAAGTGCGCTGATCAGTCTGTTACCTTCATAAACAAACCCAAGTGGGCTCTAGTTTGCTATTTCCACCCTCTTGTTTGATGTCTGCATTTTAAACCATTTTGTTCTCTGAGTCTTTCCTCCAGCACTGTGTTCATTTCAGCCAGACTGGAGTGAATAGAATATGCATTGGGGATTGTCTGAAACCAGAGCCTAATTATTTACCAAGTTGTCTTAGTTTTCTGTTTAGCTAGTGGGAGCATTTAAAGATCTTTGGATGTGATTAACACTTATGCCATACTTGATCTATTAACAAAAACCTCTGAAAAATACACGCTTTTTCTCCCCCAATTTTTTCAGTACTTCATCTTATTCTTTCCAGGTAGCATAAAAATAACATCAATTATAGTAAACATTTATTGAGCTCTTACTAAGTACCAAGTGTGGGGCAAAGTATGTGACCTGCATGACCTTGTCAGACTTTGGGTGGGAAACCCTTTGAGGCAGGTACGACTAGCATCTCCTATTATAGCCCTTACAAGTTAATGAAGAGGCCTCAGGTTACTGGTTAATAGGAAAATATTTTTCAAGAAATATCTCAAGGGGATTTCCGTATGTGGCATGTTGTATTATAATTTTCAAAACTAATAAAGATTATGACTTTTGAGTGGCTTGCATTAAAACAGAAAATATCACACTGGATTAGAATCAGTGTTTGACCTGGTCATTGTTTTGCCTTGGGCCATTGTTATGTTTTCACAGAATTATAGTATTTCATTATGCTGTCACCTCAAGAGTAAGTTAGTCCATCTGGACGCTGTATATATATATATATATATATATATATATATATATACACACATATATATATATATGCAACACCTCTCACAAATATTTTTAAATATTTGTGTGCACATGTATCATCCCTCTAAGATGTGAGTTCCATGCGGTCTCAGACCACACCTTTCTTCATCTCTGTAGCCCAATGCTGGCCATCTGGTGGCATAAAATGAATGTCCATTGAATGCACAAATATTGAAACTGTTCTAAACATCCTAGTTTCCTTTAGTAACTATATATTCATGAACTCACTGAAATTTGAAGCTCATTTCCAAATTGTACCACCTCTTAACAAGTAGCATAAATTTACTATCTGTTGGGTAAAATAGTGCTTTCTTTTATTTGTTGTAAAAATATTTCCTTCAAGTTTCCTGAGGTTATAACATAATAGTAACATTTAAAAGCAGTGCCTTCTCTTCATCACATTGGTTTTCTTTTGTTTTTGTTTTTAAAGATTTTATTTATTTATTTAGAGATTGTGCAAGCGGAGGGGAGGGGCAGAGGGAGGAGGAGGGAGAGAATCTCAAGCAGACTCTGTGCTGAGCCATGACCCTGAGATCATGACCTGAGCCGAAATCAAGAGTCAGATGCTTAACCCACTGAGCCACCTGAGTGCCTCTTCATCACATTGTTTTTTAATGATTCTTTCATGGTTTTCAGGAAGGTGATGTCTGGCCTAATTCATCAGCTGAAATCACGGTGTACTTTAATCCTCTGGAAGCCCGGCTCTACCAGCAGACAGTTTACTGTGACATTTCAGGTAAAGACTTTCTCTATGTGGTAAACTCAGGTTACCAAGTGCCCAGAGCATCAAGTGGGGTATCTGTGTGTGTGTGTGTGTGTTCAGACTATAAGAAGTGCATGATATCAATAGAGGAATAATAGAGTCAAGTTATACACTTGTCATTTTTTTTTCTAGAACAGGTCAAACTTTGAAGTACATTACACTTGTGGTGCGGTCGGGGCAGGGTGGGGATGGGAAACCATGGATCTGGGTTTACTCTTGATTTTTAGAGCAGTAGGAATATTACTTGACACAAATTCTCAAAATTTTATTTTTTGTTCTTTTTATAGTATTTGGCTATTTAATTTTTTCATTTCTGAGTTTTTAATCAAAATAATGTATGCCAGGGAGGATGGGAAGACAGCCTGGCAGTGGCCAGAATCAGCATGTGGGATGTACAAATAGAGTGGCAACCTGGTAGCTTCAGAAGATTGGATACAGATAGAAGCATTAAACAAAAAAGTAATCAGGATAACAAGTGCCAATATTATTTTTCAGTCTTGGAGGAGGCAGATATATCTATCTATCTATCTATCTATCTATCTATATCCATATATGTACCTTAGAGAAAGGCTAAGATGAGTCTTTGGTATTGAAATGGAATTGGGGTTATCACTGTGAACCCATGGTTGTTGATATGCACAGATATAGAATGTATATGTAAATGTGTGTATATGTTTATGTATATTTCCTACCTATGACCATTGAGAGGTCCTGGCAGCTTTGAGATCCTAGTATCAATGAGAACACCTCATAACCAAAGCTTGGTTTCTGAACCCAATCTCTTCTAAGAGGGACTTTTTCCAGGGTTGAGGTGGGGAAAGAACAAGATGAGCCTGGAACATCCTTTCATGTCAGAAACTAAGGAAATGCTCAAAGAATGACAGGGATATGTCAAAATGATACAGAAGCCAGCAAAGGGACTCCCACTGACCAAATTTGGAACAAGTGAAGAATCAAGAAAATAATGATACTAATAGATTATAATCTGTTGAATAAATAGGAATCTATGAATCCACTAAGTAAAAATTTACTATTTGGCAATCATGGTAATAATCAGTGCAGGTGAAAAGCATTCTTTTTTTTAATTTTTTTTAAAGATTTTTTTTAAATTTATTTATTAGAGAGAGAGAGAGAGCATGAGAGGGGGGAAGGTCAGAGGGAGAAGCAGACTCCCCGCCGAGCAGGGAGCCCAATGTGGGAGTCGATCCTGGGACTCCAGGATCATGACCTGAGACGAAGGCAGTCGCTTAACCAACTGAGTCACCCAGGCGCCCCGGTAAAAAGCATTCTTACGCTTTAATGGGTCTCAAAATATCCTACCTCAAAATGCTTATTAATTATAAAGGGGCAAAATCTAACTTTACAGTGAAGAAATCTGGGAAATGTTATTTTAGTTAAGGCCAACAGTAATATGGCAGATCAACCTCATGGACTACTCACTAGGATATCATCAGAACACAGCATCTCTTCATTGATATCAGGGCCAAAATATCTAATGTGGGTCTAATTGTGGGGAAACATTAGACTAACCCAAATTGAAGAACAAAACAAAATTACCAGCCTGTAATCCTCAAAGACATCAAGCTCATGAAAGTCAATAAAAGACTGAAGAACTGTCCTAGATTGAGTGAGACTCAAGAGACATGACGTCTGGGTGTAACACGTGAGCCTGGACTGGATCCTTTGCTATAAAGCAGATTATTGGGTAAAGGGTGTATGGAATTCTTTGTACTACTCTGGAAGTTTTTCTGTGTTTAAAAAATGTCTCAGAATTCTTTTTTAAAATGCTGGTGCCAATAAATAAGTAAAAGAAGTAGATAATAAGATTAAAAATCTAACTAGTAGTCTTTTTCTCCAGTGTTACTTTCAAGAAGCACTTTTAGCTGTTTCTTGTGGTGGTAATTTTCCTTGCTAATTCTATGCTTATATTGATTGCTATTTGTTGATTTATCAGCTTGACATACTACATTTGAGTCCCCACTATGAAAGATGAAGATTTAGTTCACATATGATCTCACTGTCCCCTTGCTGGCCTTATTGAGTTATAATTTACATGCAGTGAAATTTGCCCTTTTTTGGTGTACAGTTCTGTGAACTTTGACAAACCTAAACAGTCATGTAACTGGACCCAAAATAAAGATACAGAATATCTCCATCACACCATAAAGTTCCCTCATTGCCACTTTGCAGGCAATCCCATTCCCCTACCTCAGCCCCTGGCAACCCAATTATTTTTATTATATTTTATTTTATGAGTTTTATTTATAGACTTAAATAATATACTTAAAACTATATTTTTTGTTCAATCAACTCTACAGTATCTCTTGACATGTAAGGATATTACCACCATTCCACCCTGTTTCTCTCTTACCTTCTGTGATTTGTTCTACTTTCGTATTGGAATGGCTGATAACCCTATTTAAGTTCTCTGATGTTGTTTTTTTTTTAAGATTTTATTCATTTATTTGACAGAGAGAGAAACAGCGAGAGAGGGAACACAAGCAGGGGGTGTGGGAGAGGGAGAAGCAGGCCTCCCGCTGAGCAGGGAGCCCGATGCGGGGCTCGATCTCAGGACCCTGGGATTATGACCTGAGCCGAAGGCAGACGCTTAACGACTGAGCCACCCAGGCGCCCCTGAATTGACTTTTTTGTACAGGTTTTGGGTTCCTCCTCCCACCCCGACCAATGTTTCTAATTCTTTATTTCTTCACTCTTGTCTAATTGTAGAATGTGTGCTCTTCTTTTCCTTGAAGACATTTTTCTCAGACCCTACCAGCTTCTCATTCTAAGTCAGATCCACCACCTCCTACACAGTTGTTACTCAGGAATTTTTAAAGTTTCCATGTGTGTTCCATTACATCTTTTTACTCTCACTTTGCTCAAGTAGCTTCCTCAGAAAGGGTCTATAGGAGGGAAACTTTGATCCTTGAATGCCTGATAATGTCTCATTCTGCCTCCATACTCACCTGATAGTTTAGCTGAAATTTCTAGGTTCACAGTAATTTCTCCTCAGAAGGTTAAAGACATTGTGCCAACTTGATGGTAAAAGTCCAGAAGTCTGAAGTCACCTAATTCACATTCCTTGATGGGTGGTCTGTTATTTCTCTCTCAATACTTTCTAGAGTTTTCTTTTTGTACTTGAGGTCTGAAATGTCATGAAGCCATGTCCAAGAGTGAGTTTTCTAATTCATCCTCCACAGCTTTCTGTGGGCCATTAAGAGTCTGCTTACTCATGTGTTACTTCAGCTCTGGGAAATTGTATTTTTTTGTGTGTACTTTCCTCCATTATTTTTCATTTTATTCTTCTGGAAATCTTAACAGTCTGATGTTAGACCTACAGGATTGATCATCTGTTCTCAAAGAACCAGATTTTAATCAAACATGAGTAATAAATGACATTAAATGCCATTTAATGCTATTAAATAAAGAGAAATATTTATTTGTTAGAAAATTCCAAGGTAGCAAGTATCATGCAGTCATAGGGATCCTTCCAATGCCTTCTGGTCCATGGTTGTCCTTTGTTTATAAGAATGAGAAAATGGGTTGAATTTTCAGAGTAGTTAGTGCTACTCACCTCTGCTGGGTAATGTGTGGGTCTCCCAGGATTTACAGCTGTGGTGGCTATTTTAATAATAAAATATTAAATGGTGAGAGAGAGTAGTAAGAGTGCATGATCACTAGTAGCTTCAAGTGCAAAAATCCCACTATTCTGCCCTACCTAGCATAGTCACTTTTCTCTGTGTATCAAGGGATCAAGCAGTCTAAGAACAGTGCAGAAAGATGGGCTGCGTAAGTCAAGACTATGCTGCCCTCCTCCTCCTCCAAGTATGTGTGTCCCTTTCTGACGATGTTTCCCTCATCTTCCCTGAAAGTAACTGCCACTTTGATTTTTATGATAGTTATTTTTTTGATTTGTTTTCAGGTATAAGTTAACTGCCTATGTGTTCATGTCTAAGCAAAATAGTATAGTTTTGCTGGTTTAAAAATTTATATATTGAAATTATACTCTATGCCTTATGCTGTTAGCACTGGGAAGATAAAGCCACTCAGTAAACATTGATTAAATGGATGCAAATAAGTGAACAGATGAATGAATGAGTGAATGAATCCTAGTTTGATCTGGTCTCTTCCTTGCCCATGAATGCAGGATTCTCAAGATGGCCCCAGAATGAATGCAGGATGGACTAGGAGTTTCAGGATTGACAAAAATCTGTTTTCACACTTCACGCCAGCATCATCTGCCCCAGACTTCTTAATGGGTCTGGAAGAAATGTTGGTACAGCAGTGTTCAGACACAGGCTGGAAATGCTCCGGTGGCCCCACGCCACAGGTGGTGGGACCTCCCTCCCATCTATGACTCCCCGGGATGTCGTGCTTGGTCATGTTCCAGGGGGTTGGCTGCTCTCCAGGAGGTTCCCAAACATTAGACATAACTAGTTGTATTCAGCTATTGTTTTGTTTGCAGTTCTGAATCCTGCCACAGAATTCACATCCTGGATAAACTGAATAGTATAATTTTCCATCTGCATGACATTCTTCTTTATTTTGTTAGTGGTTTATTAAAAGACATGATTGCCAGAGAAGGGTTTTGTTTACATTGTAATTCCATATTATCTTCCTTGTAAATTCCATGTAATTCCATGTCTTTTCAAGGGCTGGTGATGATTCCTTAGTATTATCTTCAAAGAGTTGGTAAAACCTCCTGGTTTTAGGTCACTAAGAAATGCTTCTTAGGCAGATAGAAAAAGCCCTTTCCCTTGTTTTGTTTTGTTTTGCTTTGTTTTTTAATATACTTTGAGCATATAGAAGCAAATACATATAGCTATGCTTCCCCCTCATGCCTTTTTTACATAAATGATAGCATACTTTACACAGTGATTCTGACACTACTTTTTAAATATTTCTTTTTTTTGTTTTTTTTTTTTTAAGATTTTTATTTATTTGCGAGAGAGAGAATGAGAGACAGAGAGCATGAGAGGGAGGAGGGTCAGAGGGAGAAGCAGACTCCCTGCTGAGCAGGGAGCCTGATGTGGGACTCGATCCCGGGACTCCAGGATCATGACCTGGGCCGAAGGCAGTCGCCTAACCAACTGAGCCACCCAGGCGCCCCTTTTTAAATATTTCTTGCAGATTATTCCATTAACACTAAATAAAAAGTCATTCTTTTTCATGGTCATATAGGAATCCTTTGTATTTATATACTGTAGTTTAATTTTTAACCATTTGTCACTAAGAAATAGGACATAGATCCACAAATGTACATAAAATATACTGTGGTGGGTAGAATAACAGCTTCCCAAGGATGTCCATGCCCTAAACCCCAGAACCTATGAATATATTACCATGCATGTGTTACATTACCTGACAAAAGGAAATTAGGGCAGAAAATGGAAATTTAGGTTATTAAAGAACTGACCTTAACATAGGGAGATTAACCTGGATTATGTGAGTGGCTCAGTAGATAATCACAAGGGTCCTTAAATGTCAAAGAGGGAGACACTAGAATCAGTCTCAGTGTCACAATGATATGATACGAGAAAGACTGAACCAGCCATTTCTGGCTTTGAAGAGAAAGGGCTGAGGCATGTGGTCAGCCTCTAGAAGCTGGAAAAAACAAGAAAATGGGTTTTCCCCCAGAGCCTCCAGAAGGAAATGCAGCTCTGACAGCACCTTGATTTTAGTCCAGTGAGACCCATCTTAGATTTCTGACCTCTATAATTTTTAAGATAATAAATGTATAGGTTAGGCATTTAGTTCATGGTGACCTGGCTCAGCAGCAACAGGGAACTAATACACATACATATATATTGTAATTACAAGACAAATATTATGTAACTGCTACCAAGATCCATAATAGAACATTTCCAGCCCTGAGAAGGCCCCTGTGTGTCCTTCCCAGTCACATTCCCCTCATCCGAACCTCCCCCTGAAATAATCACCATTCTGTCCTTGATGGTCATTATTTCATTGCTTCCATTTATAGTTTTTACCCCAGCGTATGTGCACATAATGCAATTTGGTACTGCCTGTTTTTGAAACATACATAATTGGAATCGATCTGCATGTCTCATCCATGTTGTTGCTTATAGCCCTGGTTGTATTTCACTTCCATTGTTGTATAGTGTTCCATCCTGGGAATATAGGTTCAGAGACAGGAAGTAGCAGGAAAGGCCGGTGTCACTGGTCTTGAAGGAGGCCTCCTGACACACATGAAATTTAACCCACATCTTCAGCTGGAACTTTTTTTTCTTTTGAAAGCTTTTATATCTAGGCACCGTGAGTACAAAGATGTACAAAACCAGAATTCCTGTCCTCAGAAAGCATAGCAGTGAGTGGAGGAAACTGACAAATAAACCAACAATTATATTGCAGTGCTATCCAGTGAATGAGTGCGTAATAGAAGAGGGTACGGGACACATAGCTCAGTCTGGGGTTTTCAGGGAAGGTTCCCCGGTGAAAGTGACCCTTTTGAAGTGTTCATTAGTCAAGTAAAAAAGGCTGTGGAGCTGGGAACCCTTTGTGCAAGTAGATGGCAAGAGCATAAAATGGCAAAGAATTTCAAATTCTTAGCCTGTGGCTGCCGGAGAGACAGAGACAGACTGGGAGGGGAGAGGTGGGGGCAGGAGATGGAGCTGGAGGCTGGAGGAGTAGGTAGCTCAGGGAAGGGCTGCCTTAACTGCTGGACTAAGAACCTTGGAATTCCTCCTGACTGCCCTGGGGAATCAGGGAAGGGCTCTAAGCAAGGGAGGGACCTGCTTGGATCTGAACACAGGAAATATAACATCACTAAAAATCTTTTTGGTTCATCTGAAACTGAAATTTTTTCTTCATTGCAATTTTCAGATTTTCTTAGAAGTAGTGAAACTGTATGTTAGATATTTATAAAGACTTGCTGATGGTCTGCTCTGTGGCTTGAAACGGACTTTTTATCTATCTTGACTTTCCAATGTAATGTGGAAATTCCTAATCTAATCATGAAGATTACCTTAAAAAAAAACAAAAAACTCAACGGGAAACCGCACATATTTGGTTTGGATCACCATATGGGAACTTCAAAGGAAGCAACACTTTCTGATTTAAACTGTGAAATATATTGCTAGATAACATCGTTAGTGGGTGCTTCAGAGTCAAATGTGAAAAAGCAGCATGGTAGAAAGGATACCAGATGTACCTGCTTCCTTTCAGGACCCAATTAAAATGAAACTAGAGTGTCCATTTTCATTCTGTCCATCAGAAGTAGCATCTGAATTGTTAGCACAATTTAGAGCTTTTGATCTTTATCCCAGTTGCACTAAAGAAGGGACACTCAGGAGAGAGAAATGTTGAAAACATTTTTGAGTTTTCAGAGTAATAAGTGAGTAATGGTCTACATATTTGTAGGGTTTCTTTCTCAAAACTCATCAGACTGCCACCTAATAATAATATAAGGTTTCTTAGTCCTATGAATAAGAAATTATTTTCTTGATCAACTACACTATTTAAGTTATATGTTCAATTATCAAATATTTCAAACATAAAGAACACAGGGAATAATATCTAAGTATCTATGTATGCATACCCAGGTTTAGGAAAACTTGAACAAATGGAAAGGTCTGTTGATGTTTTTGGTCAGGAAGATCAACATCATAAATAGGTCAGTTCTCCTTGTAAATATAATGTGATCCCAATGGTAATATCAAGGTTTTTTCTTTTTTTTAAATTAGGTGGATTCCAAAGTTCTTATGGAGGAAATAAATGAACTAGAATTGCTTAGAAAATTCAGAAAAACAAGAATAATGTGGGAGGACTGGCCCCACCATATGTTAAAACTTATTTAAAAGCTATAATAAGTACAATTGGATGGTTCTGGAACATGAAAAGAAAGTAGCTATTGAATCAATATTCATTCTTTTCATCCTTAACTGATCAGCAGCAGCAGCAGAAGCAGCATGCCCTAATCCCCTAAGCCCTCCCCAAACCCCATTTCCCAATGTCCTTGGTATGTGAGCTTCTGCCTAAACCCTAATTTATTTAAGCTACTTTGTTCATCTTTTGCTGTATAACAGACCACCCTAAATTTAGTGGCTTAACACAACCAGCAGCCATTTATTTTGCTCACAGATCTGTAGTTTGGTCAAGATTCCTCAAGGACAACTCCTCTTTGCTCTACCTGGGGACAGTTGGACAGGCCAGAAGGTGAAGGCTGGTATCATTTTAGAGCTCACCCACCTACATGTCTAGCAGTTAATTGTGGCTGTTGGCAGGGACCTCACCAGGTTCTGCTTGCTGGAACCCCTATCCATGGCCTCTCCATGAGGCTGCTTGCTTCCGCATTGCATGGACAAGGGACCAGATTGTTGATGTGGAAATCTAGTGCAGTCCGATTGCTATTTCTTGAAGTTACCTGTCTTCTGTATCAGACTGATATCCAGAATTACTTTATGCTTTGATGTTCTACAGTTTCATTGTGATGGATTTGCCATGTTTATTCTCCTTAGGTACTTGATCTGCTTCTTCAGTCTAAGCATCTTCCTCACTCCTGGGATTTCTCAGCATTTATCTCTTCAAATTTTTTTCTCTCATAATCTCAGGTTTCTCCTGGAAATTCTTTCAGATATATGTCTTTCCCATGGAGTCACCATGTCTTCTAACCTCTTCTTTACATTTTTTATTTCTTTCTTTCTCTTTGATACATCCTGGGTATTTTTCTAAGATCTTTCTCTCAGTTGGCTAATTCTTTAGCTTTTTCTACTCTTTGGTATTCATCTATTCAGTTTTTAATTCTATCAACTTGGTTTTTCAGTTTTAGAAGTTCTGTATGATTTTAATACTTTCATTTTTTTCTCCTTCACTATGGTTTCTATTTCTTTATTTGCCTCTTGGAAAATTTTAAGAATACAATGTCAGAGTTTCTTTAAGAGTTTTCTATTATCTCAAACCCTTTCCTCATACTGGATTGTTTCTTCAGATGGCTTGAAATGTTTGTATTGTAAGCCCATCTTTAGTACGTTTGTGGACTGAATATTTGTGTTCTCCCAAAATTCATATGTTGAAACTTAATCCTCCATGTGATGTTTTTGGGAGGTGGGGGATCTTTGGAGGGTGATTAGGTAGTGAGGGCAGAGCCCTCATGGATGGGATTAGTGTCCTTATAAAGGAGACCCCAGAGCACTCCCTCACTCCTTCCTCCATGGGAGGACAGAGAGAGAAGATGGCTCTCACCAGACACTGAATCTGCTGCACCTTGATCTTGGACTCTCCAGCTTCCAGAACTGTGAAAAATAAACATTTGTTGTTTAAGCCACCCAGTGTCTGGTATTTCTGTTAGAGAAGCCCAAACAGACTAAGACAGCATGGGAGTATTCCTTCAGAGCAGTTTTTCAGGATCCTACAACTATTGTTTTCTCAGCTTCTGACTCTTTCACCTATCATATAGGGTAAATTTGGATCCCATATCTGTACCTGGGACTTCGATTCCTCATAGGAACCTCTTTCCCCTATTGAGAGATCTAGGTAGAGGACAATTTTCGTAACTACTTCCCTAGACCAATAGATAGAATTTTTCTTCTTGTTTCCTTTCCAGAAAAGGTATCCTTTCCAAGGTCCTGGATTCATTCAAGGATCTAAGTTCAGTTCCTTATTCCCGGAGAGGAGCAAAGCCAAATGTCCACTTTTTGTGTTAAAACTGAAGCCACTAGGGGCGCCTGGGTGGTTCAGATGGTTAAGCGTCAGCTCAGGTCGTGATCCCAGGGTCCTGGGATTGAACCCCGCATCGGGCTCCCTGCTTGGTGGGGAGTCTGCTTCTGCCTCTCCCTCTACTCTTCCCCCTGATTGTGCTCTCTTGCTCTCTCTGTCAAATAAATAAATAAAATCTTAAAAAAAAAAAAGAACACTGAAGCCAGTAGACCATAGGACCTGTATGATGAACTTTACAAATCTCCAAATTCCCTTGTCATTTCTGTCACCTGGTATTTTCCTTTCTTCCTTTTGAACTTGGGTAAGTATTAAAAATACATATTTGTCATATTTTTAATAAGCTTTTTTTTATTTGAAATGGAGGAATGGACTGAGTCTGCTCACTCTGCCATGTTTCAGAAGTTAACATAGTTAACAGTGTTCATGTTTCTTGAGATAACATCCCTAGAGAATCTGCATAGACTTACTCTGCTGATCATTAACAATGGAGATTCTTGGGTTTCATCTATGTTTTATTGCATCAAAATCTGTGGAGGTTGTGCTAGAGAATATCTGTTTTAAATGAAGGCTAAAAAGTGTGTGGCAAGGTTACAGGATACAAGATCCATATAGAGAGAATCAATTGTGTTTCTATACATTGAATAATGGGAAATTGACATTAAAAAAAACACTGGGGAGGGTGTCTACTATGGTGAGCGCTGTGAATTCTGTAAGACTGATGAATCACAGACCTGTACCCCTGAAACAAATAATACATTATATGTTAATTAAAAAATTATAAATAAATAAATAAAACAATAGGGGCGCCTGGGTGGCTCAGTCATTGGGCGTCTGCCTTCGGCTCAGGTCATGATCCTGGGGTCCTGGGATGGAGCCTCGCCTCAGGCTCCCTGCTCTACGGGAAGCCTGCTTCTCCCTCTCCCACTCCCTCTGCTTGTGTTCCCTCTCTCGCTGTGTCTCTCTCTGTCAAATAAATAAAATCTTTTAAAAATAAAACAATTTAAAAAATCATTTACAATAGTATTAAGAAATCCTAAATACTTAGAGATAAATTTGACAAGAGATGTGTAAGACCTGTACACTGAAAACCACAAAACATTGCTGAGAGAAATTAAAGACCTAAATAAATGGAGAACTATACCTTGTTAAAAAGTGGGTAAGTTCAATATCATTAAGATGTTATTTCTTCCTCACATTTATCTATAGATTCATTGCAATCCAAACAGAAATTCTAACTGCTGTGTGTGTGTGTGTGTGTGTGTGTGTGTGTGTGTGTGTAGGAATTGACAGGCTGATTCTAAAATTCAGATGGAAATGCAAAGAGTCTAGAATAGCCAAAACAACTTTGGAAAAGAACAAAACTGGAAGGCTACTACTACCTGATTTCAAGACAGTTTTTAAGCTACAGTAATGAAGATAATCTTGGATAATCTCCCCACCTCAGAAATCTTAACTTAATCACATATTTTGCCATATAAGGTAATATTTACTCTTTTGCCATATAGGGTAATATTTACAGGAATTAGGACACCGACCATCTTTGGGCACCATTATTCAGTCTACCACAGATCCTATGCAGTTGCCCAGTTGTTTGGACTCCATACAGTCTAGTCCATCTTCCCGTATTGACATTCAGCACCTGTTCTGTCATAAATTAAATTCATGTATATGTGTACATTTATTCTGAGTCCTGTATTGTTTCCTTAGTCATTTTGCACCTTTTGCCCCAATACCACATTATCTTAATTACAGTAGCTTTATAATAGATCTTAATATATCAGAGGGCAAATCATTCTCATTTATTCTTTTTAAAGAATGTCTTGCTTATTATTGGCCCTTTGATTTTACATTTAAATTTTATAATCAACCTGTCAAAATCCACCAGATTCTGCCTGCCAGCATTTTGTTTTAACAGAACATTGAAATTATAGATACAGATCAGTTGGAGGAAAATTGACAATTTTATGACATCGAGTCTTCCTTTTCAAGAACATATCCTAGTTCTCCATTATTTAGATCTTCGTTAATATCTTTCAATAAAGTTTTATGATTTTCCCCTTGAAGATCTTAAGTATATATTGATTTATTTCTAGGTACTTTATGTTTTTGTTGCTATTACAAATAGTGTCTTAAAAATTAATTTTTTCTGATTGTTGTAGTATGTAGAAATGCAGTTGACTTTTGCGTATTGATTTGGTAACCATCATTATAATATAACTCTTATTAATTTTAAAAAATTATTTATAGATTCTTTAGGATTTTCCAGGTAGACAGTCCCAAAATATGTGAATAATGGCAGTTTGTTCTTCCTCTTTATACTTTTCCCCCTCTTCTTTCTTGTCTTACTGCAAAGGAATGGAGCTCAAGTATAATATTGGACATCTAAGATAGCGGGCAGATTTTTGAAAGCCCTTAGTTATATTTCCTGGAATTTAATGCAATGTGATCTCTTGCATTCAAGGACTTCAGGGCTGTTAAAGGGGGTTCTATAGTACATCTCTCTGCTGCTTGTGTGAAACCAAGACACTGTAATCAGAGATGGGAAACTTCCCTATTTCAAAAAACATTTTAATATTTTGCTCTTCTTTTTTTTTTTTAAGATTATTTATTTATTTATTTATTTGACAGAGGGAGAGAGACAGCGAGAGAGGGATCACAAGCAGGGGGAGTGGGAGAGGGAGAAGCAGGCTTCCCGCTGAGCTGGGAGCCCAATGCGGGGCTCGATCCCAGGACCCTGGGATCATGACTTGAGCCGAAGGCAGACGCTTAACCGACTGAGCCACCCAGGCGCCCCTAATATTTTGCTCTTCTAACAAGGAATCTGTCATTAGAGCTTACTTCAGTAAGCTCTTTTGCCAAGACAAGAAAAATCCCTGCTTCATAAATCTTGCAGAAAAGTAGCGTTTGTAATGCAACCTTAAAATCTAGACTAACTCTCACAAAAGCAAGGCTGGTTATCTCTTGTATTCCCATTCTATCCTGGCTAGCTACAAATAAGACAGTCTCCTTTGAAGTAATTAATAATTCCCAAAGAAACATTGGCTCACTGCTTTATTACAACACATCTCCTTTTTATTATTATTATTATATTAAGGAAGGCAGTCAGGGTAACAGATGGGGAAAGCTTTAAGCGTGACAGTTATAAATAGTCTTGCGTTTATTCCACAATATATTTGCAATTCTCTTTCTTTGCCATTCTGGAAGTTGGATCCCTGTCAAAATACTTTCCTCCTGACCAAGGAATACAAATCATTGCCAATAGAACTCTAAAATAATGGAGTAAGTTGATGATGTTCTCTGAAAATTTTACTTCTATATTAGAGGATTGTCAACACAAACACCTGATCTTCAGAGGGACCTCTTTTCCAGGGATCAGATGGATTGGGGGAACCCTTTGAATGAATCAGCTGTCCCAAATATTGCTAAGATTGCTCTTGTTTCTTATAATCACAATAATACTTGCCTAATGACCACTGTGTTGCCAAGCACTAGAGGGGGACACAGAGACAGTTACTCCTGACTTTAAAAAGACAGGCATAGGGGCGCCTGGGTGGCTCAGTTGGTTAGGCGACTGCCTTCGGCCCAGGTCATGATCCTGGAGTCCCGGGATCGAGTCCCACAACCCGCTCCCTGCTCAGCGGGGGGTCTGCTTCTCCCTCTGACCCTCTTCCCTCTCGTGCTCTC
>NC_138384.1:12299900-12320296 GCF_054177405.1 Leptonychotes weddellii | reverse complement strand
ACAAATAAAATCTTTAAAAAAAAATACAGAAGTTGGGGCGCCTGGGGGGCTTAGTCGTTAAGCGTCTGCCTTCGGCTCAGGTCATGATCCCAGGGTCCTGGGATCGAGCCCCACATCGGGCTCCCTGCTCGGCAGGAAGCCTGCTTCTCCCTCTCCCACTCCCCCTGCTTGTGTTCCCTCTCTCGCTGTGTCTCTCTCTGTCAAATAAATAAAATCTTTAAAAAGAAAAAAAAATACAGAAGTTAAATAGCAACAAAAGACTGGAACATAAAGTGCCACAAGGCATTATAATGATAATAATATAAGTTAGAAATATGATTTGGTTGTTCAAAGTACATTTGCTGTTATACTAAATTATACATCTGGGATCCCTGGGTGGCTCAGTCAGTTAAGCGTCTGCCTGCGGCTCAGATCAGGATCCCAGGGTCCTGGGATCAAGCCCCACATCAGGCTCCTTGCCCGGCAGGGAGCCTGCTTCTCCCTTTCACTCTGCCTGTCACTCCCCCTGCTTGTGCTCTCTCTCTCTCCCTCTCTAACAAATAAATAAATAAAATCTTTAAAAAATAAAGATTACATCCAACAGAACATCAAAGTTTTTTTTAATGTTCAACTGTTACACACAGAGCAAATATATTATTTTTGCTTAAAGAACTTTAAGTGGTGTAAATTTAAGGATAACCTATCAAATTATCAAAGATTTTCAAAAATGACAACATCCCCACTGTCAGGGAGGGTGTGGAGAAATAGAAATCTTTAAATACTGTTGGTGTTTGTGTGCAAATTCCTACAGCCATTCCGGAGGGCAATATGGCTATAGCTATCAAAATGTCTAATGTGCATCTCTTGGTTCTAGCAATTCTATTTCCATTAATGGTGGGCTAGACAATTTGGATTCTCTCCACCCCACCCCCCCTTCTCCTCTAAAAGCAACTAGAGGAGCAAGGCAAAATTTTTTCAAAGCCTTTTTGAGAACTACAGAACAGTGAAGAATTATAGAGCCAAGATCCAAGAGAAGAAGGAAACCAAGACAATCAGACTGTGGGGGCCACTTTATCCTTAGCAGTACCACCTTTTTGGTAGATTCTACAGAGAAAATGAAAAGTTAAGTAGAGTTAGGGAAGAAACATAGAAGTTCATGGGATGCCTAAGGAGAAAGGGCTCTAGTAACCTTCTAAACTTTAGGATGAGACCTAGTGAAGTAAGGACTGGAAATGCACTGATCCTCACAATGACTGAAGCTCAGCTTTGGCTTCTTTTTCAGTTATCAATTTGATTACAACAGTTCCTCTTCACTGGGGTTCCAGGAGATAATATCGAATTTTCTAAGGCATCATTTATGTATGAGGAATTAACGTCTCCTTTATATCTAGGATAGTACTAGCTATATACCCTTCTTGGGAAAATTGAGAAGATAGTCACTCAAATGACTTGGTACAGGGCTTAATTCTCTCCCAGAATCTTAGCTGAGAGTGGTAAGATTAGGGAATCCTAATGCCCTCTAGTCATCAGCCAGAAGCTAGAGGAAGATGATGTCTTCTCAGGGCTTCAAATGACCACTCCACATTTTATATACACTGACCAGCACTCAGTCAAAAATGACCATGCACATGAGGAGACAACACAGTCTGATAGAACACCACAATAAACAATAGAAACTCCATAGAGAGCCAGAAAATAGAATTGACAGATTTTTTTAAATGTTAAAAAGATTTTCTGTGTTCTTTATTTTTTAAATTTTATTATGTTATGTTAATCACCATACAGAACATCATTAGTTTCTGATGGAGTGTTCCTTGATTCAGTGTTCTTTAAAAAAAAGATTGAGCAGAGGCCTGGGAACTCTAAAAAAATCTAATGGGAAGTCTGGAACTGAAAAGTTATAATGACAAATTAAGAACTTAGTAGAACTGAATAGCCTCTTGTATGGCCAGAGATAAATCTTATAAACTGGAAATTAAACAGATCTAAAGAAAATACCCATACTGAAGCATACAGAGATAAAATATAGAAAAGAGCATCAGAGCCGAACAGGATGTAGCAAAAGTTTATCTATCCGGATAGAAAGAAGTGAGAAAATGGAGCAAGGCAATATTTGCAAACACAATGAACATTTTCCAAAAACTGATGAGTGGCATTCATCTACGTATTCAAGAACTGCTACAAAGCCCAGGAACAATACATGCAAACCACACCTGGGAACATCATAGTAAAACTGCTGAAAACCAAAACCAAAAAGAAAATCTTAATGCAGTCAGAGAAAAAGACATATTACCTCAACTGAGCAATAAGACAATAAGCTGACTTCTCAATAGAAACACTGGAAGACAAGAAACAATAGAATATCTTCAAGGTGCTTGAAGAAAATGTAGGAAAATTGTTCATAAGTGCATTCAAGGATATTAATTACATTGTAATTTGTTGAATGAAAAGTTGGAAGCCTTTCTCCCTCTGCCCCTCCTCCCTGCTTGCTCGCTCTCAAATAAATAAATAAAATCTTAAAAAAAAAAAATTTGGAAGCCACTTAAATATCCAACAAGAGGGACTGGTTAAAAATACTTACCCCATCTTCAGGTGATGGTATGTAAAAAATGTTGCAGGTATATTGTTAAGTGAAAAAAAAAAAGCAGGTTACAAAATAATATATAGCATATGCTCTCATTTATATTAAACTTAATATAGTATTTACTATTTAAATACGATTTTATGTAGTATTTTAGTATTTAAATATGATAAAGTATGGAAGGATAGGCACCAAAATACTAATAGTGATCTTTGGGTAATAGAATTATGTGAGAATTTTCCACTTTTTTTATAATATTTTTATAATGACCATGTATTATCAAATGAAGATATCCCATTTTTAAAAAGAAAATGAAACCAATCGATACTTGAAAGGTTGTGTTCTCTGTTCACCCTGGGTCCACTGTGGATGTGCAATCGTGGATATTATTTAGTGGATCCCATTACCTCTACTGAAAGAAAGTCTGCAAAGTAAGGGTCAGGTAAGACTCCTAGACTCAGATCCCTTAATATGCTGATCTTCCTAAATCTAGGGAAAATCAGTGAGAACAATGTCCTTTGGAGTCCTGTGGTGACTCTCATTTTATAAGAAGCATCAATCAGTGGTCACCCTTCTCTAATTTAGAGAAATTACTTTTTTTTTTTAAATAAGAAACTTAAGAATACCATTAAGACTGGGTTAAATTTTTTAAATTTTTTTTCTGCTAAGATATCAGCCCAAATTAGAATATAAGCTGCTCCCTAAAGTTAAGAAACTACCAGTGTTCCTGTTTCCTAAAAATAAGCTAAATCCTCAGCATTGGTTAAACTGCAGTTCCCTGGGTCCAGTGCAGTACTGTTGATTGCTTACATTGGCAACATGTTGTGCTTAATTTGGGGGTAATGAAGCATCCTTCAGGGTAATAAAATCTGAATTGTTTTTATAGGCCGAGAGATCCGTCTGCCCCTCCGAATCAAAGGGGAAGGAATGGGACCAAAGATTCACTTCAACTTTGAAATGCTGGACATTGGAAAAGTTTTCGTTGGATCCGTACATTGTTATGAGGTAAGCACTAGAATTGTTCATTGAGACTCAAATAGTACTTAGCTTTTTAGGTTCATTTTATTTTGTGTATGTGTATATTGATAGAAAATGTATACAATCACATCCATTTGCCATTACTCACACTCAGACTCTGGAATGATCTGGCTCTTCCTTGCTTCCTAGCCTTGTTGAAGGTTTCCCCTCTAAGTTTCCTCAAGGCAACAAAGACATACTTTAATTGGTTTTATCCTCATCATCTTATGGATTGCAAAGGGGAAAATCATAATCTTCTCCCTACCCATTTAATGCTTGCTCTCTGACAACATAAATCCTACAGACCAGAAGACAGAGAAACTTTCACATTTTCCAGAATGCCCTAATGAGGACAGCTGTTTTCACACTTCAGTTTTCTCTGAATGCACTAGTGTCCAGTCCATGATTAAAAACCAGTCATAGTTTCTGGAACTTTCTATTTGAAACTTCCCTGCTTTGTCTTTCCAATTAGGTAGAAAATGATCCTTTTACAAGATGTAATCATGGGTTCTTCAGGATCAAATTTACTTCAGTGTCACCTCACCACTAACTTTGTATCTAGGGTACTTTTTTTTTTTACATTATATCAAATTATAACCATTGAAACTTTATTTTACAAATATTGGTAAACTTTAAACGTTTGTATTTCTCTAATTGGAGTAATAAAAGCAGTTATTTAATGAGTGACAAACAGGTGTCAGGTTCCATGCTTCCTTGTGTCGTGCACGTTTATCCACGTGTGACAAAAGTGGGAAAGGCAGGTTTTATTATACCTGCTCTACAAATGAACAAGAAGAGGCAGAGTGGTTAATACCATCAACAACATCATCCTTCATGTATGTTGAGCACAATACCAGTACTTTTACATTCATTAGTTTGGGCCTCACTAACCCCTAGGGAGTAGGTGCAATGACTATTCCCATTTTATAGCCAAGGAAGCTGGCACTTAGAGAAGTTTTACTAGTTAAGGTAATGCTAGGTACTGTAACAAATACAAAGATCTATACTCTCTCAGACATGACAAGTCTATTTCGTTGCTCACATAAAGCCTCAAGCAAGGTTACCCCTCAGCCGATGGCTCTCTGCAGAGCATCGGGCCCCTGGCTCCTTCCAGCTCATAGCTCTGCCCCCCCCCCCCCCCCAGTGTGGCCTGCAGGATTGCAGCCTCACAGTGTCACGCAGCTGGAAGGGGAAAGAGCAGGGAGAGAGGCACTCGGAAGACGTTTTTTAGGAGCTGGCCCTATAGGCGTCAGTTGTGCATCACTGCAAGAGTAAGGAGCTGGGAAATGCAGTCTAGTTGGGAGCACAGGAGAAAGAGCAAGTGGGTTCAGTGAACAGCAAACCTGACTCTGCCACGTTGGTTAAGTAACTTGGCAAGGTCGTTCAGCTAGTAAATGTGAGCGAGCACTGGGTTACTGGGGCCCTGTATCCTGGGAAGAAAAGGCTTTTTGCTGCCCTTTCAATCCCGGGGCTCTCACCATGAGCAACTCCAGCCTATAGCCAGCTCAGCTCTCAGCCTAACCTCGGCATGGGAGGCAGATGCCTGGTTGCTGCTGAGAGCTTCCTACCGTGCGGTTTATCCCCACATTCTCGAAAGTAACTGTGGCCTAAATGGGACGGTGTGAAAGGTAAATAGAGATGTTAATGTCATAATGAGATGGAATATACATAAGAGCACGATTTAAATGAAGAGTCACATGTCTGTCATGAACTGAAATATGGCACAGTTACTATGTTGCATTGTCTTTTGCATTTTGAAAAAAGAGTCACTTTGGGAGGAAGAAAATGTGCAATGCTTCTTACGAAGTTCACATTCTGTCCGTAATTTATCCAGGGTGAATTTCCCTCCTATCTCACAGACTGTCTTGTGGATGCCACATCAGAAAAGGACCTTTAGTTCTGATGCGAAATGGATAAGTTTTCCCTGAGTGTAATAATAATTTCTTATCAATTTAACCAAAGTGTATTTGAGGCCACCACTTCCCACCCTCCTAGATTTGACCATTAAGTAAACCACAGCCAGCTAAGTAAGTGTTAGATGAGGTGCTGCATCAGAATGGACAGTTTTGAGCGCTGTGCATTGGCAGAGAAGGACATGGTAAGGTGCTTCTTACAGGAATATTTTGCACTCTCTGCGTATTTAGTGCTGATGCCTCATTGCATCTCTCTTTCAATTTATTATGTTACCTCCTTGAGACGAATTTGAATAACCAGCTGTTGCCCTTAGTCATTGCTGAGCTTAGCAAACATGTAAAAAGTAAACCACAGCTCCAAGAGTGTACACTATTCCCCAGTGTAATTAGAAGGAAAACAAGGTGAAGCTCTAGTATAAACTTCTTCTCCCCAAGGAATTGGACTGCAAGGTTAAGGTAATCAAAAGGTCTCAGAATTTCGTCCCAAATGACTTGTTGGATTCTGCATACACATGAACGTGCTTCTTTCCCAGGGGGAGAGGAATGACATGCATGTTCTCGAACATGGAAGACCTGGTGCCTTGTACAAAATCTGGGTAAAATATTGCTGTTAACCAAAACATAAAAAGGCAATCCTGCATCTCCCTAGAGAGAAAAACAATTCCCTTTGAATGGAATTCCCTTTGAATTACCACTAACACCTTTGAGTTGCCTTTAAGTTACCACTAACGTGTGTCAATCACTTCTTCAGCACAGGCCCATTTCAAACCCATTCTGTGTGGCACTGAGAAAATAGCCAGCAATCGCTGTTGTCTATGGCCCTCTTTGTGAGGCACTCTATTCTAAGAGTTACATAAACTAATTTCATCTTCACAGCAATCTGAGAAGTTAGTGGTACTTACACTTTATAGACGGAGAAACTGGGCACAGAGAAACAAAGCAGGTTTCCCAAGGTCACACAGCTCGGAAGTCACCGGTAAAACTGGGAATTGAGCCCAGGCAATTTGGCTTCTGGGTCCCTGACCATCATCATTTCCTACATGGTCTGTTTAAAAGGAATGAAGGGTGAAGCATGAATTCTGTGACCAGGAAACTTAAAACTGAGTGAGGGGGATGGAAAATGAATGTAAAAAGATGAATAAAATATCAAGCAGCAATTAGTTAGGTATCTCTCTTGGAGCATCATCCATCTTCTCTTGGAAAAAGTGGTGGTTTTCCTCTGCAAAGGCCCGACTCTATTCTACACATGCTCTTGATTCCTTCTTTGCTTCTCGGGAGGCAACTTGAGCTAGTGGACACTGCACATCCACCCAGACCCCATTCCCTTGGTTACCTAGCCCTCTTCTCTTACTACAACAAACATGTGGGTCAGGTACTGAGTATGCATTATTGCATTTAATACAAATATACTGGGTCTCCTCTGCCATACTTCCCACAGCTTTGCCGCCCCCACTCTCGTTCCTCACCTCTTATCCTCTCAAAACAGGAATCTCAAATAATCAACCACTATTTTCTCCGTACCCACTCACTCCCTAAACATTTGGACTCTGGATTCTGCAGTCACACTCTATTGGAGTCCTTTCTTCTTCAAGGGTAGGGATGGCTTTTAATTAAAAATAAAAAATCTGGGGGTTCCTGGGTGGCTCAGTTGTTAAGTGTCTGCCTTTGGCTCAGGTCATGATCTCGGGGTCCTGGGATCGAGCCCCACATCGGGCTCCCTGCTCGGCGGGAGGCCTGCTTCTCCCTCTCCCACTCCCCCTGCTTGTGTTCCTTCTCTCACTGTGTCTCTCTCTGTCGAATAAATGAATAAAATCTTTAAAAAAAAAATCTGTAACATTTTCTTAGAGTTTATTCCCCATCAGCTCTGTCCACATTCAACCCCTTCTGGAAATTCTCTTCCCTTGGCTTCTTCTAGGTTCCTGACATTGGCCCCATACCTTTCTGTACATTTCTTCCTGATCTCCTGTGCTCTTTCTCTTCGGTGCTTTGAGTGCAGGTCAAAGGCAGTATGTAAATAGAAGAACGTGCTGTCCACCTGTTCAGGTGTAAGCACTGGCAAGGAATAGAGACTGTCTTAGAAGCCCAGGAACAGAGCTGCTTGGTTAAAGCACAGGCTCATCCGACAGGCACCACGGGAGGTGGGAGCAGGAGCGATGGATTGAGCCAGGTGTGGACAACTCTGAATGCCAGGCATGAGCTTTTTACATACACATACCTGCTGTGCAAGCAAATATGGGCCTATGGTGTATAGGAATAAAACTTTGCTATAGTAAAACAGTTGCTTACACAAGCATCCCCAAGCAATAGAGTTGTATCCATGCAATAGTTTGAGGTGACAGTATCCCGATAGAATGAAATCTAATAGCACAACAAAGAGAATCCTTGTCATCTGGAATCCACAGTGATGTCTCGTTCACATTCTCCAGGCTACACTATAAACATAGGCTTAGGTAGTTCTTGCTCCTCTATTCTGACTTCTTATTTTTCAGTATGTCACTTGTTCTCAACCTTCTCATGCATATAAGATAAATACCTACTTTCCCTCAGTTACCCTACAGAGTATCAGAAAAGGCATTTTAAGGCTCCTTTTCAGTAGATGTAATTACAATCAGTATTTATAACATGACTATAGTACATGTGACAACTCTGTTCCAAAGAGGATACTAAAAACACAAAATTACTTCTGCATTGGGTTTCTTATGTTCAAACCCTCAAGGCAGAAGACTGTTCATTTCTCCCCTGGAGTTTTTCTCTGGCTTTAATTCCTGCAGCTCTCTATGTGTTGGTATTAAACAGTACAGCCACGTGCTTATGTGAAAATAAATCAGATGTTCATGCTCTATCTTTGCACTCTTGGCTTTTTATTGATATAGGCAATACTATCCAACAAAGGCAGCATTGATGCCCTCTTCAACGTGATCCCTCCAACTTCGGCTTTGGGGGCCTGCTTTGTTTTCAGCCCCAGGGAAGGCATCATCGAACCAAATGGAGTCCAGGCGGTCCAGATCTCTTTCAGTTCTGCCATTTTGGGGCACTTTGAAGAAGTGTTCCTGGTCAATGTCAATGGGTCCCCTGAGCCTGTGAAATTGACCATTAGGTAAGATATTATCTATAACTAATGTGGAAGCTAACCGAAGCTTTTATCTACTGCTTTCTTAAACTTCAAAACCAGATCGTGTCTTGGATGTCCATAACTGTCTTTGTTAGTAGGAATACATCAAAATAATGGAGTGTTTTAAATTTCCACCAGCATTTACCTACTGAGCACGTGTAACTTACTATTATAATGTGGACACAGATGCTTTTTGGGGATCTAGTTTTTCTACAAGCTATAGCTTTATAAAATAGGGACTTAAAACATTAAACTAGTTCCTAGTTATACTCTCTGTTTTAGGATATTTAGGGAAAATAAATCATTACAGTAACACCTAGATAAAATCATCTTCTGGACTTGGCTTTAACTCTTATCCCAGTTTCTCTAAACTTTCATCTTTCATTTTTGTTTTAAGTAAAATTTTTAAATGCTCATACCTATAATACCTCCAGGTATCATAAAAGAGTCTACTTAGAGCGTCAGTCATCCTAGGCTAGACATTTGCAGCTTTTGTGCTAGAAGTCCTTTGATGGCTTCTCCAGCTGTTTGTGATAATTGAAAGTCATTAATAGCAGAGTTTGTCCTCAGGTTTTAAAAAGAAGTTTTCTATGACCAACCCATTGGGCAGATCTACAACTTTGGTTCCTGGTGCTTAGCGAGATCATGTCTTCAGAACACATCGCAGATCCTCTTTGGATTTTCACAGCACCAGGTTGTTAATTACCATGGCAGTCTCTCTTATTATGGTTACTGCTAGCAGGACCTCCTTCCATCTACAGCTAAGGTCTCCCTCGGGGTCTGGAGATAACATAGACACTGTGGCCTGAAGAATCCTAGGAAAATTTTTGGTCTCATGATAGTTATGGAGTGAATTGTGTCCTCCCAAATTATACATTGAAATTCTAATACCCAGTTAAGAATGGGACTGCACTTAGAGATGGGATGTTTAAGGAAGTAATGAGGTCATATGGGTGGGCCTTAATACAATGTGACTGGTGTCCTTATAAGAACAAGCACGCAGATAGGAAAACACCCTGTAAAGACATAAAGAGAAGATAGCCATCTACAACCTAGGAGGGAGTCCCTCAGAAGAAACCAACCCTGCTGACACATTGATTTTGGACTTCCAGCCCATAGAGCTGTGAGGAAATAAATTTCTGTTATTTAAGCCACTCAGTCTGTGGTGCTCAGTTATGACAGCCCTAGCAAACGAACACAGCCTCTAACAAATAAGGAGAGTGAATGAATGTGTCTTAGGGCTTCTGTGGCATGGCTGAGACAGACTGCCATAATCCTATACTTCTTTTTAAGTCTTAAGACTTATCTGAAACATTCAGAAGGCATTTATATTTTCTTCCACAACACATCTGTGGTTGTGATAATAGAAAAAATCAGTGTTGCTTTCTAAATATTTGAGTAACACTGACTCTTCAAGAAGATGCACCATGCTCATCCTGGCCCACGGGTGACATCTGTCAGTGATAAACAGAACATGAGGAAGACAGGAGTACTTTTTCACATTATGTGAGCTCTAGTTCACCTCCCACCTCAATAACAATTCACATCTCGTGACAAACGATGGAGGTGGTTCTCTGGAGAAGCAGGAAGAGCAAACCTGCAAATGCAACCTCCATCTCCCTTTCAGAGATTGTCTGATCCTTGAGGGTTCTCGGTAAACTCCAGGAGATCAGCTCTTCAAAGCCCCAGCTGAATAAGGTTTTCCGGCTTCCTGACTTCAAGAGGTATTGCTCAGAATCATGAGTATCCTCCACAACATCCAGCTTCATTGATGGGCCTCCATCCAAAATGGGGAAGACAAAACCTTAAAGCTCTGCTCTTATAAATATTTAAGATAAAAATAATAATCACCCTATCTAAGGGTAAGAATGTACAGGGTATTAAAAGACCATAAGTTTACTTTTCATGTAGGAAAGAGGAAAATACTGGCCAAGACAGGCTAATTGTCCTTCAGGTTGAATAAGAAAGCCCATCCTAATTTCATGTGGCCACTCCCTAATTAAGTGCAGCCTAATAATTAATACTGCATTTATTGACACACATACATACACATTGCTACTCTATTAGGAATAAATGTGTATTTTGGATATTCACTTAAACTTTTCTTGAGCACCTCCTACATGCAAGGTTGTATATCAGGTACAGTGACTGGCGAATTTGAGTTTGTTGGACATTCCTGTTGCGTGACTCCTACTGTCTTAACCTTTGACTCTGTGAATTATTTTTCCAAATTCAGGATGTGATTGCCCATTCTCTCAAATATTCCCCAAACTAACTAAAAAATATGGTAAAAGAAATGATAAGGGAATTAATAGGCTACACTAAGAAAATATCCATTTAACATAAAGGAAGGCAATAATGGAGAAAAAGAGGAATGAAAAGGCATTAAGACATAAAAAACAAGGAGTAAAGTGTAAGACATGAATCCTACTTTATCAGTAATTACATTAAATGTAAATATATTTAACACTTAAATTAAAGGCAGAGATCGGCAGAATGGATTTTTTTAAAAAACCCACAAAACACAATACGACTATATGCTCTTTTAGATCCAAAAATATGAATAAGTTGAAACTAAAAGGGATGGGAAAGGATACACTAGGCAAACAGTAACCAAAAGAAAGCTGTACTAATATCAGACAAAATAGACTTAAAATAAAACGTGTTACTTGAGACAAAGAGGGACATTTTGCAATGACAAGAGTTAAGCCATTAAGGAAATATAACAATTATAAACATATATGCACCTAACATTAGAGCCCCCAGATATGTGAATGACAAGCTGACAGAACCAAAAGGAGAAATGGGAATAGATTAGTGGCTGCTTAGGGCAGGGAGTGAGGGATAGAGCATGATAAAGCTATGATAGGTATTTATCCACATTAATATTCTGTGCTGTTGGTTTGGTGATTTGTCTGCTCTGCTTCATTCATTGGTAGGAATTTGGTGATAAGTTAACTACAGCATCATTTGCTAAAATCCAGTGGTTCAAGTCTTGAAAAAGAACTCTAAGAACCACTGTGATAGACCATCTTCTTGTAGTTTCTTTAAGTGCTAGGTTCTATACTTGACTTAATGCCACTTTCAAGTCCATCGCCTTAACCACTCGGCCATGACTGCCTACTGACTTAATGCCAGTTGATGGTTTTTAGGACTTATTGTCTCCCTAGTTCCTGATTGTTACTCTGAATTCACTGGATTCTTTATCCACTCCCCCAATTTGTATTCCTATTTCCAGAGGCTGTGTCATTGGACCTACCTTCCATTTTAATGTTCCTGCTCTGCACTTTGGTGATGTTTCCTTTGGTGAGTATTTTTCCATTTGAAGTTAGAAATTGAATGGAATTACTTTTCTCTCAACATGGAAGGAGGAAGGTTTACAAAGAACCTCTCTTATCATTTTTTTATGGGTAATAGCTAAAAGGGTCTAGAAATGTTCTCTCTTTCCTCTGCAGCAGTTCATTTTGGTGTCATTTCCTAGTTTATATGTGGAAGTTATAACCCTGTCCTGGGCACTAAGAGCTGTAAGCCTGTGGTCGTCCCAGCTTTTCCAGCAGTAGAAAAATGGAAAGCCTTAGGGTTCACACTCCTATCTGAATGTTCTGAAAGCCCTGTCTGTCTATCTATCTATCTATCTATCTATCTATCTATCTATCTATCTAATCAGATTTAATTTTTTATTCTAGAGAGAGAGCACAAGTGGGGGAGGGCAGAGGGAGAGGGAGAGAATCTCAAGCAGACTCCACACTGAGCAGGGAGCCCAGTGCCAGGCTCGATCTCACAACCCTGAGATCATGACCTGAGCCGAAAGCAAGAGTTAGATGCTCAACTGACTGCACCACTCAGGCGCCCACCTGAACACTCTATTTATATGCAGATTCTGATTCTCCAGTCTGGCTACACAGCATCCTGTTCACAGAGATGCTCTCAAGTTTCAAGTGAATTCAGTGGTGGTTTGACTCAGGTGTTCTATCACTCCAAATGGAAGACATCTATATTTTGGTGTTGTCTTCTTGCTCAGTTACTTCCCTGAGTCGTTTCCTCCTGTCTCAGCATTTCTAATAATAAAAATGACGGCATTAGCAGTAAAAGTTTCCATTTATTGGTTCGTTCTTATATTCCAATCACTGCTAAGTGAATTACATGCAGTACTACATTTAAACCTTTTAGCAATCCTTTGAGTAGATGCTATTTAGGATTCCCATTTTGGAGCTGGAAGAACTGAGCATTCGAACAGTTAAATAACTTCCCATGGTCACACAGCAGTAGTAGAATGAGTATTTCAAATGAGATCTGTCTAAGTCATGTACTGTGAACAGGGGTAATGTTGCCCCAAAGGGGCAAAAATTGTTTGTTTGGGGTTAGAAAAAAAAAAAAGCATAGATCTAATCAATGTTTGTGGTCCTCCAAAATTCAGCCCTACCCAACAGAATCTTATTCCTTAGTATTTAATTTTTCTCATTAGGGAGAAATTAATCTAATTTAAATCACATTTAATTAATTGATTTCATTGAAAATTAATTCATCATCACAGTGGTTCTTTGAGGAGGTGATAATTTAATTTAGAAATTTCAAAATAATTTAGATAATAATTTGAGAAACCCTACTCTGAATCCATAGTGCACAATCCTTTCCATTTTTCTTTGTTTCCTCCATTTTGACTTTCAGTTCTTTTGCTTCAAGTAGGCCCATCTACTTGGGGAAAAGTTTTCTTTACAAAAATATCTCTTCTTTACAAAAAGCTGATTCATAGTGCCTTTATCAGTTGCTTTAACATTTAACATTTCCTAACATATAGGAAAATTTATATAAATGGAGTTGAATATCTCTTTATTACCATAGAATATGAAAATGGCTGGAGAAATTTGTATAAATTTGTAGGGCAAGTTTAAGTGATAGAGTTTTTGAAGGAAAGTAAAAGTGACCTACAACTTGAAAATTGTCTGATGGCCGACTAAGACAGACATACTCTCCAGGGTTACTGTGACTGATCCACAATAAGAGGTGAATTACTTACCCAAAGATCTATGCAGTTATCCTCCAAACGGCTCAACTGAGTCCACAGAGAGGTCTGGGTGACTGATGCATCCTTCCACAGGCATTTAAATATGAACTCCAACACAGAATATTTGGAAAATGTGCCCTATATCATATTGCCCTGGAGGCAGAAAGCAGAATCTAAATAAGCACCTCAATCACTCCAAGAAATCTCATACCGATTCATTGTCTAGAATCTGCCCTGTTGTTCACTGCTGAAAGGTTAATACCTTTTTGCTTGCCAACAGGAAATCTAGGGCTATTTCATTTTCAAAACCAGTTGGGTCAGTTAATTCAAGCTACTTGCTGTTCTTCTGGATTCTGCACTGTAAAAATCCAAAGTCAGAGACAATTTTTTGATACAATTTCAAAATTATTTTATGATAATCCTTTTAAGTCCCAAAGTTGGAACTAGAGTTCTCTCATGACTCTTATCCAAAGTGTCATTATTTATTTCTCCAGGAGGTTTGGCCTCCTGTCACAAAGAAACATCATCCATGGAAGAGTTTTTTATTGGAAACTTCCTAATTACTATCTCACATGTGCAATTAGGGCTTTGATGAGTCAGACAAAAGTAAACATGTTATTGGCTCAGGGATGAAAGACCAATAAGGGTGCATATAGTTCCAGATGCAAGAAAAATTAACTGTTACAGGAATAAGCCAGGGATTGGAGGAATTTTCTGGAATTTATTTTCAGGAATTTATTTTGGGATGACTGGCATATTGTATGGAGTTAAACAAGGTTTGCAGAGACTCGTAGTGTTGGGGAGTACATTGAGCTAACTGAAGTTGGTAATATTGTCCCCATATTGGCGGTAAGGCGAATTCTTGAAGAGGTGTCTGTTATAGGTTAGTGTTAGAGGGCCTTATTTGCTTAGAGATGAAGATTCTAGATTTGGCATCAGGGCCTGTTGGGATTGGTGGTGTTAGATTATTATAAATCACTGAAGTAGATGAGAGGTAATAGTATTGTACTATTGGTTAATATCTGAAATGTTTAAAGTATGGTTATAAATATTTTGATGGTAAGATTGGATGTTGGATGACATATATAATAATTAATTAGATTGACTGGAGCTACAGTAGCATGAGAGAGTCAGATTATAGAATTTGGGTGGTGATTGTCCCTGAAGAAACAGTGAAGCTTTGATAAATCCTCAGATTCATCAAAGAGTACAATGGACCAAGTAACGACTGATACGCCAGGTGATAGAGCCAAAGGGGCAGGGTCAGTATCTGCACACTCACTATTTTTCAGGAGCTACAAGAATATGTTGAATGAGAATAAGGAATTTAGAAGGCTGCAGGTATTCAGTGGACCTGACCATTGGATAATTTGGTCAGAGAAATTAGGGTTTGAGGGCAAAGCTGCTGGGATAAATATAGGGATTAAAAAAAAAAAAAAAAAGGCAGCATGGTAGTTGTCTTCCATGGCCCAGGTATGAGCTGGTCATATATCACTCGAGAAGAAATATTTAAATTGACTTTAGGAGGGTGTTAAGTGGGGTGTAAATTAATTGTATTGTCCCTTAAAATCGTAATTGTAATGATTATAGAAAGATCTTACAAAGGTTAGCGGAAAAAAAATCATAGAAAGCATGAGGAAAGCCTAAACCCAATAGTGTTAGGATTTGATGCAAGCAGAAGCTTAGAAGTAACACTTTTATTAGTAATGACCATGCAGTCTTTAATCAAATAATATTCCCTTCTTTAGGCTTCTTAACAGGCAATATGGGGTTTACAGGTAGTTGTGAAAGGAATTGTTCTAGCTAGGAGCTTACAACTGGCTTTATTCTTGGAAAAACTTCTAGCTTCAGGGAAATAGTCTGAGCAATGGTTTGGAAGGACCCGTGTGAATCCTTATACGAACCACTTCCAGAGTACACCTTACATTCTAAGAGTGTTTATTTCATAAATGGTCAGGTGAAATAAGGGTGAGTGATCTATAGTTTCAGGAGTCCTTGCTGGGAAAGTTCAGAAAAGTTGGATGCAGCAATACATGATTGTGAAACTGACTTTCGAGCAGTTCCTCTGGGATTTCCAAGAAAATCCTTCAGGTACACTTAATCAGGCAATTCTTTTTCCGTAATAGATCTCTTCCAAGTAGATTGGCAGGTGGTGTCACAAAGGAGATATAAACGTGTTTCCTCCAGCAGCCCTAATGTGTAGACAAAGGCTCAGTCATGGGGATCTCGAGAAATAGATCAAGTCAAAATACCCCCTGCAGTGATGTAGTAACTACTCCTGAGATCAATTGTGTTTTATCGCAGTAGGGTTCAAGGTAGAAAGAGTAATGTTTGCCTCTAGTAGAAATATGCATATTTGTTCTCCTCTTGTTCTGAAAGTGGTAGGAGATACAGTGGGCACCTCGGGAATCCAAAATCAGAGTTCAGTTTATTGCTTGCCAGGCAAGGAGGATCTGTATCTCTTAGAAAAGGACTAGGAGTCTCCCCGAACTGAACGTAGGAAGGCTAGATTTAACATGACAAAATAGGTTTGCCTAAGGGAGATAAAAGCCGGTGCAGTGGTCTCTGGCTGTCTCCAAAGGAGATTGTAAAGTCTCTCTCAGGAGAGGCTATTATTCGATTTTGTGTCATCGACCCTGAGTGTGTGAGCCTCAGACAGGTCCAGGATGAGTTATATCATGTCTTGGCAGGCTCTAAGTCACACAGCAGGGAAAACCACACAGGCTTCTCCTTTCACACATTGGCAAATAAAAAGAGCAAAGAGGATTCAATTTCTTAAAAAAATCTGTACTCTATGCAAAAAATTAAATGCAAAATATACTGTTGGAGGACTATTCACCAAGCAGATACTAGAGGCTGCTTCTTGAGAGGATCCTGGATGGACATCAAGGGATGGTTTTATGTCTATTGTTGCTACATAGTAAGTGTATAAAAGTATTCATTGAAGGAAGGAAGGAAGAAAGAAAGAGAGAGAGAAAGAAAGAGAGAAAGAGAAAGAAAGAAAGAAAGAAAGAAAGAAAGAAAAGAAAGAAAGAAAGAAAGAAAGAAAGAAAGAAAGAAAGAAAGAAAGAAAGAAAGAAAGAAAGAAAAAGAAAAAAAAGGAATGGAGACCAAGAACCTACATTTCTGAGTGTGTATTGTTATTAGATGCTCTGCAGCCTTGTTATTCAAGCTGTGGTCCATGAGTCTCTGACACCTGTCTCATCTGAGAGCTTTTTAGAAATCCAGAATCACAGCCCTCCTCCTTTGTACAAGATTCCAGGTGATTCTTAAGAAAGAAAGGAAGAAAAGAAATGCATTCCTTGATTGTACAATTGAAGACTATATCAGGGAGAAGTAGAGTTAAGCAAGTAACAATGAGTTGCATAGACATTTCATCTGAGAGGTTTGCCAATGCTAGCCGAGGTTGAAGTTCAAAGGAGGCTATAGTGGGGCTCTTACTTCTTACCTCACATTTTGTTTTCCAGGCTTCCCTCATACCTTGATGTGTTCCCTCAATAATACCTCCTTGGTCCCCATGACCTTCCAACTGCGTGTCCCTGGGGATGGCGATGGCCATAAAAGCATCTCAAGTTGCAATCAGTATTCAGACTACAAAAGATCATCTTGGAGCAAGGATGAAATACCCATAATGAAACCAAAAGAATTCACCATCACTCCCAGCAGTGGCACCATCCGCCCCCAGGGATTTGCCGCTATCAGGGTAAAGTGCACAGCCTTCCAGCACATATGGCCAAGGAGCCAAACTCTCAAATAGTTATTAGGACCACAGCTAAGGTATGCTTTCCATGCCCACCGTCAGTGGGAGAGAGTGCCTCTAATTCACGTGGAAAAGTGGGCCTGTAAAGCAAGAAACTACTGGGGCCAAAGTAACCAGCTACAAATATATTGGGCAAAAAGAACAGACACCACTCTAGGGCATTTCCATCAATCTAGATGCATTGCCTTCACCAGAACAATGGATCCTAGTGATTCATGGTGGAACCGCTGCTCTATAAAGATAGTGTCCACGGTAGTATGAATATTAAAAGATTTAAGAATTCATTGATAACTAAGGCCTACTTTCCTTCAGAATCAAATCGTTTATACCAATAAAAGTCCAGATTTGTGCCATAGATGATACCCAGTTTTTAATACACATCTGGACTTCATGGTGAATGTAGATGTGGTATTCCTAACAGTGGTTTATATTTAGACCCACAGTGTGATGCTCTGGTTATGGCCACCAGCAGAATTATTTCACAGCTAACTGAGAAATGTTTTACTGTCCTCCCTCACTTACTTTTGCTTCTCCAAAGAGTTAGGTCTAGCATTATTGAAGGCTACTAAATTGAAATTATTTTATCTTTTTCTGGGAAAGAAAAAATAAGACTTCCATAGCTAAGGTTGGTAATTTTCTCTTTAGTTGTTATCTTTGAATATTTAATTCAGCTATGGTCTTATCCCCCACATTTGTTTTAAATGTTTTATAATATCTCACCATGAATCCACTCATCCTCAGTCTCTCTCTTTTGGGACTTCTTGGCTCTTCCAAGGGCTTCTCCGTGGACCTAATGAGGTTTATATCATATATTGGTATAACTTCTCAGGGTTGTGGTTTTAGTCTGTTTGGGCTGCTCTTTTTACAAATACTCAAGACTGGGTGGCTCATAAACAACAGAAATTTATTTCTCACAGTTTGGAGACTGAAGTCTGAGATCAGGGTGACAGAATGGTAGGGTTCTGGTGAGGGGCCTCTTCCAGGTGGCAGACTGCTGACTTCCTGAGTCCTCACATGGTGGGAGGAGCTGGGGAGCTCTGTGGGATCTTTTTTATAAGGGCACTAATCCTGTTCATGAGGGCTCCACCCTCATGACCTAATCACCCCCAAGTGGCCCCACCTCCTAATTACCATCACACTGGGGTTAGGACTTCAACATATGAATTTTGTTGGCAGGGGGAGTGGGGAGGGCACAACCATTCAGATCATAGCAGTTCCTACCTGTGACTTTCCCAGGAAGAAGCACTGTTGCAAAGAATTTATTTTGTATTTAGTGCTCAGCCTACACATTACCTACCTTTCCTCTTCGCCTCTCGCACATCACACAGGAAGATTTTAAAAGCCATAGCATCCATCTAGCAGCCTTCTGCCAGAGCTTCTTGTTCTTCTGCCTTCTGACCTTGGCTCAGAGATATAAACAGGGCTTCCTCACTCCAGGCATCTCTGCATGCTGGGGCAGCTACTTCTCTCTGAATCTGACAAGTTTGCTTTCCAAATCAACAGCTCCATCTTCTTTTCCCCTTTATATTTAGAAAAGCTTTCTTCAAGCTTCAGTTTTCGCTCCTGAACTATACTTCAACCATGTCTGTGTAGACTAGAATTTGCTTCCAGTGATTCCCTTTGCAACCAAGAAAAAATTCTTAATTAGTCCTTCATACATAATTTATAGATAGAAAAGCTTTCACCTATGCCAGAAGCTGTTCTCCACATTTAGAAGTATCTCTTCCACTACAAATCATCTTTGAGCAATTAAAAATTGTGACAAGACTTCAACAGCCTGAATGTAAAATTTCACAATAATAAATAAAAAACATAGGGTAAAATATACTGGGCACATATTGTCCTTGAATAGACCTTTATTTGCAGCTTCCTGTTTTCTGCTCTAATAATGAATATGGAGGGTAAGGGGAGAGAGAAGATTTTGATTTTTTTTTTTTTTTAAAGATTTTACTTATTTGTCAGAGAGAAAGAGAGCAAGCACAAGCAGGGGGAGCAGCAGGCAGAGGGAGAAGCAGACTCCCCACTGAGCAGGGAGCCCAATGTGGGACTTGATCCCAGGACCCTGGGATCATGACCTGAGCTGAAGGCAGATGCTTAACTGACTGAGCCACCCAGGCGTCCCAAGATACTGATTTTTCTTGAAAAGAAGACTATCTAGTTGACTCCTTATGCTGGTTTCTGGAACTGTCACGGTTATGTTCATTTATTTTGCTCTAAGAGGGACTTAGCTATAGTGTTTTACTGGTGTATTGAATTTTCATAATGGATATAGCCCAGAGGCATAGAGAACAATTTAAATTGAGTAATTAAAATTTGTTTGATATGGCTCATCCTTCAGGGTCATTCTTCCCCCGATGCAGTTATATGACTTCTCTGATACCGTCTTCTCAGAAATGAGCAAACCTATTGTGCTAAAAGCCATTTGGTTTCTAACCTGGCCTTTGAAAAAACTCAGCAGGCCCTGACCCCGAAATGTAACTTGTTCCACTAAAAATGTAAAACGCCATACATCCCATAATGAAGTACTTAGAAGCCCTACTCATCCGTGTGGCCCTCCCCTGCTCTTTTCCCCCCTGAGCAGAGGGAGGGCTGGCCTTGCAGAAGAGCCGCTTTTCACCTTTTTCTTTCCAGGTGACCTTGTGCTCCAACACTGTGCAGAAATATGAGCTGGCGCTGGTGGTGGACGTGGAGGGCGTCGGGGAAGAAGTGCTGGCGCTCCTAATTACCGCGAGGTATCACACTCACCTGCTTTCTCTCTTCCCCAGCGTCCCCTGGGCCGCCAGTAACGGGCTGCGTCTCCTAGAGGCAGCATGCCTGCAGTCAGTTCCCACTGCATTTGTTCTGCTTTCCTGGGAAGGGAAGCTGAATCTGATATTCAAACGACAAAGCTTTGGAACAGCCAACGGCACCTTTGGTGGAGATTAGAGAAGGGATGTGTGTGTGTGTTTTGCAGGTGTTAAGAATAATAGTGCTTTCGGGACGCCTGGGTGGCTCAGTTGGTTAAGCGACTGCCTTCGGCTCAGGTCATG
>NC_138384.1:12283602-12299800 GCF_054177405.1 Leptonychotes weddellii | reverse complement strand
GGGACACTGTTGCCACGACTTAAATGCCGCCCAAATGAGGCCCTCTAACCACATCAACTCCTCAGAACCATCCCCACCTTCTCTGTGTTTTAATAGAGGTAGCAGTGAGCTCTGGGGCCAGCTGAAGATCCTGGCTCTGCCGTCTGTCAGTTGTGTCTCCTTGACCACGTTCCCGTCTTTGCCAGGGTGGAACATGACACTGATGATGACGGTGATCCTAATAAATAAAATCATGGGCCACAATTTTGCCAAAGCAAACAGGTGTTCAGGTCTGGGACTTTAGGTGGTATGTATGAAAATGCCATCATCTACATGAAATTACTTAGTAAAAACCTGATAACATGTCCATCCCATCCCTAGGAGATTGTGGAAGATGTACCGTAAAGGACTTGAAGGTCAAGGCCTTGCAATGGTCTACTTAGTGTTCCTTCCAAAGACCTAACTAATCATTTTGTTTGTTTAAATACAGCAAAAGCTCTCATCTGGTCCTTTCTATACCCAGGTTTACCTTTTTGCCTAGTCTTGCATTTCTTTTCCTTTCTGGGTGTGTCTATTCTGATACTCCCTCCACCTCAGCCCCCTTTCCCAGCAGGTATCAATAGGAGATCCTGAATTAAAAAAAAAAGAGGGGGGTGTCTTAAGCGGCTCTGCGTTTCCTGCCATTTTTCTCTGTGACCCAAGTCAAATACTGTAAGTCCTATCAGCCACAGTATTCAGGTAGTAAAGGATTAGCCTTATGAAAGTCATCAGGTCAACTGGCACCTCCATTCTAGCTAAAAATGAACACCCATCCCATGCTAAACCTCAAACTTTGGGTTAACAAGACTCTCTTTCATGTCATTATTTTTGGTGCAGTCTGTAGGAACTGCTTGAAGACGCTCAACAAAAGAATCGCTTTTAGAACTTGCAGAGAGCAGGCAGCGACGGCTCGCTGTGCCCTCTAGCACAGGTTAATCAGCTCTCGCTGAGGGGGCTCTTGCTCAGTGCTGTGGGCACTGTGCCATGCTGTTCGTTCACATTACCTCCTGTATTTCCCACAACGCTCTGAGAAGAGTTCATTTTGCTTCCGTCAGTCCCTAGAATTACCTTCATTTTACCTCTGAGCAAAATGGGACTCTGGGAGGGACAGCAACTTGCTCCAGCTTGTACCTGTTAAGGTCAGTATTTGAGCCTGGCTCTTGATTCAGATGCCAGGACTCCTCACCGTGGCACTGTATTGTCACCACGGTCCGTGCCAGTTCCGGGTCGAGCAGCTGTCTGAGCCTACTGATCCAAGACAGCTGTTCTGCATAGGAATTAGAATTATTACCATAATTTAGGATGGTACAGACTGTAGCTAGTCCTTGGGGGACTCTGACTGGTCCAAAGCATCACAGCTAGTTAGGACCCCATGCTGGCGGCATTGGCCCTCTTTGACTTGGAAACCTAAGGATCTTGCGCTGTGGGGGCGCCTTGGCAAAACAAGGCCAAATATGAAAAACAGTGGAAATGTTAGTCATTACCCATGGAAGACTGCTGTTTAAGGAGTCCTGCTTCCAGCCCTTTTTTTGATTAGAAAGTGGTGACTGGGGGCTAAGGGATAGGAATGACAGGAGAGGAGATTTGAAAATGATTAATACAGTCATTAGAGAAAAACTTTGTGACAGTGACAAATGGTGTTTAACTTGGGACTCTGCCTTCTCCATATGTAAACAAGCTCTGTATCCTTTTGAATTCTTTAATGGGCTCCTTCCTTTGAGCAGGTGTATTGTACCTACCCTCCACATGGTTAACCCAGAGGTGGACTTCGGGCACTGCTTCCTGAAGTACCCCTATGAGAAAACAGTCCAGCTTGTCAATCATGATGACCTCCCAGGATGCTATACAGTCCTGCCTCAGGTGAGTTATGTTATCCTTTTCCAGTGTTGATTTTTCTTCAGTTGGATTTTCTTTTTTTTTTTTTTTAAAGATTTTATTTATTTATTTGAGAGAGAGAGAATGAGAGAGAACACATGAGAGAGGATAGGGTCAGAGGGCAAAGCAGACTCCCTGCCGAGCAGGGAGCCCGATGCGGGACTCGATCCCGGGACCCCAGGATCATGACCTGAGCCGAAGGCAGTCGCCTAACCAACTGAGCCACCCAGGCACCCCTTCAGTTGGATTTTCTTGATGAGAAAGAGAAACCCTTCTAAAGAGCCATATTCCTCAACACATGACCTTCTGTTATTCTGATTTTCAACCCTGGGATAATCTGGGCATGGGGTCATAAAGCTGCAGCTGGATTGCCACCTGCATGATTGAGCGGCTACAGGTGTAAACAGTTATTAATTTCCCAGGGAAATTGCCTTTGATAAAGAAAGGAGAGGGTCAATTAAGCCAACATGCAGAAGTTGCACCTGCAATTAATTGCCTATGAATAAATCATTCATGGGAAATGAGGCAGAGCTAGGAGTTTTCATTTATGGCCATGGCTGTGACTTGAACAGCATCACTAAGATACGGTAATGCAGTATTTATAAGTGGACTCGTTGAACTAGAAAGCTAGAGATACTACAGAAAGAAGAAAAAAAGAAATTGTCTCCTAATGTTTTATGAAATGGATCTGTCCTCATGCCCCTACACCTAGCCAAGTGGGACACTAAGCAATTAAATACATGTGGATTAAAGATTCAAAAATATCTGTACAGATCAAAGTAATGGAAGGTTACTAATGGGATGCAATTTACCAAGAATGCATTTGGATTTAAAACTCTATTGCTCTGTAAGGACAGTACTCTAGTAAAAATTCATGCAAAAAAACCCAAATCAAATGGGGTTTTTATTTGACTATAGGTTTCAAAGTGAGTTCAAAGACCAGTATGGAGGCCATGGAACCAAGGCAGATTAGGCTGTATCAGGGGAACAAAGGGGTCAGCTAAAGGAAGGAGATGGCCACTGGTCAAGGCAGTGCCAGATTTTATCTTCAGGTCTTGACATCATAATTTTTTAGTGGAAACATAAAAAAAGTCATGTGTGGAGTAACCAGAATGGCAATCGACATCATCTGGAAATCCAAGTTCTATGAGAAGCACAGTGTTTAATCAGGAACAGAAAAGACTTAGCTAGGATGAAATAGCCATCCTTTACTAGTTGAAGGGCCATTATGTAAAAGGGGAAATTAGAATTATTCTATGGGCTTCTCTGAGACAAAACCAGAAGCCAAGTGTTGGGTTGATGGGAGACAACTTTTCTAACTTTTAGGTGATCGACAGTGGAACAGGCTAGCGTGGAGTGGCACCTGATCATCTTGAGAACTCCTAGCAGAGCCTGCCCCTGGGGTGATGAGGGAGCTTTTTCTGCACAGCTGGGCTGGGAGAAGGGTGGGGTGCTTGCTTTGAGCACAGAATTTAAGGGGGGAGCCAAAAAACTCAGTCATCAAGATAAGCCATATTTTTATGTCACATTTTAAGAAATCCAAATCAATGCAAAATTAAAACAAAATATCAAAATATTAGATAAAGACAGAATCAGCATTGCTGATCTTCCCTTTGGCTTTGGGCACGAGTAAGGCTGGCAGAGAACTGCTGCATTGGCATGCTGAGTTAGATTAGGCCTTGTTAGGCCAGCCCAAGTGTAAAGACCGTGGGGGTCTCTGGACAGCTGAAATCTGTATGCTCTTTCTCTCCAGGAGCTGAGGTTTCCCAGAAGTACCCAAACTTGTTTGGCCATGGGATTTTTAAAGTTGTATTTGTTGCTGTTTTTCATAAAAGCTAGTGGGGTGCCTGGGTGGCTCAGTTGGTTAAGTGGCTGACTTTTGATTTCAGCTCAGGTCGTGATCTCAGGGTCCTGGGATCGAGCCCAATGTTGGGCTCCACACTCAGCAGGGAGTCTGCTTGAGATTCTCTCCCTCTCCCTCTGCCCCTCCCCCTGCTTGCCTTCTCTCTCTCTCAAATAAAATAAATAAATCTTAAAAAAAAAAAACAACTTGTAATATGTTACAGAGCAGGGTTTTGAAGAACATACAGTGATAAACGCTGGTTAACATTCATTCATTCACCTACCTATTTTGCCGTTTAAAAAAAACACGTACGGAGCATATGTTTTGGGCCAGGAAATGGGCATGTATTGAGGAGAGGCCCAGGTCGTGCCCTAGGAAGTTGACAGTCCATGGAACAGATGGACACATACATAGTACACAGTGTGGACTAGGACTCCAGGATGCCCCCTGGGGACAGAGGAAAAGCCCTGGGTCTAGAGCATGGGGGATACCTGCAGGTGTTCAGGATAGATTCAGCTCAGTCGAAGGGAGGGGGCATTCCAGGAAGGGTAACACAAGTACAGAGGGCTGGAGGTAGGAAGCAGTATCATGTGCTCAGGAAATACCAGGAGCCTCTGTTGACAAAGCACAAAGGGACGAGGTGGGGGGAGGGGGTGAAGCATGAAGACCTGGAGGGCCAGGCCAAGGAATTCGGCCCATGGACTAATTCACATTGCGGATAATTTCAGCATCTTGCTGGGTTGTGCACTTTGGATTGGGGCCTCATGCACACCCTTCTTCCCTTTAGCAGAATTGAGGTGCTCATCCCCATTTACTTGCCTGAATGGTGACACACTCTTAAAGAACCTCCATGGACTCAGAATGACACTTGTTTCAAAATAACTTAATATGCTATTTCATTCATACCCTGCCAGGGGCTTGCTTATCCATCTGGCTTTTCTCTCCCACCAGGTATATGGAGACACACCTGCCGTGTTACTCTCCAGTCCCATGCCCTGTGGAGTCATCCCTCCCCACAGCACCGTTCACATACCTCTGGCCCTGGAGACCCAGGTCACTGGGGAATATAGGTCCACAGTTTACATCTCGACCTTTGGGAGCCCGGATCCCCCTATGGTGAGAGCCAATTTTCACAATTACAGTTAAATTTTTTTTTAATTATTTTATGTTAGCATACAGTACCTCATTAGTTTTTGATGTAGTGTTCCATGATTCATTGTTTGCATATAACACCCAGTGCTCCATGCAATACTTGCCCTCCTTGATACCCACCACCCATCTCCCCCCCCCTCCCTTCTGTAACTCTCAGTTTGATTCCCGAAGTCCAGAGTCTCTCATGGTTTGTCTCCCTCTCTGATTTCCGCCCCCTTCATTTTTCCCTTCCTTTTCCTAATGTCCTCCATGCTATTCCTTATGTTCCACAAATAAGTGAAACCATATGATAATTGTTTTTCTCTGCTTGACTTATTTCACTTAGTATAATCCCCTCCAGTTGCAAATGGTGGGTATTCATCCTTTCTGATGGCTAATAATCCATTGACTTATTTCACTTAGTATAATCCCCTCCAGTTGCAAATGGTGGGTATTCATCCTTTCTGATGGCTAATAATCCATTGTATATATGGACCGCATCTTCTTTATCCATTCGTCTGTTGAAGGGCATCTCGGCTCCTTCCACACTTTGGCTGTTGTGGTGCATGTGGCCCTTCTTTTCATTACATCTGTATCTTTGGGGTAAATACCCAGTAGTTCAAATCAAAACCACATTGAGATACCACTTTACACCAGTTAGAATGGCAAAACTTGACAAGGCAAGAATTACAGTTAAAATTGCTGTACTTCTTGCGTACTCCGTATTTGCTATCTTCTGGTTTACATTTTCATTCTGCAATAGTAAAATACTGGTGCTGTTTGTTTGAAGTGATTCTGAATGTTTGCAGAGTAAACTAGGGTTTTGCTTTTATCTCTTCATGTACGGTGCCATAGATAAGGCACCTGACTTAAAAAGCAGCATCACAAAGGCAGGCCAACTCGAAAGGTGGCACTGGTGTGGGCACCTGCCATGAGAAGGTCACTTGCTGAGCAGACAGCACTTCATGAAAGAAGAAGGCCCCTCTTCCTCAGGCAGACACAATGCCTTGGTGAAGGCACAGGGCTGGGGAGAGCAGAACAAGGTGGATTTCAGTCCCCAACCTACACAGCTCTGTGCCGTGGATAGCCCTGTTGTTTCCTGTCGGTATGTGGCTTGGGCTGACCAGGCAAGCCAATCATCCTTTTTGGGGAGGAATTCCAGGCTGGATTCATGGGTCTGACCAGCATGGCCATCTCTGTATCCCTCTGACCACAGAGTACAGAGAGAAGGAATGACAGTTCTCATAAGCACCCTTTAATGCCCCTGCTCTTTATAAAAGTGGTGGCCAGAAGCTTCTGTTTCAAACAATCTCCAAGGCCAGCCATTTTTAGCTATTCTCCTGTTCTTTCTCTTGCGTCGAACGCAGGTATGTCGCATAAAAAGCATTGGAGAAGGCCCAGTTATCTATGTACATCCCACTCAAGTTGATTTTGGCAATATCTACGTCTTAAAGGACTCCCCGAGGATTCTCAACCTATCTAACCAGTCCTTCATCCCCGCATTATTTCAAGCACGCATGGTGAGTAGATGGCGGGGCCATCATGGGATGAAAATACAGCTTTGCCTATACTTACAGGCAGTGGTCCTGTTTTTACAAAATGCCTTTGAAAATGATCACCAGAAGTAGAGATTTGTATGGTTCGACTGTCATTCTCATCCCCAGTTCCTCTTTATTATAACTCTTTTGTTGGCTAAGAAACACAATATGCATATAGTTTGGTAAACAAGCAAATATATTTAGTATAATTTCGGGAGGATGCTTCAAAGATCTTATTACTGAACTATACCTAAGCCCGCCCACCTCCAGAAAACACCTTTTTTTTTTTTAAAGTTAGCAGAATGTTTTACTTATAAACATAGTGCAAAAGTTAAAGATTTTTTAAAATGACATTTTATAATAGTCTTTGATTCTAGAAAGCCAAACATTCCATAATTAGTAAATCACATATGAAAAATGAACAGCCTTCAATGACCGAAGAAAGAATATAAATTGCTCGTCGCATCTCAAACTTCAGAGAGAAACTGCCTGACAAGGTTACCTTCTAAATGGCTATGAGCCCTGTGTTCTCTCCCTCAGAATGGACCCTGGTGACTGGCACCTGGGTGGCCTATCCTCAGGGTGCACAGTGATCTCTCAGGGACCAGGAGAGCAAAGTTCATGCCCAGCATGTTCCCAGCTCACATACAAGAACATGAAAATAATTGGCACCTTTTAAATGTTTCTGTAACTGAAAATGCCTCTTTATATTTAATTTGAACCCTTTTGGCCACAAATCTGTTAGTATACTTATTCTAGTTTTATCCTCTCTTCCTTTTAGCAATATTTTAACATAGTTTATAAGGATGTGTGAAATACAGCAAGATAGTATTTGCCAAAAGTCGAAATTAAAGAAAACCGCAAAACAAGGATTGATACAAAATAGATATGTCATAGTTCTAGAATGAGTCTGTCTTATGTCTATGTATTTTATAATGATATTTATATCTGCTGGTCTTCTATAAGCTAATTTTTAGCAGATAATACCAATTTTTACAGAATTTAGAAATTTCTTATCCAGCAATTGAAAATATTTTTGATTTTAGAAAAAGGTTTATAAATTTAAATATAAAATTTTACCAGCATAGCCCTTCTCCTATCCCCAAGTTATTGATATTGGAATGAACGCTAACATTTGGTTTTAGTATTTGTCAGATATTTCTGAAAAATCAATTATTAATTTTTTAAAAGTCACCCATTAGAAGGAACAGGATCATAGTTTTCTGCTGACTTGTGGCGGCTCCTCAGAGTCATTGGTCCTGATAAGCATTCATTTACTGTTGTTCCTTTTTATTATCATTTGTCATTAGTTCTTATAAAGGTAGCCATTTCCTGCACAGTCACTGCTCTTTGTAGCATGAGGTTTGGACACAACTGCACCCTTGTCGCAGCGCCTTGTGGATCTTGTGTGGAGAATAATGTCTAATAATATTTAAAGAAAAATCCTACAGAAAAGACGCCTCGGCTAGTCTTTATCCAATGAGTCCATTGATGGTTTGGTGGAAAGCAAGGGGTACTGCCTAGGAAGGGTTGCTTGTGGTCCAGCTTTGTGTGTGCTGAGCTCCCAGTGGAGGAGGCAGAGAGGCATCCGAGTGGTCGAGGTGGCCCAGGAGGGTCCGAGCGGATTACAGAGGAGGAGATGGGCGGAAACCACCAGAACGCTTGGGTACTGGGGTAGCACTCGCCACCTGCTTCATTCTCAGGTAGCTCCAGATTTCCCTTTTTGATGCATGCAAAAAACCAAAAAATCATACTGAGAATCTATTGGTTTTTACTAATACAGTTTACATATTGAATGACCCAGCTGGTTGTTAAAATGGGATTTTTTCTTTTCCACAAAGGTTGCATGATTCCATCTTTTGATTCTTTAGTATCCTCTTAAATGAGCAAGCTCCAGTTTCAAGCAGCCAAGCGTGTGATACAAGCGATCTGTTGTAGACTGTTTTTCCCACATACCCTCTCTTGGAAAACTGGTGTTGGTTGAGCCGATTGTCCTTCCAGCATAAAAGTAGTTTCAACTGTAATTCTCATGGCTGAAAAGTTAACTCCTTTCATATTTCAGCTGGATTTTTTATGGATATCCTAATAAATAAATACTAACATGTTAATATTATAGGAATTGAATGACACTAACTGGGAAATTAACTACAGTGGGAAGAAATAGAAATACCATTTACTAAATTTCGAAACTGATGTACAGTGCTGAACCTGCAAATTCATTCTCACAGAAATTACCAGGCATTAGGGAAAAGTTTCAGTTACTAGTTTTTTTCCCTAAGTAAGCTGAGAGCTCAGTACCCAGGTTAGCGATGGTCAAATATTTATTGCATTTCATTTCTCACTCAGAGATAAGCAGGGCAAGGGCACACTCTTCACTCCTTCTATGATTACTAAGGATTCAGGTCTTCTGGAACTTCTCTCTTCCTGCTGGATGCCCTGATAGGCAGGCTCATCCTCTCTCCTCTTTTGGCTGTTGGAAAATGTCAGCCCTCCCCCCGATGCGGCTCCCACTGTCAGCCGCTTGCCACGTTCAGCCTTGTGCATGGCCTGCACATCACAGCAACCATTGTGATTAGATTCTCCCTTGCTTGGCAGTAGACATGTGTTTGCCATCAGCTGCAGGGGCAGGAGATAGGAAGCTGGAAGCCCACCTTCACCATGCTGTTGGGAAAATAAATTACACTTGGAGTGTTTTTTAATTTCTCAGAAATAAATCTGTATTAAAAAAAATGATTAAAAACCCTGAAACTTCTTAGTATAATATGGAGTGAAGAAACAGTGAAGATTATATTTTTTTTTCTGTTTCAGTAAAGCTTAACTTGTTCTGAGTGTTAAGAAAAAAAAAAATTGATTAGTAAAAGCAGAGGGTTGTGTGACCTGGAACAGTAAGTTCTCCTTTGCTTTGGAATGCCTGAAATACCAGCCTCCCCTAAAGGTTCTCTGTGGCTGATTTATTTGGATTTAAGATGAAGGACTCAAAACAGTAGAGTAAGTCACCTCTGCTTTGGAGGGTTAAAAATATCAGAATGTGAGAGCAGAGCAGAGAAAGGCCGTTTTGGCAAGAGTGTGTAGGCTCTGCTTTACCCACAGAGCTCCTGCCTTCTCACTGGGTGATGGCAGAAATGAGGCAAGAGTATGGTAGTCCTCTGGACCCTAGGACCATCTTAAAATATCACACCCCATGATGTGTGTGTGAAGAGAAGATAGAATGAGCTGTTTCTCAGTTTTCAGTGGGTACATTAGCTCTGCTATGGGAATGAACCACTGCATCTATGGAAGGAAACAAGTAAGAAAAAAGGTATATGGAAAAAGGAAAAGAAATGGGCATGAATCCGAGACCAAATGCAGTTGTTATACCTCTTTATATATATATTTTTTGTTTCTTAGAGATTCTGCAAAATAGTAGCTTTGTTTACTAAGGCATACATTTACAATATAGTACTTAGGTTTTAGCTCCTAGCTCAACTCTTCTGTTGAATATGATTTATGCCATAGCTTTCTGTGTCCTCAAACATACCCACTCCCTTAAGGTTTGCAGTGACCCCATTGAGCAGATCAGATAACTGAAGTTCTCTTGGTTGAGAGAATTGCCCACAGTTATACGTGGAAGAGTGGCATCCCCTCTGCTATAACTCAGATTTTCTGAATTTTAGTCCAGTCCTTTTTTGTCTTACCACAGAAATGTTTGATTCTAGAGGTCAAGAACTGTGTGTATCTAACATATTTTTTAATACAGGAAAATTTAAGAGATATGCTTAACACTGAAAGCTAACACATGTTAACCTTTCCCCACACTTACCTCAGATCCTTTACTTTAAAGAAATCATGTAGTAATGTTAAAGTTGGAACCCCATCTATTCTCCTTGTCAGTCTCATTTTATTCTTTTTTCAGAGGCAACCTTATCATGAATTTGATGTGTATACAAGCCATGCTTTTTATATTACAAGTATATATGTGTTTATAAATACTCTACAGTGACATATTGTTGCTTTTTAAATGTATATAAATTATATCACTGCATGTAACATCTTGTGACTCATTTTTTTAGACTCAAGATTATGTTTTCAATATCTATTCATGTTAATACTATAAATCTATTTAATTCATTTTAACTGCTGTGAATATTCCATTTACGAATGGTTTGTTGATCTCTTTGCCCACTAGTTGACAGTTGGGTTATTATAACAATACTTTAGTTAACAGATACAGGTCTCCTTGTGTGCATATGCAAGATACATATACTTTTGGGTATGTATAGAAAGGGTATATGTCTAGCAGTGGAATTGTTGGGTCTTAGGACAAGTGCACTGTCAACTTCATTAGATATTGCCAAATTACTCTGTAAGGTGATTATATCAACGTGCCCTTCCAAGATGGTTTGAGACATCTATTTCTTCAGCAGGCTAAAATTTATTATTGTCAAGTTCTTGCTAGTCTGAAAATAGAATACAATTTAATTTGTATTTCCCTTATTACTGTTGAGAATTTTTTCATTTGGGTCTCCTCTTCTGCAATTATCCATTATCAATGACCTATATGTAGATGTTCTTTATACATCATGGGCACTGACCCTTCGTTTATAATGGGGTTTTGGATTTTCTAAAGACATTTTAAATTTAATGTCAACTTTATGAATCTTTCCTTCCTTGTGTCTGTTTTTTATTTATGGTTTAAGAAATATATCCCTGCTCTTCTGTTTAAATAGCTTTAGACTCATTTTTCATGTCTTTAATCCAACTAAATTTATTTCTGTATAAATGTGGATAAAGTCTATTTTCTTTTTCATAAAGAAAGCTATGGGGTGCCTGGGTGGCTCAGTCAGTTAAGCATCTGACTTTGGCTGGCTCAGGTCATGATCCCAGAGTCTTGGGATAGAGTTCCTCTTCGGGCTTCCTGCTCAGTGGGGAGTCTGTTTCTTCCTCTCCCTCTACCCCTCCCCCCTGCTTGTGCTCTCTCTCTCTAGTTCTCTCTCTCTCAAATAAATTTTTAAAAAATTAAAAAAAAAAAATTCAGTTGTCCTATCACCAGTTACTTAATAGCCCTTCCATTTTCCATTGATTTATAAAGCCTTCGCTGTTATATTCCAGATCTACTATGTACCTGGGTATGTTTCTGAGCTTTTTGTTGTATTCCATTTATGGTAACCCAGTGTCAGTATCCCCACTGTCTTAAATGGTGCAAGAGTATGGTAGTCCTCTGAACCCTAGGTCTTAATGATAACAATAATAGCTAACACTCATTATGTACCAGGCTCTTTGTGTGTATTTATGTAATGCTCTACAACTTGAATAAATGGGTATGAGGCACAGGCATGATGAATAAGTAGTCCAAATTTACATGACTAGAAAATGAACACTAATAGCTGTACTGCTATCATTAGTCTGAACATCTATTAGGGTTTCTTTCATGTCCTTTTAATAAAGGCTTACACATCTTTTGTCATCTCTTCTAAGTTTCTTCTTGTGAATGGTACCTTATTTTTATTGCATTTTCTAATTAAATATTAACCATGTCAAAACAGGGTGGTTTGACCATCTGAGAGATTACATTGTCTCCCCCCCCACCCTTTCTTTTTTTACTCTTTAAATATTTTAAATTTTATTTATTTTATTTTTTACTTTTTGCTTTTCCTTTTCTTTTTTGGTTTCTGACCTCTTCAGATTTATCTAGTGTGTATTTGGCTTGGGTCATGGTTGATATTTTTGAGTCTGCTCACTTGCTCATCCATTCTTCCCTGGGCAAAATGACTAGAAGGAGAAATTCACAACAAAAGAAAGAACCAGAGGTAATGTTCTCTGCCACAGATCTAATTGATATGGATATAGGTAAGACGTCAGAGATGGAATTCAGGATAACAATTATAAAGTTAATAGCTGGGCTTGAAAAAAGCATAAAAGACACTAGAAAATCTCTTAGTGCAGAAATGAGATATCAGACCGAACTTAAAAAATGCTATAATGAGATGCAGTCTAAATTGAATGCTCTAACAGCTAGGGTGAATGAGGCAGAAGAGAGAGTAAGTGATCTAGAAGACAGGCTAATGGAAAGGAAGTTGAGGAAAAGAGAGAAAAACAACTAATAGTCCATGAAGAAAGGCTTCAAGAAATTAATGATGCCATGAAACATACCTATGTTAGAATTTGGGGGATGCCTGAGGGTGAAGAGAGAGAGAGAGGGCCAGAACGTATATTTGAGAAAATTATAGCTGAGAACTTCCCTAATCTGGGGAAGGAAACAAGCATTCATGTCCAAGAGGTAGAGAGGACCCCTCTCAAAATCAATAAAAATAGATCAACACCCTGACATATAATAGTGAAGCTTGCAAATTTTAGAGAAGAAGAGAAAATCCTGAAAGCAGCTCTAGACAAGAGGCTCCTTACCTATAGAGGGAGGAACATCAGACTAACATCAGACCAATCCACAGAAACCTGGCAGGCCAGAAAGGGCTGGCATGATATATTCAGGGTACTCAATGAGAAGAACACGCAGCCAAGAATATTTTATCCAGCAAGGTTGTCATTCAGAATGGAAGGAGAGATAAAGAGCTTCCAGGAAAGACAGAAACTGAAAGAATATGTGACCACCAAGCCAGCTCTGCAAGAAATATTAAGGGGGATCCTATAAGTGAAGAAAGAGCCCCATTGTAACATAGACCAGACAGAAACAGCGACAATCTACAGAAATAGGGACTTTACAGGCAATACAATGGCGCTAAATTCATATCTTTCAATAGTTACTCTGAATGTAAATGGGCTAAATGCTCCAATCAAAAGACACAGGGTATCAGATTGGATAAAAAAGCAAGACCCATCCATATGTTTTCTACAAGAGACTCATTTTAGACCAAAAGACACCTCCAGACTGAAAGTGAGGGAGTGGAGAACCATTTACCACGCTAATGGACCTCAAAAGAAAGCTGGGGTAACAATCCTCATATCAGACAAATTAGATTTTAAGCCAAAGACTGTAGTAAGAGATGAAGAGGGACACTATATCATACTTAAAGGGGCTATCCAACAAGAAGATCTAACAATTGTAAATATTTATGCCCCCAACATGGGAACAGCCATTATATCAACCAATTAATAACCAAAGTAAAGAAACACATTGACAATAATACATTAATAGGAGGGGACTTCAAACCCCCACTCACAGCAACGGACAGATCATCTAAGCAGAAAATCAACAAAGAAACAAGAGCTTTGAATGACATACTGGACCAGATGGACTTCATAGATATATACAGAACATTCCATCCTAAAACAACAGAATACTCATTCTTCTCGAATGCACATGGAACATTCTCCAGAATAGATCACATACTGGGTCACAAATCAGGTCTCAACCGATACAAAAAGATTGGGATTATTCCCTGCATATATTCAGACCACAATGTGTTGAAAATTGAACTCAATCACAAGAGGAAATTTGGAAGGAGCTCAAACACTTGGAGGTTAAAGAGCATCCTAGTAAAGAATAAATGGGTCAGCCAGGAAATTAAAGAAGAGTTTAAAAATTCCTCAAAAAAATCATGGAAACTAATGAGAATGAAAACACATCTGTTCAAAACCTTTGAGACACAGCAAAGGTGGTCCTAAGTGGGAAGTACATTGTAATACAAGCCTCTCTCAAAAAATTAGAAAAATCTCAAATACACAAGCTAACCTTATACCTAAAGAAGTTGGAGAAAGAAGAGCAAATAAAGCCTAAACCAAGCAGGAGAAGAGAAATAATAAGATTAGAACAGAAATCATGAAATAGAAACCAGAAGAACAGTAGATAAATGAAGCTAGAAGCTTGTTCTTTGAAAGAATTAATAAGATCCATAAACCTCTAACCAGACTTATCCAAAAGAAAAGAGAAAGGACCCAAATTAATAAAATCATGAATGAAAGGGGAGAGATCATGAGCAACACCAGGGAAATATAGACAATTTTAAGAATTATGAGCAACTATATGCCAACAAATTAGGCAATCTGGAAGAAATGGATGCATTCCTGGATACTTATAAACTACCAAAACTGAAACAGGAAGAAATAGAAAATCTGAACAGACCAATAACCAGCAAGGAAATTGAAGCAGTAATCAAAAACCTCCCAAAAAACAAGAGTCCGGGGCCAGATGGCTTCCCAGGGGAATTCTACCAAACTTTTTTTTTTTTTTAAGATTTTATTTACTTATTTGACAGAGAGAGAGAGAGAGAGCAAGGGGGAACACAAGTGGGGGTTGGGGTGAGAGAGGGAGAAGCAGGCTTCCCGCTGAGCAGGGAGCCCAATGCGGGGCTCGATCCCAGGACTCTGGGATCATGACCTGAGCTGAAGGCAGACACTTAACGACTGAGCCACCCAGGTGCCCCTCTACCAAACGTTTAAAGAAGAAATAATACCTATTCTACTGGAGCTGTTTCAGAAAATAGAAATGGAAGGAAAACTTCCAAACTCGTCCTATGAGGCCAGCATTATCTTGATCCCAAAACCAGACAAAGATCCCCATCAAAAAGGAGAATTACAGACCAATATCCCTGATGAACATAGATGCCAAAATACTCACCAAGATCCTAGCCAATAGGATCCAACAGTACATTAAAAGGATTATTCACCACGACCAAGTGGATTTATTCCTGGGCTGTAAGTGTGGCTCAACATTTGCAAATCAATCAATGTGATAGATCACATTAATAAAAGACAAGAATGATATGATCCTCTCAGTTGATGCAGAAAAAGCATTTGACAAAATACAACATCCTTTCTTGATTAAAACTCTTCAAAGTATAGGGTTAGAGGGAACATATTTCAATATCATAAAAGCCATCTACAGAAAGCCCACAGCAAATATCATTCTCAATGGGAAAAAACTGAGAGCTTTTCCCCTAAGGTCAGGAAAATGACAGGGATGCCCACTCTCACCACTGTTGTTCAACATAGTACTAGAAGCCCTAGCCTCAGCAATCAGACAACAAAAAGAAATAAAAGGCATTCGAATTGGCAAAGAAGTCAAACTCACTCTTTGCAGATGACAATACTTTATGTGGAAAACCCAAAAGACTCTACCCCAAAACTGCTAGAACTCATACAGCAATTCAGCAATGTGGCAGGATACAAAATCTATGCACAGAAATCAGTTGCATTTCTATACACTAACAATGTGACTGAAGAAAGAGAAATTAAGGAATCAATCCCATTTACATTTGCACCAAAAACCATAAGATACCTAGGAATAAACCTAACCAAAGAGGCAAAGGATCTGTACTCAGAAAACTATAGAACACTCATGAAAGAAATTGAGGAAGACGCAAAGAGATGGAAAAACATTCCATGCTCATGGATTGGAAGAATAAATATTGTTGAAATGTCTATACACATTCAATGCAATCCCTATCAAAATGCCATCAACATTTTTCACAGAGCTGGAACAAACAATCCTGAAATTTGTATGGAACCAGAAAAGACTCTGAATAGCCAGGGGAATGTTGAAAAAGAAAAGCAAAGCTGGAGGCATCACAATGCCTGACTTCAAGCTATATTACAAAGCTGTGATCATCAAGACAGCATGGTACTGGCACAAAAACAGACACATAGATCAGTGGAACAGAATAGAGAGCCTGGAAATGGACCCTCAACTCTATGGTCAACTAATCTTCGACAAATCAGGAAAGAATATCCAATGGAAAAAAGACAGTCTCTTCAATAAATGGTGCTGGGAAAATTGGACAGCCACATGCAGAAGAATGAAACTGGACCATTCTCTTACACCATACACAAAGATAAACTCAAAATGGATGCAAGACCTAAA
>NC_138384.1:12271401-12283502 GCF_054177405.1 Leptonychotes weddellii | reverse complement strand
AGATAAAAAACTTTTGCACAGCAAAGGAAACAGTCAACAAAACCAAAAGACAACTGACAGAATGGAAGAAGATATTTGCAAATGATATATCAGATAAAGGGCTGGTATCCAAGATTGATAAAGAATTTATCAAACTCAGCACCCAAAAAAACCCCAAATAATCCAGTCAAGAAATGGGTAGAAGGCATGAACAGACATTTCTCCAAAGAAGACATCCAAATGGCCAACAGACACATGAAAAAATGCTCCACATTACTTGTCATCAGGGAAATACAAATCAAAACCACGATGAGATACCACCTAAACCAGTAAGAGTGGTTAAAATTAACAAGACAGGAAATGACAGATGTTGGCAAGGATGTGGATAAAGGGGAACCCTTCTATACTGTTGGTGGGAATGCAAGCTGGTACAGCCACTCTGGAAAACAATATGGAGGTTCCTCAAGACATTAAAAATAGAGCTACCCGATGACCCAGCAATTGCACTACTGGGTATTTACCGCAAAGAGACAGACATAATGAAACAAAGGGGCACCTACACCCCAGTCTTCATAGCAGCAATGTCCACAATAGCCGAACTGTGGAGATGTCCTTCAACAGATGGTTGGATAAAGATGTGGTTTATATATACAATGGAATATTACTCAGCCATTAGAAAGGATGAATACCTACCATTTACACTGATATGGATGGAACTGGAGGGTATTATGCTAAGTGAAATAAGTCAATCAGAGCAAGACACTTATATGGTTTCACTCATATGTGGAATATAAGAAATAGCGCAGAGGATTATAGGGGAAGGGAGGGAAAACTGAATGGGAGGAAATAGAGAGGGAGACAAACCATGAAAGACTCTTGACTCTGGGAAACAAATTGAGGGTTGTGGAAGGGTAGATGGGGGTGGATAGGGTAACTGGGTGATGGGCATTAAGGATGGCACATGATGTGATGAGCACTGGGTGTTATATGCAACTGATGAATCATTGAATGCTACATCTAGTTATATTATTTGAGTTACACTACCGATATGATTGCTATCATATTATTTAGATTTTTGCATCTGTTTTTAATTTTTTACATTTCATTTTTCTGGTTTTGGTATCAAGAATATCATATTCTTATAATATGACTTAGCTTTTCCTCTTTTGAATTTTTGAAAAGATCTTTATATAATCTACATAAAGTAGGATCCATTCCTCGGTGAAAAAGGCATTTAGTCATAGGAATTTCATGTGTTTATTGAGGGCAGAAGATGTACAAGAAGTGATGAAATTTTAACTAATGATTCATTTTGTATAATGATTTAAATTTTTCTAGAAATTTTTCATTTTATCTAAATGCAAATGTATTGGCATAAAACTATTCCAAATAGTTTTGTATGATTTTAAAATGTTCATACACTAATTTCTGCTCTTAGTTTTACCATTTTTTCCAAGTTCTTTATAATCATTTCATTCTTTTTCAAGAAACCTTAATTGGAATGTTTAACAATATTTTAAATCTTAGTTTAATCATGCCTTTAAAGCTTATAAATATTCTCTTTTTGCAACATTTTAGCTCCATAACAATCATTTTGTTTGTAATACTTTTTTATTATAAATATTTGGTAAACTTTACTGTGATTTTCTTTTTAATATATGAGTTATATATGGGTATATATTCTTAATTCTTTACATTTCCCCTTTTTATAGAATTTTAATAGATAACTTTTAACTACAATGAATTTGGAACACATAGTTTCCATGACACATAGTCTTTGAATTTGTGTTTTGGGAGACATAGTTATGGTTGGTTTTTATAAATATTTCACATGACCTTAAAAAAGAATATAGACTCTAGTGATTGAGTGTAAAAAACTAACTGGCTGTGTGTTTGTATTAGATCAAGCTTATTGATGATATTGTTTAAATCTTTTATGGCCTTACTAATTATTTGTATAATAGTTTCATTTTGCCTTGTAATTATGTCAATTTTTTCCTCCATATATTTCAAAGCTATGTTAATAGGTGCATATAAATTCATGACTTTTATTTCTCCTTGGTATATTATTCCTTTTTTCATAAGATACTGTGCATTTTAATCCCTAAATACATTTTCTGACTTAAATTCTGTTTTGCCTGATAGTAATATTGTTACATCAGCTTTCTTTTAGTTAGCATTTGTCTGGTATATCTTTTCATTCCTTTATTTTCAGATTTGTGTGTGTCTTAGTTTTGTGTGTCAACTTAAAATCTCTTTTTTTTTTACTTTTTTATTGTTATGTTAATCACCATACATTACATAATTAGTTTTTGATGTAGTGTTCCATGATTCATTGTTTGTGCATAACACCCAGTGCTCCATGCAGGACGTGCCCTCTTTAATACCCATCACCAGGCTAACCCATCCTCCCACCCCCCTCCCCTCTAGAACCCTCAGTTTGTTTTACAGAGTCCATTGTCTTCATGGTTCGTCTCCCCCTCCGATTTGCCCCGCTTCATTCTTCCCCTCCTATCTTCTTCTTAAAATCTCTTTTAAATAGCATATGACTAGATTTTTTAAAATCCAGTTATAGACTCTGTCTTTTATATTTTGAAGATTTTTATTTATTTATTTGTCAGAGAGAATGCACAAGCAGGGGGAGTGGCAGGCAGAGCAGGAAGAGGGAGAAGCAGGCTCCCTGCTGAGCAAGGAGCTTGATGTGGGACTTCATCACAGGACCCTGGGATCATGCCCTGAGCTGAAGGCAGATGCTTAACCGACTGAGCCACCCAGGAGTCCCGATAGACTCTTTCAATTGAGAAGTGTATTAGTTTTCTGTTGCTGCTGTAACAAATTTATAATCTTATAGTTCTGGAGAACATTAGTCTAAAATATATCTATAAAGCTGTGTACTTTTTTGAGACTCTGGAGAAGAATCTCATTCCTTGCCGTTTACAGCTTCTGGAGGCCACCTACATTCCTTGGCTTGTGACCACTTCCTCCATCTTCATAGCCAGCAGCATACCATCTTCTCTACTCCCTGACTTCTGCTTCCATCCTTATATCTCTGACTTTGACCTTCTTGCCTCTTTCATATAAGGACCTTTGTTACCACATTAGGACTATCCCAATAACCCAGGGTTATCTGTTCATTTCAAAATCCTTAATCACATCTGAAAGTCCCTTTTGACATGTAAGGCAACATATTTACAGATACCAGGGATTAGAACATGGACATCTTTGAGGGCCCATTATTCAACTTTCCATACCAAGACCTTTTAAAATCTATTATAATTGATGTATATGAACTCAGTTTTACCCTGTCATTTCCCATATACTATGCTGGGTTTTTTTCTTTATTTCTTTTTCTGCTTTGTATTGTATTGATGAATTTTCTCCAAGCCCTCCTCCAACCACTACTACCTCTCATACATTTTTCCTATAGTCATTTAAAATCTATAGATCTTATTTTAAGTGGCTCTGTTTACATTGCTAAGAAATAAATCATATCTTTTTCTAACAATAATGAAAGAATCTTCATCCTCCTTAAGAATAAGACAAGGACTCCATCACCCATTTATTATATCTTGATCTTTCCCTACTTCCATAATTTTTCTATTATTGTATAGAATTTTGGATCTTCTCTTCTTTACCACAGAGTTATTGATTTTGTCAGTAATTAACTACTCACTAGTTAACAAAATCATTTGCTGATTTTTATTTATTCTTTTGTTTTTTTGTATCTCTCTGCTTCCTTCTTGGTTTGTATTTCTTCTGCTAAATTATATACCTCTAAGTTCTGTACTCTATAGAGGTCTCATAATTTATGTATATTTGACTATATCTTGATTTCACCTTCACTCTTGCATGATAGTTTAGCTAAGTATGAAATTCTATATGACGGGATTTTTTCCTTTGAAGATTGATCTCTGGCATCAATTATTGCTGATAAAATTCCATAGTTAGTCAGGTTATTACTCTTTTATAGATCATTTCTTTTTCTCATGAGGTGCTTTTAAGACTATGTTTTTATTCTTGATTTTCGTAGATTTCTCTTTAAATGCATCGGAAGATTTGACCCTTTTAAATACTGGAAATTTTTTGCCATTATCTCCTCAAATGTTTCTTCTTTGCCAGTCCTTTATTTCCTACTTTGAGCAAAATACACAGACACACACACACATTCCACTACAATTCTACATGTCTATTTTTATTTCTCATCCATATCTTTCATCTCTTTATCTCTCTCTGATGCCTCCTCAGTGGCATGCTCTAGTTTACAGATTCTGCCTTTGATTTTGGCAAATTTAAAGTTTATATCATCTATTTAATTTTTTAGTTCTATATTTTTCTTTTTTTTTTTTTAAGATTTTTATTTATTTTTTTGACAGAGAGAGAGACAGCGAGAGAGGGAACACAAGCAGGAGGAGCGGGAGAGGGAGAAGCAGGCTTCCCATGGAGCAGGGAGCCCGACGCGGGGCTCGATCCCAGCACCCTGGGATCATGACCTGAGCCGAAGGCAGATGCTTAACGACTGAGCCACCCAGGCGCCCCTCAGTGGCTATATTTTTCAATTCCAAGATTTATAATTGATTACTCATAGCCACTATTCTTGATTCATATCTGTTTTTGTTTCATAATTTTTGTTTTATATATATTATACCACCCTGCATCTCTTTGAGGATCTCAGAAACATTTTCTAATCAATTTCACTTAGTTCTATAGATTGCTTGAGAATGAATTCATTAGCTGATAGCTTGCAACTGTCCTTCTTAGGATTTGGAATTTTCAATAATAGATTAATCTGGCATGAGGTGTATTTTTTTCTCATTCTCAGTAGTCTTGCCTCCCTAACATTTTCTTCATTTGCCTTCACCCTGAACAACTATCTCAAGCCCAGAATCAAGTGTTGATCCTTTTCCCCCCAATGGGGATATTGGAAAAATCACAGATTCAGTCATTACACTTGACAGTGGCTTGACATAGGGCCTGTCTACATGACCGTCTGTACTTCACCACCACCACTGGCACAAGTGTGTGTAGACTATTACCTTGGGAACATCACAGCTTTGTTCGGCCTTCTTTCAAATTCAGGGAAGCTCTCTTGGCTGGGAACACTGGCCCTTATCCCTTACTTCCTGAGAAACCTTTTTGGTTTTCATTTTGTCCCTCAAGCTTCCTTTACTGACTCTAGGACCTAGAGCCAAGGAGGTCTGTGGCTTCAGGACCCTCTTATTCCTTCTGTTCTATTTCTGGTCAATACAGTGTTGATCTTGTTTTTGAGTATAACCATGCCTGGTTCTTCCTAGTTTCAAAATTGTATCTCTTTTTTCTGTATGTGAGAGTGAAGGATGTGTTTTAAAGCTTGATTTATAGTCAGTCCTCTTAACTAATTTTTACAGTGCTTTATATACTATCAGTGAGTACTTACAAAAGGGTAGTGAATTACGTCTTTATTTGGCATAAGGGAGCAGAATTCTTATATCTTTGCCTTAGTTATGAGGAAATCTATAAAATATGAGAAATCTACAAATATGAGAAATCTATAAAATAAATTCACAAGAATAGGAAAATAAGAGAATAACATTCTAGGGTGCCTGGGTGGCTCAGTTGGTTAAGGGACTGCCTTCGGCTCAGGTCATGATCCTGGAGTCCTGGGATCGAGTCCCACATCGGGCTCCCTGCTCAGTAGGGAGTCTGCTTCTCCCTCTGACCCTCTCCCTTCTCATGCTCTCTCTCACTCTCTCTCTCAAATAAATAAATAAAATCTTTAAAAAAAAAAAAAAGAATAACATTCTAGTTTATCATGGTGGGCGTCTTTTCTTTAATACATAAATGTCAGCCATTCCCAAAATGGATTGTGCTTTTCCTGAGAGCCATTCCAAGGGACTTATTCATTGACTAGAGGATACCAATGGCAATAATATCAAGAGACTTACCAAAGCAAAGGATTTTGCTTGACAGGGAGCTGTGAGCCTCTTACCCTGACTCTCACTTGAGACTTCTTTTACTTTGGCAAAGCTAAAGTGAAACCCAGAAGACAGATTCCAGCAGGTCATATTGATTATAAAACACACTGAAAAAAGGAAAGCTATCGATTGAATGTTAGGTAACATGATGGGTCAGCACCTTCCCTGAATTTAGAACAACAGCTCTACTGATTGAATATGATTAGTTTAAATGTAAGCTAAAGCCAAAATGAAAGGAGGAGGTTTTGTTCCTTTGTTATTAAAGGGCTATCTAAAAAATAAAAGAAAAATATGTGAGTTTCTTACATGCTTTGCAAGACTTTCCATCTTCATTCTGCCTCTCCCAGCTCTTAATTAGCTTTAGCAAATTGTTTTTTCTATTTAATTATTATTCAGGCTTACAGTTAATACTTGTCACCACAGAGGGCGATTAAGGTAAACTTCCTTTATATTGATCAGATATGTTTTTTTCCCAAATTCCACCTTCCCTCCTCCATAAAAATTTATAATTTCTTCTCCATTACCAGCATCATCATCTAATCAATTGTTATGGACTAAACGTTTGTGTCCCTGCAGAATTCATATATTGAAATCATAACCCCCAAAATGATGATATAAGTGGTGAGGGGTTTGGGAGGTAATTAGATCATGAAGGTAGAGTCCTCATGAATAGGACTGGCACCCTCATAAAAGAGACCCCAGAGAGCTCTCACCTTTTCTATCATGTGATGATACAATGAGAATAATGGCTGTCTGCAACCTGGCGGAGGGCTCTCACCAGAACCTGACCATGTTGACTCTCTGATCTCAGACTTCCACCCTTCAGAACTAGGAGAAATAAATTTCTATTGTTTATAAACCACCCAGTCTATGTTAGAGCAGCCTTAACTGACTAAGTTACCAGCTCATGTCACTTTTAAAGGATGGCTGTCACTGTCATTATCAACTAAAGAATTTATTCCGACTGTGCACTGAGAGCAGACAGTCATATTCAACAATAAGCTAGTATAAAATGAAATAAACACTTTCATACAACAAAAAAAGACAAGAAGGTTGTGATAAATATTATGGTGTAAAGGTTTATTAATGGTATGAAATCCCCAACCCACCTATGTCAAGATTATATGATGTTTTTCAGGGAGAAAATCATATTGTTTCTTAGTTCCATTTCCTCTTCCCTGTGACAAGCAAAAAGACAGAGACTGGAGGGGCATATATGACATGGTAGAGCTCTTCATAGGATGGCACTGGTGTCTTTTTGAGTGTCATTTGTGATGAAATTGTTGTATGCAGCATTAAGTTTCATACTTTGGAAGAAAAAAATCCCCCTCTGAGATGTTAGGACATTAAATTGGGATGTGTCTGAGAGGGAAAGGCAACATTATCTGAGGGCGGGCATGGTCATGTGTCACACACAGTTGTCTAACATATGGTAGTCACTCAACAAAGAGTTGTTTAGTATATGAGTGTTGAAGTAGTATTTTGTACTATCAAGAGTAAGGAGGGGCGCCTGGGTGGCTCAGTCGGTTGGGCGTCTGCCTTCGGCTCAGGTCATGATCCCGGGGTCCTGAGATCGAGCCCCGCATCGGGCTCCCTGCTCCGCGGGAAGCCTGCTTCTCCCTCTCCCACTCCCCCTACTTGTGTTCCCTCTCTCGCTGTGTCTCTCTCTGTCAAATAAATAAATAAAATCTTTAAAAAAAAAAAAAAGAGTAAGGATGTTGTAGTCGGGCAGATCTGGAATGGAGTCCTGACTCTATATGCTCTAACTCTGGAAAAGTTATTTAACCTTTCTAAGACTGGCTCCTTCCCTTTAATTGGAACTAATAATGGCATCTAGAAGATTAACCATGATAATATATCTAGATAGTGCCTGGTGAAAAATAAGCATTTGGCATTAAATAAATGCTAGCTTTGATTATTAACATTAACAGACAAAAAGATCTAGGTGAAATGACTTGTGGAAAGACTTAAATCTTTATGACAGTATATCTTAAGGTCTTTTATATTATTTTCTTAGATAAGAAAGAGAAATAAATAAGGCACACTCAGAGAGGTCCTAAGGTTCCAAACTAACTGATCCATACAGTACAGAGCTCTATGAAATAGGAGCTCTAATGCTGCCTTTTTCCTCACTTTTCACTTGTTTCTCTAAATATTTGACAGTGAAGCCTTCTTGTGAAATAGAAAATATTTGCATTAATGAATGCATATATGTTCTTCCACATCAAAGAAAAGAGGTTTATTAGAAAATAGGTTAGTATTTAGAATTTTCAAGTTCAATAGGTTTCTGATTCTCTATCTCCTTGGAGTTTATTTATTCATTTATTTGTACAGATGGTCCCTGGAATCTGTGTAAGTCATGTCTGCATGCTTAGGAGCTGTCCTCTTTCCTTTTAGTTAACTATCTTCATGCTTTGTGTTTGATCTGACACCTTTTGCTGAGTTTTAAGAAGGCAGTGACTTTCAGAAAGAACATTACAATCCTTGTTTAAAGATACATCCTAGTAGCCTGAAAAGATTGTTGGTACATATTACTTAAGAGCGATGTAAATTACATATACCTGGCTCCCTCATGCAACCAAACTCAGCTGGCCTTAAAATTCTTACAGACATCTTCCCCCACAAATAGGGAAATCAAGAGGTAGGACAATTACTTGACCACTAAGAACCTTCAGCAGATCAGTGACCAATCCCTTCCTATTCAATCTATTATGCCAAACTACCTCTCTCTAAGAACAAGAAGAAAATCTGGGAAAAATATGAAAAACTGTGTTTAAGAGCACCAAAGCCAGTGACAAACAAAAAGAAAAAGGAAACAAATATATGTTCAGCATTTGTAACTGTTTTCCCTATGGAATTGCTGCAGAGGTTGAAAATCTGAAAAGAGCATTCAGAAAACTCACAGGTCTAGGAAGATAAAAACTGAAATCTAGACTGGCTAAAGAGATAAAAATTGGAGAAGATTGGACTTGGTAAAACTCTCGGACTTTTGGTTAGGACTTTGATAAAGCTACACCCTGGGAAAAAAGTAAACTAGCACAGACCCTCATTTCAAATAATTTTAATCTCTGCCTGGATAAAGAACATCTAGAATTGCTAGTTCTCCCCACATCTTTCCTAGAAGCAAATATATAATACTCTCACCAAAGGGAGAAAACATTATTCTAAGCTTTAAAGTATTTTATGTATCTACAGTTTTTATATGCAAAGTCTAACAGTTAATTTAAAAATAACCAGCCATACAAGGAGATAAGACTACTGAAAAGAAAACTATGATATGCTTAATATGCTCAAGGAACTAAAAGGCAAGGTTTAAAATTTTGGTAGAACTATGGAAAGTATAGAAGAGAACAAATGGAACTAATGACCTGAAAAATACAATTGAAATTAGGGACTCACTAGATAGGTTTAACTGCTTATTAGATACAGATGAAGAGAAAATTGTGGAAATGGAAGATAGGTCAGAAGAAACCACCCAAAATGAAAAGGAAGAGAGATAAAAGGATGAAAAATGTAGACGAGTTGGTCAAACAAACAAATATACACAAAGGGTATGGTTATTGGAGTACCAGAAGGAGAGAAGAGAATGGAGCAGAAGAGACCATGGGTGAGACATCAAGCCAGATTCAAAAAGCATTATAAAGCAAGATAAATATAAAGAAAACCACATCTAGGCACATTATAGTTGAACTGCTTAAGACCAGAGAGTAGATATTAAAGGCAGCCAGAGACACAAAGACAGTTTACCTTAGAAGGAATAATCGTCAACTGGCTGCTGATTTCTTTTTTTTTTTTAAAGATTTATTTATTTATTTATTTGACAGAGAGAGACAGCGAGAGAGGGAACACAAGCAGGGGGAGTGGGAGAGGGAGAAGCAGGCTTCCCGCTGAGCAGGGAGCCCGATGCAGGGCTCGATCCCAGGACCCTGGGATCATGACTTGAGCCGAAGGCAGACGCTTAACGACTGAGCCACCCAGGCGCCCCTGGCTGCTGATTTCTAAGGCACTGCTGAGAGCAGGATACCATTATGAAAATAAGAGGACTACCAGAAAGTCTTCATCCTGAAAGGCCCCCTTCCCCCTCAATCCTCAGCACATGGGCAGCAGATTGGAATATTCTCTGGGCAGTTTCACCAGCCACAAGGAAAGGCAGAAATAAACTGATAGCTGGGCATCTAAAATATCTGGTGGCCCTTGCCCAAGCACATATGGTTTTAGTGCTTTACAAGTACTTAACTAAGCTGCATCAAGAAAGCCTGTGAATTGTGTAAGACTAATGAATCACAGACCTGTACCTCTGAAACAAATAATACATTATATGTTAAAAAAAAAAAGAAGAAGAAGAAGAAGATAGTAGGAATGGAAAAATGAAGGGGGGGAAATCAGAGGGGGAGACAAACCATGAGAGACTATGGACTCTGAGAAACAAACTGAGGGTTTTAGAGGGGAGGAGAGTGGGGGGATGGGTTAGCCTGGTGATGGGTATTAAGGAGGGCATGTATTGAATGGAACGTTGGGTGTTATATGCAAACAATGAATCATGGAATACTACATCAAAAATAAATAAATAATTAATTAATTAAAAAAAAAAAAAAAAGAAAGCCTGTAATACAGAAGCAAGAAACCAGAAAACATAAAGTTGAGAACATGGAGGAAACAAAGGTAATACAGTGAGAAGAAGGCTTAAAGCAAAATGATCATTAGTAATTTCAGGAAAATAAAAGATGACTTTGCATCCGTGAACAAGAACAGGGTGATATTTTTTTTAAAGGAGCAATAAAAATGTGGTTATAGAAGTTAAAAATAAAATCATGAAAGGTAAAATTTTGATAACAGAATTGGAAAATAAAATTGAGAAGCTATCAGAGAGTAGAACAATAGGAGAAAAGGCTAGAAACAAGGAGAGAAAGATTAGAAAATTAGATGATTTTTTTCAACATTTCAAAAATCCAAATAAGTACATCCAGAAAGAACAAATTTAAAAATGGAGGTGAGGAGATTATGCAAGAAATAATCCAAGAAATGTATCCAGAACTAACAGAGAGGAATTTATGGAAAATATTCATCAAATATGCTGCATAATTGATGAAAATAGGCCCATGTGAAAACACATCTTTAAATTCCAGATGGAAAAGTATTAGTGCTCAAAAAGAAAAAACAAATCAGGAACCCAGAGTGACCTCAGACTTCTAGACAGCAACACTGGAGTGGAAAAAAAGACTTTTTGAAGGAGAATACATCTTAGTCTTGAATTCATCAACCAGCCACAAGATTAATCAAATGTGGGGTTAGAATAAAAACATTTCAGGCATGCAAGATCTCAAAACATTTACCCTCCATGAATCCTTTCTTGGGAAGGTAGTGAAGAACCTTCTCCAGCAAAGCGAGGAAAACATGAGATCTGGGGTACAAAGGCTCAGACCCAGGAAAGAAGCTCAAGGAATACCCAGGATGTGCTGTGTGGCATTTTTAGGATGCCAGATGTGTTGCAGGCCCACAGAGCAGTCAGGTCAGACAGGAGTTGCAGAACAGATGGCTCCAGGAGAGATTTGTCTCTAAGAAAATGGAGCTGATAGAAAATCGGATGTGTTAGAGAGGACATTTACCGCTTTGAGAGTTTGGGGATGTGTCCATGACAGATACATTAAACAACAAAGACAAGACAATAATTCCTGGGAAAATAAAAGTTGTACACAAATGGAAATGTAATCACAGTATGCTTTTCATAGCTCAGCTGTGAATAGTATTTGCATGCTCACGGTGTAGATTCTCACCAGAAAATAAGTTTTAACTATATTGGGAGGATGAGGGGAAGAAAGTGATGGAGAGAGGGAGAGAAGAGAGCTGTCATTGTCTTCTGTAGAGAGAAATAAATTGATAATGCTCAAACTGAAAAGAAGTAGCAGTAGGTTCCTTGGAGGAAGGCAAACGCCACAAGAAAATGCAAAAAGAATTGACAGCAGTTGCCTCCGTTAATGGACAAGGATAGGAAAAATGGGGAAGGGTGGGAGAGTGGGTTCGAAGGACTACTGTTTTTCATGTCTTTTTCCTAGAACCATTTGACTTTGCAGATTATTTGTATGTGTACATTTCATAAAAATTTGAAAATTTCAATCTTGCTGCAGGAAAGTATTATAGTATGCTATTACCATTTATGTAAGAAAAAGTAGT
>NC_138384.1:12173959-12270901 GCF_054177405.1 Leptonychotes weddellii | reverse complement strand
AGTTCGAAAGCTTTGCAGCTGGGACTCAAACCCACATCCCTTTTCCTTCAGAGCCCTCCTTCCTAACCTATTTCCATCAGTTGTTGTCTTACTCTGTTGGAGTTTTGAAAGGTTGTGGAATGTCCTCCATAGCTATGATGATTATCATTCATTCTTTCCTTCATCAGATCTGCAATCTAATAACAGAAAATATCATATATGCCAAGTCCTTCCTAGCAGCAAAGGACATCCCTAAAAGTCAAATAGCAAAGAGACACAAGGGTGTTGGGGCAGTTTAAAGCTTGACTTTGGGGGAGGATAGTCCAGTACCTTAGCAGCTGGCATTTTAATGTGCCTTGTTCGTGGATTCTAGGATGTACTTGGCTGCCTGGTTTTATACCAAACATTGATTAATAAGCTTCATCAAAAAGAAAACTCACCAATTCAGCCCTGGAGAGCAACTTCATATCTTCTTTCCAGGGCAGCCAACCTGTGTCAGCAGGAATCAGAATAGAAATGGTACCCATCCATTGAAAACTAATGTCCCCTGACTTGAAATAGCACTTATGCTGGTGACACCGTATCTTCGTTGTGAACAGAGGATTGACCTGTGCTACTGGCTAGAGGAGGAAAATAAATGGTTATAACAGGAGAGATGACATTGACAGAAACTTCTTCCAAAAGGCATTTGCTTTTTGATAAAAAAAGGGACAAAAATGGCATTGATTTATGTTTTAATTGTAAGCTGAGTCTCATAAATGAGTAAAACTATGTAGAGTGCTCCAGGGCCACTAATTTGGGAAGAAGGGCCAACAGCTGAGATGACCTGGCCTAGAACTTTCTTATTTTCTCTTATAGCTGCCCCTCCACTTGTCCTAACAGCAGGTAGGTAATAACCCCAGGCCTGCAATTCCCATAGGAGTTGAAATGCCAAGTTATGCATCCACTTCTGTGTTCTGATGGAGTAAATTCTTCACCTTCCAAAATCTGAGATCCAGGTCAGTTGGGAGAAGACCTTAAGGATCTGGGAGTAGACTTAACCATCAGGATGACTTTAGCAGCAAGCAGCTAGTGATTCACAACACCCATTCCCTTTTACTCTTGGACTTGGAGCCAGATGACATTTCTCAGCCTTTTTTGCCGTTGAGCATGGCTGTGTGACTGAGTTTTAGACAGCGGAAGTGGCAGAAGTAATGTGTAACATTTCCAGGGTCGGTACATAAAGTTTCAGTATGTGACCCTCCATCCTCTTTCTTCTCTTCTTAGCCAGCTGGATGTCAGTGTGTAGAGTGCTGAGATCCTGCAAGTTAATCATGTCACAATCAAAGAATTTCAAAAGCCTCTGTTCTGGAGAAGCATCTTGTTCTTTAGGTTTCCCTGAAGCACTTCACCCCAGCCTCCTCTGACCTACATTTTTGTCGTTCACTTGTAAAAGCAAGAACATAATAGGTGTGTTTAAAAGTCACTTGCACACAGCTGGAGAAAGAATTAGTGAACTGGAAGATAGCTCAGAACAAATCCAAAATGAAGCACCAAGAGCAAAAGAATGGAAAGTGCAGATGGGAGTCTAAGAGACAGAGGACACAAATATGTGAAAAGCCATACACACACAAGGATAGGGAAAGGGAATGAGGCAGAAAAAATATTTAAACAGATAATAGCTGAAAATTTTTCAGAAATAAGAGATATCATGGGGCGCCTGGGTGGCTCAGTCATTAAGCATCTGCCTTCGGCTCAGGTCATGATCCCAGGGTCCTGGGATCGAGCCCCGCATCAGGCTCCCTGCTCCGCGGGAAGCCTGCTTCTCCCCCTCCCACTCCCCCTGCTTGTGTTCCCTCTCTCGCTGTCTCTCTCTCTGTCAAATAAATAAAATCTTAAAAAAAAAAAAAAAGAAGAGCTATCAAAGCACAGATTCTAGAAAAGTAGCAAATTCCAAGCAGGATATGCAAATAAACTCCTAATTAGACACCTTATAGTGAACCTGCCCTACAATTAAATATAAAACAGATGAACATAGGGGAAGGGAAGGAAAAATAAGATAAAAACAGAGAGGGAGGCAAACCATAAGAGACTGTTAACTCTAGGAAACAAACTGAGGGTTGCTGGAGAGGAAGTGGGTGGGGGGATGGGGTAACTGGGTGATGGGCATTAAGGCGGGCTCTTGATGTAATGAGCACTGGGTGTTATATGCAACTGATGAATCACTAAATTCTACCCCTGAAACTAATAGTACACTATATGTTAACTAAATTAAATTTAAATAAATAAGTAAATAAGTAAATACAAGGGGAAAATCTTAAAAGGAGCCTGAAAAAAAAGATTACCATCAAGTAAGCAGAATTTATATTTTTATAGTAAATAAGATCCTTACAACATTTTTATGACTTGACACCTTAACCAAATTTTTAACTTACTTTGGAGCCTGATTGTGCTATTTGAGATTTTCTTCTAAAGCTAGGATGCTGGATTCAAAGGGCTGTTAAGCAAAAGAGGGTGCTTCAGTTTATCCTATTTAGCTCCAAGGGATTGGCCAAATACCAGTGTTATGGAGGATACAAAAAAAGCCTCTCTACTTAATATAAGGAAGGGATAGCAAACAATTTGTGTTGTTAAAATCTGGAATAAGTTACTTTAGTTGAGAATTGAGTTTTCCTACATCAAAGGTAGATACATTAATTCGTTTATCAAATATTTATTAAGCACTTATAACTATGTACCAGTTATAAGTGCTGGGGACATATATCAGTGAACACCAACAAGAACAAAAAACATAAGCATCCCTTCTGTGGAGAGCTTATATGCTAGTGCAAGGAAACAAACAAACATGATAAAGAAATCAGTTATACACAATGTTAGAAGATGGTAAGTGCTAAGGGAAAAAAAATAGAACAGGGCAAAGAGGATCAGGATTACTGGGGGAAGGTTTGTAATTTAAAATATGATGGGCAGAGTCGGCTTCGTTGAGAGGTATCATTTGGCCAAAGACCTTAGGGAGGAAAGAGTGAGCTATAAGAGTCTAAGTGGTTAAAGGAAACAGATTGGTGGGCATCAATTCCAACTCTATAATTCAGTCCTGTCATATATTTCAAAATAAGTTTGAAATTTTAGCAAACAAAATTCCATTGATTATTATGAAATAATATATATAAAAATTTCCTGTATTGTGTTCATTAATGAAAGCTGTTCATCCTCACTATAACATCATAGAAACTTTGCCCTTGAAATACATTTGTTTTGAAAAATTACAGATTCCAGGAAGGATGTTGTACCTTCTGTCAGCATCTCAGAATTTGGAGATTAGAGCAGATAATTAGTATAAGCTTGTTAGAGAACTGGACTGTCATCTTGAGAAAGAGATATAAAGAATCTTCACAGAGCATTCAAAAGTGGAATTGTAGGTTTGCTCTTCAGAATCAGATTGCTTTTTGAAAAAAAGAAAAGCCAACAAACACCCAGTTGCTTTGATTAAGAAAAAAAAAAAGTTTGTCTCTGATGTGGAGTTCTGCAGTGCCAGCCATTTGAAGTCTAGAGGGCTTTGACATGAGCAGAATGAAAAGCCAAGAATATCTTCACTGTTAACTTGTAGTCTTGTGTTGCAGGCACACACAAAGTCCCTGTGGACGATTGAACCCAGTAAAGGCATGGTTCCCCCGGAAACCGATGTTCAGCTGACACTGACTGCCAACCTGAACGACATCCTGACCTTCAAAGACACGGTCATTTTGGACATAGAAAATAGCAACACTTACCGGATTCCTGTCCAGGCTTCCGGAGTTGGCTCCACCATCGTCTCAGATAAGCCCTTTGCTCCAGAGCTCAATTTGGGAGCACATTTTAGGTAGGGAGACATCCTGGACCAATTCTTACAGATACTACAGATGTTGCATTAGCTGACCATCACCTCTACTTGGAAAAATTATTTTAAGTAAATAGAATTAGTGTCTTCAGCCCGCCCCCCTTCCTGTCTTCATTCTCCCTTCAAATGGATACCTCAGCCACAAGAAGACATTTCCTAGGCACAGCATAGTGGAGTTCTCCAAGCTGTGTCCCTCCACACTAGAGAAGAGACTTCTAGAAGTGCATTTTTCTCTCAAACATACAATGGCTTCTTTGTGACAAATTTAGAATCTCAACCATGACGTCTCCTCTTTAATTCCAATGCACTGCTAATTCCTCTCCATGAATGTAGAAAATACAGATGCAACTTGGTGGTGACCTAAATAGAGTATAACTTGGAAGGTTAAAAAATTTATTGTATATTATCAGTTATTGCAAGGCCAGTAATTTTTCTTGTATTATGTCCTCTGCTTGTCTCCCCACCCATGCACCAACAATTGAGAAGTTTGCAATTGTCTCCACCTGAAAAGCTAGAGAATCTCCATATTTATATAAAAGGTGGTATAGGATAGACATCTTTGAGCAGAACAGTCTAAATGCAGCTCTGAAAATGTATGAGGTTTGAATGCTAACAGTGGAGGATATATATGGCAGTTTATTCATGGTTCCTCAGAGGAGTCACATGGCTGCCACTAGTCGACTCTTGGGGGCCAGTTGAATTTGGCCTGTTGAAATACTGTGAACAGATCTCAGAGGGGTACTCCTGCCTTCTGGTGTAACAGGCCTTGAAACCAAGATGGACACACTATACTTAGAGAATATGTGCCTGACAAAAGTCAGTTAGGAGCCCTCCCCAAAACCCCATCCACACCTCCTTTCCTCTGCTCCATCTACAACACATGACACTTGATTGAAGATACATTAACCAATAGGCATGAAGTAACAGGCAAGTCAGATAGTTGAATTTCATTTGTTTTCAGAGAAGCATCCAATTACAGTTTTTGTGTCAGCTAGGTATAAAAATGCTCCTCTCCACCCGTCTATTGGCCATAAGCTAGGGCATGTTGTCATTGCGTACCATGCTTCTATTTCCAAATTTCTTGTTAAGTGCACTCAAATATAATTATAGAAAACAATATACTGCATGCCAGTCTTAATTACATGTTCTCCTTAGTCTACAAATAGTGTCACAAAGCCCCAAAGGATTTTCTGACACTTGCCTAGAAATGGAGGGTTAGCTAATAGTTGTCTATGAATGTAGAAGCAAACTGCAACTTTTAGCTGCCAATTTCTCCTCTGGACAAACCCTGCAGTTATTCTTTTCACCATAAAATCATAATGCCAGCAATCCCCAGGAGAAGTGTCAAAAGCAGGGGTGGGCAAAGTGCAGCCCACTGCCTGCTTCTATAAATGAAGTCTTATTGGCACATGGCCGTGCCCGTTCCTATACAGACAGTTTCTGTGGCTCCCTTCACACAATGGAGAGTTGAGTAGTCATGACAGACCACATGGCCCAACAAGTCTGAAGTATTTATTGTTCATCCCTTTACAGAAACAGTTGGCCAACCTTTTGAATGTAAGGGTCTGAAAAAATACCCATATGGCGCCTCTTCTGGTTGCATATTTTGGGGCAACTCCCTAAATTTTCAGAGCTTCTATTTCTTTATAAAATGGGAGAAAATATACTTATTATTACTGGGTTGCTGGGAGGATTGACAGATAAACCTACTCTGTATAAGTGACAGAGATGCTGCCTACTTTATAAACAGTTTATATTATTTATTATTTCCCTAAAACCTGGACTTAGCCATAAAGTCAAGCTACTCCAGTAAGCTTGCTCTGTGGATGCATATTTAGATAGAAATGGTTACACCTGACAGTTGGCAAATACTCATTATTTATCTGATGCTTCAACTTACTTATAAGATATGATGCTATTTCTTTTTTTTTTTTTTAAAGATTTTATTTATTCATTTGAGAGAGAATGAGATAGAGAGAGCATGAGACGGGGGAGGGTCAGAGGGAGAAGCAGACTCCCTGCCGAGCAGGGAGCCCGATGTGGAACTCGATCCTGGGACTCCAGGATCATGACCTGAGCTGAAGGCAGTCGCTTAACCAACTGAGCCACCCAGGCGCCAGATATGATGCTATTTCTAATGAGGAACAGAGGGGATGAAATCTCAAAGCCTGTTAAAATTTTAAAAATAAAAAACAGTCCTCAGTCCTGAGATGAGTTTTCTCCCTGGGGGAAAAAAAATTTAAATAAGCTTATAAATCAGTTATTTTATTTTATTTTTATTTTTTTTAAGATTTTATATATTTATTTGAGAGAGAGAGACAGAGATAGCAACAGAGAGCACAAGCAGAGAGGAGAGGGAGAAGCAGGGAGTCCAATGTAGGGCTTGATCCCAGGACCCTGAGATCATGACCTGAGCTGAAGGCAGATGCTTAACCACCTGAGCCACCCAGATGCCCCTAAATCAGTTTTTTTTTTTAAATACCAAACAAAATCATGTTTGAGCCACCTCCAAGTTCTTAGAAATCCCAGTGTCTCGCAAAGAGCCAGACAATCAAGAGGTTCTTAATAAATATTCATGGGATAGATGAATGAACAAACAAATGAATTAATGAATGAAATAGCAGAATTTTGAAAGCACTAGTCTGAGAAAAATGACCACAGCTGATGTTCTGGTCCATCGTACAGTCCCTTTGAGCTTTGGCTGGGCTTGGTGGGTATGTGTGGTTTCTCTTCCAAGTACCCTTCAAGTTGAGCTCGTCACAAGATATTTTGCTCAGTCAGTGGAAATTTACTCAACACAAGTTGAAATGTATCTCTTCTCCAGTAGGTATTTTGCTTTCCATTCACTCCTCAGAATCATTTCTCGTAAATTAGAGTGGTTTTTGCACATACTGTGTCTGTGTTCTGTGCCCCTTCCCTGGTGATGGTAACTCAGGGACCAAACCCAGGTGCCGGACTCCAGTCTGTGGACTCCATGAGTAGACATTACCTTGTCCCATTACTGTGGTGGCTCCTTGTAGCCTCGTGATTTAGCCTTCCTAAATTTTTAAAAATATATTTCATTACTCACTTTTTAAATACTTTTAGACGAGTAAATCCCAAGGGTGTAGAGCTGAAGAGAACACCTCAAAGCTGAGTCCTCTCAATCCCTGCCTCCTCTTTTCCAGCCTGGACACCTATTTTTACCGCTTCAAGTTGACCAACAAAGGACGTCGGGTCCAACAGTTGTTCTGGATGAACGAAGATTTCTGTCCACAGGACAAGCTGAGCAAGAAGGGCCTGGCTAAGAAGGGTCTTGCTAAGAGCCAGCCCCAACCCCAGTGCTCCCAGGAGTCCAGGGCTCCTCCAGGCCCCGTGTTTCAGCTCCATCCCGTCAGAATGGAGCTGTACCCAGACCAGACGATTGATGTGATGCTCGAAGGCTATTCTGCTACTCCCAGGGTAAGAGGACAGCACATTTAGAAGCTATTTTTCTCCTAAATAAATCTTTGCTGTATTTCTTAGGAGAGTCCCTTGACATTTATCTGAAGAAAGGATGTGGTTTCTCATGGTTTTTCACACAGCACGAAGTTACCATGGCAGCACCCATTGCCTTCAGGGTTCAGCTCTGCTCAGTTTTCTGTTTGTTTCTACAGCTACCATGAACCCAACCTTACAATACCATTTCAAGTAGGTTCTCATCCCCAGGGTCAGCAGGGACCAGCCAGCAAGTCTCTGACAGAGGGACAGCCAGCGTTCAGCCAAAGCTAAGCCTCTTCTTAACACTTAGCAATATTAATTTCATATTTATTCAAAAAGGATGTTTTTAGAGACACTCTCAGCCACCTCTCCTATCCAGGGATTAGGACATCCTTGGTCCCTTCCCTCTCAACCTGACACAACAGCTTCCTCTTTATAACCATCATCTTTTTTTCCTCCAAGATTTTTTTTTTATTTATTTGCGAGAGAGAGAATGAGAGACAGAGAACATGAGAGGGAGGAGGGTCAGAGGGAGAAGCAGACTCCCCGCTGAGCAGGGAGCCCGATGTGGGACTCGATCCCGGGACTCCAGGATCATGACCTGAGCCGAAGGCAGTCACTTAACCAACTGAGCCACCCAGGCGCTCATAACCATCATCTTTTTATGTGTCAATTAAAAAGCTGAGTCACTGTCAGCAACTCTGATGTCTTGCTCATATTTATATCATCACTATTCTGCTTTAACATTTAAGCAGTTCCAAATCATTGTCTCTTTATTCCTATTCCCTAATGGAAATTGGAAACTGTCAAAAAAATAAAAGAAACTTCCTACATTACTCCTGAGCCTCTTCTACCTCACAAATGCAGACTCTCTGGATGAGAAATGATCATGCTTGAGCTCCTGCTGGTGTCACTGAAGTAGGAGGTGATACTGAACTTCTTTCTCACAAAATAGGAAACAATAGAAATTTTTCTCCCTGAAGACAAGATGGGAAAGCCTGTCCCTTGCCTTAGCTCCTCTAGGGTCACAGATTTTATTTCCTTTACATTGTTTCTTTGCAGAGCATTTTCAGGCAAAATACATCCTCAGTGCAAAAACAGAAAAAGGTTATTTCCCATCCTGGTAATTAATGTGCTCTTTCTTTCTGTTATTCAGGGATTCAGCCAACTTTTACTAAGTATGTACCCCATGACAAGCACTGTGCTAGGCACTGAGGCTGCAGAGATGAATAGAACGCAGCCCCTCATCTCAAGACACTGGCCGCCCGTTGCAGGAGCACATTTACAATGTTGTTATCAAGAGCCGATCATATTTTTAAAGGCATTAAATCTGAGCAGCTGGGATTCCAAATTCAGTTTAAGATTTACTAAAAGCTTCCTGGAATGTTCTTCCCTGTTGTAGTATATAATTGAGAAGAGACTTGAATTCATGAACATCCAAAACCTGAGTACTCTTCAATATAAGCTTCACTCGAGGTCCTTTGTTCTTTATAAAAATCTGGGCCTTTTGGGTCCAAAGAAATATTGGTTTCTATAGCATGTTTTTTTTAAATATTCAAGAATGAAAGACAAAATTTTTCTAGCCATAGCTCCTGACTAGCTTATAAGAAATCATGTATCTACCATTGAACTATAAGCCCAGGAAGGATTTTACCTGCCTTGTCTCACTGTTTTGTATGTCCAGTCCCTAACAGTCCTGATACATAATACATGTTGAACTGAATATAAATTGTGCCCTCAGGAGCAGTCAGAAACCAACACAGGATCCATCCAGGACATATTCGACCAGTCAGACTTTAATAATAGTGTGACAGAGGGCAATCCCTGGAATGCACCACTCAGAAAAATGTGCTTTTTCCCTGGTGTCTCCAGACAGGTAGTTGAGAATTAGCTTGCTGATTGTTGAGAAATAAGTTTTCTGAGCTATGGATGTTCCAAAAGTGCTGATGTGTCTTCTCTACAGAGAGTCAAAGAAAAGCTGGTGTGCCATGCCATGATCGGGGCGCAAAAGGGGAAGAGCTTGGTGATGACTGTGAATATCCTCTGTGAGTTCATAGCACCGCTCATCCAGCTGTCCACCAAACAGCTCATATACCGACTGGAGAAGGTCAGTGTGGTGTGCTGCCAGGGGCGGGTGCAGTAGGGGTCAGCTTGTTCACATTTCCATCTTGAAAGCTAAATTAATGGGAAGCCTGTTAACACCCACACCCAGCCAATGTTTTTTAAGCTTCAGAGGCCAATACACATTCAACTAAAACTTCTGAATCTAAACCTACATTCTTCTGAAATGTAAATTGCTATGGAAATTCTACTTCCATCATTCCTGGTTTAGAAGACCAAAGTAAGTGAACGGGTATTCCAGCGCACTGCAAACGCATTTCAGTTGATCCTTTTACTCTAACTAGATTAAATAAACATCACAGTATGGAAAGGGTTGGAGTAGAATTATTGATAATTATAATAATCAGTAAGAATAGCTGCCATTAGTAACCTCTTTGACCTCGGCTGTAGCGATTTCTTACTAGACACATCGCCAGAGGCAAGGGAAACAAAAGCAAAAATGAACTATTGGACTTCAGATACAAATACAGATACAAAGCTTCTGCACAGCAAAGGAAACAATCACAAAACTAAAAGGCAGCCTACAGAGTGGGAGAAGATATTTGCAAATGACATATCTGATAAAGGGTTAGTATCCAATTATCAAACTCAACACCCCAAAAAAAACAAATAATCCAGTTAAGAAATGGGCAGAACAGGTGAATAGACACTTTTCCAGAAAAGACATCCAGATAGCTAACAGACACATGAAAAGATATTCAACATCACTTGGCATCAGGGAAATACAAATCAAAACCACAAAGAGATACCACCTCACACCAGTCAGAATGGCTAAAATTAACAAGTCAGGAAATGACAGATGTTGGCAAGGATGCGGAGAAAGGGGAGCCCTCTTACACTGTTGGTATGAATGCAAACTGGTGCAGCCACTCTGGAGAACAGTATGGCAGTTCCTCAAAAAGTTAACAATAGAACTACCCTATGATCCAACAATTGCACTACTAGGTATTTACCCAAAGGATAAAAAATACAGATTTGAAGGGGTACATGCATCCCGATGTTTATAGCAGCATCATCAACAATAGCCAAACTATGGAGAAGAGCCCAAATATCCACCGACTGATGAATGGATAAGGAAGATGTGATATATATATAATGGAATATTACTCAGCCATCAAAGAGAATGAAATCTTGCCATTTGCAATGACATGGATGGATCTAGAGTGTATTATGCTAAGCGAAATAAGTCAATCAGAGAAAGACAAATACCATACGATTTCACTCATGTGGAAGTTAAGAAACAAAACAGATGAATATATGGGAGGGAGAAAAAAAGGAGAGGGGGAAAAGAAGGAGAGAGGGAAACAAACCATAAGAGACTCTTAATGACGGAGAACAAACTAAGGGTTGATGGTGGGAGATGGGTGGGCAATCGGCTAGATGAATGATGGGCATTAAGGAGGGCACTTGTGATGAGCACTGGGTGTTGTACATAAGTGATGAATCACTGAATTCTTCTCCAGAATTCAATATTGCACTGTATGTTAACTAATTAGAGTTTAAATAAAAATTTGAAAAAAGAAAAAAAAGAATAGCCACCACTTAACTGATTGATGGGCACTGGCGTCAAGCTGTTCTCCTCACATACACTTTCCCAGTTGTTTCCTCACCACAATCTATGCTGCAGCTTCTGTTGTCGTTCCCATCACACTTGTGTGGGGAAATGGAGATGCAAGTTAAGCTGTTATGCAGATAACCTAACACTGCCTGAGAATAATCAACTTAAACTGTTTGATTCACACTCTTTAATTTATGTGGCTATAAATGTCCATGACTTTAGATGGCCATTAGGGACAAGCAATGAATGGAGGAGGCAGAGGATGGGGAAAGCTAGGAATGGCAGCCACTCGGGGCAGGGGGTCAGGATGGTGAGGAGGTGGGGGACACGTCACAACAGGATGTGACCTACTCCGAGACAGACTTCCATCCTAGAATTGTGTAAGATCCAAGACAGATACGTAGAGAACATCTCCCGAGCCGAGGACTGTATTGGTGCTGGAAATCTGGTGAACCAGCCTGACATAGTCAAAGCTAAGAGACTGGTCGACGTTACAGACTGTAAACAACTTATTAAAATTTAGTTGTTTAAGATTCAATTTTATTTTTTTATTTTTTTATTTTTTTTAAAGATTTTATTTATTTATTTGAGAGAGAGGATGAGAGGAGAGAGAGAGCACATGAGAGGGGGGAGGGTCAGAGGGAGAAGCAGACTCCCCGCCGAGCAGGGAGCCCGATGCGGGACTCGATCCAGGGACTCCAGGATCATGACCTGAGCCGAAGGCAGTCGCTTAACCAACTGAGCCACCCAGGCGCCCTAAGATTCAATTTTAAACAGTGCTATGAAGAAGAGATAAAAGGCGCTATGAGAACATGTCTTGGAGACATGGCCATATTTCTACATGTGGTCATAGATGGCTTCCTTCAGCAAGGACCTCGAGTTGAGACTTGAAGGAGAAATAGAAGTTAGTCTGGTGAGGGAGGGGCAAAGAATCATAGGTGGAGGGAACAGCACGTGTGAAGGGCCTGAATTAGGAAAGAGCTTGGTGAATATACAAAACTGAAAGATCACCTTAGAGAATGTGTCCGGAATGACATGAGGTCCATCTAGAGAAAATGAGCAGAGGCCAGATGAGTTTGACATGACTGGGAGGCATGTTCTCGACTTTGGGTTTTGTTCTGGGTGGCCATTGGAGGGCTTTTGGGAGGGAGGGGAGTGACATGATCAGATTTATTCACTGGAATAGTCATACTGGCTGCTGAGTGGAATATTTATCAAGATCTACCATGTACCGGGCACTGTGTTGAGAGCTAGGGATATAACAGTCCCTATTATATATATATATATATATATATATATATATATATAGTATATTATATATACTATATAGTCCCTCCCAGATGTACCTCACAGCCAACTGGGAAACTAAGTATGAAGTAAGCTGTTGTTCCATAGTATGGGACATACATAACCAAAGCTAAGTCCTGACGGGTGTCACGCAGATGGATTAAGTTTGGCAGTGCCTAACTGATTATGGGGCAGTCAACCAGGAATCCTTTTGTTACCTGGAGGCTTGAAAGAGAATGTTCAAGACCATTGTTTCTGGTAGTGGATTCCATTATATTTTGTTCATATTAAATATCTTGAGCATCCACCACAGATAAAGTGCTCTGCTAGGAGATGAATAAGGGAGCTTATAATCAAGTAGGGGAGATGAGATGTACAAGTTCACTTCAAACCAACAGATAGTTTTTGAGCGCTTAACGTTGTATGGCAGCAAAGACACAGCAAAACCCTGGCTTAATGGGCTAGTGCAGAAAGTAGACATTGAAGTAGAATACGGGTTTCAGCTACAGGATGGTCAACTAACTGTGACAAGCTCCATGAGACATATAAAAATTAATACAACATGAGTTCCTGCTACAGTTATTACGTTTTCATTGCTCTATCTTAAGATTTTCCTTTTAAAGTAATCAGGAAAAATATTTATTGGCAAGAGTGCACCAAATTCAGTGGCATCGAATTCCTCTAAATTTGGTTATTCAGAGAAAATTCAGTGAATATTTATTGAATATTTTATGTAAGACATTACAGTGTATATTAAATATGCAGCCTGGTTTCTTATTAGATCTTTTTTCATAAGCCCATAAACACTCATAAAAATGTGTGCGTAGTGTTCCTTTTCTTCTTTTTATATCCTTAAGCCTTGGGGTTTTTTTTAATTCTTGTTTAAATCTCTGTTTGAGTTTATCACTAGAATAAAAGAACAAATATTTTGAATATGGCAGTGACTTATTGAATTAAAAAACAAATTATTACAACTCTGTGTTGGTTTTTTTTTTTCACTTCTCTTCTTCCCCCCAAATACCATAATTGTGAACTCTGTCCCACTACTGTTTTTTTTTTTTTATTATTTCCCACTCACATGTAAGCCATTTAAGGGACAATGAAGAAATGCGACTTTATTACCCAGCATGCACAAGAGGCCTGTTGGTGTTGGTGTTCTGATTTAATTACATAACACCCAGTTATCTGTCCTGTCTCATTTGGGGCTCGAGGTAGCAGATCTGATTTAGGACGTTAGACTACAATGACACCAGCCCTGCCGATGGGAAGAATTTTTCTATAACCGTTTCCTCAGATCTGATCTACTTTATAATTATGATACCACTCATAAGCCACACAGATGAAGCCACATCTCTGGGGAATTGAAAAGGTCAACTGAAAGTAGCAGCCAGTTTGCTTCATGAAGTCCAGCAGCAAATCATGTCTCCTGATATTTGGGGAGACAAACAACCCAGAGAGAAGGGGTCATTTTAAAATAGAATGGCTCTGTGTGCATCGTCTCCTTCTCATCGCTAACCTCTAAATGGCCTCTTGCCAAAACCAACCAAGTATGGCTTCTTCGCGTCAAAGCTTCCTGCGGTGACACAGCGGCCTGAAGGAAGGTCACTGGGAGGACAGCCTTTGTATGGCCCAAAAGTGCTGCTTCATCCCTCCCCCCGATTGTAGTATATCATCTGCTAATACAAGGTGAATTCAGTACCTGTATTACTGTGTTAGAGGGAGGGAAACAGTGCCTGGCATTTCATGGCAAGTGCCAGACTGAACCCCTGAAAGAACTCTGCGAGTTCACTGGGGACCCGTGGAGTACAACTAAGGCAGGGCTGTTTAGGACTGAATGTTTGTGTCCCTCCCCAACCCCAGATTCACATACTGAACTCTGATATCCCCAATGTGATGATGATCCCCAATGTGATGATCCCCAATCACCTCCCAAGGTGGGGCCTTTGGGAGGTGATTAAGTCATGAAGACAGAGCCCTCAGGAATGGGATGAGTGCCCTGAAATTAGAGATAAGAGAGATGATCTCCCTCTCAGCCATGTGAAGACACAGTGAGAAGCCAGCCATCTAAAGCCGGACACCGGATCTGCTGGCACCTTGATCTTGGACTTTCCAGCCTCCAGAACTATGAGACATAAATGTCTGTTGTTTAAACCACCCAGTCTATGACATTTGTTATAGCAGCCCAAACTGACAGAGGCACCATGGGCGCTGGTTCCCCAAGCTCCTCAGAGCCAGAGCCAGGGGGGCCAGGAACCTCAGCAGAAAGAAGACTGGGTTGAACAAAGAAGTAGAGACAGAGTCTGACCAAAATATAGAGTCAGAAGGATTTAACTGAAATTGGAACAAGGAGAAAAAGCAAAGCAAAACAATGAGGCCTGGTGAAAACAGGCTAGAGTTACGGGAACGATGGGAGGGAGGCTGTCTTTGGAAACCGGAGATTAAGGCTTGTGGTTGCCTCCTGCTGATATTAAAGGACCCCCTTTCCAAGGCACACAAGAAATAATGGTGACTCCGACATCAGAATGAGAAAAATGTTCAGCTAAAGATCCATTTCTGATGCTTTGTCCAGTTGAAAAATTAAATTTGAAGTGTCTAAGAAAGTGAAAAATGCTTCTAAATCAACTATCCCAGTGTTATCAGGAATAATGTACAAGAAATAGTTATAAGCAATTAATATAACAATATATAGCAAATGTATAAATTTTTACAAACTGGATATTTTAAGCATAGAATAAGGAAAATGTTTTGTTCAATATAATGAGGCATGGGTTCTTCTACAAGATATCACTAATTTATTAGATTTTGTTTTATGATACTGGAAACTTCTATAGTAATAATACTACAGAGGCATGGCTTTTATAGGTATTTTTACCCTAGCAGCAAGAGAGTAAGAAATCTAATCTGTGTTTTCTGGCTTATGTAGGATCACTTTTCAGTAGTCCACTACTATAAAATCCAAATGATTTATCTAAATCTGTTCAAGGGTAGGGGGAAGACAGAAAGAGACAGAGAGCAAGGAAGGTCAGGGGAAAGCTAATTCTGCTGTTAACAATGAATATGAGACTTTGGTTGCTAAAGGCTTACTATGTTTATCATAACTCGCATTCCTCTTTTTGCTCTTGCAGAAACCTAACACTATCCTGGAACCTGATTACCAGCCCTTGGTCATGAAGAACATTTCCACCCTGCCTGTGAATGTGTTACTCTCAACAAGCAGACCTTTCTTTATCTGCGAGAGTGATAAATCTCCCCTGCCATTAACTCCGGAGGTAAGTTGACAGAAGTCTGTCCTAACAAGCTCCTAGGAGAGGTGTGTGTGTGACAAAGGAAGAGAATAATGTCAGTATACTACCTAATTTAGGTCCAGACAAATAGAAAGAATTCAAGAAATGAAGAGGAAAGAATACAGAAACTTTTAAATGTCATAAACTCCAATGTCAGTCAACTGTTATTTAATGGTGTAAGAACTTTGGCTCATTATGATGACTCTTCATTCCTGTCCATTGGAATCTTTAGAAAACAGTGACTTCCCACTAACGATAATAGAGATCTTTTAATTCTACTTTCTCAAATCCGACCAAAGCTCCATATTCTAGGCAAGAGGGAAATGGCTAAAACCCAGTCCCTAGACCAGAGAGCCCATCTCCAGATACTAAGAAATCTGAACTGTGCTGAGGGAAGAGGCTGTGAGCTTACGGAGTCACCAGCTTGACACAGGATGCAGTATTCTCTAAACATCCCTACAAGATCACCCCTGTGATCCTTTGCTGGGCATGAGGACACCAATGGAAATGGCGGGCCATGGGACAGGTGGCACTGCAGAGCTGTAGGGAAGGAGTGAAAGAGAAACCAAATCCACACACCACTGTGGTTAGCCTCCCAGTCTAGGGAGACAGCTCATGAAGAAGCGGTATAAAGGAGGAAGAGAGGGCAGGCAGTGATAGATCTTAGAAGAGGGAGCCTGTGACTGAAGATTTGCTGTGAGCCTAACTCAGGGAGATGGATCTTGGGGGCAGAGAGGGGACAGAGCTGCTTAGTGAGAGGGTTGCAGACAGTTCCCAAATGGTGGCTGTAAACTGCACTACCACACTCCCCTCCCGCACAGTTCTTTAGTGGGTTTCTTTCAAGCCTGAGCTGGGAAAAAAACAGCGAAGATCTTTGAATAGAGAAATAAAAGGCAGAAGAGGCAGAAGAAAAATGCCAGAAGAAAAACCTACTGCCAGGGAACCTACACGAGGAAGAAGACTGAAAGTATAAATTTTGTTCTCTATAGTCTCAAATAAATGATAGATGATATGGCCTGTCTTTAAAAAACTTAAAGATGAGATACAAGTGTTCTAAGTGGAGACAAAGACTAAACTCACAGAGCAGAGGAGAACAAATAGATGACAAAATGAAAATTCAGACATGAACAGCTTTCTCAGTCTGGGTGGTAGATCAGACCCACTCTCTTGTCCCTCCTGAAACCTTAAGAAAGAAGTAGAAATGTTCTGAAGGAAAGAACCCCAGAACAATAAAATAAAGGGGGAAGAGGATGGGTATAACTAAATAATGAGAGATTTAAACAAATTCTAGAAGATAGAATGAGGATGGAATGGGTTGACAAAAAGACACAAAAACCTGCATTCTAGAAGATTCTCCAGTGAAATTGCAAAGATGGGGGAGTCATTCAGCCTAAGTAGCCCAGGCTCAAAGGCAGCAAGTGTGAGGAGAGGACTGGAAGTAGAGGGATTCCATGTGCACTAGACAGCTGTCCCACCTGACTCCACACAAAAAATATGGGCAGCAGGCTTTTATCCCAAGACCTAAAGATAAGTGCTCTTCTCCCAGAGAAATTGATCAAATTGATCAGGGGAAATTTAATGTTTCTAGTGTGAGTTTCGGCCCTTTAGGATAATTCCTGGTGTTTAGGGTATGTCCATCAACTGATCATCCCCTCTCTGCCCAAGGAAGCTGTTCTGTGGACCAGCCCTATGTTACAAATTGAGACATGGCAGCCTCTAGATTGTTAGGATGCCAGGTTGTGTCAGAAACTACTGTTTCTTGTAGTAACTCTTGTAGCATGGTCTGACCTTTCATATGATTTGCATGTGTAACTTTAATAAAAGCATACATATAGTTTAAAAAAATAAAGAGCCCCTACAAATCAGCAGGAAAAATACCAACAGCCCAATAGAAAAATAGGCAAAGGAAATGAACAGAGTTCACAGAAAGAAAAACAAAGCAGTTCTTAAACATATGAAAATGTGCTCAACTTTAATCACATTAGAAGAAATGCAAATTAAAATTACTATGAAACACATTTTTTTCCTATCAGATTGGCAAAGGGCAAAAATCAGATAGTGCTTGGGCGCCTGGGTGGCTCAGTTGGTTAAGCGGCTGCCTTCAGCTCAGGTTATGATCCTGGAGTCCCTGGATCGAGTCCCACATCGGGCTCCCTGCTTGGCAGGGAGTCTGCTTCGTCCTCTGACCCTATCCCCTCTCATGTGTTCTCTCTCTCTCATTCTCTCTCTCTCAAATAAATAAATAAAATCTTTAAAAAAAAAAAAATCAGATAGTGCTCTGCGTTGGGAGGGCATGTGGAAACTCCCACAGTGTTGTGGAAGGTATACATCAGAAGGCGATATGGCTACAGCCATCAAAATTTTAAATGCCCATACCCTTTGACTTACTTATTCTACTGCTAGGAATTTACCCTTAAGCTATACAAGATAACATATAGACAAGAATTTTCATTGCAATATTGATTACAAGAGCAAAAGATTGGGAGTCAATTTCCATCAATAGGAGATTGGTTAAATCATTGTTGATAGAATTTTATGATAGAATAAAATGCAGCTACAAGGCAAGTCCATATGCACTGATGGGTGATCTCCCAGTGAAAAAAGCAAATTGCAGAACAAGAATGCACAGTATGCTATAATATATATAAAAAATATAAAAATACATATATGAACGTGATTTTATATTCATACAATATCTCCACAAGAATAAGCAAGACACTTGTAACCTTGGTTACTTTAGGGGAGGGGAACTAGTTGGCTTGAATAAGAGGTTTAGATTTTTTAAAGTAAGGCCATACCTTGTCCTGGGACAGAACGTTATGGAATATTCAACAGGGAGACCTATCTTAGTGAAGTTCCTGGTCTTACTGATAACCAAAGAGTTCTATGGCCTCTAAGCAGAAAAGAAGGGACCCATCAAGGGAGGAGTTTAGACTAACCACAGACTTCTCCATGATAATACTTAATGCCAGATGACAACGGAGCAATGACTTCAGAGTTTTGAGAGAAAGAGCAACCCAGGTACTGTCCTTTGAGTGTAAAGACAACAGACAGACATTCTCAGAATGCGAGGAATCAATGAACACAGCATGCAGACAACTTGCTGAAAAACCCGTTTGCCAAGAAATACAGCCATTCAGGAGAAGAACCGAATAAGGCACTCAGCAATGAAAAACCCTATCAGGGAAAGACTGGTAGGAAGCACTGAGCCCATTCAGCTGTAGAACTGAGACTACACGACTTTGGTGGTTATGACTTGGGAACAAAATGTTTGAAAGCTCTACTTATAAAAAGTAACACTACAGCCAATAAAAACTGGGAGATGCAGGGAGCAAAAGAGGGTTGATATTTCCTCCCTTTTTACAGGTGGGCATTGGTAAGCTATTGTCTAAATTGGAACTGCTTAATACTTAACCATCTTTTTTCTTGATCATAAAGGGATAATAATAGTCATAGGCATTTATATGCCATACATACCCCATGTGCCAGGCACTGCTCTGAACACATCACATAAATATTAACTCATTTCGTCCTCTTAAAAAGAGGTAGGGACTGTTATTACCCCTATTTCACAGATGGAGAAACTGACGTCTAGGAAGACTAAGCAGCTTTGCTCAAATCCACAGACCTGGTAACTGGCAGAAGCCAGATTTGGACCAAGCAGTCTGGCTCCTGAGTCTATGATTTTAGGATTAATATCTCTTGTGTAAGAATATTTTTTTCAGGTGGTTTTTTTTTTTTTTTTGGAAAAACTCAAACATTTTAAAAAATAAATTAGTCTAATTTCATTTTTGTAAAAATTGTATTTATCCATCCATTCTGTCTGGACTAATGTTTAAAAAATATTAACTCTGAGAAATAATATGTGGTGACATTGTAGATGAGTTTCTCCTTTCTCCTCTTTGTGCTTTTACATATAATGCAGACTTCTGCAGATGTGTATCATTTCTACAAAACAACAAAGAGGGGGAAAGCATTTAAGTCAATCTTCGAAGATACTGGAACGGTAGGCATCGCAATCGCAAGTGCTAGACATGGTGCCATTCGCAAGAATGCGTTCTAAATTGTGCCCCAGCCACCTGCCCAAGTGGCCAGCCGTGCTCTCAGATGGGATTAGCTGGCTGAAGAGTCACTGCCCTCCCTCTGAATCTTGAATCAGGTGATTGGCTTTGGACACCAAAGCCATCTAATCATGTCACACTGAGGGGCACGCACAGTGAAATACCTGAACCCAAAAACTCCATGGAGAGGCAGGAGCTCCATAAAACACTCATTCCTGCCTCCGACTGCCTCAGGGCACTGTCTGCAAAACCAGGAGGTGCCTTTCCTGCGGATTAACTGTGGGAATTGAGCAATTCCTGAAAAAGCCAACTGGTAGCCAGGCTTCGTATGGTAAAGTATTCTAGTGGCCTTGGCAACAAGGAACATGGGGATTTGAATCAAAGAGAGAAAAGGATAAATACAATCTACTGAACAAACTCTGTCAAGCTTCTGGGTGTCATTTTAAGTTGAATAGAAAATAGCAGAAAGTAGATAACACTGCGCTTAAGAGTTAGAATTGCAGACATGAGTAAAGAAATTAAATTGCTCATCCCTTTCTGGGTCACCCGCTCCAGAGCCCCTCCCCCAGGCTCTAAAAGCCTTTTAAAAAATTCTTAAGCAACGGATTTTTCCCACTTGCCTAGGAAGAGCATTTTACAATCTAATTTATTTTCAGTTAAGAGTATTTTAAATAGTTATTCATTGCAGACTTTCCCTTTTGCAACTCCTCAATCCTTATAACTTCACAACTATAACCAAAATCCCTTCCTTCAAATGATTCCTGTCCAGATTTTCCTTGCTTTCATTTTCAACTAATAAAATGTGTGTGTGCATATATGTATATAAAATATCTATAGTTACCGATACAGTATAGAATTTATATAGATTTAGATATACTAGCTATTTGATTATGCATAAGTGTGAATATATAATTATGGACCAAAGAAGTGTGGATATATATGTATTTTATACTAACCTGTGTGTATATATATGTGTGTGCATCTGCATGTGCGTAGGTACATAAATACATATAAATCACTTTGGTTGTCCTGTTTCAGGGATCAGGTTAGAAATGCACAGTACAAAGGTTAGTAATTCCCCCATTATCTTGTTTGTAGCCTATTAAACTGGAGATTGATGGAGAAAAAAACTTGCTGGTCAAATTTGACCCTTCCTACAGAAATGATTTGAACAACTGGATGGCAGAAGAAATTCTAGCGATCAAGTACATGGAGCACCCTCAAGTAGATAGCCTGAACCTGCGTGGAGAAGTGAACTACCCCAACCTCAGCTTTGAGACCATGGAGCTGGATTTTGGCTGTATCCTGAATGATACCGAGGTGATCCGATACGTAACAATTACCAACTGCAGCCCCTTGGTGGTGAAGTTCCGCTGGTTCTTCCTGGTGGACAACGAGGAAAATCAGATAAGGTACCACCTGCCCAGCAGTCCCTCAGAGCTCTTCTCTACTGGTCATTTTCCTCTCCTTTTGGCTTTGCACTAGGTTTCCTGAATTCTGTGTGCTGATCTTTCGCATTTCAGTTCCAACAACTGATTATTGACAGAAGGAACAAAGGGCCTCAAATCATGGTTCATCCTAGATTTTCAAATGGGAAAACCAGATGAAACATCTTTGAGAGCCCCTATTACCCCCAGATTAGCAGCTCAATATCCATAAGCCTGCTTTAATTTTGAATTGAGTGGCTGGATCATTAGAAATTTGTCACTAAAAAATGAAGTCTTTATAGCGTTTTCTTAAGCATTTCAAAATCAAAGCACGAATCGAGGATTACAATACATTGAGTATGTGCTGCACTGAGCTCCATGCTCTGCATATTTCAGTGAGTTCGAGTCTACCCCATATATATACACACACATGTCCATGCAGATGTATATATCTGCACAAAGCAGTGGGAGGTGGTGAGTGCTGAAAGAGGAAAGCCGTTTTCACAATATTTGGATTTAGAAGTGTCTCTCTGTTCAATTAAAAGCTAAATCCAAATTTAATTTGGAAAACACTCCTTAAAAAAATATAAACAGCCTGTTTCGGGCCTTAGGAACATTTTCTTGGGGAGTCCAAAGCCTCACTGGCGACCAGGACAAACGGGCTTCTGTATATCTCCCTCTTGGATGTTTGGCCAGCTCTGTGTTCAGCCCCTGAATGTCCAGTAGCCACTCTGAATAGGGAAGGCTCATGTTGTTTCCTCAGCTCGACGGTACTTCCCGTATGCAACCCTCATCTTGTAGATGACAGCCAGCTTTTCCCTTCCCTTGCTTGTTACCATGGTAACCACGGCTTGCTCTGGATGTCTTTCAGAGACATCTAATCATGACCCAGAGTAGCCCTGAAGCCCGGCCGGGGCCCGAACGACAGAGCCTGCTCATTAGATGCCAAGGACTGTTTCGGTTTGGGATGAAATCAGCCAGCCTGACCTAATGAGCTTTGAATACCAGATTCTGTGAAGTTATTTTGATGTAACATAGCTACACGAGTTTATTCTATCTGGGAGCCAGGGACATGCTTTGTTTATTTTTCATTTTTGAGAGGCCATTTCCGTAATTAAAATAATGGCTTTTGAAAATATACTTGACCAATACTGGAGATGATGCACTTAATTTTTCATTGATTTAAGCATCTTTTTAACCATTTTCCCCATCTTCAGGATCTTCCTATATCTCGATATCGAACCTCTGCTTATAATTCATTTGTTCACTCATTCACTCATTCACTGAGAGAGTCATTCAGAAAACATTTGATAAGTGACTCTTATGCATCAGACAATGTGTGAGGTGTCAGGGATATAAAAGTAAGTAAGACTTTATCCCTGGCCTGAGGCTTTTGGGGAAGCAGAGGGAACATGTGATAACACCAGGCTCTGAGGAAGGACAGAGCAGGGATGACAGCTCAGAAGAATCCAGGAAGACTGCCCTGATAAGCACAGTTCAGTGTCTCCAGTGGAGCAACGAGGAAACACTCTACCTAACAGGAATAGCATGTTTATGTTAGTTAGGATTCATGGATTTCATTCTGTCACAACTGACAGGAAGCCTGACCCCAAACAAAAACAAAAAGGAAAGGACATTGACTGGCTCCTACAACTCGAAAGTCCAGATTCACTCTGGCTTCCGGCCCAGCTTAAAGCGAGCCTCAAACAGTGTCACCAGAGCCAGGGGCCCTGTCTTTCAGCTCTGCTCTCTCTTGTGTGTTAGCCAAGTTTTCAGGTCCGCTTTTCTCCCATGGTCCCCACATGGCTGCCAGCACTCCTGGGGCTGCATCCTTGCAGATCTGAGCTCCCAGAAGGGAACATTAGGCCTTGTACCAGAACTCTCTGGAGATTCACTCTGATCAGACCAGTTCAGTCCCATTGCCTCTCCCCTCCCCAAGTCAGTGGCTCAGTGGAGAGCAAAGTGCTGATCAGCGTTGTCTCGGCCACCTGCCCCACACCAAGGGCTGCCGTGGTGACCTCAGAACCCCGTGGACTGAATGGGGTGGGAGTAGGGCAGATCTCCCGACATGTGGGAGAATGAAGGCTGGAAGGGCGAGGATGCATCTACCAGTGTCCACAGAGAGCCCGTCAGCGTGGCCATAGCATAGACTTCACTGGCTGGGGAGAAGCCAGGAAGAAGTCTAGGGTATAGCTTGGCAGTCGTATGTGAGAGGCCTGGTGCCTGAGATAAGGAGTTTAGACTCTTGGAAGCAGTGGGGAGATTTGTAAACCAGAGGCGACAAAGTCTGCTTTTTCTTTTTTTTTTTTCTTCAGAAAGATAACTCCGCCTCATTCAACATGGCTACCCAACCCCTCCTTCCAAACACCTGCCTTTCTTGCTTTGAATAACACTGCACTCTCCTGCTTTCCTGCTTATCCCCTCAACCTTCCACCCCTTCTCAGCCCTGGGCCAGGAACAGGTGCACTGTGTGTGGGATGCAGGGCTCCTCCTAGGCCCCTGCTCTTCTTGTAGTGGCAGCTAATGCCTGTCACTGGGGCTTCTGACTGTCTCCACCTAGACCCTCTGCTGAGTCCCAAGGGCTTCTCCTTCTTGACATCTCCTCTTGGATGTTTCCCAGGTGACTCATGTCCAACGTGGCCCGTGCCAAACTCGGGCTCTTCCCCGACCCCCTCCCTGCCTCTCCTCCAGGGCCCCCTGTCCCCAAGAATGACAGCGTTGTCCTGAGAGGCATCTAGATTCCTTCCCATCCCTGACCTCACTCAGCAAACCCATCACCAAGTGCTACCTATTCTGCCTTCTAAAACCTCCTCATTCCCATTTCCATGGTGATTACCCTAATTCAAGTCACCATCCTCTCTTGCCTGGACCATTTTGGTGCCCCCAGCCGGGCTCCATCATCCACCCAGGTAACCAAGTGATGAACAGGTCACTGCCCTGGTTTTCAGCCTTCAGTGAGCACCATGCTTCTCAGGATGAAGTAAAAATACCTACTGTGCTCAGTAAGGTTCAGCGTGGGCTGTCCCTGTGTTTCTCCCCAGTTTCTTCTCACTTCACTCTGCCCTTACCATGCTGGCCCCTTTCCCGTCCAGTGCCGTTCCTGTCTAAGCCCGCACTCTCTGCTGGAAGCTCTTCCCACGCCCCACCTCACCAGCCTCTGCTCTCTTGTCAAGTCTCAGCCCCAGTGTGCTTCCCCGGGAAGCTGTCTGGAGACCCTTCCCTACCTGGCCTCCCCTGCCATGGGCCCTGGTAGCCCATCTCCTTCGGGACACATCACACTTGTAATTATGGCTCAGTGTCCAACGTCCCGGCTGGCTCTTCATCCCCTTGAGGCCAGGGAGCTCATCTGTCCTGTCACCTCTGGATCCCAGAGCCCAGCACAGAGTAGGTCCTCAAAAGGCATTTTCTAATTTGTAACTGCTCCCCCCGCCCTAGCCTGGGTATTTGTGGCGAGGGAGAATCATTTCATCACTGATTAAAGATTCCCCTTTTCTGTGGGCTTCTTGGCACCTGTCAAATGGAAAGGTTCAAGGTATAAATGTCACCTTGATTAGAAAAAAAAAATGCCACTTGCCTTTCAGACAGGCTTTCTCTGCAGACAGTCAGAAAAACATAAACCACTCATTGGCTAAAGGTCACTTTTATCAGGTATACCAACCCTAACCTTTCTTTTCCAATTAGAATTCTCCTAAGCCTTACCGTTAGTAAGAGAAACCGAAGCATGAAAGACGCCTTTCTTTTTCTTTTATTAGGGCTGGATATGAGGATGTGCAGCCACTCTCACCATCTTTCCCTGTCACAGCACACACGCATCTGCTGTGTGTGCACACGTGTGTATACACACGCATGTGTGCATGGGTGTGACTTTGTAGGCATTTCTGACTGGGCCATTTAAAGCATCTCTCTTGTTCGAGCATTTTTTTTTTTTTTCTGAGTTGGCCCTCATGTCACATAAAAGAACAAAGACAGAAGCAAAATGGACAAGCATGCTAAGAAAGCACTCCTTAAGAGGAAAGCCGGTCATTGTCTTAGACACTTATGCACGTGAGTTCACGTGCATGACTGGGTTCGGGACTGACTTTGGGAGCTGATGGGCCAGGCTTTGCGTACATACACATGTCATGAGGAAGCCGGGGTGAAAGATACGGTGCGGGTATGTCTGCTGGCAAAAGCCAGCACTGTAGGAACGTGTCCCTTCTTGGGTCTGTCTCTTTGGCGTGACTGCTCAGCTGGCCGAGAACATGATGCTTCACGGCATCTGCGTGGAAGAGACACACAGGCCGCCCACACGTGAAGCAGCCTTTACCCCTAGGAGGCCAGAGAGATGCTAGCTTGGCTGGCACCTCTGCCCCAGCTCAGGGCCACAAAGCTGAGGTGATGCTAGAACTTAGAGCACGTGGCCAAGTGGTCTCCAAGGATAGTGTGGCCTTTTTAAAAAAATTTATTATTTTTTTATTTAAATTCAATTAATTAACATATAGCGTATTATTAGTTTCAGAGGTGGCGTTCAGTGATTCATCAGTCTTATACCCAGTGCTCATTACATCACATGCCCTCCTTAATGTCCATCACCCAGCCACCCATCCCTCCACTCCCCTCCCCTCCAGCAACCCTCAGTTGGTTTCCTAGAGTTAAGGGTCTCTTATGGTTTGTCTCCCTCTCCGGTTTCATCTTGTTTCATTTTTCCCTCCCTTCAGCTATGGCCCTCTGTTTTGTTTCTGAAATTCCACATATCAGTGAAATCATATGTTCGTTGTCTTTCTCTGGTTGACTTATTTCACTTAGCATAATACCCTCTAGGTCCATCCTCGTCATTGCAAATGGCAACATTTCATTTTTTGATGGCTGAGTAGTATTCCATTGTGTATATATACCACCTCTTCTTTATCCATTCATCTGTCGATGGACATCTCAGCTCTTTCCACAGTTTGGCTATTGTGGACATTGCTGCTATAAACATTGGGGCGCATCTGCCCCTTTGAATTACTACCTTTGTATCTTTGTGGTAAATGCCTAGTAGTGCGATTGCTGGGTCATTGGGTAGCTCTATTTTCAACTTTTTTAGGAACTTCCATTCTGTTTTCCAGAGTGGCTGCACCAGCTTGCATTCCCACCAACAGTGTAAGAGGGTTCCCCTTTCTCCAGTGTGGCCTTTTTGTTTCCAAATCAGATTATAGGTAAATCAAGCACAGGGGCCTGAGGGTACCCAGCCCTGCAGCAAAGGAACACGTGTTGTTCTCACGTTGATTTTTCTGTGATGAGCATCAGTTGTCTGACATTGTGATTGGACGAGGAGGGTGGAAGGACTGAGGAGGGAAGGTAGGGGAAGCCTCGTTTCTGGATGCTTCCATCTGTCTCTGCATCATTCCTCAATTTCTGTTGCCCCCAAAGTGGAACTTTTCTAAGACATGATATATTGGTGGTCGTTGAGGTCCTGGGCTGTGGAGTTGGACATAACTGGTTAGAATCCGGGCTCTGTCCTCCTGGCCATATGACCCCGTGCTCTGGTTTACGTCCCCATAAAGTATGGATAATGCAGACAGCTGAAGGAGCTGTCATGAGGATTGAATGAGATGTGTCTAGAAGCACATGTGTCACTGAGATAAAAAAGAAAACCTGAAACTGGTGGCTGTCTTTTGGTGCCCAAAGGGTCCATTCCTCTCCTTCATTCCTTCACACCAAGTGCCGCTAAGTGAAGCACTTCCCGGGACCCTAAAGTTTTGGAGCTACAGGGTCCTTAGACACCAAGATGACGGACCTAGACCCCTCTCTTTCAGACAAAGGTAGAAAATCCTTTTCCTGTGCCAGGCTGCATTCACCAAGGCTGGAGCCAGGCCGCCCGGTGCACCTCCCTGTCCTCCCTACCACGCCTCCCCACAGCCAGGTTCTTTAGTTTTCTTTCAAAACAAAAACAGCTTTATTGATTGCATGGGGGCAGGCCTGGGGTATCCTCGCGTCCAGCTGTCCCAAGCTGCTCAGTGTGCTGGCCAAGAGCCTGGACTCTGAGGATCCTCCTGCTCAGCTGCCTGCCCCATGTGACCTTGGACTCCCCTACCTGCAGAGTTCTTGGAGCTGTGCCTGTCATGTAATACATGCTGGGTAAATGCCAGCCCTGACAGATACTCCTTTATTGAGGAAACTGAGGAGGCTAATGTTAATTAATGTTCACTAATCAAATGTTAATACCAGACCATGTTTGAGAAGCAGCATTCCAGGGGGCGGCTTTGAGACATTTTCTCCTGAAATCAGTCTGAAGCCTGAGGGCTGCAGGTGCCTCTCACTGCCTAAGCTTCAGTCCCTTCCATAAATATCCCTATCTGTTCCCTGCATGCCTCAGAATGCCTGAAGCTCCTGCACTCACATTTTTTTCTTTTCCACCTCCCAGAGAAGTTTGGATAGCGATAAAAGCAAGCAGGGAGCCCTGGCACAGGAGGAAATGCAGCTCTGATGAGGGAGCTGAAGGGGCCAGAGTGGGGACAGAAGCAGTGGCCACAGCTGGCCTTGGGCACAACGCCGAGTCAAGCTCGAAGCCCCTCCAGGCCCCTTTCTTCCTTAACTCTCTTCAACCTGTGTCTGAGCCAGGATGATTTCACAGCCCAAGGAATGAAGCCAGTGGGAATGGGGGCTATCCTCCTCCTGCCCCCCGCCCCCGTATTAGTTTCTTGTTACTCCTCAAATCATCATAAACTGAGTGGCTTAAAACAAAGTAAAGTTATTCTCTTCCCATTCTGGAGGTCAAGAGTCTGAATCCACTTCCCTAAGCCAAGTGTGGACACGACCATCCTCCCTCTGCTCCCTCCAGAGGCTCTAGGGAAAACCTAGGAAAATCCCCTTCTTGCCTCTTCTAGCTTCTAGAGCCACATTCCTGGCATTCCTTGGTTCCTGGCCCCTTCCTCCATCCTCAAAGCCCACAGCATAGTGTCTTCCCATCATTCTGCCTCTGCTGAGATTACCACATCCCCCTCTCTTTTCTCTGCAGTAGCATCACGCTCCGCCACCCTCTTGTAAGGACACCTGTGATTATATCATTGGCCTCACCCAAATCCATCTCCCCCATCTCAAGACTTTAACTTAATCACATCTTCACAGTCCCTCTTTTGCCATGTAAGGAAACATTCACAGGTTATGGGGGTTCCAACAGGGACATGTGGAGGATGCCCATTATTCAACCTACCAGACACCCCAACCTTGCCAGCACCAAGTGCTTATGCTCCCTCCACTCTCTGCCAGTCCAAATTGGCTTCTAAAAATGGATTTTCAATACTGATGACTTTATAATGCCATAAGGAACTTTTGGGTTCTCATTTATAGCAAACGGGACTCTAACTTAAAAAAAAAAAAAAAAAGCATTGGCTCATGTAACAGAAAGTGTCTAGGTGTAGGCTTCAGGCACAGCTTGAGCCAAGGTCAGGCAATGTCACCTGTACCTCCTATTTCCCCCACCATCTCTTTGCTCTGCCCTCTGCTGTGTCAGCTCCATTCTCGGGCAGGTCCTGCACACACAGTTGCGAGATGACTCAGAAGCTCCAGCAGCTCCAGCTCTCATATGCCAGGTTCAAGTCCAGGGAAAAGAGGTAGAGGCTCTTTCTCTGAAATAAGCGCCGGCAAATGTTTTGCTGCAACTCACTGGCTCTGGTTAGTTCCTGTGTCCATTCCTCAGCTAAGGCCTGAGGAACCCAGTGCTGCCCCAGAGCTAGGCTGCAAGTGAGAGACAGGCTAATTGCCAGAGGGGAACGTAAGGCACCTAAGCCGAGAAAGGGAGGCTGGATCCCATGTTGCAAAGAGCGAAGACACCCACCACAATGACCGATCAGACCCCTTGTGTTTCCCTGGTGAGTCCCAAGCCAAAGAAATGGGCGTCTGATTATGAAATTTGGCACCAGCTTCTCCGAAGGCCATCTGAGGGACCTTACCAGTGCCCCAGGGACATGGTCAGCTGCCAAGCCCCTCAGACACCCCCTCAGTTGCTTTTCCCCTCAGGAAAGCAACTCACAATGAGGCCTCTGTGCCTATTCCCAGCCCCACTGCCCTGTCACCATGGAGCACAGAGCTCCAGCTTCGTAGGCACCTTCACCTTTTCTCCTTCTGCAGCTTTGACCTTTCATATGAACAATAACATCCCCATCTTTGAAACCTTAGGATCAGACCACCAATACAGTGAACAAATCTGTATCTTTACTATGAGAAAAACCTCTTTTAGCAGCCTTCCAGAGCAAAATATGTCTCCTGTAGCAATTATTTCCTGTAGACAATTGTGTAGGGCCAAATCTTAAGAGCATGAGAGGAAGATTCTGTAATTTTGACCATAAAAGTAACTATAATTGTGTGCTTATCATGTGCCAGCCACAATTCTAACCCCATTACGTATCTTAGCTCATGTCACACAGCAGTCCTGGGAAGTATTAATATTCTCCCCTTGAAACTGAGCCCACACAATGGACCCAGATTCCAGGTGTGCACTGAGTGCAAAGCCCTTGCCTTAACCACTGTCTTTACTGACATATCAAAGAATATTTTTCTATATATTCTATTACTATATATCTGCTTTTCAATTAAATGAACCTTTTGTGAATACTCTATCCAAACATTGTGCTAGGTGCTGTGGAGATTGCAAAGATAAATGAGACCCATCCCTGTCCATATTAATTTATAAACCACTGGTTGTGGTGGTGGTGTTTTTAGTATTTGTCCGATTCATTCTTGCATGTTCTCATCCCCGCTCACCATCAAAACACATGAAAACACGTGTGCTGAGAAGTGGAGAGGCAGCTTGTGGGGCCCAGCCACCTCCCTGCACCTCAAAAGCCAGGAACCCAAACTGGCTCTTCCTTCTTGTGCTTCACAGTGTGTAACCAGAGAACCACTGCAGAACCTCACTTTAAAACCTTTTGTTTTGATTTTTCACAATGTTTGAAGGATGCCATATTGGCCTCTAAGAATCAGGTTAGCCTGAGCAAGAAGTAACAGCAGAGCTTGACAGCAGTCAAGTTGGAGTAACTGTTGGGTTGGTGTCAGGAGAAAGAATGGGAAGGAGAAATTGACAAGTGAGATCCCCAATATGAGCTAAATGTATAAGTTGTGGTACCAAGGACCTCAGTAATGTGAGAACTGTCGTGGTCTGTAGGCAGGTGAGAGGTATTTTAGAGGAGGACCGAATAGGACTTGCTGAGGGGCTGGATATGAGGGGGAAGAAAAGGGTCTATCAAGGTTGGTGCCTCAATTTTCAGTTCAAGGAACTAGGTAGGTTGGTGATAGTGCTGTTGGGTGAGGAGAGGAACAGTCCAGATTTGGTGGTAGAAGAGAAAGAGGGTCTGGGACTGGACAAGATGACAATAAAGCTCCGTGAATATGTACCCACCCCCACCACAGAGCAAGAATCAGTGTAGGAGTTGAGCTCCTTCAGCACAACCTGGTGAGTAGCCGGGTGCTATATGACATCAAGTGAACAATAGAAATAGTTTCCAGTGAACAGGACTTCACGGATGGGTTTAAAAAAAAATAACAGATTTGTAAATCTCTGTCATAGACACTTAGCTCCTCACAACACATTTACAGATGGCCCTTAGCCCCATCTGTTCATTTAAGAACTTCTGGCAGAAACAGGGGATGGCAAAGATGAGGATGGAAACCTGAGTTCTTCTCAGTCCAGTGACAACATGCAAGGAGTTTGCGGGATGTGCAGTTTTGTCTTCTTTGGTCTATCTTCTTTCCACCCTGCAGATGAGGTTCTGGGGATATCAGGATAATGTGCTTTCTCAGGTTAGCATTCTGTGATTCGAGGAGGCCCAAGAAGGGGACTCTGATTGGAAGAGTAGGCAAAATTAGAGGACTCGGCAAAGAAGGCTGAGAAAGAAGGAAGTGGCCACATAAACCAAGAAAAGGGAATTTGTTTTTAAATGGCAGGGAAACAGTTCCATTTCTAGTAACACAGTGGGCTAAAATGCCAATTTCAATATATATATATTTTTTAATTTCAAGGTATGGATAAGCTAACAGGAATTCCCACAGAGAAAGTTCCAAGGAACATTGAGTGTTTATATTAGTGTGCTATTTTATGTTAGTTTGCTAGTTTACCTCAGACTGGAAGGCTAAAACAACAGAAATGCATTTTCTCACAGTTCTGGAAGCTAGAAACCTGAGATCAAAGTGTTGGCAGGGTTGGTTCCTTCTGTGGGCCATGAGGGAACGATCCGTTCTAGGCCCTCTTCTTGGCCTGGAGGTGACGGTCTTCCCCTTGTGCCTTCCCTCCATACGTGTCTGTGGCCAAATTTCCAAATTTTATAATAATAAAGCAAATGTTGCATCACCCCCATTATAAATGTGTGACATTCTTAGTAAATTTGAAGCCCCTAGTGAAAGAGAACAGCATGAGGTCAGCCTCCAGCTGACCTGCTTATACTCCATGGTGATGCCCCTAGAAGCTTCCCACGCCTCCCTCATCAGGCCGCCCATGGCCCATCCACCTAGAATCTCCTCTCCTGCTATGATGGGCCAGAGAATTTATCTGTCCAGGGGGTCAGATTAACCTCTGGGACTGATGGGAAGACTGTAGCCATCTCTCAAGTCTGAGCTTCCAGAAACAAGTTCCTTTGTAGTGGGCCCACAAGAGATCAAGGCCAAACCTTTGAAGGAGACCTTTGAAGAGGGTGGGCCTTTTGCTCATTTCATATTTAACTTGAAGGTGATCACCGGAAGGGATCGTATCATCTACTTCTGTTTGCAGTCGGTTCATCCAGTTTCCTGAGATACCACGTCTGTTACCCCATGAAGAAATGAACTGAGCTGTTTTTCATTTCAGTTTTGAGTGTAATGAAACTTTTCATCCTGCTTTAATGTTGTTACAGAAGAATTCTAGGCACCTTATTATAGATTCATTCTTTTTAAGGCATTTTCCCGGTGCCTCCAGCACCAGCGGAGGGTACTGGCCTCATAGATATTCAGTGTGAGCGAAGCTGGCTTCTAAAGAAATCAGTGGAAGGCATCAGTGCATATTTGAACCTGAGTTAGGGTTATGTCTGCTTGGTTCATTTAGTGATCTGATTCTTAAAAAGAGTCTATTTGATTTATCTGTGTGTTCATATTAATTAAAATCCCCCAAAGCTAGCTACATCTACTGAAGACCAGACATTAAAAGAAATGAACTTGAAAAAAACCATCCTGTTTTGAAAGTATTTCTAAAGGGCTTTGAAACTGATTACAAGGGAGATTTCACAGCCTACCTGTTTGGCCGTCTTTCGAAGAGTATGTAGCAGTGGGGACACCTTCTGGAGCTTTTATAGAAGTGGCCATTTCTCACAGAAATCCCTCTGGAGAGCTTCATGGAGATTCTGGGTACATTCCTCCACTACTCGCCTTACAACAAAACTCTTTGTGGGAAGTCACTTCAAGGCAAGGTCAGCTGTGGCTTGCTTTTCCTTACCTAGATTACAATCAGGATGGAGCCCTCATCGTCAAAAAAAAAAAAGGTTCTAGACAATACACTGTATGTTCTTTATGTTGTGGCTTCCAGTTACCCCTAAAGTGAAAAATCCTGCAAGTCACTGCCATGGGCCTGGCGTGGCAGAAGTAACCAAGGAGAAGCCCTTACCCGTTAAGGAGGTAGACCACCCAGCAAAGTTGGTTAAGAGTGCGAGCTTTGGCGCCAGGCTAACTTAGCTCAGCCACTTACTAGCTCTCTGAGCTTCAGTTTTGGGTAACTTGAATTTCAGCTAATCAGTGATGTGTGCCACCAACTTCCCCCTTAGCATAGGTGACCATTTGGAAGCATTCTGGGACATAATCAAGTCAAAGGGCTAAGGCAGGCTGCTTTCATAATGGGTATGTGTCTGCAGTTTGCTTACCTTTCTCATGTGGCAGAGCTGGGACGAGCTGGTAGGGAAGGCACTGAGCCAGCCCCATCTGTCATTTGCTTCCCAACGTGGGAGGTTCAGCAACTGTAAGACCACAAAGCCAGGCAATAAATAAGGAAACGTGGCTGGGACTTTGTGCCTAGAGGGGCTCAGGAATTTGCCTGCTTTTAACATGACTTAAAGCAATGATTATAGTCTCCACTTAGAGATAGAAAACGGGGGCCGATCTAATCTGGAGCAGGTTTGTGATGAGTGGAGGTAGAGGAAGGGAGGGAATTCATCTGAATCCCAGCAATGAAGGTGTTCCCCGCTTAGCCCCAGCGCAGGAGCAGCTCAGGGCATTGGACTTTTACCCCGACTCAGGCACCCTGCTGAGTGTTCTGCATATTAAGCCTCAAGCAATCAGGTGAGGAGGACTCCATCACCAACACAGTACCCAGGTCACATAGTGTGTGAATGGGGAAGCCAGAGTTCAAACCCAGGCTGTCTAACCGCCCCCGCCCCAGCCTTGAACTGAACCACTGTGCACTCTGCACGTCTGGCCATCAGAGCACTTGTATCCTGAATGATACCCATTCATATGTCTCTGACTCCGACCCACTGGCCTCTGAGTCCCTTGAAGCAAGATTTGGCCTTCTTATCTTTGGAATCATATAATGCTGCGGTCGTCTCCCTAGAAACAGAGCCTGAGATGGTGATTCTTGGGCAGGTGCTTTATCAAGGGAGGCTCTCCGGAGAAACTGTAAGAGAGTAAGAAAAATGACGCAGGGTGACGGGAGAACTAGGGGATCTGCCTGGCCGCATGGGGAGCTCTGGGGCGTAAATTGCCTCTGAGTTTGTTGCACGTAGAGCCCTCACTCTCATCTAGCCATCCTGGCCTGCAGTTTGCACCCTAAGGGGAAGGAGGGCATAACCTTCCAGGCAACTCCCACTGAGCCCGAGAAAGGGGAGCCAGCACCCAGAGCACCTAGTGAATGGGTGCATCGTCCTGGTGAAAGAGACCTAAGCAGTATGCCAACTGCAACCGCTACAGCAGTTATTTTAAATTTATATATACAGCATATGAGCCAAACACACACCTTTTTTCAGCCAGTGGTGTTTTTCACCCTTCCTAGGGACGCTCCCAGAATCCAGGTGCAATGAATCATTGGATTAGAAGTCACTGTGTCTACTGCAAGGCTGCTCCCCACCCCACACACGCGCCCCCACTCCACCCCGAGACCCAGGCTGCCTGTTCCAACGCCAGCACATAACCAACACACACCCTTCGGTCTCCACATATCATCTGAACCACGGCACAACGTCTTAACGGCAACACAAGCGTGTTCGGGGGCGTTATTAGGATGCAGCCCTACTTCCAGTGAAGGGAGAACAGCAAACAAGACTGGTGAACTTTTTAAATCTGCAGCACAAAAGAGGGTATTGATCCTAACTTACCCAAGAGTCGGAAATAAAATAGGAGGAGGGAACTGCTGGGCCCAAACCAGTGTGATCGACGGACAGGGTGTCCGACGTTCACGTGATCTGTCACAGCTAAAGGGAGGGTTTCTTCCCTGGATGCTCTGGGGACGCTAATATGGGGAGCTCTGGAATCGGAGCAATACTGATTTTCCTTGTTTGCTACGTACTCTCTCTTAAAAATAACTGAACTTAATCCTGTTGGGGTCAGCATAACAGGAAAGTAATCATCGGGTCCTGAGGGTACAGTGAAATCTGATCCCCCCAAACCACCAACATTCTATTTCAATTTTTTGGAGCAGGTTTTTTATTTGAATGGTAAATTAAAGCCTTCATTATGACAGAGGTTTCACATTCTCCTGTGGCTCCATCTGTTAGCAGTAGGGCTGCTCTCCCAGTCTCCTTTGTTTCCTCTCACTTCCAGTTGTTCAGGTATCATGATCAACGGAGGTGTTGTTTTTCCTCAGGTCTGCAGACATGCCACAGCTTTGAAGTTTTCCTTTACAGATATTCCCATATGCTTTTTTTTTTTTTTTTCCATTCATCACACCATCCCAGGAGTGTGCACATGTTGGATGAGAGAGTGCTGTTATGTGGGGCAGCTCGGCAGAGTCTCCCCAGGCGTCTCCGCTGACCTGGGGTGATTTAGTGAGTGCTCCGAATCGTCCTCTGCTGATTTGCACTGTCCCTAGCTGGGAAGGCTGAGTGATAGCCTCCTATTAATTATCAGCTCCAGTCCTTGGCCATCTTGTTGCCATTCCTACCCACCGTGGGTCCTAAATCTGGCTGTATATTAGAATCACCTGGGAATGCTATTAAAAATCTAATTCCTGGGCCCTGTCTGAGACCTGCCGAATCAGAATTTACCCAAGAATAGGGTTCAGGAATCTTTATTTTAATGAGCTTCCCAGCCCCCAGCCCAACATGGGCCTTCAGCCGAAAATGGTGTGGTTTCAGCCTAAGGTAATGTCAACTCAAGACAGCGGCCCTGGAAAAAACCAAAATGGAAGCTCATGGAAGAAGATGAAATGAGCTTTTGTGCTCTTCTCCAAGGTCTTAGGGAGTGGGGTGGGTGGGGATGCGGTGGAGGTGCAGTGCAGCCCTGACTGGTGCTGGTGGCTGCTGCTCTTTTTGTAACGCAAGTGCCTGACTTAAGCTTTGATTGCCGATGCATCTGCTTCAAAGAGCACGGCTTCAGAGGCAGCGACCTCCGATAACCAACAAGGTCAGCCATCCAGCGGGGTGGGGAGCCAGGCTGCCTCCCCGCACCGACATTCCTTCGATTTCGAAAGCTTGGTAGATTTGGATAACTGACCATTTGGGCTCCTTGTCTCTGCTCTCCCCCGCACTTTCCCACCGAGCACTGGTTGGCAAAAGCTGACGCGCGCCTCTGTCCACCCCCCACCCCGCCTTTGTAGGTTCGTGTCATGGCCGAGGAAGGCCTACAGTGCCCCCCTGTCCCAGGTGGAGTCCATCCCAGTAATCTCCGCTTCTGCCAGCTCACCAGCGGTGCCAGCGATAGAGTCCCCCGAGATGGATCTAAATGATTTCGTTAAGTAAGTGCAAAGGCAAAGCCAGAATGGAGTTTTTTAAAATAGCAATTTTTTTCCTCCACACTGACTTCCATTCTCTAACTCACACCTTATTTGTTCATCCAGCCACTCACTAGTCAACAGTTTAGGGAGTGCTTTCTGTGCGTGACGCCCTGGACCGTGCATCTGAGATAGAGTGGAAAATCATTTCTGCTCTCAGGAAGTCACAGCCTCCTGAGTCCTGGAGGACTAAGCCCTTCCCATCCCATTGCCCTCTCTCCATCTGTCCAGGGTCTGCAGCCAGGGTCAGGTCAAGGGTAGCAAGCAGAAAAGGATATGGCAATTGGCCAAACAGTATATGCTCACAATAAAATGCTCCAGTAAATAATGAAACTTAACCTTGAGCACTGGGGACACAGCAAATTGTCTGAAGAATTGCTAGGGCTTCCCAGAATTTCTCGTTATTTGGACATGGGCTCAGTAGGCCAGGAAAGAAGGGTTGGAGCCTATGGAAAATTGGCCAGCCCACTGCCCCAGAGTCCATGTTTGGGGGCAGGGAGTAACAGAGCACTGCCCAGCTGAAGAACATGCTGTGATGGTTGCCAAATGAGTGATTCAACACATTTCAATCAACTCTCCAGGACTGTCCTCACGGATGAAGACGTTGGGTGCGAAGAAAGAGAATACAAGGAAGTGCAAGTGCCCACCGTGGTCATCTCAGATGTACGGTTTCCTCTCCACAGCACGGCTTGGCAAGTCGAGGGCCCTTCCTCTAAAACAAAAACAGAGGCAGGAGCAATGGCAAGTGTCACCCTGGAGTTTGGGTGGGATGAGGCTGGGGAACGTCATCCAGGTCACTTCCCAACCAAACACCCCCGGAGCCAGCATCCCAGTGAGAGCCACCCACCACAGCACATAAATTTTTCTCTTTAATGAAAAAGCTGGTTACCTCAAAACCACAGCATTCTTCTCAGCCCCCAGATAGAGCCTACAAAAGGGGAAAGATTTTCCTCAATCATTCCGCAGTAAAAGGGGAGATCAAGGGACTTTAAAAATTCATACCCTTAAATTCTCCTTCTAGATGGATGGCCTGAGGAAATCATTGGAGATAAAAAGATTTAGGTACAAAGGTGTTTGTCACAACACTTTAGAAACGGCAAAAAATTAGAAAAATAAAACACCATGTATCTATGGACAATATACTATCTTTTAAAATAGGATTTGTCTCGGTAGTGGTAGGTGGGAGTAAACAAGCATTTTCATACTTTGTAGGTAAATTAGGAATTGGCATAGCCTCCATGACATACACTTTGGAGAGTGTATCAAAATTTAAAATGCACAATTCCTCTGCTAGGATACTCTTCTCCAGATACACCTTTACATTCTCATAGACATGTAACTCTCCTTGTACACTGCAGCTTTGGTGGTAAAAGCAAGAAAAATTGGAAACAATTTTACCCCACCAATAGGAGACTGGCTGAATAAACCAAATTGTATCTGCACAAGGCAATACTATAAAATCTTTAAAAAAAAAAAAATGAAGTTCTCTAATGCTGATTTATAATAGTCTCTGATATATTAAGTAAAAAATACATGTTCTATATTTATTTTTTATTTTATTTTAATTCCAGCAGAGTTAACGTAGTGTTATATTAGTTTCAGATGTACAATATAGTGATTCAACAAGTCTATATATTACACAGTGCTCATCATATGAAGTGTGCTCTTAGTCCCCAACCCCTATTTCACCCATCCTCCCACCCATCTCCCCTCTGGTAACCACCTGTTTGTTCTCTGTGGTTAAGAGTCTTTTTCTTGGTTTGTCTCCTCTTTTTCTTTGTTCGTTTGCTTTGTTTCTTAAATTCCACGTATGAGTGAAATCATAATGGTATTTGCCTTTCTCTGACTGACTTATCTCACTTAGCATTGTACTCTCTAGGTCATTCCATGTTGTTGCATATGGCAAAAAGTGATTCCTTTTTATGGCTGAGTTATATTCCATTGGTAGTATATATACCACCTCTTCTTTATCCATTCATCTATCAGTGGATTCTTGGGCTGCTTCCATAATTTGGCTATTGTAAATAATGCTGCAATAAACATAGGGGTGCATATATCCTTTTGAATTAGTGTTTTCATATTCTTTGGGTAAATACCCAGTAGTGGCATTACTGGATTTTATGGTGATTCTATTTTTAATTTTTTGAGAGACCTCCACACTTTTTTTTCCCCAGTGGCTGCACCAGTTTGCATTCCCACCAACACTGCATGAAGATTCCTTTTTCTCCACATCCTCGCCAACACTTGCTGCTTGTGTTTTTTATTTTAGCCATTCTGACAGGTGTGAGGTAATAGCTTATTGTGGTTTTGATTTGCATTTCCCTGACAATGAGTGATGTTGATCACCTTCTCATTTACCTGTTGGCCACATGTTCTGTTTTTTAAAAGTATTTTAGATGATGCTTGTGAAGAATATTTAGTCACATGGAAAGGCAGCACTCATATCAACTGACAAGTCAGAATACAAATATATATCCTTATATGAACACATTATATACACACACATATATACATATATCTACAGTATAACTTAGTAATTGATTTATATGTCTCTTTTTGGAAGCTTTCTGTATTTTCTGAATTTTTTAGAATACATGTATGGATGTAAAGCACTTGTCTTTTAAATGTTTTCTTTTTTTCTATGTTCAAAGAGGTTTGTCCTAGAAAACTGAAGAATACGGAAAAATGAAAGCAATAATCCTCAAAATGCCACCATTTATAGAAAAGTGCTACTGAAATTTTAGCAGACAACCTCCCAGCTAACTCTGTTTGCATATACAAATCTCTGAATGAATTTGCACATGCTTATACATTCAGGTGTGATACACGGGCATATGTAATTGTACATAAATGGAACTGCTTTTTCACTCAATGATATGTTGTGCATATGATTCCCAGTCCATAAATACACACCAAATCATCCTCCATGGATGGAGGCAGCACACACTCTCTATTTAAAGTGGTTCCCTGTTGATGGGCATTTAGTTTGCTTCCAAAGTTTCGCCATTATAAGTAGTGCTGCAGTAAACATCTTTGTACATATATTTGGGGCACTTGTCCAATGATCTCCATAGGGGAAAAAAATGTACTATTTTTAAGGTATAAACAGTATACTTCAGTTTTCTGTCACTGAGTGGGGAGGAGCATATTGATGACCCGTTGTGAATGCTTGCTAGCTTTTCCGCACACCTCTAATTTCTAGGGATTAAAATTTAACTCTGCTGAAACAGAAAAAACAGACCCAAACCTGAGCCAGGTGGAGTTTCAGGAACCCCCATGGATCTTTGAGCGAGAAGAAATGCTTTCCATTGGGATAGAAGAAGTAAGTAACACGTCATGGGCCCTGAAGTCATGTGATACTGACTCTTCTTACTGAGCACCTGCCCCAAGTTGGAAATTTAAATCTTGCCAGGCCACTACGCTCCTTATTATCATCATTTATGTGCAGCGTTCTGGGCTTGTCACCTTTCATGGAGTCAAACAAATTAAAGTCAGGAATTAACCTGTAAATTGACTAAAGCTTAACCTACTCTTTGCAGACCGTCCATCCCAGTTTTGATGCTCTCCTACAGAATGACTTACAGGTGTTTGGTATTACAGGTGTTTGATATTCTGCCCCTCTACGGAGTGCTGCGGCCGCATAGTAGCCACCAGATATCCTTCACCTTCTATGGACACTGTGATATCACTGCACAGGCTAAAGCCCTGTGCGAAGTGGAAGGAGGGCCCACCTATGAGATAATGCTGAGGGGAGAGGCATCCCTGGTCAACTATTCCTTTGACACCAAGGATATTAACTATGGATTGCAGGTATTGCCAGCTACAGGGAGGAGATTTCCCGGTTTCACCTTAAACATCGCACACAGTTCTGTGCTCTAAACTCTCCTGGAACCCCCAGTCATCACAGTCTCACCACCACCCCTAACCTTGATCTCTGATCCACCTCCCTAACCCTGATCATCCCACCGCCAACTGCTGGCCAGGCATTTTCGCTTGCTTCTCTGTCTCCTGGAATTCAGCATGTTAGACTCCTTCCCTCTCAATCCAGAAGCCCATACCGACCTCTCCTTTTCTTTCAACAGCACTACCACCTTCTCAGCCCCTTAAGTTTACAGTCTCCAAGGCATTTGCCACTGCACTCTCTCCGTCGCCTCCCTGTCCTTAGCAGCATCCATGCTTGCTAATTCATCCCGCAGGACCCCTCGGCATCGGCTTGCCCTTCCCATGGCCACTGAGGTTCTCACAGCACCAGGGCTTCTCAAGCCATGCCTGAGATAGGACAGCAGATCTTCTCAAACCGTACCGTGCATACGAGTCACCTGGGAATCTGGTTTCGGTGCAGATTCTGATTCAGTAGGTCTGGGGTGGAGCCTCAGACTCTATCGAGCATTTCTATCAAGCTGCCAGGTGGTGCCGAGGATCCCGTGGAAGAAGGGATTACACCGAATTCATAGCTTCTGCCGCTAACCTGTCTAGACAGCACTGCCACATAGACTTTCCCCAAACTGCATTTTCATCCTCCCAGTCCCAGAACAGTCAACCCCAGCAGCATTTGGGAAAGCAGCATAGTATTGAGAAAAGAGCATGGTTTTGTAGTCAGAAGAACTGGGATGTCACCCCAGTTTGACTTCCTACGGACTCCGGAACCTTGAGCATATCACCTGACCTCTCCAAGCCGCAGGACCCCTCATCTATAAAATAGGGTAGCAGTGCCTGTCTCCCCAGGTGGTTGTGGTCATTTAAGTAAAGTGTCAGTACTGTGCATGGGTCAGGGAAGCCTCCAATCCTGAGTCCCTTTCTCTGTCACCCATTGGATCAGAGCCAAGCTCCTCCACCTGGGTGAGGGTCCTAAGCCCCTCTATTAACTGATGCTCCTTACACATTAAATTTCATTTTTTCCCATTAGAGCCCATTCATCCATTTGTGGACAAACTGGTTTACCCACCGACCCTACTCCTTCCCAGCCCTTCCTGCCTCAGTACTTCCTCTTATATTATCCCTCTTCTCTACTCTGCCAACCCCAAATCTACACATACTGTAAGACTCAACTCAGCTCCCTCCTCCAGTTTTTTTCTCTTACTTTGCATTCTCTCTCTCTTAAGAATATACTTAAGTATATTCTTTGCCGTAAAATAATGTACATTCTAATTTTTGTTTTGGAATAATTGTTAATTCTATGCCTGTACATCTTCTTTTCCCAATTAGATTTGTGTTATATACTCAGAAACCATATCTCCTACCAAATTATAATGGGAATTAGACACCCCCCCCATTATATAGCTACTGCATGTATAATTACTGAATTCTGGGTGTGCATGTGTGTTTGTAGGTTAAAGATTGTGCCTAAAAGCAAATTCACCCGGCACCTATTGAGACTTTGTCCGTTGAGTTGACCAAATAGAATTCTCTTTTATTCCTTATCTCAAGGCTCTTCTGGGCAAGTAATTCTGGCTCAGCTTAGAGTGTATTCTTTGAAGCAGCCAGGCCTTGCCCTAGCTTATCCTGAGAACCCCCAGAGTGGCCTCAGTTTGTGGTTATTGGACCTGCTGATTAGCTGCTGAACTGTGTTAGTAAAGTCTCAGGAAAAAAGAATACATCTCGCCTGTTACTCCCATGTCTCTCCATATAAGTAGAAAAATCCTAATTCTGAACGCAAATCTTATCCAAAAAATCAACAAATATTAGTATAGGAAAGCTTACTTTTACGATCCTCCATTGTGAGTTCTTTGTGGTGAAGCAGCTGAGGTGCAGAGGGGTAGACACCCCCACACACAGCCCTGCTAACCTGAACTAGTCATCAGAAGAGCTAACGTGGAGCCAGATTTCCAGGGCCTGGTGCTCCTCCAGCTCCAGCAGCTACCTTATGTGATGGCGAAATGCAGATTGGCCAGCGTCTAGATCACGAAAACTGAACCGTGTCTGTGAGGCTTATTTGTCCACCCGCCTTTGCCAGGATGATAGCAGCATCCCAAAGGGTGGCTGACAGCAGTCCCCCTTCTTCTCCTCTCAAGCTGTTCGACCACGTCACAGAGAAGGAGATCACACTGAGGAACACTGGGAAAGTTGGCTTTGAGTTCAAGGTTCTGACTGACCACCTGTCTTCACCGGACAACCTTCTGCCCGGAGCGCCCCTAATCCTGCCCCTCTCGGTAAGTAGCCTCCTCGCCCACGATGGCCGTGGGGCAATGGTAGGAAGGACCCAAGTTCAAACCTGCAAGACATACCCCCGTGGCATGCGAGATTATGCTAGACATTCACCGCCAGGATGATGGGTGTGATTTTTTTTTTAACTAAAAATAAAGGGTTCTCAGAAGCAATAAATAAATAAATAAATACATAAACCCAAGCACTTTACTCATTTATTAAACAAGGATTTATTGAGTCTTGCATGAGCTAGGCACCGAACAGTAACCAGGGGTTCCACTGTGAACAAGACAGTATAACCCTGTGGGGTTTTTTTCATGATTATAAGAATGGTTTGTTTCCACTTACGTCCTCACACTTCCCTTGTAATTCCTTGAAGCCAAGCGCCTCCTCCCCACTTGGATTAATCCTTTCCTTTTTAAAATACAGTTTTATCATGCATGGATGCATCCTTAAACTGCTTTTGGTTGATGAATTTTTCCAAACTTATAAGCACCCACTATGTCCAGGCATCTTCCTGGCACTGGGGAGGGCATAGCATAGTAAACAAAACAGATACATATACTTGATCCCAAAACTTGGAAATTTTGTTTTATCAGATTTGGCTTTACCTTGAATTTTATGGAAATGGCACCGGTAATGTAATCTTGTGCCTTTTGCTTTTTTTCATCCAATATTATGTTTCTAAGACTAGTGCGCATTGTTGCATGTAGCTGTAGTTCATTTATTTTCACCATTAAATGATATCCCTTTATAACTATTGAAAGCAGTTTTCCTTTTTCCTGCCAAAGCACATTTGGGATTTTTCCCTCCTAAAATGTTGCTGTTGGAAACAGTCCTCTACAAATATCCTCATACCTGTCTCCTGGTCTGCAGATGGAAGCATTGTCTTGGGGAATTTTCCTAGGAGTGAAATTTCTGGGTCGTGGGCTTTGCATATGTTCAATTTTGATAAGATGGTGCTAAAACATTTTTCACTGTGTTTTCTTTTCCCCATTGGCATTCCCACCAGACGTATATAAGTTTCTTTTGATACATATTCTCACCAAAATGTGGTCCTTCTTGGCAATATGTGGTTTAAAAAAAATTCATCACAATCCTAGTTTCATTTCCCTGGTTGTTTATGAGGATGAGCATCTTTTACTGCATTTATTTGCCATTCATCTTTCCTCTTTTATGAAATAACCGTTCACATATACTACCTACTGTTCTGTTGCTTAGTTGTCATTTTAGCATAGCTTCATATGAATAAACGGAGAATAACCAGCACAATAGGCCTGTGGGACTGTCCTATCCAGTAAGTCTCCAGAAGCAGGGTCCATTGTAAATATTAACGTTCTCTCCGGTCTTTCTGCTACATAGGGTTTTATCAGTTCACATCAAGAGCAGGTGTTGAAGGTGTACTACTTACCTGGAGTACCTGAGGTCTTTCAGAGGAGTTTCCAGATACAGATTGCCCACCTGGACCCAGAAAATATCACTCTGCGTGGAGAGGGTATCTTTCCCCGAATCTGCCTCGATCTCCCCAGGAAACTCCACGGTATTACTACCCACTATAGTATTTCCCCACTGGGGAATGAAAAATGCATTCTGCTTTGTTTATTTGAAGGTTGCTTGGCAGTCCTCACTGGTTTCCTTCTGTGTGATTCCTCAATTGCAAAAAAAAAAAAAAAAAAATCGAATTGAAATTGACCTGGTGACCTGAGTTTAAGGAGACAGGATATGGTCCATGGCAGTCCCAAAATTAAGACCCCTGAACAATTTTGCCATCAGTGAATTGCATATAGAGGAATCAGGAAGTTGCACTTTGAAAGGCCTTTTCCTCCAGCACACGTTCCTTCCAGCTACAGTCTCTCCCTGAATTGTCCTTTATTGTGGCACATTTACAGATGGCCATTGAGAGGTGAAGGCTGATTTTACTCCAACGAGTAGAAATCCTAAAATAAAAACTGTACAGAAAGGCAACCAAGGTTCGGACCCCTTCCGTGTGTTGGCATTACACAGTTCAGAGGCTAATTTAGACTTTGATTAGTTGTCTGCCCACATGCTTAGCTGAGGTTTCTCTGGCAACATCTAGCCCCTGGAGCCATCCCTCTGGGCCCAAAGACTTCCATCTTGGCAAATCCCAAAGCTCAGCTGAGCAGCTGTCTTAGCCATGCACCGTCTGGCTCCTTCTTCCTGACATGGGGTGCCAGATGAAGGGTTAAGACAAAGTTCTCATTCTTCTTTGTGACTCATTCAGGCTCTTTGAAATCTTCATTCCACAGACGGCTTCAGACTAAGCCCTCCTACTCAGCCTTCGCCCCCCCACCGTGCCCCAAAATCACTGGCTTGCCTGTTGATGATCATCCATGACATCCTGACTGTCTGCTCCCTGAAAATACAAACACAAATGTTAGTACATTTAAGGCCATGTTACACTCTAGCATCTAGAGTTCCAGCCAGCTAGAGGTTAATCCAGCTCCATACAAAAGTGTCAGGAGGGAAAGGAAAGCCTTTGCCACTTGGTTGAAAACCCAGTGCCCAGCGGGCCTCTTTAAGGCAGTAGCCACATTTGGCCAGCAGAGGGCTTTCAGAGAATGTACATCTGAATACTATCAGTTCTGAATACTTCTAGTTGGGTCTCCTGTGCTCCAGTTCATTTCGAGTCCAGTGCTTCCTATTATTCCAGAGTAGGCACTTTAATTTCTCTGCCTACCTCGTCCCTCAAGCATTTGAATTTGCACTGGCTTACTGGTGAACTTGGTGTCTGAAATCTCTCCACTGATTGCCTACATCCCTGGTTCGGGGGATTGAAGCCTGTTTACTTACAGTTATAGCTGCACATATAGGCCTTTTGTTTACTGTGATTTAATAAACATACAAAGTGAATTAAAGGATGACCGGCCATCAGAGTGCATCCAGCGTGGAGGGGGCTCCCAGTTCATGCGGCGTTCAGTGCTAGACCCAGGAAAGCACCAAGGAAGCTGGGATCTGCTTGATCACCTTATGAGTAATGTAGGATGTTACTACCATCAAGTTCTTGAGAACCAGCTGGGAGCTTACTACGCGTAATCTCATTAAACTCCATGGGGTCTCTGATACAAACTGAACTCACTCAAAAACTCCGTCACCCTCTAAGGCGGAGAAAACATGGCAGGTAAAGCACCAAAAAGTTCACTTCCTTTCTCACTCTATGGACCCTGAGCTGACAGTCTGTGTTTTAGGCATAATTCATATATTTCTAATCATCCTGATTTCTTTCTCCTTCCAATCCCACAGGAAATAAAAAGTATGAAACCTTTTTGAATCAAGCCAGAAAAAACCTAGAAAAAGAACACAACAAATATGAAACACTCATTGACTTAGAGACAACTGAGGAAATGCCTGAGGATGAATCTTCTGAGGTAAGATTAGCTTCACCCTGCACAGAATGAATGTGGCAGAAGAACAGTAGGTGCAAAGGCCCAGGGACAAGAAGGACATGGTATCTCAAGGAACAGAAAGGAGAAAAAGATGTAGCTAGAGCAAAGAAGGGGGAGAGGTAAGGGGCCCCCTAGGGAACCTATTAAGGGTTTCAAGCTTTATTCTGAAGGCAACAGCAAGTCACTGAAGTGTTTCAAGTGGAGCCTTGGGTAATCAGATTTACATTTGTAAAAAAATCTCTCTGGCTGCCTTGTGGAGCTCTGAGAAGCTCTCAGGGGCTTGTGGGGAATGAGAGTAGATGTGCTGAGATGTGCTCAGTTTTTTAAAAGCTGGTAGGGTAACTAACTCTAGAAGAGAGGTGATGGTCGTGTAAACAAGGGTGATGACACAGGAGGTGGGGAGAATCAGGTAGGTTCAAGAAATACTTTGGAGGTGGATTGGTCAGTGATGAGGGAATGGTTGGATGTGGGGGTGAGGCAGAGGTGACCACCCTATTGTCTTGCTTGGGTGACAAAATAAGGAGGGGGCAACTCAGGAAACTCAGGAGGAGAAGCGTGTTTAGGGGGAGGGGAGAAAGGGAAATGAGTTCTGATGGTTCGTTATTGTACATGAGATTTCTGAGCATCATCCAAGTGAGGCTCCAACAGGGAGCTGGACCCAATGCTATGGACCTGAGGAGAGAGATAGGCCGGAGAAAGTGCTTTGAGTCACCAGATGGTCATTGTGATCACAGGAAATGGTGAGATTCCCTGGGATGTATACTGAGTAAGCAGGGGAAAGGGTCAATTCAGAGTCGAGCCCTCTGGTCTCCACCAGCTAAGTCGGGGCGGGGCAGCAGACGAGGTTCAGTGTGGTGCCTCCGAGGTGGGAACCAAGCCAAGAATTGGTCTTTCAAGGGACAGAGTGACCCAGCTTGTAAATAAAGGCTGCCCTTGTGGTGGGAAGTAAAACCAAAATCCCAAAATGTTCTCCCTCACCACTCCCTGAAATTTTTCTCTTAACAGTCCATTCATGACCATGAAGCCTGCTTTCTCCCTGTGCTCATCTTTTAAAATGCAAATGTGCATGAGAATATGGTCCCAAGGAAGAATTACTTATGTAGCTAGAGACCCCTTAGGCTGATGAAGAGCAATGTCACTTGGGAGACTGGGAGCCCCAAAGGCCACCAGCAATGACTTGTTTTGCAGAAGCTGAAAGTGCACCTTAGCTCCAAGGATGATCATAATTAATAACATGAGCTACCATTTATTGAACTGTTGCCCAGGCCTGTGTCATGCTACAGACCTGCATTATTATTTCATAACCCCTCCCACAATGGGGGGGAGCCATACGGTGCCACTCTTGTCTTAATTTCACAGTGTGACAGGATTTGTGGAAGTGAAGTGCAGGTCCCCAGGAGGCAGCAGAGTTAGGATCTGAATCCAGGCCTGTCCAACTCCTAAGACCATGTTCTTAGCCTCTGTCCTCTCCCCTTGGGCCCGCAGCTGTCCATACGGGGCAGCAGTGTGTCTCCACTCTGCTCACCATGTTCCCAGGTGGCTCCTCAGGGGAGCCTTAGCACAGCTGTCTCTGGTGGCCACTCCAGACTGGGGTGAGGCTTCTGAGAACGTGCTGAAGGCACAAGCAGAGCGAGCTCGTCCTCGGGCACAAGGAGGCAGGCAACCTCTCCTGGCTCGGGAGCAAGCGTAGGGTGGGCTTTGCTTACGCCGGGATGACTGGATACACCTGTTGGTGAGGCATGCTGCTCCCCCACTAACCCATCACTTCCCGTGGTCTCCTTACAGGCCACCCCACACATTAACCTTCCCCACTTGGCCCCGGACTTAAGGTTTGAGTCTTCAGGAACAATATTTCTCAGCCTTTTTTCACTGTCACCTCCCAAGACATTTTTTTCCTAACACCCCATGAAATATTCTTATCATATATAAAAAAATAATATTTTTGAATAGTTTGATGTTAAAATTTTTTAACTTTTTATTTTGAAATAATTATAGATTCACAGGATGTGGCCAAAAAAAAAATTGTTTTCCCCAATGGTAACATCTTACATAACTTGTAAGACATGGTACAACAATATCAAAACCAGGAAATTGTCGTTGGTATAAGCCACAGAACTTATTCAGATTTCAATTTTATATGCGCTCATTTGTGTGTGTGGTTCCATGTAATTTTTTTGTACGTGTAGGTTTGTATAACCCCCACCACAATTAAGGTACAGAACTGTTCCACCACCACAAAGATCCCTTGTGCTTGAGGAAATAGAATTAAAAGCAAAATTTCCTTCCAACCCAGAAAATCTCTCCACAGAGGGAGAAGAGAAAGAAAACAATTTTATTGTTGAAAAAGCATTAAACCAGAATGTGATCCACATTACAGGCAGTTCACTAAGAGATTGCAAAGACAGAAAGAAATCTCATCCTTTTATATAACCAAACATATGACCCATTACATACATGTTCTCAAGATAAACACTAACTAGTCCTTAAGTAAGAACTATAACTAACTGTAAATACTCCTCACCATCTGTCACACATAATTCATCCTGAATTCATGTGGTAATCGGGGTGACCAGCTGTGTTGGATAATTGGCTTTATCCAGAGGGGAACCTCTCGTGTAGGCTAGAGCCCTCTGAAGTCAAGCTCCTAGCCTGTCACAGAAACTGGGAGATGGAGCCTCTATCTTACTTGATGATCACATTTCGAAGAGAAGGTTTCTGGGGTCTTGAGGAACATACTCCTGGGTCATAAATCTGACCAGAGGCTTATGTAGGCTTTAAAAAGATTTATATGCATTTCAGAAAAACAGAGAAAGGACTCATAAGTTTTCTAAATTAATTGTTCTAAGAAAAGGGAGCGGGGAGAAGTCTCTAAGTCTCTCCCCTTATTTTCAACAAGGAGAATTCACCCTCTTATTTTTCATTTGTATTTGGCCTTATAAGCTACTTCTTCATAGCCACGCCAATCTTCCATCCCTTACCCTTGGCAACCACTATAGTTCTCCGTCTCTATACTTCCATTATTTCAAGAATATTATGCAAACAGAATCATACAGTATGTAACCTTTTTCATTGAGCGTAATGCCCTTGAGATCCAACAATATCAATAGTTCTTTCTTTTTCATTGTTGAGTAGTATTCCATGATGTGGATATGCCAGTTTCTTTACCCAACCCACCACCCCCATGAAAATTTTAATACCACAAATATACTGTATATCTGTTTATGTACTGTGCCCTTTGGAAGGCCACGAATCAATGTACTACCTACAATTTTTTTTCATTACCCCTTCCATGAAGCAATTCTGTCCTGCTTAGAGGTGATTTACCCCCACTGAGAATGCATGTTCTACAAGAAATTGCTCACTTGCTGTTCTCCCTTACTCCCTTACTCCAGTTAAGTCCTCAGCTCCAGATGGAAGTAGAGCGACTTATAGTCCAAGGCTATGCCATAGAACATCAGAAAACAATTATCCCCGATTCCACAGATGACTTTAGCTATCGGAGTCGTCGAAAACTAGCCAAGTGAGTGTCCTTCTGTTTCGGGCTTGGTTCAGAGGGCAGCATAGAAAACGGTGTTGCCCACCAGAGCACGGCCTGAATTAATTAGTGGTTGATCATCTAGACATGAAATCTACTTGCCTCCTGCACCTGCCATCCTCTAGCATCCAGCCAACCAGAAGGTCTCTGCCTCTGAAAGTCAGAAACTTCTGGCTTTGCCTAATGGAGAGCTTGGGTTTCAGGTTCATTAGGGCCCACGCTGCATTTGTTTTTAGATAGTGACTGAAACAGCAGTGTGGACTCCTGGGCATGGGGGAATTTCTTGTTCCTAGTCTCCTCTCCAGAGGGTGGTTCTTCTCCTCTCTCAAGGACAGAATTATGACAGGGGACAGAAGAGAACAGCACAATCACTCTTTTGGAGAAGGGACTGGTAAGGAGAGCTTGTTAACTGTTTCAGAGTCCAGCTGCCAGAGTATATCCTGGACTTTGGCTACATCATCCTTGGTGATGTCCGAACACACATCATCAAGATCACCAACACCAGTCATTTCCCAGTGTCCTTCCACGCAGAAAAGCGCATCCTCCATGACACAGGTAACCAGGCTAGGGAGACCCTTTCTTCTTGCCCTTGTCGTTTCTAACAAGGTGCCCAGCTGTACTGTTTTTCTGGAGTTGTATTCATTCTTCCTCTGGGATCAGCTGAAAGAATTCTTGGGCCATTAATTGAGACTTGGAATGGTCATCCTGCCCCAGAAGGGCTCTACCTACAGCAGCTCTTGTTTGCCATTTCTCTTTCCCACAAAGAAATTTTGTTTATGTTGGTCCAGGCTTCAGTACGGAGTTAGATCGTGTAAAGAATCTGCCTTACTGTGAAACGGAAACATTTGAAGTGAAATTTGACCCACAAGGGGCCAGTCTTCCTGTTGGAAACAAAGAGGTCATTTTGCCCATCAAGGTAAGATGCTATGCTGGGCCCAGCTGATCATCCCCAACTACCAGCTCTGTTCGCCAGTTACCCCTGAAATGATCCAGTTACCATTTCAGAGCCATGAGTCTTCCCCTAACCCCATGCCACGTGGTAACAGCAACTTTATGCCTATTCTAGGTGGTTGGAGGGCCAACAATACACATCTGTCTCCAAGCCAAGGTGACCATTCCCACTATGACACTGTCTTGTGGAAAAGTGGAGTTTGCCACAATTCAGTGTGGACAGTGCCTCATGGAAACTGTTCAGTTTTCTAATCCTCTCCAAGTCCCTTGTGAATGGTTCGTCCACAGTCATAAGCCAGTTAACAAGGTAAACGAGTTGTGGCCCATTGGTCCCCTTCTTCCAACTCCATTTCAGCCAGATTTGTCATTCTAAGCCTTTGCTTTTTCATTATTTCAGTCTTCTGCTCAAGACCTGCAGTAACAACCATTGCTTCTGAAATACAATCTAGGCCCTTAGCCCCGCATTCATGGACGTACCAGGCCACACTGTCTGGTGAATGTCTTACTCATCTCTATAGCCCTGGTATCTACACATTCCCTGGCACCTGGGAGGGACTCAGTAAATGTAGGCCGAGTGAGTGGAGGATGGAATAAATCCGTTTTCCATAGTAGATTATCTCATTGTCTAATATCTATTAAACAGCTGGAGAAACACATGCCGAAATACTTAAGACGGAAACTACATGCTGAATTAAAGCCAAAGACACGCATCTTTGAGATCCAGCCCATGTCTGGGGTCCTGGGTCCTGGGGAGAGGTCCAACGTGCAAGTGAAATTCATGCCTAAAGAAGAGGTAAGCTTTAAAGAAATGTGGCTCCATTCAGACTCTCTGGGTCTCTTTGAGCTTTCCTCAAAGGCCATACTTGATGAGGCAGGTGTCCAGGGAATTTCTGAGTGACCTTGGCCTTGCTATTGTGATAAGGACATCAAGTGCTTGTTTCATGTAGGAGCTGTGTGACCTGGTAGTTAAGAGCACCAGCTCCAGAATCAGATCTATCTAGCACATTGACTTTTATCGGCAGACCTGGGTGAGAGGCCTTCTGCTTCTGTACTTGGAGGCTGCATGGCTTTGAGTAAATTACTTAGCCTCTAAACCTCAGTCTGTTCATAGATAAAATGAAAAATAATATCACATGTCAAAAATCCCCTAATGCAACTCTAAAATCCAATAAGCTCCACAGAAACTGGGGGGCGAGGGGAATTTTCATAAGTTTCAGACCCAAATTCATTTGGTGGAAAAACCTCACCTGAACTGACAGGAGACTACTTAACCTTTATTTATTCCACTTAGTTTGCAGAGTCAAACATTGCAACTGCAGAAATATTAGTGTTTGGTTTTAGGGGACCTGCCCCAGCCCCCGCTGAGGATATTGTGTAACAGAGGATCTGTGCACTACCTTTACCTTTTTAAAAATCTGAATTTGAAAGCATCTGGCTCTTAGGGTTTCAGCTAAGACAGTATCAACCGGCCATACCTATTTCCTAGGGTTATTTTGAAGATTAAATGAATTAATGTGAATAAAATGCACAGCAAACTGCTCTCTATGTAGTATCTCAATAACTATTTACTGTTGTCATCAGTAGTTGGGATAATAATAAGTACTTCCTGGTAGATGTACTCCCTGGGCCTCACAGACGTTTCTTTTTGAATGCCATTAGCACAAAGCTACTCCTAGCAAAGAACACAGTAAAAATAAAATCCTACAGCCAGAGAGGATCTCAAGAGGTTACACTGTAAGACTTGTGCTCAAAGCCTAAGGCATTAGGGAGATGGCTTTCTCCTCTTTATTCTTTTAAAAGAAAAAAATCAATGTGGGTTTTATAGAATACTTACAGTTAATGCCCATTTTCCTGGTAATGGAAATGCTTTGAAGAATGCTGAAGAGTCTACAGTGAGAAAGAAGAAAAGCCAATGACTTTATATCTGATTCTAAAATAAAACCCCTGTTTCTTTCATTATCAAAATCTCCCCAACCCTTTCTTTGAAAAGAAAAGAGAATTAATACGTTTGTCATTCTTAGAGTCTTAAGACTGTTAGGGGGTTTATCGTCAGGGTTGCCAAGATTTTTGATACTTGACTAAATGAGAGACATATCAGTAAATAAGTAAAAAAAAAAAAAAAAAAAAGATTTGTTCAGGTGGTTCCATAAATGTTGAGTTGGAACTGGTCAGAGTTAATAAAATGTTTCCACCAACTGGGAGAGCAATTTATTGGTGATATATAAGGAATTGGTTAGCCTTGCAACCCACACAGTCCACATCTCTATCTCCTTCAGCATCAGCAGCATAGGAGAAATCACTGAGGTTATAATAGATGTTCAGAATACTCTGTTAGAAAACAAGGAAATGAATAAAATATCTTAGAAATATTTCCATAAAAAGCAATTAAAAGATAGAAGTTTGGATCAAAAGGTGCTAAGTCCATAGCCATATAGAAAACCCTTTTAGGGGCACCTGGGTGGCTCAGTCGTTAAGTGTCTGCCTTCGGCTCAGGTCATGATCCCAGGGTCCTGGGATCAAGCCCTGTGTCCAGCTCCCTGCTCAGCGGGGAGCCTGCTTCTCCCTCTCCCACTCCCCCTGCTTGTGTTCCCTCTCTTGCTGTCTCTCCGTCAAAATAAATAAATAAATAAAATCTTTAAAAAAAGAAAGAAAGAAAGAAAGAAAAACCCTTTTAGCCAATAATTCATTCTCTTACTGTCTCCAACAATATTTTCTGGGTGTGTATGTATGTCCATCCACATTCTATCCATCTGATTTTCCTTCTTGAGCTAAAATACTTCGGAGCTCTTCAAATCATGAAACCAATCATGGCCTCCAAACCCAAGCCATGAGCCTAACTATATCAGAATGACCTGAGCATGTGGTTAAAAATGCAGACTTCCCAGCCTTACCCTGTCCCTATCAAGTCAGAATCTCTAGGGATGGGGCCTGTGAATCCACATTTTTAATAAGTTCCCCCGTAAAACCAGATTAGGATAGTTGGTATCCCTATCAATTGGTATTCAGACTGTAATTATATCTGATAAACTAAATGCCCCAGCTGACCATCCCTAACCCACTGCTTGACTGTATCTTCAAATAATAGAAATATGTTAATTCAGATTCTACAAGAAACAGACTTGGAGACAAGAATTCAAGTGCAAGCAGATTAATTGGGAAGTGTAGGGAACACTGATAGAGAAGTAGAAGGTGGTCGGGGAAAGGAAGGCTGCTAATAGGGTGTGCGAGTGAGCCAGCTGCCTTGGAGACTGGAACATAATCCTACTGGGAAACTGAGGAAATAGACAAAATGCACATTTCAGAATTACACCTTCCCAGGAGCAAGGGACCTGAGCTATTTATGTGGTAGTTCCTGAGTCATTGGTTGAGGATTGCTCCCATAAGATGTTAATCCCAGCACTTCTGCCCTGCCTTGCCCATAGGCAGCAGGGCCCATGAAATGAGAGCCCAGAGGTGCAGATAGTGGCCCATCTTGAGCGCACTGGGGGTCTGAAGGATATGAGTGTGGCATCCAAAGGGCCTTCTCCGAGTGATGAAGCCCTTCGTACAGTGCCTGGCATGCTGGATACCCAGTGTTAATACAGTAATAGAAATTGTTCTCATGCAATTTTACATAAAAAGTTTTCTCTCTTAATCTCCGTAGCATCAGTTTTGTCCCCACAGTGGTTTTCAGGTTTACATCGAACATGACAAAAAACAAAGTTAAGATGCTTGCTGTGTTCTCATGTCTTGCAGAAATTCTACAGCCAAACCCTGGTGTTCCAGATTGCCCAGAGTGCTCAGAAGCTTACGCTGCTGGCGCAGGGGCAAGGTTTAGAGCCACGCTTGGCATTTAGTCCTTCGGTTCTGGAGCTGGGGCCGCTGCTGCCATATGCACCCGGAGACGAGGCTGAGGTGGTGGTGAAGAATCCCTGCAGCTTTCCCATTGAGTTTTACTCCTTAGAATTTGACCAGCAGTATCTCTTAGAAGAGAAGGTGAGCAGAGGCCAAAACCAAATTCCATTTTCCTTCCCCTGCTGGACCCTGCCATGTGCAGGTGCTCTTCCCTCAGTGTGGACAACTTCCTCCCGACCTTTGTCCCTTCTTCCCCTTAAATCCTTCCTTGTCAATTTGAAGATCACTTTGTAGCCTTTCCTGACCTCCTTCCCTTGCTCTGAGCAGAATTTTTGCTTCTTTGTGATCTCATTACACATTTTAAACAACTAATTGAAAAACTGATAGATGCTCATGGTTAAAATTCAAACAGTAAAGAACAACTAATTGAAAAACTGATAGATGCTCATGGTTAAAATTGAAACAGTAAAGAACAGTAAAAAAATCAAACAGTAAAGAACAGTAAAGAAAAGCTGTCATTATATTTGAAGTGAGTTTCTTGTCAACGGTATGTAATTGGATCTTTTAAAAAAAAATACACTCTGGTAGTCTCTGTCTTTAATTGGTGTATTTAGACCATTTACATTTAATAAAATTATGTTAGGGCTTAAATCTGCCACTTTTTTTTTCTGTTTGTCTTGGGCTACGTATTTTCCAATTGTTCCTCCATGTACTTTTTTTTTTTTTTTTTTACTTTCTTTTTTTACAGCAGTTTTATGTTCACAGCAAAATTGAGGGGAAGGTACAGAGATTTCCCATATAACCTGCCCCCCACCCATGCATACCTTCCTCTATTATCAACATCCCCTGCTAGCGTGGTACATTTGTTACAATTGATGAACCTACACTGATACATCATAATCATCCAAAATCCACAGTTTACATTAGAGTTCACTCTTGGTGTTGTACCTTCCGTGGGTTTGGACAAATGTGTAATGACATGCATCCACCCATTACAGTATCATATAGAGAATTTTCACTGCCCTAAAAATCCTCTGTGTTCTCCTATTCATCCCTGCCTCTTCCCAACCCCTGGCAACCATTGATCTTTTTACTATATGCATAATGTGGCCTTTTCTAGAATGTCATATAATTGCAATCATACAGTATACCTTTTCAGATTGGCTTCTTTCATTTAGTAATATACACTTAAGTTTCCTCCATGGCTTGATAGCTCATTTCTTTTTAATACTAAATAATATTCCATTGTCTGGAGATAGCAGTTTATTTATCCACTCACCTACTACAGGACAACTTGGTTGTTTCTAAGTTATGGCAATTATAAATAAAGCTGCCATAAATATCCATGTGCAGACTTTTGTGGGACATAAATTTTTATCTCCTTTGGACAAGTACCAAGTAGCACAATTGCTGGATCATGTGGTAAGAGTATGTTTAGTTTTATAAGAAACTCCCAGACTGTCTTCCAAAGTGGTTGACCATTTTGCATTCCCACCAGCAATTTGTGAAAGTTCCTGTTGCTCCTCATTCTCATCAGCATTTGATGTTGTCAGTGTTTTGGATTTGGGCCATTCTAATAGGTATGTAGTCATATTTTGTTTTGACTTGCATTTCCCTGATGACCTATGATGTGGAGCACCTGTTCCGATGCTTATTTGCCATCTGTACATCTTCTTTGGTGAGGTGTCTGTTAAGGTCTTTGACCCATTTTTTAATCAGGTACTTTGTTTTCTCATTGTTGTGTTTCAAAAGTTCTTTACACATTTTGAATAACAGAAGTTTATCAGATGCACCTTTTGCAAATATTTTCTCCCATTCTGTAACTTGTCTTTTCATTCTCTTGACATTGCTTTTTGCAGAGCCGAGGTTTTTAATTTTAATGAAGTCCAGCTTATCAATTATTATTTTCATGGACTGTGCCTCTGGTGTGTATCTAAAAAGTCATCATCAGGGGGCCTGGGTGGCTCAGTCGTTAAGCGTCTGCCTTCGGCTCAGGTCATGATTCCGGGGTCCTGGGATTGAGCCCCGCATCGGGCTCCCTGCTCTGTGGGAAGCCTGCTTCTCCCTCTCCCACTCCCCCTGCTTGTGTTCCTTCTCTTGTTGTGTCTCTCTCTGTCAAATAAATAAAATCTTTAAAAATAAATAAATAAAATAAAAAGTCATCATCACACCAAAGGTCATCTGGATTTTCTCTTATGGCACCTTCTAGGAGTTTTATAGCTGTATGTTTTTCATTTAGCCCTATAATCCATTTTGAGCTTTTTGAAAGGTGTCAGATCCATCTAGATTTGGGTGTCTTGCATCTGGATGTCCAGGTCTGGCATTGTTTGTTGGAAAAACTATCTTTGCTCATTGTATTGCATTTGCTCCTTTGTCAAAGGTCAGTTGACTATATTCATTTGGGTCTATTTGTGGGATCTCTGTTCTGTTCCACTGATCTATCCGGGTCTGTTTTTACTATCTCTACCCTGCTCTGCTACCTTGAGGATGAGCTGTATAAACTACCCCTTTATCTAATACCCTTAGTACTCTACTTTTTAGAGACTGCCTCTTAGTTCCCTACTGTGAGCAATTATGAAATTAGCTACTAATCTCTTTTTCTCTCTTCTCACCACCCTCTAATGTAAAATAATATTCTCTTCAATTAATGCTTACTAGGTAAACATTTCAGGTGCACTCCCTCCATGTTTTGCTTCTTGTTTAGTATCTGTCATGTCAGAACTTACAATGTTAGGATGTCAGAACCTAATTTCTATCACTTAATTTTAGTTCTATACTTACATGTATTCGATGTTCAACACCAGTCCTTGTGATGAATCTTCTCCAGTCACCACTATGTGGTCTGTAGTTCATTCCTTAGGAAGGGCTCAGGGGAACACTATTCCCTGAGTACACGCATGTTGGTAACTATTTATCTGTGGCTTTTATGCTTGAAGATAGGTTTGGTTGGATTACAGTACCTTTCGCTCACGTTTGCGCTTGGCTATCTTAAATGCATTGCTCCATCGTTTTCTCCTATGCTGTTCATGAAGTCTGATGCTTAGTTTTCTATTACATATTAAGTAGTTATCTGTGGCTGCAAAACAAATGCCCCCAAGCTTAGCAACTGAAAACAATAAACATTTGTTATCTCATGTGGTCTGTGGGCCAGGAATTTAGGAATGGCTTAGCTTCTGCTTCCTCCGAACCTTCCCCCAACTCAGCCTTTGAGTCTTCTGTCTTCTTTACATCTAGTGTTTATTCTCTGCCCAATTTAGATTCTGCATCTAGAAGTTTTTCCCAGAATGGGAATTTGTCCCTCTGGAAGGGAGTCTTTTCATTAGGTATTCATGAAATGTTCAATGGCTTATGTTGGCACCGCATCCTCTGCTGTGGGCCAGGTTCAATGGAAAGCAGAATCTAAGACTCTGAGTTGTGCATGCAGGTTTCATAGGGAACACTCTCAGGAGAAACACCAGGAAACAATAAGGCAAGTAGACCTGGGCAAAGAGATGAACTGTGATGGGATTATAGCAGAGACCTCAGCGGACCCCACAGGAAGCTATGGAGCTGGGCTGGCTCTTCAGAATTGCCCCAGTTGAAGCAAGTTGGCCAGGCCTTTGTGTGTGTGCATCACCCAGTCTTTGGAATTTTCCTTCCTTTCCCCACTGACCTGCCATGCCAGCTCTGTTCTGTATCAAAGCTCCCTATATGAATGGGTCTATTCTAAATTCTCTTTTCTGTATCATCTCACTGGTCAGTTAGTCTATCCCAATACCAATCCCATGCTGTCTGTTACTCCAGCTTCAAAAGTCCTAATATCTAGCTGGACAATCCTCTCTCTTTATTCTTCTTCATTAATGTTTTAACACTTTTTTTATAAGATTTTATTTATTTATTTCAGAGAGAGAGCCCGAGCAAAGGGAGGGGCAGAGAGAGAGAGAGAGAGAGAGGGAGAAGCAGACTCCCTGCTGAGCAGGGAGCCCAACGGAGGGCTTGATCCTAAGACCCTGAGATCATGACCTGAGTCGAAGGCAAATACTTAACCCACTGAGCCAGCCAGGCGTCCCAACTCTTTTTTTTTTTTTTTTTTACCACTTTCTACATTCAAGTAAAATTAACATACATGATTATATTAATTTCAGGTGTTTCAACTATTCTTAGCTCTTCGTTCTTACATATAAATTTTAGAAGGAACTTCTTAACAGTGCTTTTCATACAACTAAAAATAGTGATCCTGGAGAAAGAAAGGTTACTCAACAAAACAGATTTTTCACATAAATTAGACAGTATAGGAAGCGATTGCTTTCTAGAACTTTATTATACTGTGTCTTATAAATATACATACACACTAGGGTTACCAGATTTAGTAGAAAGAAAAACAAGTTACACAGTTAAATTTGAATTTCAGATAAAAAACATAGGACATATTTTATATGGACATTTTTATACTAAAAAAATTATTCATTGTTTATCTGAAATTCAGATTAAACCGCACATCCCGTATTTCATCTGACAACCCTAAAACATTCCCTCCCTACCCCCCAAAGCTCCCCCACACATTCATGCACACGCATACTTAATACCATTTTACCAGTTTTTCCCTAGATCCTCTATGAGACAACCACCTTCCTTGTATAACATTGCTCACCACAGGATTTTTCAAGACCGTGTCACTCAAAGTGGATAATGGAGCTCTGTACTTCTGTCAATGGAAAAACAAAAAACAAACAAAAAAACAAAACAAAAGAAAAACAGTATATGTTATTTGTAAAACAAGAGGAAAATTCTCTTCCACATGTGAAATGCCCAGGCTCAAATGGGGCAAAAATTAAGATCCTATATGCCCAGATTCATGGCCCAGCCTGACTTTTTAGACCTCTCCAAAGGCCCATTGTCGACACCCCAGCCTCAGGCAGGAGTCAAGTTCTTACGAGGTGGTCAGCAGACCCTCTGAGAGCTGTCAGGAGGAAGCTTCCAGGCAGCCAACAGCAGTGGCCGTCCTCCTCTTGCAGATCTTGCGAACGCTGAAGGGCTATGATCCCTACAACACCTTGCTGCTGCCTCCCCGCCTTCCCGGGGAAAAGCTGCCCCCAGAGCTGTACGAGTACTTTAAGGAGATGAAGCGGTCAAAGGAGGAGCAGATGAAGGCCAAGTATCTGGAAAGTCTGGTCCAGGAAAACGGTGAGAGCTCAGTGCCAAGAGCCCGGCTTCAGCCCCTGCCCTGGTCCCCCGGAGGCACCCCTCCTGCGAGGCCAGCCAGTCCCTGAGCGCATGCCAGATGCCAGACCGTGCTAGGTGCCTCATACATTTTGTTTCTAATCCCCACAAAATGGGCCTGTTATCCCTGCTGTATGGATGCGGAGACAGGGATACATTCTTCTCTCACTAGAGTCTAACGGAGAGTTAAGACTTAAACACGATGGGTGACAGGCATTAAGGAGGGCCCTTGAAGTAATGAGCACTGGGTGTTGTATGCAACTGATGAATCACTGAATTCTACCTCTGAAAGGACTAATACGGGATATATTAATTAGATTGAATTTAAATAATTTTTTTTTTAAAAACCCAACTGATACAGGTATAGAAGAACGCTTGCTAGATGCCAAGCCCTGTGCTGAGGGCTTTACACATATAGATGAGAAACTAAAGCACAGAAGCACTGAGCGGCCAGGTCCGCAGTTCGAAGGGGTAGAATGAGGATTTAAGCCCAGATGTCTCCGACTCCAGAGTCCGTGGTGGTGACCGCTATGTTCCACGGTGGCTGCATGTGCCCCGGTGATGCAGTAACACATCACACAGGGTATCACTTGGTACCCTGAAAGAGATAGGGGGTGGGGGTTCACACAAGGAAGAGGTTGGCCCTCCGTGGTCCTCAAGGCCAAACCCCAATCATAAAGCTGGACTGTGCTCTTGTAACTTGCCCCTTTCTGGCCCAGTGCCCCTGACTTACCCCATCATCCTCCACCCATGGGCTCCCTTGAGTGCACACTTGAACATCAAGGCTTCTGGATGACCTGTAGCATGATGCATGCTTCTCCTTCCTGCTTACCGTGCCCTCAACCTGGAAATGTGCCCTCCCTGTTGTTACTTGCTCTCTTTTTCTGTGTAACAGTCATCACGTGTGTAATTGTTTTCTTCATACCTGTCTGCCCCCCAAATGAGAAGTCCCCATAAAGGCAGCGATCACATGTTCCCCATTATAGTACCCAATAAATATGTGCTGTGAGACTGAATGAATGAGCTGCATGGAGTTCATTTACTCCCACCCTTGGGCTTGTCTTGCCTCTCAGGGAAGCTAGTCAGAGAATACTAGTTTGTCCTAAAAGGAGAAGATGAGAGAAAAAGACCACCTCTCCCCGCATTCTCCCAGTCAGCGTCATTGAGCGCTATTAGTGCTCAGATGCTAGAACTACCATCACAAAGACCACAGACTGGGTGACTTAACCAACAGAAGTTTCTTTTCTCGCAGTTCAGGAGGCCCGATGTCTAAGATCAAGGTTTCAGCAGGGTTGTTTTCTTCTGAATGTCCTTCCTTGGCTTGTAGATGGCCGTCTTCCTCTAGTATTGACATGGTCTTCCCTCTGGGTGTCTGTCCAAATCTCTTCTTAAAGAACACCAGTCATACTGGAGTGTGGATGGAATAGGACACCCATATGACCTCATTTTAACTCTTTAAAGGCTTTATGTTCAAATATAGTCACATTCTGAGGTACTGGGGAGTTAGGATTTCAACCTACGAATTTTAGGGGAATCAAGCCTATAACAAGCACCCACTATGTATGTTCCAAGAACAGAGCTGAAGTGTGGTAAACAGATCAATGAAACAAGGTTTCGTCTTAGAGAGCCCCGGGGTCAGGAAGGAGGTGGGAGGGCAGACACTGAAACTCAAACCTGCTCCCTGGTGGCCTGGGCAGACAGCTGCAGGGGCTGCCAGGTACAAAGGGCATCATGACCTCAGAGAAGGGCCCTGTCGCTTTAATCCCCATCCTTACAATGGTACAGTTATAGGTTCATTGTTTCATTTGGCCCATTGAAAGGTGGCGGAGAATGGGGACCCAGGGGTCCAGAGGGGGCCAGGGAGGTGCATACTCTACTTTTCCCCAGGGGTTCTCCCAGCCTCTGCTCCCTCTGCTCTCATGTGCAGACTGTCCCCCTGTTTCCCACGCCATGGCCAGTGAGGCCAGTCACAGGAGAGCTCCAACCTCTCCGCCTCAAATGTCAATGACCCATGCCTCCCAGGATCAGTGTCTTGGCCCCCCAGGGTAAAGGGGGTCGTTTCATGCAATCACAGCCCAATGCCCCCTTTGGAATTCTATGATAGTAGCAGTGGGGAGGGTGCTGGGCAGACAAAACGGTAGATGTGCTTAGCAAGGCCATGGACAAATGTTCATGACAAGTTCAGGGGCGAAACAGGCTACGAATTGGAATGTACACTACGATCCCAAGTTCAGCTTTGAAAAATGAGAAAGGAACAATCTGAGAAGTTGGAGCTCTCCTTACTGGAATCATGAAATGCAGCTGCAATTTCCCTGTCACCATCTCTTTGTCTTTCTGTCTCTTTTGCAGATAAATTTTATAATTCTTGCTCTTCTGAATTTTCTAAATTTCCTGGAGCAACTATATAATTTTAGTGTTGTTGTTTTTTTTAATGTTAAAATGTAGAAACACTCTGGGCTGAGAAACTTCTTAATAGCTAACTGCTGTTCTTATTTCTTGGGGTTGGCTAGTCCAGGGTGATGGTGAGCAGGTCAGTGATTCTCTACTTTGTCTCTCTTTCGTTTTCTGTCCCCATCTTCCCTTGTCCCCCTCCCAACTCTTCCCCATGTGTGTTTTGGTCCTTGGCTCTCTGGCAGAAGAGGAAGATGGGCCCTCATCAGATCTGGGAACCTCGGCCAGTACGAAGAGGACCTCACTGAGCCTAGGGATCTCGGTCACATCCAACCTGGAAGAGCGGCACCTCCCTATGATGGAGTCCAAGACCTACCCAGATGAAGAGGAAGATGAGGAGAGCCTGGAAAAAATAACGTTTCAAAGTAAACAAGCATTTTAATGTTTTGGTACCGGTTCTCTCCACGCAGAGATGGGAAGACTGTTCAGCGCCTTTTCACTTTTCTCCCTGAAATGCACCCTCAAGCCTTCTCGCCCTACTGGGTATTAATTCTGCAGTATGAATATGCCATCAATTATTCAGCCATCTCCTGTCATGTTGCAAATTCAGTTAGTGTCTAGTATTATTTTTTCAGCAGGGCTGATTCCCCCAAAATAGAGTTAACAGTCAGAGAGTAACTGAGTATTTTCAATTCTAGTAGCTGTGGACAAATTATTAGCCAAATAAGGCCCTCCTATATGCCGAATGGGGGAGGGAGAACATTTGCCGCAGATGATTTGTCATTGTAAAACAACAGTGTCAAGAAAAGGAAAAGTTGTTCCCTTTTCTCTCAGACCATGTGAATTCTGGGCGTGTCCACATGCACTCACTTGCACACGTATATTTTTAATTTGCAGCTGACAAGTTACAGAGCATTGACAGCCACTCCACAGAAGAAGTTGGAGAAGTAGAGAACAACCCTGTAAGCAAGGCAATCGCTCGCCACCTGGGCATTGATATTTCTGCAGAAGGCCGCATGGCCAAGAACAGGAAGGGCATCGCCATCGTCGTCCATGGGACGCCCTTGGCCGGTATGCACAACCCTGAAGGGTCGCCCCTTTGGGCTTTATGGTGAAGTTTGCACATGTAATTTTTGAGACAATAAAAGACTCTTTTTTTAGAAATTTGTATACCACAGGACTATCCCCAAACTATTCAATTGCCAAGGTCAGAGGCACAGGGTTAGAAAAAGAGCAGGGACCCCTTATTTTTAATTAATACATCTCTGAATTGTTTGAGCTTATATTCTTTCAATAATTTAAAAAAACATTAAAATATTAAAGAAAAATCCAAGACATTAAATAATTTAAAAAGGGGGAAATATGTGCAAACCCTTTGAACTGGCAGTATTACTTCTATAGATTTATCTTAGGAAAATATTTAACAATGTAGACAGAGATTAACTGCATGAATGTCCACTGCAGCATTGCTTACCATAATAAAAAATTGGGAGCAATTGAAGCATTCAGTATGGAAGACTGGTAAATTAAGCCTTAGTACATTCATAGAATAAGTTATTTTGCCACTAAAAACAGTGTTTCAGGCACACATGTTCATAGCAGCATTACTCACAATAGCCAAAAGCTAGAAACAGCCCAACCGTCCATTGACAGATGAATGGAAAAACAAAATGTGGTCCGATGGGCTATTATTCAGCCTCAAAAAGGAGGGAAATCCTGACGCCTGCTACAACATGGATGAACACTAAGACATGATGCTAAGTGAAGTTATCACCAAAGGACAATTGCTGTATGACTCCACTTATATGAAGTACTTAGAGGAGTCACCCTCATAGAAACAGAAAGTAGAGTGGTGGTCTCCAGGGACTGGGGAAAGGGAAGGATGGGGGCTTATTGTGTAATGGGTACAGAGTTGCCATGTGGGAAGATGAGAAAGTGCTGGAGCTCAATGGTGGTGATGGTCACACCACAATGTGCATATAATGCAACTTAACTGTACACTTAAATATGGTTAAAACAGCAAATTTTGTATATCACCACAGTTTTTTCAAAGTGCCGTAGAAGTATATCGAATGAATAGAAAGATGTTCATGATACATCATTTTAAGTGAGAAAAAATGTCATACTTAGGATTTGCAATCTGAATTAATTTCCTATTGTTACTGTAACAAATAGCCACATACTTTGTAGGTTGAAACAATGCAAATTGACTTTCTTTCTGAAGATCAGAAATCTAAAATATGTCAGTAGGGCTGCATTCCTTCCAGAGGCACATAGGAGAAGATCCATTTCCTTGTGTTTTGTAGCTTCTAGAAATGTCACCTTCATTCTTTGGCTCAGGGCCCCTTCCTCTGTCTTCAAAAACAGCATCACAGGAGCGCCTGGGTGGCTCAGTTGGTTAAGCATCTGACTCTCAATTTTGGCTCAGGTCAGGATCTCAGGGTCATGAGATCAGTCCTCACGTTGGGCTCCACACTCAGCAAGGTGTCTGCTTGAGATTCTCTCCCTTTCCCTCCACCCCTCCCCCTGCTCATGTGTTCTCTCTCTCTCTCTCTCTCTCAAATAAATAAATCTTAAAAAAAAAAAAAAACAGCGTCATAGCATCCTCCACTCTCTCTTCCTTTGCTTCATCATCACATCACCTGTTCTGACTGACCCTCCTGCTTGCCTCCGTAAGGGCCCTTGGGATTACATTGGCCCACCCAGATAATGGAGGATAATTTCCCTAATCAGGATCCTTAACTTAATTGCAACTGCAAAGCCACTTTACCACATAAGGTAACATATTCACATGTTGCAGGCATTTGGATGTGGATGTCTTTGGCAGGGGTGGTCCTTGTTCAGCCTACCATAGAACCTGTTTCTTTTTCCTAAGAAATGTAAATAAATTAGTTGTATATGCATACTTAGCAGCCATATGCTAACTGTAATATCTCTGGATGAACAAATTATGGATCTTTTTTTTCCCTTTCTCCTGTTTGTTATTTGTATTTTCTGCTTTCTTTTTAATGAGCAGATATTTTGAAATGAGAAAAAAAAAAAAGATCAACACAAGTTATTCTTTAAACCAAAAAAGTCTTCCCATTAGAATCAGAGATAGTAGAACTACAAAAAAAAATTTTTTTAAGATTTTATTTATTTATTTGAGAGAGAGAGAGAGAAAGAGAGAGCACCCAAGAGCAGGGGGAGGGGCAGAGGGAGAGGGAGAAGCAGACTCCCCACTGAGCCCGGAGCCCGACAACAAGGGGCTCAATCCCAGGACCCCGGGATCATGACCTGAGCTGAAGGCAGACACTTGACCCACTGAGTCACCCAGACGCCCCTAGAGCTACAAAATTTTTAAAGATCATCTGACAGAATCACCTTTTAACTGAGGAGAAAATTCAGAGAGGATGTGTTTTGCCCTCACACTGCACACAGCATGCTGGTGGTGGAATGAGAACCAGAATCCGTGTGGTTCAGGTCTTCCCTCTGTTTTCTGCTCCCACCTCTGGCCACATTAGAGACTTAAAGGCAGAGCACTTGGAGAGATCACTTTATAGGGGTCTCCATTCTAGAAGTTTCTTCTGTCTAGAACACTCAGCCACTGAGAGCCGGGAAATTCAACCTCCTGACCCTTTTTTGCAGGAAAGACGGCCACTGCAATCAGTATGGCCAAATACTACAACGCAGCCTGCTTGAACATTGACTCCATCGTGCTGGAAGCCATCTCCGATGGCAACAACATCCCGGGGATCCGGGCCCGGGAGCTCTGCATCAGGGCTGCCATAGAGCAGTCCATAAAGGAAGGAGAAGAGTCTGGTAAGAGCTATTTCCCCTGACTTTCTGTGGTCAAGTGCCCGGCACCCCTGCTGCTAATACCCATCTTCCTTGTGTCCCCCACTGAGCTTTTTGCCCCACGCCCAGTTGAAGGCTGACTTACAACATGCTGGCAACTTATAGCCCGAGGAAGAATTCTCTCCACCAAGCATCTACAGCTCTCCCTGCTGCCCAGTACAGGCATGCACTTGGCACTACAGGGAAGAGGACAATGAATAAGATGCAGCCTACACCTTTGAGGGTGACCCGTGAAAGGGGAGCAGATGGGTTTGTTCGGAGCAGAGGGAAATAATATAACAGGAGGGCAACTTTGGGATGGCTGGGTTCCAATAGGCAGGATCTCGGGAAGTTTTCGTGGAAATGAGCTTTGAAGGAGCAGGAGAATGTTGACAGGCAAAGATGAAGACAAGGAGAGTCCAGCCCAAGAAATCAAGGAAGTCAACAGTAAATTAGAAGTGGAAAGGCAGGCTGAGGCCCATCATAGTTGACCTTGGTTCCTGGATTAGGAATTTGGATTTTATTTTGAAGGAACAGAGGAGTAGGGTGGTTTTCACCCTCAGGGAGAAATGGTCAGAGAGTCACAGTGGAAAAGCAGCAGGTCTTATAACGTCTTGTAAAGGGAGCAGTGGAGATGCTGAGGAGGAGCAGGCTTGGACCAGCTGCCCTGAGGAGGGGGAAGCATTCCAGACGGTCACATCAAGATTCGTAGTCCTGGAACCAGGAGGAGAGTGATGTTGTTTACCAAGATAGGAAATGTGGGAGAAGGAGAAAGTTTGCTGGAGAGGAAAATTAATTGAGTTTGGAACCTCAGTGTAGTAAGGCCTGGTGTGGTGTACCTACCAGAGGTTGGGAATCCTGTCTCCTAGAAGGACCTAGAAGGCAGGGCAATGGCTGCTCAATGGGAAAATATACTGAAGAAGAGTGACTGCTCTGAGCGGAACAATTTTTATATAAATATTCGTAACAGCATACTATCATTTCTTTCTTTCTTTCTTTCTTTCTTTCTTTCTTTCTTTCCTTCTCTTCTTTTTTTTTTTTTTCTTTGAGAGAAAGAGAGCAGGGGGAAGGGCAGAGGGGGCAGAAGAGAGAATCGCAAGCAGGCTCCACAACCAGCAAGGAGCCTGATGCAGGGCTTGATCCCACAACCCCGAGATCATGACCTGAGGCGAAATCGAAAGTCAGACGCTTAACCTACTGAGCCACCCAGGCGCCCACATAACATCATCTCTGACAGTGCACCATGTCTGCTAGTTGATTGATAAAAGTGGCTGGGGCTTTGAGGCATGTCCTCTTCCCTTAGTACCTCTGCATGGGATGCTTAGAGAAATAGAGGATTCTTTGCTGGGAAGATAAGAGAAATAGCTTTTTAGTAGTATAAGGGAGGAAAAATAATTTTCTCTCTGTCCTTCTGAGTTCTTGGCTAAGACTCTATAATAAAAGATTCACAAGAAAAAAGCAAATTTATTAACATGTATCTTTCATGTGTACACAGGAGATACTCAGGAGGAAATGAGGTGGCTTACAATTTTGAATTAAATTCCATCTTCACAGGGAAAGAAGAGGAGGGAGGTAGTCCTCTTAGGGGAGAGCAAATGAGTTTTAGGGAAGATGAATGAACCCACAGAAGAATAGATGAGGGTAGATAGTTTGTAACAAGTGTGTCTTGGTGGAGGGTGTTGCCCTCTAGTCTCCTCTCCTGTGAGGAGTCGATCCTCCCTGGTTGATGTAACTCCCAGGGTGAGGATTTGTGACAATTGAGTTCCCTTTGGATGCCTCTCTTTAGGCAGACAAGGGAAGTTCAGAGAAGGCTTCTTCTGGCATTTGCCCACAGCTCAAGTGACCACAGCTCAAAAGAGAGCAGCGTATTTTGAGGTGGCATATCCAGAATTCCTATAGTCATATTTTGGGGGTGGCCTAGTCTACCTTTAGCGGGAACTCCAAACTACATCATAATTTTGGTTCTCTTAGATATTGGTTTCCTTTTCTCTCAATTAATCTACATTTCACAGAGGTCTTTGGAGCTCTGTTGGTGTCCCATAACAAATTGCGGATTTGGGTTTCCTATCTGAGAAGGTAATGTCAAGCTAAAGACATAACTGAGGGAATCTTCCTCCACATAGCAAGAGGTGCAACTGCTGGGAGAGAGGAAATCGTTCCAGAAAGAGGAGCAGGATGGAAAGGGCAGGATGGGACATTGGGGAACACTTACATTTTAGGAGGGGGGGTGGAGGAGAAGCCAGGAAGTCCAAGAAGGCAGAGCGAGGAGGGTCAGAGGGGTGGGCAGTCAGGAGAGCAGGCCGCAGGGAAGCAAGGAGACTGAAGTGTGGGAGGCAGTGGGGCAAGAAGGGCTTTCACACCTCTCCAGAGCCCTGGTGGGGCCTGGGGGACCCTTCCTGCCTTGTTTATCTCATAAGCCTTATCACTGGTTCATATACCATTTACTTGGCTTCCTTATTCTGTCTGCCGACCCCACTAGCGTGTTAGCTGGAAGCAGGGATGTGTGTTAGTGCTCGTCACTGAGGTGTTCCCAGCCCCTAGAATGATGCCTGGCACAGAGTGGACACAGAGTAAAGACTTCCCAAAATGTATCAAATCAGTAAGTGAATGTAGTCAGAGATTGCTCAAAATACAGACAGAATGAGCCCTGAGAGAGGGCCACTGTGGCTCCCAGTTCAGAGGTCACTGGGCACTTTGGAGAAAGCCCTTTCAATGGAGGGGTTAACCCCAAACCTGTACTTGCTGCTCGCTGTGGACGATCCTGCCCATCCCACACTGCACCCACTGGCCACTTGAAATGTGGTGGCCGGTCCAAATTGAAATGTGCTGCTAGAGGTGGGTTTTTTTTTTTTCTTTTGAGGATGTTGTATGAGTTAAAGGCTATAAAATAACAGTAACAATTTTTATGTGTCGTTTACATGTTGAAACAATCACATTTTGGATATATAGGGTTAAAGAAAATATACCATTAAAATCCATGTGTACTTTTTTGATGTGGCTACTAAGAAATCTTAAATTCCGTACATGTCACGTGTCTGTTGGACAGATGTGGTCCACACTACTGTTTTAGAAGTCGGGCAGTGAGGGAAAGAGAAGAGGTGAAGTGATGATGTCTTGAAAGAAATGAAAGGCGAAATGAAAACTCATATATTATGTATTATGATGTATTATATCGGGAAGAGCCAGCTTTTTTTATTTTTTTATTTTTTTTATTTTTTGTTTTTTTTAATTTATTTGAGAGAGAGACTGAGATAGAGAGAGCATGAGGGGGGGAGGGTCAGAGGGAGAAGCAGACTCCCCGCCGAGCAGGGAGCCCGACGTGGGACTCGATCCCGGGACTCCAGGATCATGACCTGAGCCGAAGGCAGTCGCTTAACCGACTGAGCCACCCAGGTGCCCCGGGAAGAGACAGCTTTTTAAGAGAGGGCGGAATGATGGCGTGGACAGGGAAAGCTGAGAGGCATTAGGATAGCACAGAGGAGACTGCACAGCCATCAGTGAAGACGGCGTGGCCGGGGGGCGGGGCGCAGGAGGCTGGAGTGGTCCTTGCTTTCACGAGGGCAGAGCCTAGAGGGGCTGGGGGTGACAGGGCCCGGATGAACACAGGACCCGCCAGCCAGACGCTGTACCACTGCTCCACTGATAGCTTCAGGCTCTTTGCCCGCCACGCTCCACCCACCCCCCACCGCCACCTCCAGGTGCAGCATGGAGTCCTTGTACCTATAATCAGCTCCTGGGGAAGGAACGGAGGGAAGACGCATGAAAAGATAAAGCAGAGTAAGCCTAGTGACAGCTCTCCAGGGAGTTCTGAGGGCCTATTTGCCGAAATGGTTAACAAGGAATAATGAGACTTACCGAGTCCGCCCCGTGTGCTGGAGAAACGTGGAAGCTGCCTAGCACATAGCCGCATCACCCCGTCTTAGTGTTGGGGTCCCAGGGCAGGGCCCTAGTGTACCAGCACTTTCAGAAGTGCTTGCTCTCGGGGCTGGAAGAGAACGTGGGGCCGACTAAAATGGGATCCACTGGGAAGATGGGCAGCGGAGAAACCTGGACTCCAGCCTTGGGGCCTGGAGCCTCTTCTCCCAGCCGTTCCCAGCCAGCTGCAGATGGAGATGGTTTTGTGTTCCTCAAGAGAATCACAGCTGTCATACTAGGTGTCTGTGCCATCCCCACTGTCATTTCCTCGGTATCCTCCAATGACTTTTAATATAAGTCCACTCTCTCTGTGTAGCCCAGGAGGCTGCTTCAGGCCAAACTGCTGTGGGACAAATACGTCTGAGCAGTGAGACCCTGGGCAAGCTGACCTCAGAATCCACCCTGGTAACCCCTGAATTTAAACCTACAAAGACTGTGCGTGGGAGCATGATGATCGCCAAAAGCAAGACAGAGAGCCACGGCTCCGGGTCTCAGAAGCAGCATCACCAGCATGCGTCTGAAACGCCGCAGGTACAAATCAGCGTCCCCCCAGACAGAGGGTTGGGGTCCTTCCCCCTGCCTTTCCTCCTCAGCATCCTGCAGCCGTGGCAGCATGACTTCATCACTGAGGGTGCCCTCTCCAGGCTCATGGTGCCGGTCCTGGAAGGAGTGTGTTCATCCGGCAGGTGTTCAGCAATAACTTTAATGTGAGGCACTGGCTTGAGTGCTAATAGAGTGGAGATAAATGAAGCAAAAATCCCCATGCTCAAGCTGCACCAAGAGTCTGCTGAAGGAGATAACCACACATTCAAATATTTGCAATACAGTGAGATTGGTGGCAAAAGATGTTTGTAAAAAGAATTCGGTTGAACCATATGAAATGGCCAACAACAGCCATTTCATAGGGCTCAGCCTAATACTAAAGGAATGCTGAGGATGAATCGTAAAAATTGCGCTGGGTGAGGGGTGCTTCACCGGAGTCTTGGAAAGTCATAAAGAAGTCAGAGAGTTTGAGCCTTTGCCAAGGGACTTTGAGAAACCATCTTGGCAGAATAGCAGGTGCTGTAGCGAGAGACAGTGGGTGGCCCTGTGAGAGACAGCGGGTGATGAGTTGTCGGTGGACAAGTGGAGTCAAGTGAGTATAGGCTTCCAAGATGTTTAAAAGAAAAGGAAAAATGACAGAAGTTGTTAGAGGAGCAGACCTAGGGTCAGGAGAGTTCTTTTTCTGAAAGGAGATGGAGGCAAAGCAGTCTCTAAGGAAAGGTGCTCCTGGAGGAGGGTAAGGTGACAATCCTCCCAAGAGGGAATGAGATTCCTGGAGAAGACAAGGAGTGCAGGACAGAGCGCAGTCAAAGGAGACAGGGACCAGCTTCTTCCAGAGTCAGTAAAGGTGAAAACCAATCCAGCTGCCTGTGGGGGAGGCAAGGTGGAGATTGGAGCTTGGAGAAGGTCTTGTTGAGTGGCTCTAGGACGTGTGCAGGACACCAAGTCTTTGTAGGAGGCACTGAGGAGGTTGGCATTGCACAGCATACTTGAGGAGAGTGGCAGAGCACTGATGTGTCCACTGGGAGGAATAAAACCGGAACTGGGTGGTGGACAAAAGAAAAGATAGTTGGGAATTCGGATGTCCCAGCTGAGATGGGAAGCCATAACTTCACTAAGATTTCCCTAAGCATCAAGTGGCAGCCTTCATTTGGAGGGAGAGACAAGTCTTCATTGCAGGGGCAGGAGTGTGCTCAGAACAAGGGGCAAGGGAGGTGGGAGTGGCATCAGTATACAGGAAGTCCAGCCTACAAAGAGAAGGAACAAAGAGGAGGGCAGCAGAGTGGGAGAAGCAGGAAGAGAGGAAGAATCAGTGGGTCTTGTTACTGTCCGAGAGCGCAGTGGGGGGAGTGGGAGAGGTGGGCATCTCGGAGGAGGTTGCTGAGGCAGATGGAGAGGAGGTGAAGGCCCTTGCAGGAGAGGAGGTCCACATGTTGGAAGGGCTAAGTAGGCAGAGTGGAAGCCAAGGTCTTCTTGAGAGAGAAGGTATGCAGATAGGATGGGACCTCCCATGGGGCTGAATTTGTGCCAGATGATGTCTCTGATATTCACTTCAGTCATGCCTTCTTCTCATACCATGAGAATTGAAACCATTGACTCACTTCCTTTTGCAGCATCCTTTAACCTTCTCTTTCTCAAGATCTAATATGGTATTCTTTACATAGATGTTTATGAATGATCTAGAACTCATATTTGTATTAAACAGGGTGTCATGGGGAATCATTTTCTTCGATTGGGTTCCATCCATCTGGACAGTGAAGTAAGGCTTTTGAGAGTATATCAAAGGCAGCAGAAAATCCCAATTCTGACCCCAATCCCCTTTCAATAAATAGGGAACTTAAAACCTATTCAAGATTACCCCATCCTCCCCATGCAGCTGCCACAGTGTGACAGGACTCATGCTTTGGACAACAGTCACCCTGTCAGCATGCTTCACCCAGAATTGGCTGTTTGGTTTTCTAAAGCTCTCCCAAAGCATGAATTCTCCAATGACTAAAAGTTTAGTCATGTTGCAAGTGGGAAGAAATATGTAATATGTCATATAATGAAGATATGACCTGTAATACAAGGTCATTTATTTATAAATCACCATGTTCTAGGAGAACACCCGCTGGAAATCCTGGTCTTTTGAATGACATTTAATCCAACACCCACACTTCTCAATTCCACGGCCTCCTCACGAACTCACTGCCATGGTCATGTTCTAGAACTTGTTCATCATTACCCATAAACTCCAAGACCTCTGCATTACACATCCTCCTTCCTGACCACCATCTTCTAACTTTCCAGATGACTTACTCCGGGAAATAATCAGTCCCATGCAAACCTCCAGTCCACATCTTCACTGCCTACCACCCCTTCACTTCTTTTCTTACCCTGTTTGGAATCCATGTCTATCAATGTAGATGCTCCCTTGCCCCTTCGCCTTCTTCATACTCTCCAAGCAAAACTTCAGCCCTGGTAAAACTGATTCTCCGCCTCCTCCATGCAGGGTGGCTGAGCACAGCTAGAGACAATCCTCCTCTCTTCTGAATGGTCTTCATCTAAATTTAAGACCACAAATCTCAAACAGACCCTTTGGTCTGCCCTAGTAAATTCACCCTCCTTCTCTTCAAGAAAACTATTTTATGGAGGTCATCACTCTCCAAACCTCTAAGGCCCTTTCCTGTTCCCCATTCCTAGCTAATGATCTCTCTCCTGACTGCACGGAGGGAGCAGCAACACTGGAAGATGACCACCTGATTCTCCCACCACCAGATCTAGGAGCCAGGCTGCACCCTAGCCCAGCGCTGCACCTTCCCTGCCAGAGTCACCGTCCCGGCTCTCAGCTAAGGCCCTGCCCCTGTGCACTGGACCCTTCCCCCCAACTTCTCACTCAAGAGCTGAATTCCTGCAGTCCTCCCCTCTTTCCTGTTTGCTTTTTGCCCCATCTATTGGCTCCTTCCCATCAGTATCTGTGCATCCTATATTGCTTCCCATCTTTAAAAATACTGCCCCGAGACCCAGATCCCCCTCCAACTATTGCCTCCTCCAGTCAACCCCTCTTCACAGCTGTTCCTCCAAAGAATTGCCTCCCTCCTCATCCTCACCACCCTTCTCTTTTTGACCTATTCTAGGGAGATCGTTGTCCTTACCACTCCCAAGGACCACTCCTTTCAAGGTCACTGGCATTCATCTTGCCAGATCCCGGGGCTGGTGTTCTGTCCTCATTTCCTGTGACCTCATAGCAGCTGATAACTCCTCCTTCTAGAAGGGCTTCCTGGCCATGAGAACACCTCACTGTTCTACTTTCCCTCTGCCCCATGAAGGACTCCCTCCTCTCCTCCAGCTTCTTCACCTCCTCCAGATCCTTAGGATTTTAGACTAGACTAGAACTGAGTCATCTACCCTTTTCTTTTTGTTATCTACCTTTTCTCCATAGGTGATCTCATCCAGCTCATGGCTTAAGTACTTAAATATGTTCAGTACGCATGTGACCCTCCAATTTCTATCTCCAACCCTAATTTCTTCCCCAGCTCAGGTGAATACATCCAAACTCACATTCAGTGTCTCTGTTGAATGGCTTAGAGACCTCTCAAAATTTATGTGTCTGAAAACTGATTCTGGCCCACTCCCAGAACAGAACAAGACAAAAAAAATTGCTCTTCCCTCAGTTTTTCCTTTCTTAAGAAATGACTTCATTTTCCAACTTGATCAGGCCAAAACAAAACTCAAGGACTCATTCTTGGTGCCCCTCTTTCTTTCACATCCCCTCCCAAGTCCTCGTGGGATGGGATGTGAAGGAACGTATCAGCCACTTCTCCCCACCTCCACCATGACCATCCGCAAACTACCACCATCATTTCACTAACTAACTAACTAACTAACTAATTAACTAGTCTTCCTGCTTCCACTCTTGTCACCCCAAGCAGCAGGCACCGTGGTCTTTCAAAAATAAAACTCAGGGGCGCCTGCGTGGCTCAGTTGGTTAAGCAACTGCCTTCAGCTCAGGTCGTGATCCTGGAGTCCCAGGATCGAGTCCCACATCAGGCTCCCCGCTCAGTGGGGAGTCTGCTTCTCCCTCTACCCTCTCCCCTCTCATGCTCTCTCACACACTCTCTCTCTCTCTCAAATAAATAAATAAAATCTTTAAAAAAAATAAAAATAAAAAAATGAATAAAACTCAGATCACGTGTCTGCCTGAAACATGCCAACAACTTCCCAAAACACTTGGGATAAAATCCAAGTTCCTCCCTGTGCTCTGCAAGCCCTGCATATTCACACCCAATTATGCCTTAGACTTTGATGAAGCCCGGCCATCTCCCTCATCGCTCACTCAGTCCATTACGCCGGGCTCCCATGTACTCCCCAGATCCCGGCAAGTGCACTCATGTTATTGTCCAGTTCTGTCACCGCTGTCTGTTCTCCCTGGCACTTGTCACTGCCTGAGACTGTTGATTTGTATATTCACATGGCCCTTTTCTGTCTGCCCCATTTGCAATAAGGACCACATGGGCAGCAACGTTGCCAGCCTGTTTATTGTTGTATCCCTAGTGCTAGAGGGGTCCCTTGTGCACAATAGATGCTCAATTAATATTTCTTGAATGAACAAATTCATGCTGTTCAGTCCATATACAAAGCACCTTCCACAGTGTCTCAGCTTGAAGCTCACAGCCATTCTTTAAGGAAGATAGGAATTTTCCATTTTACAATGCAGTCCGCATCTTACGGATAAGAAATGAGGCCCAGAGAGATTTCAGGATTTCCGAGGGGTCAAATGGCTTGTAAGTATGAGAGCTGCTGGGACACCACGCTGGATTCTAACTGCTGATCCTTTTCCGGCTTGACAGGTTTCCTCCAGCCCCCTCCCTACAGGGCCCACGCAATGCCGGCTCAGTGTCAGCCCCAGTGTCGGAGGTGAGACCGGGCTCATGAGCTGTGTGCTCCCTGAGGACCTACTCACCCAGATCCTGGCTGAGCGCATCCAGGTGCGTCTATGCCCACCCGTGCAGAGCTGCAGGGCTCACACTCCATCCCTGGGCTGGGAGCTGAGATGCCGATCCATAGCTCACCCACGGCAGCTCAGAACCCAGGGGCCCTAGAGAGGAAAGATGAGTTTCTTCATCTCCAACAGTCATTTGCTTGTCCTTTTGACAACCCTGGTCAGTCCCTGGCCCTGGCGTGGTCTCCAGCCTGAAGCCATGAACCTTAAAAGACCAGTGAGCAGGTTACATATTAAAAAAAAAAAAAAAAATCAGTCATGATACAGCCCTATAGTAGTGTATTAAAAATCATAATGTGGAGCCATGGAAAGTTAGAATTTAGAACTATATTAATTGATGTAAAAATTTGTCTTCAATATATTATTATTTTTTATTAGTATTAACATATAATGTATTATTTGTTTCAGGGGTGTCTTCAATATATTATTAAATGAGAAATGCAGATTATGAAATAATATATAAAGCACAAGTACATTTCTATAAAAGTATTTCTAAATGTATATCATACAAACATAGTAAAAACCCCTAAGGCACATGTAACTGGTTATCTTTGGTTAGCAGGATAATGGATTCTTAGTTCTCGCCATACATTTCTGAATTATTTCACAATGGCAGATTGCTTTTAAAGTCAAGAAACACAGTAACTGTTTCCCTTTTTTTTAATTTTTCATAAGTGTTATACAGTTAAAGAAAAGAAAAGAAAATCATCAGGAATGGGGAGGGTACCACTTAAGCCTCTTTGCTGCTTATGGTTTACAGAGAGCTAAATTGCTCACCAGGTCCTGGAGTTGTCCATTTGCCTTGGTTTTTTTCGAACTAGGCCACAATATTGCACGTTTAAATATAACAAAACGGGGCCTGGAGCTTCCCAAGAGAAGAGGAATGTCATCACAGGAAATGGCTCGTGTTCAGGTTTAACTGCTTACTGTGTTCAGGGTGCTGGGCCCCTCAGCGGGTTTGAGCAAGGTGGGCCAGTCAAGTGTGCAGGTATGCCACGGACCCGGCTTAAACCACCAGCCAGCCTAAAGCGGGCCCGTAGAGCTGAACCACTCAAAGCACTGTACCTGGATGAAACATGGAGCTCGCACTGCTTCCCTGATCCACAGTCTTGCTACAAAGAAAACAAACAAAAAAACAGCAGCTGAAGTAAATGGTGTCTTTAGTGATGTGGTTGATTGACGTTGTGACACAAGATTCTTGTCTCATCAAAAACTGGTACTGACGGGGCGGTTAAGCGTCTGCCTTCGGCTCAGGTCATGATCTCAGGGTCCTGGGATCGAGCCCCACGTCGGGCTCCTTGCTCAGCAGGGGGCCTGCTTCTCCCTCTCCCTCTGCATGCCACTCCCGTGCTTGCTTGCTCGCTCGCTCTCGCTCTCGCTCTCTCAAATAAAATCTTAAAAAAAAAAACATAGTGATCAGCCCCTGGCCAGGGGAGGCCCGTGTGTGTACTACCCTTTGAGTAACACTGCGGTACAGCAGAGGGCGCCCTTCAACGATTAATGTGATCGAGATCATTACCCACCAAGGCCTTAATAACACTGAGAAAGATACAAATGGCCCACCTGCTCCTGCTGCCCTTGCTGTCTGTTATTCGGTGCAGGGGAATATCTCGCCTTTCCATCTTCCATCCCTGCACCTCAGACCCTCCCAGACCCTCACTTTCACATTATGTTTGCCTCCCTTATTTCCGTAACAACAGAATCAGTCTATCACTCTACAAATACATATGATAAAGATCTGTCACGACTGATAAACTATTTGGGTGTTTCTCTTGTATTTTCTAACAGCACGTTGAACGTAGCAGGTGGAAGGGTGGTTTCACGGTATTTTCAGTGGGGCCCAGTAGGTCTGCAGAACCAGTTGCAGCCCCAGGGAAAGTGCCGACAGAAGAAGGAGCAGCGTTCTCTGTAGAGAACTGGGTAACGGAGGCCCTGGTAACCGTCTTTGCTCACTGCGGTTTCAGCTGAGTGACTGCTTCCGGGGAGTGGTGTTTGACAGCCTTGAGACGCTCTTCGCTCAGAACATAGCCGTGGCTCTCCTCTGCCTGCTGAAGGCCATCGGCAACCGGGACCACATCTATGTCGTCAACATGGCCCAGGAGTACACAGCCATGAAGGCCCAGGAGAAAGCCAAGAAGGAGCAAGAAGGTAAGGCCCCATGCCCTCCTGGGCCATCCCTTTGGCAGAGCTGTGGGCTGTGTGAAATGGTTCCCCGCCAGGATGACCTGTTGGGCAGAGGACACTATTCCATCTGACATGTCGTCAGGGCTCACCTCCACCCTATAAGGTGGCTGGCAGACGCAGGCGACCTGTTCAGAGATGACAGGATGAGGGATGAACCCAGCTGGCTCTTCTCGTAACAGCCACATTCCCCTTTCCCCCCAATATCACCCTGCATCCTTTCGTCTTCTCTGTAATCACAGCCAACCCAAGGGGAACGCATCACCGGTCCCATCCTGACTCAGGTGACCCATTAGCTGCTTGCTTTTGTTTAAGGCGACTGGGCATTTCCTGCCAAATTGGAGGTGCTGATAAACTTTACAAACCAGTTTCTACATTTTAGCCTGCTGCGTCCAGCCACCACAGCGAACATTCTGTACATTTGAAATGTCTCTAAATGGTGCTTGGGGTTATTTAATCCTCCCAATAACTCTGAAGATCATTGTCCCCCTTTTACAGACAAGGAAAATGAGGCTCAGAGATATCAAAAGTCTTGTATAAGATCACACAGCACAGGGGTGCCTGGGTGGCTCAGTCTTTTAAGCATCCGACTCTTGGTTTTGGCTCAGGTCATGATCTCAGGGTCATGGGATCAAGCCCCGCATCAGGCTCAGCGCTCAGTGTGAGTCTGCTTAAGATTCTCTCTCTTCCTCTCCCTCTGCTCTCCCCCCCACTCATGCCCTCTCTCCCTCTCTCTCTCAAATAAATAAATAAATCTTTTTTTAAAGATCACACAGCAAATTAGTAAAGTCTGTGCAACCCTGAAACCTTTGCATTTTCTGTCACTACAACAGTGGCCTGAAAAAAATTTCAGAGACTGAAAAATAAATACACACATATAGAGTAATGTTAGCTTGAGTTCCCACTTTGGTCAGAAGCAGACGTAGCAAATCTTGGTCCCCAAGGGAGGCTGTGCTATCCCTGGGAGGCAGAGTCCTGCTCTGGCCTCAGCTCTGGTCACATCACTGCCCTTCCTCACTTGGCCTTACCTCTCTCTTCTGGAAAAATCTACACAAATCATAATGCTTTTCCATTTAAGGAAATAATTACAAACATGAGCTCTTAGTTCTTAAACAGAGCTCAAAGACTCCTTCCTTACATTCTCATCCAGAGAAAAATTAGGAAGAATTACCAGGCATCCCCAGCAGTGTTCCAACCTCCAGCTTCCTGGTTTTCCAGAAAGCTCATTTCTCCGTAATCATCACCTTAAAAGAAAATATCTCTTTCCATTTTCTCAATTACCTGCGGATTGAAGTTTTTCACAGTCTCATTATGGGCTCCTCTCCCCCAAATCATCTGCATTTGAAAAAGTCCTGAGGCAGCATCCAGTAACGATATTATTATATTAAAATCTAATTTTTACTGAACATTTATGAATTTGCTGGGCACTAGCCTAGATGCTTTACAGGATTACTTATTTGATCCCCACCACAGCCTGGGAATGAGGAATCATTATTCTTACCTGTTTCTCTTCCTTGGTGTCAGAGAAAGATCTCCAGATACATCTCCCTGAGTCCAAAGCTCAAACCCCCAAGAATGGAAGGTGGGAAGTTATGCTGGTGAAGCGTGAAAAAGAGGCCGAGAGCCTTTGTGCTGGGTGCGAACCTCACTTCTGGACCTGGAGTCTGAAGGGTGTGGGAGATGGCGCCCTTTCATCTGCAAATGGCTCTGTCACCCTAAGGACTCTGGTGGCAGATGTTCCTCATAGATAAAGTCAGTGGGTGGCCTATTACTTCCCTATCGCTGCAGTAGCAAATTACCACAAACTTGATGACTTCAGACAACACAGATTTACTGTCTTACAGTTCTGGAAGTCAGAAGTCCTAAAAGCAGGGTGTCCACAGGGCTCCGTTCTTTTGAAGGCTCCAGGGAGAGAATCCTTTCCCTTGCCTTCTCGAGCTTCTAGAGGCCACCTGCCTTCCTCAGCTCGTGGTCCCTACTTCACAGCCTTCTGACCTCTGCTTCCATCGTCTCCTTCTCAGACTCTGACCCCCCTGCCTCCCTCTTACAAGGACCTTTATGATTATACTGGGCCCACTCAGACAATCCAGGACCGTCTCCCCAGTTCAAGGTCCTTAGCGTAACCACATCTGTAAAATCCTCTCCATCATGCCAGGTCACATATTCATCCTTCTGGGAATTAGGACATCTTTGGAACTGCTATTCCAGATGGAGACCAGGTTTGGAACTGTGTGAGTGAAGGTCGGCCCACCAGAGATCAGGAATGCCACTGCGGCTGGAGCCCCCTCCCCCTGGCGCGGACCCTCTGCAGCCTGTGTGGGCTGGGAGCTAAGCCACTGGGGGACCCTGCAGCCAAGGGTGAGGAGTTACCTTCCCTCACCTTCCTGTCTCTGTTCCCTCCAGAGCACAAACGCAGGGAGGCACTTGAGAAAGAGAAGGAGCGTCTCCAAAATATGGATGAAGAAGAATACGATGCCATGACAGAGGAGGAGAAGATCATGTTCAATCGAGAGGTTCAGCAGGCCCTCCGTGAGAGGAAAAAGAGGTCAGAATCAAGGGCTCGCTGGAGCGGAAGTGTTTCCTTTGGGAGTAACACACAGCCCATCCTGGAGACTAGGGTCACCTTCCAGGGGAGCAGCAATGGCCAAGGGAGACTCAGGAGGATGACCTGCTAAGAGAGAGAGAGAATGAAGAGGAGTGTGGCTTTCAGTTCCAGCACCATGGCCCTAAGCTAGCCATTAGGGACTGCTATTTATAACGCGATTTCTTGTTGTCTGAACATCAGATGTGACAGTGTAGGAAGCTGGGCCTCATCTGAACTGATATTTATTCCTTTGAGAGAGAGAGAGAGAGTGTGTGTGTGTGTGTGCGCGCGTGCGCATGAACAGGGGAAAGGGCAGAAGGAGAGGGAGAGAGAAAGAATCTCCAGCAGACTCCCCGCTGAGTGCAGAGCACGACATGGGGCTCCACATGGGGCTCGACCCAGGGCTCGATTCCATGACCCTGAGATCCTGACCTAAGCTGAAATCAAGAGTCAGACACTTAACTGATTGTGCCACCCAGGCGCCCCTGAAAGTTACTTTTCAAAAACTGTTATCAAGCTTATTTTCAGCCCTTGCCTTGCTCTCCTATGCAAGTAGATTGGAATAGAAATACAGACGGAGAATTCCTCTTATTTATTCCTCAAACTCATTTGAGTTCATCAGTTTTGCTGAATGACCATTCAGAGACCCTCCTTTCTTTCCTTCTTTCCTTCTTTCCTTCCCTCCCACCCACCCTCCCTTCTTCCTTCCTAACTCCCTTCCTTCCTTCCTGCCTTCCTGCCTTCCTGCCTTCCTGCCTTCCTGCCTTCCTTCCTGCCTGCGTATTTACCCAGATTTCTTTTGTTCACTCTTTCTTTTTATGCCCAAGGAAAACTGTTCCCATGTCCTCCCTCCCTCCCTCCTTTCTAACTCCCTCCCTTCCTTCCTTCCTAACTCCCTCCCTTCCTTCCTTCCTCCCTTCCTTCCTGCCTTCCTGCCTTCCTATTTACCCAGATTTCTTTTGTTCACTCTTTCTTTTTATGCCCAAGGAAAACTGTTCCCATGTCCTCCCACCAGACACCCCAAAACAGAGGAGGGGCTCAGGGCAGGGGCTCTGAACTCTGTCTCCTCTGCCTGGTTTGATGAAGGGAGCTGGAGAGGCTGACAAGGGAGATGCGTGAAAAGAAGCTACAGCAGGAGCTCGAGCGGCAAAAGGAAGAAGATGAGCTAAAACGGAAGGTTAAAAGGCCAAAGCACGGACCAGTGAAGGAGGAACCTCTCCCAAAGAAATCTCAAACAAACCGGCAGGTAGCGACCCTCCCTTGCTCCTTACCAAGAGGCAGAACAGTGAGCAGCCACTGTAACCAGCCCATCAAGCCAGTACATTTCCCTTCCAGAAAACCGGCCTGATACTGTTTGCATCTTGTGGTAGAGCAGGAGGTAGGAGGGAAGGGGCCACCATTGGTTGAAAGCTGATTGTGTGCCAAGAGCTCTCCTGCACTTTATTTTGGCCCCCCTCCCGCCCTGCGGGGTTCAGAGACATGAGCCCCGTCTGGGGCCGAGAGAGACAGTTCCAGGACCCCACCCAGTTATGTCTGACCACAGTCCTTGCTCTTTCCACTGTGCCGCCAAGTCCCCTGGATGCTGCTGAATAGGCTGGTATTAACAGCTGGCCTCCAGTGAGCCACAAAGTCAGTGGAACCCCTGTGTTCAACCAAGAGCTTATCTTGACAACCGTCAAGGAAGACACTCTAACATCAGCTTGTCCTTGCGGACATGTGGTGGTAGTTTATCTGCCGGCCAAGCTTAGCAGTCACGTCTCTGCTGCCCTGACCCGGGAGACGTAGAGCGGCCAGGGTGGCGCTCACAGCCCAGCAGGGTAGCTAGCTGGCTGGTGTGCACAGCGAAAGCCAGGCTCCCAGACAAGGTGCAGATTGGTCCCAGTAGGTGAGACAGTGACCACATCTGGGTAGACGTGAGAGCAGAGGAATTCGTGCCCAGGGGTCACAGTCCAGTAGAGCTCAGGAAGGAGCGGGGTCTGAGCGTGCAGAAATGGCCCAGGCTTGGGAGCAGGAACAGCACGAGAAGCATGCAGGCCTGGAGTCTAGCCTGTCACTGGTCTGTGCCGGGCTCCCAAAATCTTCCAAGTGTAAGCCCTCCCTACCCCTCTGCAGCCCCTCCTTCCACACAAAGTCCTCTGCCTGAAATCTCATGTCCAAACAGAACTCTCTGGGTTTTGGCAGTGACTCTTACTGACGATGGAGAAAGAGACAGTAGTGGCCAAGCCCCCTGCCTCCTCAGTGAGCGACCCCTCCAGGAGACAGCTGTGCCACCACAGACCTGTCCACACTCCCCAGGCTGAGTTAGAGATGCAGACAGATGTGGAGGAGGAGTGAGGCCAGGGGATAGCCAACCCTGGCCAGGCCTGCCTCCAAGCCCGACCTTAGGGAGGAGGAGCGCTGTCATCCAGAACAGGGACTCTGGGCTGTCCTGCCAGCAATCATCATTAGACTCGACTGGATTTTATGTCACCAAAGAATGACCAGAAACCTCTGGAGCCTCCCCAAGGATTTCATCCAGGGGAGAAGAAAATCAGAGCCCACAAAGCAAGTTTAGAAAGAGAAAAAGAATCAAGTTAGTTTCTCTATGCCAGGTTACGTAAATAAATACATATTTTTTTAAGATTATATTTATTTATTTGACAGAGAGACAGCGAGAGAGGGAACACAAGCAGGGGGAGTGGGAGAGGGAGAAGCAGGCATCCTGCCGAGCAGGGAGCCCAATGTGGGGCTCAATCGCAGGACCCTGGGATCATGACCTGAGCCAAAGGCAGACACTTACTGACTGAGCCACCCAGGCGCCCCAATATATACATTTTTTTAAAAAGCCTGGGGCACAGCCACATTCTAAACTCCTGTTTGTTGCCAACAAAGGGCTATGGAGAGGATCTTTTAACAAAGACCCCCAAGGTGATTCTCAGACAGAGCCCTGGTGTAAGCAAGAGGCACCTGGAATCCTGTGAGGCCTCTTTCAGAACAGTGTCATCTTGCGCTTCCTTATGCAGTCTGTTCTCCCTTGAAGAACTGTTTTAAGCATGTTTTATGTGTTTTGCTTTTTAGGTTCTTACTTTTTCCAAACTAGAGGTCAAGATGGATGCACTAGAAAGGAAAGTATCTGTTAGGGAACATTTAAATGAGAAGGACGATCTAAGCAAGAGGAGAAAGAACCAGCTAGGAGATATCCACATGCTCGGGTTTCCCCTTGCCCAGGAACAAGAGGACAGCGAAGGGGACCTCCTGAAGGATGCTGACAAGCACTTGGCCCAGAAGTTTAAGACCTATGAGTTGACTCTGAAGGATATTCAGAACATCCTCATGAACTGGGACCGGAAGCAAGGCATTCTGGTGCATCACACTGGCGCCGAGGACATGCCCCACGAGCCTGACGACCAGCGCCAGGTTCCGTCAGGTGGGCGCCGAGGCCGCAAGGACAGAGAGAGGGAGCGTGCGGAGAAGGAGAGAGCCGAGAAGGAACGCCAGGAGCGGGAGAAGGCCGAGAGAGAGCGTCTAGAGAAGCTCAGGGCACTGGAGGAGCGGAGTGACGGCGGAGAGGGGGAAGGAGGGGAGGAGGACCACCACGAGGGGAAGAAGGATCTGGGTGTGCCATTCATAACCGTCCAGACGCCCGACTTCGAAGGCTTGAGCTGGAAGCTGGCCCTTGAGAATGACAGGCTTCCCAAAGGGGATCAGGTACAGAATCTTCTCCAGGATGGAGACATAATCAGGTAGCGGGTACTGTGCTAAGCGCCATTAAAGTGTTCCTTTCTGTACCCATTTCATTCCATTAATCTCTGAGGCCCCCTTGGATATGAGACAACAGTGGCTAAAAGGACCTTTTGCTAGTTGGTGAAAATCCAGAGAAAGTTCCGCAGATCTAAATTATTCCATCTAACCTCATAAAAAACTGCCTGTAGAGTTTTTGTTTGTTTTAGTTTTTATTTAAATTCTAGTTAGTTAACATGTAATATAATACTGGTTTCTGGAGTAGAATTTAGTGATTCATCACTTACGTATGACACTCAGTGCTCATCCCAACAAGTGCCCTCCTTAATACCCATCACCCATCCCACCCATCCCCCACCCACCTCCCCTCCAGCAAACCTCAGTTTGTTCTCTATCATTAAGAGTCTCTTATGGTTTGTTTCCCTCTCTCTTTTTTTTTCCTTCCCCTATGTTCATCTGTTTTGTTTCTTAAATTCCACATGAGTGAAATCATATGGTATTTGCCTTTCTCTGACTGACTTATTTTTTTTTAGTAGGCTCCATGCCCAACATGGGGCTCAAACTCATGACCCTGAGATCAAGAGTCGCACGCTCTACCAACTGAGCCAGCCAGGCACTTCTCTCTGATCAACTTATTTCACTTAGCATACTACTCTCTAGCTCTATCCACATTGTTGCAAATGGCAAGATTTCATTCTTTTTGATGGCTGAGTAATATTCCATTGTATATATGCCACCTCTTTTTTATCCATTCATCAGTTGATGGACATTTGGGCTCTTCTCCATAATTTGGCTATTGTTGATGATGCTGCATGTGCCTCTCCAAATCTTTATTTTTGTATCCGTTGGGTAAATACCTAGTAGGGCAATTGCTGGGTTGTAGGGTAGTTCTATTATTAACTTTTTGAGGAACCTCCAAACTGTTCTCCAGAATGGTTGCATGAGTTTGCATTCCTACCAACAGTGTAAGAGGGTTCCCCTTTGTCCGCATCCTCGCCAACACCTGTTGTTTCTTGTGTTGTTAAGTTTAGCCATTCTCACAGGTGTGATTTGCATTTCCCTGATAATGACTGACGAGCATCTTCTCATGTGTCTGTTAGCCATCTGGATGTCTTCTTTGGAGAAATGTCTATTCATGTCTTCTGCCTATTTCTTAACTGGATTATTTGCTTTTTTGGGTGTTGAATTTAATAAGATCTTTACAGATTTTTAGGGTTGATTTTAAATATTGTTATAGGCTGGCAAGATAGGTATACTGTGGAGTGAAGCAAGAGTCTCAAATACTTGAAAATCTTGTTCCCACAAGCTTCCTATGGTGACAGAAATCATACTATTAGATAGCTTTTTGTTCCTACCAAATATTGCATAGCCAGAAGCTGCTGGGTGATGATTTGAAGGAGATGGTTATTATAGCATTTTGTCCAGAGATGAGCTTTTTCTGCAAAACACCAGAAAGCAAATATTTTAGGCTGCAGGTCCACAACCTCTGTCACAACCACCAACAGCATGTAAATCAATGGACATGACTCTGTCCCAGTACAGCTTTATTTACAAAAGCAGGTAGCGGCCAGATTTGACTAGGGGGCCACAGTTTGCTGATTTCTAGTTTAGTTGGTAAGAAATTAGACGCAACCTTAACAGGGAGAGAACAGAGCCTGGGAGGAACATTTGGCAGGTGAGAGTTGATGGGAAAACACGGGTAATTCCTCAAGGGGGCGGATTGGGGTGTGATGTGGCCTCACAACCAGAGTCTTGCTGCAGTGGTCCAGGTGGGCCGAAGGGCGGAAGACAGTTGGGGGACACATGACACCAAACCACTCGTTTCACACAGCCTCCGCTCAGCCCAAGGGGAGGACTCATGGCCACTTTTCTCCCCAGAAATATGTTTTTTGAAAAAGAACCTCTTCTCGTCTTGTTTTATGTTCCAGTACTATAGCCAAGGTTATCTTCTGGCCTTTTCTCATTCTCTCCACACTCCAAGCCACAGCTTAGACTGTTGGTTACAGTTCTTTGCCCCTGGCTCCATTTAATAATTGGTACAAACTATCCGTTCCTTTCCCTCACAGACAGTCAAATCCTGGGAGTTAACGCTGGCTACCCGTTAGTGAGGAAATGCCTTTGGCGGCCTGACCTGCAGGTCAGAAACCCAGGATTCCAGGAACACAGTTGCCTGCTCGGCCTAACTGCCCATGTGGTCCACAGAACGATGCTCCAGAGGGCTGTCACATTTCCCGTTGTGACAATGACTTATGTAGTGAGAGCATGCTTATTCTGAGGGGATTCTATACTGAGAAGGGAGCTGCTGCAAAATTTTCAAGCTGTCTGCTCTGGAGGATGCTCACTCAGTTGATATCAGAGCAGAAGGGGAGAATGATGTAGGAATGAATTTTCTCTCCAGTTTCTTTTTGACTTGTCTCTTCATTCCCATCCTTTACCCAACTCCCAGAACCTTGGCTTATTTTCTTTGCCATATTTGACCTGCTCCAACCCTCACTTACTTTCAGCATCAGAAAGAAAGAACATTTAAAGATAACTGAAAGATTAACATGGGATCTGAAAACAGATGAAACAGCTCTTTACTATAGACATCAGAATCTTTTTTTTAAATTAACATATAATGTATTATTTGTTTCAGGGGTACAGGTCTGTGATTCATCAGTCTTACACAATTCACAGTGCTCACCGTAGCACGTACCCTCCCCAATGTCCATCACGCAGCCACCCCATCCCTCCCACCCCCTCCACTCCAGCAACCCTCAGTTTGTTTCCTGAAATTAAGAGTCTCTTATGGTTTGTCTCCCTCTCTGATTTCATCTTGTTTCATTCTTCCCTCTCTTCCCCTATGATCCTCTGTCTTGTTTCTCAAATTCCTCATATCAGTGAGATCATATGATAATTGGTCTTTCTCTCATCGACTTATTTTGCTTAGCACAATACCCTCTAGCTCCATCCATGTCATTGCAAATGGCAAGATTTCAATTTTTTGATGGCTGCATAATATTCCATTGTATAAATATACCACATCTTCTTTATCCATTCATCTGTTGTTGGACATCTAGGCTCTTTCCATAGTTTAGTTATTGTGGACATTGCTACTATAAACATTGGGATGCACGTGCCCCTTCAGATCACTACGTTTGTATCTTTGGGGTAAATACCCAGTAGTGCAATTGCTGGGTCGTAGGGTAGCTCTATTTTCAACTTTTTAAGGAACCTCCATACTGTTTTCCAGAGTGGCTGCACCAGCTTGCATTCCCACCAACAGTGTAGGAGGGTTCCCCTTTCTCCGCATCCCCGCCAACATCTGTCGTTTCCTGACTTGTTAATTTCAGCCATTCTGACTGGTGTGAGGTGGTATCTCATTGAGGTTTTGATCTGGATTTCCCTGATAGACATAAGAATCTTAAGAGCTGGTACCTAAAATATATTGAGTGCCTGCTATGTGCTAGACCCTGTGCTGTATCACCCCAATTCCTGTCCCAGTGGAGTTTATCACCCAATTGCAGAGACAGACACGCTAAGGTGACTAGGGCCTTGATAAGAGAAGGATAGGGAGCGCACAGCCCACAGCAAGAGCCCCAGCCTGGTCTGGGGGCATGGGGGTCTAAAAAGACCTGCAGAGCTGTGTCACAGACCCTTCACACCCCTTCCCCAACACATGCCCATGGCAGTGGCATCTCCCAAGAATGTTAGGACGAGGCAGGAGGGTCCAAACCACCCTGTGCTCACTCAGGGAGGCAGCTGGGGGCACCCTGCCCTCTGCATCGGGAATTAACCAGGGGCTTTTCCTTTAGATCCTGGACATCTTGGGTCTGGGTTCCTCTGGACCACCCATCCCACCTCCTGCCTTATTCTCCATCATCTCCTACCCCCTGAAGCGGCTGCCTTTGACCACAACAGAAATCCTGAAGCATTTCGTGTTTGTGATCCCCCCATCCGAAGAGCTCTCCCTACTGGAGGAGAAAAGAGAAGGAGAAGCAGAAACAGAGCTTTCAGGCACCGTGGGCTCCGGGAAGGTAAGGAGCAAGCCAGCCACTTGTGCTCCTGACCTTGGCAGGACATCAGATGGGCAGACAGGGAAGGTCACCCTCTGCGTGGTCGAAAACAGAGTATGGTGTTTGGTGTCATGCTCACTGACATGTTTGCCCTTGACTCGTTGCAGATCCCGCCTGGGGATCCTACATGAGCCTCTCTCAGAATGACTGACTCTCATCTTCTACCCTTTGCAGTCCCCGTGGGATGGTCTGGGGAACTTGTTGAATTGCTCAGAAGCTCATCTGGGAGAAATAATAAGCAAAAGCAGCTCTTAAAAAAAGACATTAGGATGTATTGGGAAGCTAAGGTAGTTTACACAGTGCATGAGAATGCAAGAATCAACAGACATAAGTTAAGGGAACACACAACACTAGGAAAAGGACAGATTATCAAAGAATTTATGAGTGGGAGATTGGATATTTTGGTAAACTCACTTTTTAGCTTTTTGCCTGATATGATGCAGTAAAATTAATTCCAGTTAGATTAAAAATATGAGTAATCCAAATGAAATCCCATATAAGTGGAAGAAAATAGATATGCAATTAATAGAATAAATCACAAAGGAAAATAGATTTGACCAATAATATGCAGTAAGTATGTATATTAAAACCTAGAGAGGGGTTATTTATTCCCAGAGAAGTATGATAGCCCCAAATTTGAATCTCTCCACACAGCTTCCTACAAAAAGCGCATCAGCAAAGACTAATAAAATCAGCAGGAAATAAAATCATCTCTAGGCCGTGCCTCAGGCTCAATGAGGTGAAGAGACTACCTCAAACTTCTCTTTACAAATAAGTGGGGAATTATCATCTGAGATCAACAGCATGAGTGGACAGACCTTACTAGAACAGAGTCCAAATAAAAAAGAAAAAAAAATTGCCAACCTCAGAGGTGACTATGACACCACCTTTTTCCTTAAAATTAGCCATTAACAGAGAAGGGTTAAGCATTCTTTAACTTACCATTTTAGGAGGAACTCTAATTCATCCCCAGTTGACAAAGGAAAGCTCTTCATTCTAGAAGAATGGCAGCTAAAACTATAGAAAGAAGAGTAGGCTTAGAAAACCTCTATTCTGTTATCCCCAGTGAAGTAATTAAGGAGCACCAACTGATATAAAAGGCAGTGCTTTGTTAGGGAACAAGACCCTCACTGCAAGCCAGAGCATTGTCACACAGGTGACTAGCCAGCTGCCAAAGGAAACGCCCACGTTCTGGAGGCCAGGTCTGGCGGGAGCAATCCCAGCCACGTGAACACAATGCATGTGTAATCATGGGTTGAGGTGGCATTTTTTTGGTCCCTCATTGTGATGGAGTGTGACATATGCAGCATCTTCTATGAATCTAATCAAGCTTTACGCCTAATTTCCAGTTTACAGAAAATACAGGGAATGAAGGAATAAGTGAAATGGTGCTCGAAGAATGGTCAGAAAATTTCAGAGTATGGCATATTCTATAAGAACCTGGTCTGCCCAAAAGTCAGTGTGATTGGGAGGGGGCGAGGGGTCTAGAGTAAAAGGTACTAAAAACACACCACAACAAAACACAGTATAGGAACACTCCCCTGCAGCTTGAAGCTTCCTCTGGGCTTCGGCCTCCTCCTCAGGGAATGGGGTGCCCAAGAAAGCACAGACGTCTCTCTCCTCCTCTTCTCCACTAGTGCAGTAGGCTGGGCCCTCCTCTGCCCTCGGCAGCCGCCAGCATCCGGCTCGTGCAGCGCGCACGTGTTCTAGGCATCTCTGTTTTCCGTTCGTGTGTATGTCAATGAATATTTAAGACTCGTGCTTGTGTTTAATTAAGACCCAGGAGGAGCAGACCATCTCCTCTAAGGGGAGCAGACAGAAACCAAAGGAAAAAGCGGATCAGGCCCGAGACACTCAGAAGGACAAACGTCGCATGGCCTTCAACAGGAAGGGCCTTTCTGGGGGAACAGCCGGAGTCATTGCCCCCTTGTCGGACATGGACCAGAACAACTTCGCTGGGCAGCTCTCCCAGGAGAAGTTCATCAGGTGGGCCTCCGAGCCACCCAGGGAAGGGAACACGGGGCCCTGAATGGAGGGCGTGGCCGTCACAGCGCCCGACGGAGCGGGGCTGTCCTGCCAGCAGACCCTCTGGGCGGCCAGGACTTCTCCCAGGCAGCAGTCCTGTCTGCTCTTGGCCCAAAGGAAGCCTTCTCTCCTTACAAGTCCTGTGGTCGTTTGCAGGCTGAATCATTTCCGGTGGATCGTGCCAGCCAACGGTGAGGTGACACTGCGAATACACTTCTCTTCCAATGAGCTTGGGAACTTTGACCAGACGTTTAACTTCGAGATCCTTGGAACTCACCGCCAGTACCAGCTCTATTGCCGAGGTGTCTGCAGTTACCCTTACATTTGCCAAGACCCAAAGTAAGTGTATTTTTACCTTAAAAGAGAAAGTTGATCAAATTGGAATGATACAGAGAAGCAGAGCCCTTGCATAAGGATGACACGCAGATTCCTGAAGCATCCCATATTTTTGCACACCAAGCCCCACAGGCTGCCGAGGCCGTACTGTGGGTATATCCAAGAAGAAATAAATCTGTAGGCCTTGTCTGTTGATAAATAGTATATACACCTAAAAGAGAGAGACACCGAATCAATAAATGAGTTGACAGAAACATTTCCATTTGGCCCCATGGGGCACTTTGAGCAAGGTAGCTCTTACCGCTAACGTGGAACCAGGGGCAGCACGCCAGGCACTCTGGTCATTTTGGGCTTCAGTGTCCTGGACATAGACGAAGCCACAGGAATGGCATGGACCATCAAAGTGAGCTACAGGGAATGTTAGTAGGTGTGAAGGCAGGGGAAGCATCATCCTCTGGCAAGTTAGTTTGCTTATTTAACTATGAAGCAAATTTAAGCGGGTTTTATACGTACTGTCGGACTTTTTGTCCCGGAATATCACTAAATGTGTGACTCTCCACAGGCGGACATTTTTCTGAGCTCCCAAACACCACCACACCCCTTATCCACAACATAAAGTCACCTGGCTGAGCAAGCTAGTGGGACAAGCCCTCCAGGGGAGGAAGCCTTTTATAGCTTATCCACTGAGAGGAGCTTTTTTGCAGTTCTCACCAGGGGGGCCACATTGGACAAGGAACACCGAAGCTGGTTAATATCCACCAGAACTTGTTTTCTGTAGAGATTGTCAGTTTTTCTAGCTGGGCACACTAGCATGTGAAATCTAACTCCGCTCTACCATCAGCCCCTCATTATGAAAGACAACCTGGGAAACTTTTTCTCAAGTGCAAGCTCTCATCCCTGGGGGTGGTGGAAGGGAGGGAGCACGAATAAGGGCTCAACTGAGGTCCTCAGATTAAGAATCATTCTGTCCGCAGATACCTGGACCCTTTGCTAAACAGGGAGTGTTGGGCTCAGGTCAACATCAAATGGAGGCATTGACCTTGCATTCAGAGAGCCTCTCCTCTTCTCTTCCTCCCCTGTGTTCAGGGTGGTATTTACTCAGCGGAAGATGGACATAAAGCAAAATGAGGTCATCTTTAAGAAGTATGTTATGAGAATGGAGAAGTTTTACTTCGGGCCACTGCTTTGTGGAAAATCAAGAGATAAGTAAGTGTTCTGTTATTTCAAGGCAGATTTCAGACTCCCAGTTGGACTCATGAGTAGTACAGGCAGGGTTGCTTTGTGGACGTAGCTTTTACTACTGCTGCCTCAGTTAGCCCTGAACCACAGGAGAACTGGGTTCTTGTGCCCCAAGTTTCTGCTAAGCACCCAGATGAATGCAGATGCCATCTTCCCAGATGGAAAAGCCTGGAGGAGGACCAGGTTTTGGTGGGGGAAGAGTAGGATCAGGCATTTACTTTGGGATATGTTGTTTGAGATGCCTAGGAGGTATAGCTAGTAACCACGCAAAGCAAGGAATAAGCTCTGTGGTTTGGGTTCGCAGAGGACATCCATGGGGTTCAACCACATGGAGGTCCTAGGAGCCTTAACAAAGGTCCTTTTGGGGATTTCTGAGGACGAAGCCCAAGCAAAGTGAGTTGAGGAGTCAGTGAGAGGTGAGTGAATGGAGAAGGGGTGTAAAGGTAGTTCTTTGGAAAACTTGGCAGTGAAGAGAAATGGAGGCAGTCAAGGATGGGAGGAGACATGGAGTCCAGGGAACACTGCTCACACAGTGTTGTTCTTATGCTGTTTGGATGCCAAGGGGACACAGGGAGGAAGAGGTTGGAGTTTCCAGAGGAAGTGAGGACCATCGGTGATACAGCTCCCTGAGACAACACAAATGGGATACAGAGATGCTGTTCTTGCCAGGAAGAGGGGCCATCATTGCCCACTAGGAGGAAGTAAGGCAGATGGCTTCAGGTGCAGATGTGGTTGGGCCTGTGAGAAGGTCCCCATGATGCATGTTGTGAGGTCACCCCTAACAGGGAGGGAAGCGAAGGGAAGATAAAGATGTTGAGAAAATAGAGAGCAGATGAAACAGTTTTTGTGGAAAGTTGGAGTGGGAGAATATTAGAGAAACAGGTGAAGGTTGTCAGGCAGAATTCGGGGTCCCGGGTGAGGCTGACAGTCATGTTTTTAGTGATACCAGTTTTTTTGGTTATATACAGACTTCTCACTTTGTAGGCAGGGAGGCGAGACCAAAACTAGATCTAGCTCTAAGCATGTCTTAATTTAGTCTAGCATTTATTGTGACAAGTGTTTGTGTTCATGCGGACTTGGTAGACCTAGCAAACCCTCTTTGTTCTCCAGTCTCTTAATAACTGGAGTTTATTTCCTGAGAGGCTGGACCAGAAAACCAAGATGCAGAGGGTTGGCTGATGCTGGAGTGGATCTTCGACTAGAAGGGTCCCAGTAAACGGGCTTCGGAGAGAGAAGGAGGGGGGTCAGGTTCGTGGACACGATGGAGGGGAGTCATGGCCATTAAGAGAGGCATGTGTCCTGGCAGCACTGGAACCAACCAGAACTTGGGGCCAGACAGCACTGGTCCAGGAGGAGAAGGATTACGGTGGCCCAAAAACAAGGCCCAGTACAACTGGGTATTATTTATTTATTTTCTCAAACCTTGCTGAGCCTCAATGTTCTCATCTGCAAAGTGGGAAAATAATAGCACCCACCCACGGATTTGTGAAACTGAACTGGATAATGAGTTCTTAGCCCATGAGACTTAGCGCAGTGCTGCCTAATGGTGATGACCAGTTCGATATGGAGGCCACTACCCCTTTGGTCGTGACACAGAGAGCACTCTGCCATTTGCTCTCCTTCCTTCCTCCATCACCACCTATCCAAAAAGCTTTTCAGACTGTTCCTGGGCTCCAGTGGGTACTATGGTGCCTTTGCTCTGATCTCTGATGACGTGCATCTCCATTGGCATTCCTTGTACCTTCTATGGCTCCTTTTCTGTTCTTTACCCTTAACTGAGCAGCTTCTGATGCCCACAGTGCTCACCTCTGTGACTCTTTCCCTAAGGCACAGAGGAACAGAAACAGGCTTATAACAGTGAACCACGCCAAATGAATCCACGTCAGAATAGTGACGTCTTGTAGAGGTCTAAGAGAAGGAGGTAAATGTGATCATCTCTAAGGCATATGTGAAATAACAAGTTGCTCTCAAAGGATTATATCTCCTGGGAATATAAGACCTGGGAAGGATAGAGCCTCATGTTTCTCAGAATCCTTTGCAATAATGGGGCACCTGTCTGGCTCAGTTGGTAGAGCATGCGACTCTTGATCTTGGGGTCATGAGTTCGAGCCCCACGTTGGGCATAGAGATTATGTAAATAAATAAAGAAAGAAACAAACTTAAAAAAAAAGAATTCTTTGCAATAATAGCTAGCATTTATTGGGCATTCGATACCTATAGCTGTCCTAAAGAGCATTAGGTGCACCATTGCATTAAATACTCATAGAAATCCTAAGAAGTATTTTCGTGCATCTTAGAGCTGAGGAGACCAAGGCTTGTGGTGCAGGGGGGGCTCAAGTCCAGCCGCAAGTCTTCGTAACTGCAAAGCTTGTGTTCTTAGCTGCCAGGCCACTGCCTCAGTGTACAGCACTACCCCCTGGCATTGCTGTATGCCCCACAGTCTCCTTTGCCACCTGAACTCCCAGTCAATCCTTACATCCACACCCCTAATCTTTGTTCACTTCCAGGTACAAGTCCTCCTTGTTCCCAGGCAACATGGAGACACTGACCATCCTGAACAATTCCCCAATGGTTGTGGAGGCGTTCTTCTGTTTTCAGAATGATGTCAAAGCAAGCACCTATTTCCTGGAGCCCGTCAACATGACTCTAAAACCCAATGAGAAGCAGGTACAGTTGCATGGAAACAAGTCCTCCAGGGCAAGTCTTTCTTGGGAATTTGGAGGTCTCGGCATTCTCAGCATCAATATACTGTTTTGACGCTTCCTTTAGGTGCTGAATGTATGGGCCTACCCTACCGCAGTTGGTGTCTTTGATGACTGCATTGTCTGCTGCATCAAGGAGAACCCAGAGCCAGCTGTCTTCAAGTTAACCTGCCAAGGTGTCCGCCCAGAACTAGAGCTGGACTCCAGACAATTGCATTTTGACCGGCTCTTGTTGCACAGGTCAGAGTTCTGGATGGTACCAGGACCCTAATGGGGTTTAAAGAATATTAAGTTCTAGGGTGGCCAACTCATCCTGATTTTCTCAGGCCTCTCCTCATTTTAGCACTGAAAGTCCTGCATCCAGGGAAACTTCTGGCCCTGTGCAAACCCAGATGATTAGTAACCCTATGAAGTTCACACATGGGGTCCAGGACCGACCCCCTCCAAAAAAAATCAACTGCCAAAGTGTGTGCATATTTGTATTTTTCTCAGGACGACTCACTTTTTCCAAATTCTCTAAGCAGTCCATTATCCTCAGAGGTTAAGAATCTTTGGTTTAGAAATTAAAGCACAGAGAACACTAGACCAAAACTGGAACTTAACATTTCACTCGCTGGCAGTTTATTATTCTAAATAGAGAGTGTTTATTTTTGGGGCTACTGAGAGAGAATATTATGATACGTACCCTGCATTCCTTGATCATTACTGCCAGGCCCCATTCCCTGATAAACTCTGCTTAGTGAGCTAAACAATGATTGAAATAACCAGAAATGCTTTTTCGGACCTGCCATAATAGATCAGAATCATTTGAAACTGACAAAATTTCTTTTGGTCTCCACAGAAAAGACTCCAAGGTAGTTCTTCTCCGCAACGTCACGCCCCTGCCCGTGGCCTGGCGGATCACCAGCCTGGAGCACCTGGGCGATGACTTCACCGTGTCCACCATGCAGGGGACCATCCCCCCCAAGGCTGAATACAGCCTGCAAGTTCACTTCCAGCCCTCCAAACCTGTCAACATCAAGAAGGTGATCCGGTTGGAGGTGAGGCTTCACACATCTCCAGACTTGGTCATCAAGATGTGTACATGTTGGGTTCTCTCTCTCTGTCTCTCACACACACACACACACAGAGCCATGTCTCCATGTTACACGCTCCTAACTGATCCCTGTTTGACAACTGCTGACCCACAGCATCTTGCTCGGCACACAACTGTAAGCTCCATCAAGGCAGTCTTGTTTATGGCTGATTGCCCGGTGCCACAAACAGAGCGCTCACTCAGAGTGAGTGAGGGAGGGAGTGAATGCTGTTACCATCCCGATGGAAGCCTGAGACTCCCGATTCCACACTCCCAAACCCGGTCACAGCTCAGATGCCTATCTCAGTAACATCACCTTCTGCCCAGGTGCTTCCAGCAGACACCTAAGAACCGTCTTGGATTCCCTCCTTCCCCTGACAGCCTGCCCTCCAGCCCAGGGCTCCCACTGTCTCCCAGTGTATCTCCCGCCCACCCACTCCTCTGCCCACACTGCTGCCACAACCCTTTCCCAGGCCGCCTGTGGCATCTCTTGCCTGGACTTCAGCAGAGGCCCTGTTCCTGCTCCAGGTCAGTCAGGTCAGGCCCCTCTCCTCCCTGCAGCAAACTGCTGGTTCCAGCTGCAGTGAGGATCAAGCCCAGGGTCCCCACCGGCTTCTCAGGCCCGTCCTGCCTCGGTATCTACCCTAGCTCTCACACATCGACTCTTGGCTTTTTCCTGCCTCAGGCCCTTGGCCTTGCAGCAACCCTGCCAAGAATGTTGCCCCCAGGCTCTGTGGGGTCCACTAAACAGCACTGCTCCAACTGGGTTCCCCTAATCACCGGGTAGAAGTAATCCCGTTATGTGCAATCACTCACCCTGCCTTCTGTATCTCTCAGAGCGCCTCCCCCTGGTGGATATCCTGTTTGTTTCTTTACTTTATCCTGTGAACTCCATCAAGGCAAGGTCTTGCCTGACTTGCTCATCATCTGTGTTCATTCCCGAGAGCTGATGTAATAAATGCCCACAAACTAAGTGGCTTAAAACAACACACATTTATTCTCTTACAATTCTGGAAGCCAGAAGTCTGAAATTAAGGTGTCTGCAGGGTCACAGTCCCTCTGAAGCCTCTAGGGAAAAATCCTTCCTCGCTTCTTCCAGCTTCTGGAAGTTCCTGGGCTCATGGCTGCGTCACTCCGATCTCTGCCTCTGTCTTCACATGGCCTTCTTTGCCTGTGTCTTCTCCTCTTCTGTCTCTTGTAAGGACATTTGTCATTGGGTTTAGGGCCAACCCAGATAAACCAGGATGATCTCATCTCGAGATCTTTAACTTGATTACCTCTGCAAAAACTGTTTCCAAGTAAAGTCGCATTCACAGGTTCCAGGGGTTAAGACATGGCCACCAGCCAGTCCACTACCCCATCATATCCCCAATGTCTAGCACAGGCCCGAACGTAGAAGGTACTCAGTAGAATGTGTAAAATGAACAAATGAATGAATGAATGTCATTGATTTTTTTTTTTTTAAGATTTTATTTATTTATTTGACAGAGAGATAGAGAGACAGCACAAGTAGGCAGAGTGGCAGGCAGAGGGAGAGGGAGAAGCAGGCTTCCCGCTGAGCGGGGAGCCCGATGCGGGGCTCGATCCCAGGATCCTGGGATCATGACCCGAGCCGAAGGCAAACGCTTAGCCGACTGAGCCACCCAGGCGCCCCGAATGTCATTGATTTTTGATGCTTGCATTGATTCTGCAACAATCAAGGGATTATCCAAGCTTCTCTTTGAATAGCTGCAGGGATAGAAAACTTACCCATACTCAAAGTAGTCTGATCTACCTTTGAGCAGGTCTGACTATTGATTCTTCCTTGGGTTGGGTTCAGATTTCCAACTGTAACTTATAGGAATTAATTCTGTTTCTACTTTTGGGTCCACTCAATGGATCCAATCTCTCTTATCATTATGACGTCCTTAAGGTAGCTGAACACAGATACTGACAGGTTCATTTAATCAGCAATTGTTTTTGAATATCAGAGGGTGATAGTCAACGTTTTAAACATCAGTCTCTACACAGACACGGGTCTCTGCACAATGAACGCAGGCCACATGGCTGGTGTGGGGTCCCAGCTGTGTCAGCTTCATCCTTCTTTTGCTGGATCATGGGGCCTTCACAGGTTCCCATGGTAGGAGTGGTGGGGGAGGCAGGCAAGAGGGGATTCTTGGAGAGGTCATGTGACAGCTGTTTACCAATTGGTCTGGAAACATTTCTTTATTTTAGGGATGATGTGGCATCCCTGTGTGTTCCAGTCAAAGCAGACACAGTGGGTTTCCCCTCAGGCTCCTCAAAGTGGTCTAAGGCTTCTCTTCCCCAGATTATATTCCTTCAACATCTACATGAGGAAGTGCCTTGCTTTCTGGTCCCTTTGGAAAGTGCTCTGGTGCACT
>NC_138384.1:12132330-12173459 GCF_054177405.1 Leptonychotes weddellii | reverse complement strand
GGGGGACAGGTGCAGGCTTGCTTTTTTTTTACATTTCCAACTTGAATAGCGAAGGTGTCCACTTAAATAAAACATGTGAAATTTCCTGGAGAGAAACATTGAACACTTACATTCTATGAAAATCTAGCACTTTTTCTACAGGTTGAACCAGAAACAAAGAACAGAAGAATTCAGATTTATAAAATTAGTAAAGCAAGGATGATTTACAGTGTGCAGGTTTTCCATTTCACCTCTCAGAAAAATGCTCTTCAGGTTTATTTTATTTAAAAGTCCCAAAGAACACTTTTCTGCAATGTATACTCATAGCCCCAACTTCAATAATGCAGTGAAAATCACGCAAATAATTTAAACCTCATAAGTGGACAAGATGAAAAATGCAGTCCCTTTTCCCCATTCTTATATTGATTGTCCACACTGGCATTTCCCAAAGAGTGTTATGAGAACACTAATCATACCAAATGCTCAGTGAAGACAAAAGCTAAATACACTTTTAAGACATTCTCTACCATATCTCCTCCTTCATCATTCCAGCTGCGTGGTACATAGTTCAAGCTCCAAGCCCCCTGTGGATCTTTCTTTTACTGAAGAGTCCCTTTTACCCTAACAGGTTCTGGATGCAGACAATCTCATTGGTGTTGTTCAGATTGAAAACATCTTGGTCTTTGCAGAGTCTTACGACGTCGCCTTGGACATCACCTTCCCCAAAGGTCTGTTGACCCCTTCAAGGAATGGGTGTTTAGAAGTCACATCTTTTAGTGCAATGTATTTCTTATGTTGAGGAAGACTAGTGGTTGTTGGGGAGGGCGTGGAATTTCATCAAATAGTAATGCAAGTCCCAGAGTAATGTCGGCAACATGACTACGAATCTTAATTTTCTCCAACGGGAGATGACAGGGGGCGGCCCTGTTGGCAGAGCTCTTTTCTGAACAGCCATCCAAGAATAAGTACCTATCTCCCTACCTGCATTAGTCTTCCATCACTGCTGTAACAAATTACCACAAACTGTGTGGCTTAAAACAATACAAATTTATCATCTTACAGTTCTGTAGGTCAGAAGTCCAAAACTGATCTAACTGGGCTAACATCAAGGTGTCCGCAGAGCCACATTCCTTCCTGGAGGCTCTGGGGGAGAATCCATTTCCTCGCCTTTTCTAGCTTCTAGAAGCTACCTGCATCCTTGGCTCATGATCCTTTTTCCTCCATCTTCAAAGCCAGCGACACTGGGTCAGATCCTTCTCACGCCACCATCTCTCTGGTTCTCCCACTTCTGTCTCCCTCTTCTACTTGTGTTGTGATTACATTGGGCCCACCCACAGAATCCAGGATAATCTTTCTATTTTAAAGTCAAATGACAGATAGATAGATAGATAGATAGATAGATAGATAGATAGATAGGGTCAGCTGATTAGCAACCTTAGCTCCATCCATCATCCCCCTTTACCATGTGACCTACCATATTCACAGGTTCCAGGGATTAGGACACAGACAACTTCTGGGGGCACAGGGCATTATTCTTTCTGCCCACCACACTGCCCTCACAGCCAGGTTAGATCCCTCCCTTTTAGCATGCAGTTCTTTGTTACTCTTCCTTCTTCTGATTGCTCTCCTTCTCAGCAAGATTCAGAGAAGATGAGAGCTGCCTGTTTGCTTATATGTCATGAGTCTTATGTACAAAGATATTTATTGCAGCATTATTTGTAATAATGGAAGATTGAAAATAACCTAAATACCTATCAAGAATGGAACACTATTACCATAGAAATAATATTATAAATTATAGAACAGTATATCATGGTATATTATATAACCATTAAGATCACATTTATAAGGAGTTTTGTTTAATTTTTTATTGTTATGTTAATCACCACACATTACATCATTAGTTTTTGATGTAGTGTTCCGTGATTCATTGTTTGTGCATAACACCCAGTGCTCCATGCAGAACGTGCCCTCTTTAATATCCATCACCAGGCTAGCCCATCCTCCCACGCCCCTCCCCTCTAGAACCCTCAGTTTGTTTTTCAGCGTCCATCATCTCTCATGGTTCATCTCCCCCTCCGATTTCCACCCCCTTCATTCTTCCCCTCCTGCTATCTTCTTCTTTTTTTTTTCTTAACATATATTGTATTATTTGTTTCAGAGGTACAGATCTGTGATTCAACAGTCTTGCACAATTCACAGCATTCACCATAGCACATACCCTCCCCAATGTCTATCACCCAAGGAGTTTTTAATTATGTGGGGAAATGCTTATGATGCAGTGCTAAGTAAAACAATACAAATTTATATGTAATATTCTAACTATGTTTATTACACACCTGATGCAAAAAAATTTTTTTAAATACCAGAAATTTTAGCTAAGGGAAAGCATGAAAGGAAGGATGGTAGTCCTAAAATGGAAGCCAGAGGGAGCTACCCAAGTTGAAGTAGGTGCAGGAGCAGTCTATTGTTTGTTTGCTGAGAATCAATTACAGGAGGTTTTTTCAGCCTCAGTGTTTTCAGAAAACAAATTCTTTAAACTTGTCACCATGGATTTTCCATGTGAACTTCAACTCCCTACTTCTTACTCCCACGCCCTCCACTTCCCCTCCCCACGCTGGCCCCTGGCCTCTGCAGGAGCTGAAGGAGGCCTCGATTTTGGGATTGTGAAGGTCATGGAAGAGGCAAAGCAGCCCCTGCAACTGAAGAACCGTGGGAAGTATGAGATCATGTTCAGGTAACCTGGAAACCATCACGCATATGGTCATCTACTTCCGCTGATGGGAAGAAAAGTGTTGTCTGGGTGATAAAAAACAGAAACTTGATTGAGGAAATCGTAAGAACCATCTCTGCTTGTAGCCTCTCTCAGGCTTCAAATGAATGGAATTCCAACTGCTAAGAGCAGGGATTTTCACACTGCTTTCAACTCTGTGGCTTTACAGGAACCCTTAAAGTCCCTCTCAAAGCACCCGGAGCCACAGGGATCTGAGGGTGGGAGAGAGACTCAGAGGGAGAGGTCGGGAGGAAGAAGTCCTAGGTGAGGGGAGGTCCTGTGGGTGGAAGGAGAGACTAGAGATGGGGACCTGGCCTTCAGCTGTCCTGCCCTCCTTTTGGCTCCTATCTGTTTTGTAAGTTGGCATTCCACATAAGATTTCATGTGAAAAAGAGGGATTTTTCCAATTTTCTTTTTTTAATACTAAGAACCACTGTGTTATAGAACCCAAATGGTGGCCTGATGGAATGGAGCTCCAGCTTGTGCTCATCTCTTGAGATGAAAAATGAAGCACTAAATAAGAGATTTCTCAGAGAGGAAAGGGTGGTGCTGGGTGGGGAGAGGGAGGAGGTCACCCAGGCAGGGCCACACAACCCTTAGAAGCAGTGCCAGCAGCCATGGCCAATCTATTCTATGGAAGATGATCCTTCTCCTGGAAGAATTTGCAGTTGATAAAGGGACTCCCCCCTCACAGACTTAGAAGAAATTCCGTGCATTCATGATAGCTTCATTTCAGCTAAAAGAAGGCTGAAGTGAGAGAGGTCCTACCTCAGGGCTACCATTACTAGACCCATAAATTAAAATATATAAATATAAATAGAAGCTTAACAAGCTTAGAAGAAAGCCACTGTCGCCTTGGAATTAGCACTGAGTGGAATCTTGCCATCTTAGGAGTTTTGTTGTAGGTTATCACGGAGCGTTAGTTCTGCTCTTGTAGATTACATGGACCAGTCACCCTCAGGATGGAGCAGGTGATCAAAATTTATTGAAAGGACTTGCGGAGAAGTGAGGAAGCTCAGGCACCAAGCATGTAGCAATGGAGCGGCCAAGTCTTCTGGAGCATGGGGATGACATTTAGGTCCCCACAGTAACTCCAGCTGTCCCACCTCCGCTTAAGTTTCTTGCTCCTGCTCCAGTCCCTCTGCCATTCTCACGAGTCATCTGCTCTCTATGGCTTCCCATCTCATTCCCATTGGGCCGTGGCCTCCCTTTTCAAGTACCTCTGTTAAATGGCTTCTGCCCCCCACTTTCTCTCTTTCTTTAGATCCCCTGGCTTCTGCATCACTGTTCCCTGTGTGTGTGTGCTGTATTCAGGCTCAGAGAGGGGAGGAAGGGAGATAGAGTGATAGAGAAACAGGAAGAGAGAGAGAGAGAGAGAGATGAATTCATTTAGTTGGTCCGTATCCAGCATCAAGTGTCCCTGTTGGACAGAGATCTCCTGCAAAGGCACCTCGTGACCTCAGGCTAGAAATGGCTATCGTTGCCTCAAGCATCACTCCCTGGCCTAATCAATCCTGGCTGCGGAGGGGTGCTCACAGAGTACAAAGCATAGTGGGCATTTCTAGACACAGTGCTTAAGCAGGACCAGAGACATGGCAGACACTCAACAGTCTGGAGTCTCCTCTCTAGTATCTTGGGTTCCCCATAATGGCTTCCACTGACCTTTCATTCCTATTATTCAGCTTTTCTGTGGACTCCTTAGGGATTTTGGCAACCAATGTAAATTCTATGATCTCAGTCCAACCCAAGAAGGGCTCATTAACCTCAACAGAAAAGCCCACAACTGTCCAGGTGTTATTTCGTGCTAAAAAGGAAGTGAAGATTGAGCACCAGCCAGTTCTTCGCTGTCAGGTAAAACAGCTCAAAGGGAGGATTCACTCGGTGGCAGGATTGTGGGACTCATGTCAAAAAGAAGACTACATGGTCTTCTTTTTGAAGAAGGGTTTGGTCCCCAACTAGCAGGCAGGAGTAGGTCAGGTGGGGGGTGTGCAAAGTCATCAGGAATCGAGAAGTGCCAGACAGGCAATAGAGCCCCTGATTTTGGGGAGCACCAAAGGTGCTGAGCTCAGTCATCAAGTGCAAGAGAAGAGTGGGGAAGTGAAAGAGGAGGTCAGGTTGGTCCACGTTGATCCATGGCTGATACATAGTAAGTTTGATATCAGTATTTGCTAATACTGTTGATGCGATAATATAAAAAAATGAAAGAATGCAATTGGTTTCATGTCAGTGATGAAAACAAAGAATGAAGTAGACCGTCCTGGAAATTCTTCAGCATAGTGGCTGACATCTTCCCAATCATTTTTCCCTTTCTAGATTATTGAGCCCAGTATCACAGAAGGAGGTGAAATCATTGCCAGCATCCCAATTAAGTTTTCTGTGAATGCAGTGTACTCCAAATACAACATCAGCCCCTCCGCCATCATCAACTTTGGGGCTTTGATCTGTGGCACTCGGAAAAGCACCACCTTCACCATAGAAAACCAAGGTGTTACTGACTTCAAGTATGCCCTCTATAGGCTGACCGGGGAGAGCCCCATTCATCAAAAGAAAGCGTAAGACAAGTCTTTACTTAACTCATGCCATTCCCTGGTTAATTAGTGCATTGTGTTTTACAAAGAGCTTTCATATATTTTATCTAAATTCACCCAGTCCCCTTTTGTGGGGTGAGGTCATCTAAGGTTTAGAAATGGCTCGGCTAAGATCAGGCAAGAAATCATCAGTAGATCTCAGTTCTGAACCCGCATCTCTGCCCTCAGATTTCATATGCTTTCTTACTGCTGTCACACACGTGATAGATTTAATTGAACAAATGTAAAGTCTTCCGTGTGGGGTTGTGTCTATTGTCCTGGCGCTTCCAGCATGCTACAGGACTCACAGTAAGTCATTGTCCTATTTATTGTCCTGTAGGATACTGGGGGACTAGTATAACCATGAGCTAAGTCAAAAGAAATCAGAGCTGTGCTTCATGTGGGGGGTGGCAGAAGGTACCCCAGAAGTGTAGATGAGAGAAGCACACTGCTGCCTTCCATCTACTGGGCCTGCTTTCACCTCCACATGAAGACACTGTCACAACAGCTCACTTAGTTGTTCCAATGGCAAAATTCTGTATTCTTCACAAGGCAGCTCTTAATCAATTCACTAAAATAATTTACCTTTTTCAGTGCTTTTGGCGGTCATATTCTTTTTTGGCAAATTAGGGATAGTTTTACCAGTTCCCAAGTCTCCTTGTCCTGACTAATTGACTCCCTAATTAATTAATTAATTAATTAATTTAAAATTGACTTCCAGTTAATTGTTTCAAATCAGAAATACCTTGTTTGTAATTGTTTTGCATTTTTGTAGATATTCTCTTCCATTGTGGCTAAGTTTGAATCTATTAAGAAATTTTGGGTTAAGCTATCTAAAATCTCTTTTGGAAAAGAGAAAAAAAAAAAGGCCTAGCCTTTTTTCTCAGTGGCTTTTATAATAAAGGTTGGTGAATGATTCTTGCTTATTAATACTAATATTTGCTTCACACAAAAAAAAAAATAATAAAGTCTCTTCCAAATTTAATTTCAACTTAATTTATTCACTTTTTTAGCATTTATTTTATAATAATTTAATAGTGTTTATAGACATTATGATGTATTTGTGTTTGCTTTAAATTGTTTTTAATTATAATTTGTTTTTTATCTTAGTGTGTACAAATTAATGCAAAATATTAAAAGGGGGTTGAACTTTTTAGTTGTTCTGGTCATTAAGCAAGTAAATGCTGAACTATATAAAACTCTCAAAAGTTTAAGATTGCACCTCAAATGCATTTGACATGGTAGGTTAACTGGCCTCTAGACAAACTAATTATTGGGTAAACGAGCTTCAAGTGAAGTAAACAGCTACCAGAACCTATGTTTGAGCTATTGCTTAAACTCAGTTTGAAAACACCATGACTATAAATGTGAAGAAAAGGGACAGAATTTAAATTTATTTGACATTTCATTTTTTAAAGTAAGATCAGGTTAAAGATTTTTCTGCAGATGATTTTCTATAAATAATTTTCACACACTGCTTTCCAGAGAACTCAAGTAAACACTTATACATTATTGTTTTCTTGCAGTAATTTTCAGTGTCCTTATGAATCATATTTAATAAGTCCAATGACTACATAGTTTTTGTACAATTGTTAAATGAGGTTGGCTAATGATAAATAAGCTGACTTTCCCAGATGCCCCCTTGGCTATCTCCCCCATTCCTAAGAGAAGAGACCATACAATTAGCTGACAGATGGTATTTAATGTCACCACCCCAACCTGAGGGTGTACTCTTGCTTCTTTAATCAGAGTCAGCCATGTTAGACATGCAAGATCCCGGGAAAGCGAGAACTTCTACAAAGCTAGCCCTTCCAAAGCAGCTAAGTTCTCTGATGCTGTTCAGAAAGAAGTAAACATCACAAACCAGGTGAGCACCCTTTTCCTTCTCAAAGGAACCCTGTAAGGCCACCTTCCAACTAGTTCCCTCCTGCCTAGTTCTTGCAACAGATACCTCCCTAGGCTAACAGGATCTGAACCTACTGTGACAGGAATACTAGTTCTGTTGAAATATCACTTTCATTTTCAGGCAAGGCGTTGACTTTTAATTTGGAGATCCTCTTCTGTTTTAAAACCTTCATTTGCTCTCATTGCCTTAAAATTAAGTTTCAGCTCTTCATATATATTTTAATCAAGAATCATTTGTTTATAAGAAACAAAGCCCATTTGGACTGGCTTAAATAAGAGCAGATTTTAAAATTTCTGCTCTAGTAAGATGAAGTAGATATACCTTTCTTTATTCTGCCCAACTAAGGACAAATAAAAACCCTGCACATCACGTGCAAAACAAATGTTAGAAGCCTAAAAGGTAGGGAGAAAAAAAATCAGACCAGCTGGGGTCCTTGGGACCAATGAACATCACAATGGTGAGTTCCCTGAGTTTCCTTTTTGCTTCATAGATCTAAAACTGGGTGCTAAAGGAGCCAGCAACCGAGAAACATCAATAGACGGAGACCAAAAAAAAAAGCCCCCAAAAAGCCTGCTCCTACTAGCCAAAGGACCAGGAAAAGAGGAGCCTAGCAAGATAGAAAACTTTCAGATAAGAACTATTCTATTACAGTCAAATGCAACAGGAAAATCTTTGTGGCCCTACCCAATCCCTGCTAGCAAAGGCCATTGGGGAGTCTAGATTTATACTCTATCCAAGCTGTCATGAGGTGCCCCAACCCCCTGTTGTGTTCAAGAATGCCCAGTAGGGAGCTAGAGCTTTCATTATCCCCTCCCACCTCCATCATTGTCAATGAAGCCACCACGTGGGAAGCCTTGACTTCCACCCCAAACCAATGGTAATGAGATGTCCCTCCCTCCCCCACAATGGGCCTCCCTACCCTAAGGCACCAGCAGAACAGCAGCAAGGCACTCTACCCCTCCCCACCAGGGAGGTATCTGTCTAGGACTAGTGGGCAACAGGAACTGCCACCCCTGTCAGGCAGTTGTGAGAAGTCCAAGTGGGAAATCAGGACCACCACCCCCACCTGGCAGCAATGAGGCAGTGCTCCCATGTCCCTTGCCAGAGCAGTGTCAGAGCAGGCCCGCTCAAACAGAAGATTTAAATAAGATCCAGAGTCTCATAATAGCTAAAATTCCCAGGTTTCGAATCAAAATCATGCATCATACCAAAAACTGGGAAGACCTCAAACTGGAAAAAGACAGACAATAGGTGTCAGCATTGATATAACTGTTAGAATTACTGACAAAGATCAGACAGCAGCCAACATAAAAATGCTTCAAAGAGCAATCACAAACATGCTTGGAACTAGTGAAAACGTAGTTAGTTCTCAGCAAAGCAAGAGAAGATATAAAGAACCAAATGGAAATTTTGGAAGTGAAAAAATAACCAAAAGTTAACTCAGTTGGTGAGGTCAACAAGAGAATGAAGGGGACAGAGGAAAGAACTCATGAACTTGAAGACAGAACAATAGAAATTGCTCTCTCTCTTTCCTATTGCTCTCATAACAAATTACCTCAAATGTAGTGGCTTAGGACAACACAAAGTTTTTAGCTTCTACTTCTGTAGGTCAGAAGCTTGACCTAGGTCTCACTGGGCTAACACCAAGGTATTGGCAAAGCTGTATTCTTTTCTGGAGACTTTGGAGAGAATCCACTTCATTACCTTTTCTAGCTTCTAGAGGACACCTGTCTTACTCGGTTCATGATTTCCTTCCTCCATCCACAAAACCAGCCATGGTGGATCAAGTTCTTCTCACATCACATGACTCCAGCCTTTTCCATAGTCACGTCCCCCTCTAACTTTCTTAGGCCTGCTTCTTCCATATATAAGGACCCTTGTGATCACACTGGTTTCAGGGTAATACAGGATAATCTCCCCATCTCAAGGTTCTTAATTTAGTCATATCAAAAAAGTTTGTTTCCATGTAAGGTAACATATTCACAGGTTCCAGGGATTAGGATGTGGACATCTTTGGGAAGCCCTTATTCTCCCCAATCTAAACGAGAGAGAAAATAAACTCTGAGTTCTATTGGAAAAATCTATTTGAGTCTAATGAATAAAAAAATGAACAGACCCTGAGGGACCTGTGGAAAAAATTTAATATCCTTGTCATCAGAGTTCCAGAAAGAGGTAAGAAATAGGGTTGGGCTGGGCCACCTGGCTGGCTAAGTTGGTAGAGAGTGTTCTCATGTGACTCTTGATCTCTGGGTCGTGAGTTTGAGCCCCACGTTGAGGGTAGAGAGTATAAATAAATAAACTTTAAAAAAATAAAAGAAGGGCGCCTGGGTGGCTCAGTCGTTAAGCGTCTGCCTTCGGCTCAGGTCATGATCCCAGGGTCCTGGGATCGAGTCCCACTTCGGGCTCCCTGCTCTGCGGGAAGCCTGCTTCTCCCTTTCCCACTCCCCCTGCTTGTGTTCCTGCTCTCGCTATGTCTCTCTCTGTCAAAAAAATAAATAAAATCTTTAAAAAAAAAGAAAAAAGAAATAGGGTTGGGCTGAAAAGGTACTCAAAGATATGATGACTGAAAGCTTCCCAAATTTAGCAGAAGATGTAAACCTATAGATTCAAGAATCAGGGCAATCCCAAATAGGACAAATCTAAATAAATCCAAACCCACACACATCATAGTCAGACTTCTAAACACTAAAGACAAAAAATCTTAAAACCAGTGAAAGAGGAAAGACACCCTACATATCGGAAGGAAACTATTTGAATGACAGCAGATTTCTTATCAAAAACCATAGGGCCAGAAGAAAGTGTCTCAACATTTTGCAAGTGCAGGAAGCAGATAACTGTGAATCCCAAATCTTACATACACCAAAAATATGCCTCAGAAATAAATGGACAAATAAAACATTCTCGAATGAAGGAAAAGTAATTTGTTACCAGCAGGTCTCTCCTAAAAGACTGGCTAAAGGAAGTTTCTCTGAACAAAAAGTAAATAATAAAAGAAGGAATTATGGGGGCAGCTGCCTGGCTCAATCAGTAGAGCATGTGTGACTCTTGATCTCAGGGTCATGAGTTCAAGCCCCACGTTGGGGGTAGAGATTTCTTGAAAAAAAATCTTGGGTGGCTCAGTCATTTAAGCATCCAACTCTTGATTTTGTTTCAGGTCATGATCCCAGGGTTGTGAGATGGAGCCCCACTTTGAGCTCCACACTCAGCGGGAAGTCTGCTTGAGATTCTGTCTCTCCTCTTTCTGCCCCTCCCCCTCACCCCCTCAAATAAATAAATCTTTTTTTAAATCTTTAAAAAAAAAAGAAGGAATTATGAAACATCAAGAAGGAAGTAAAAACATGGCAGGCAGTTATGTGTGTAAATTCAATAGACTTCCCTTCTCTTCGAGTTTTCTAAATAAGGTTTATCAATTAAAGCAAACATAACACTAATATGATTCTAAATGGATGTAGAAGAAATATTTTCGGCAGAGGGTAAATAAGCAATTGATCAACAACATGGTAAATACTATAATTGAGGTGTGTGTGGATGGAGAAGCTCCAGAAAGGTGAAGGAATGAGGTCCTACTGTTCCTGGTAACTGTTAAAAGTCATTGAAGGCTTCATAGAGGAGGAAGACTTGCTTGTGTGTTAGGATTGTGTTTAGCTACAAGTAACAGAAAATCCAATATTAGTGGTCTAAACAGATAAGTTATGGGGTTTTTTACTTTCTTTTTTTATTAGTTTAAGGGTAGAATTTAGTAATTCATCAGTTGCATATAACACCCAGTGCTCATTACATCAAGTGCCCTCCTTAATGCCCATCACCCAGTTACCGCATCCCCCTACCCACCTCCCCTCCAGCAACCTTCAGTTTGTTTTCTAGAGTTAAGAGTCTCTTATAGTTCGCCTAAGATATAAGGTAGGCCGTTGCTTGTGTTGGCTTAGAGGCTTATTGAAGTCTGTGTGAGTCTCTTGACTTTTCCTCATGGTTCCAAGATGGCAGCTGCAGCTCCAGCTACCACATGAGCATTGAAGGCAAAAAGAAGAGAAAGTAGATACTCTGCACTCTCTGGACATCAATAATTATTGACTGCATTTGGACTGAATTTTCTACATGTTGGTTTTTATGTCTTCTCAAGTATTTTCTTCTTCAACAGAAGCCTTCTATTTAATTAACATACATCATTTTCTACATATGTTTCTATAACTCTCATCCCTTCTAATATATGTATGTTTGGGTTTGGGGGGGGGGTTTCATTTTTGCTTGTTTTGCCTTCTTCAGTGAAGCAGCCTCTCTTTAACACCCTACCTTTCAGTTCCAATGACCTTGTCTGCTCTCCCACCTTGGCACTTCGCTCTCAAGGTCACACCCTGGATCTTGCATCAAAGGGAACTGAGGTGTTTCTGAACTCTTGATTTCTAAGATTCCTTTCACTGACCACCATTCCTTTCTCCCTACTTGTTGTTTTGAGTCCACCCTTTCCAGCTGTTCTTTGACTTCAGTGTGACTTTGCTCCTTTAGACAACATTCAACCATATTCTTATTATCCAAACCTTCTCCTTGTCACCAATTTATATTCCCACCAGCAGTGCACAGTAATAATTTTGACACCAGCCATTCAAATAGGTATGAGATGGTATCTCGTTGTGATGTTGATTTGCACCTCCCTGATTGATTAAGGTGATCAACTTTGTTGATATGATTTTATTAAGAACCTTGAGATGGGGGGAGATTGTCCTGGATTATCCTCAGCCCAATGTGATCACAAGGATCTGGGAGTGGTTGGGGGAATGGGGAGATGTTGGTCAAAGGGTATAAACTTCCAGTTACAAGATGAATAAGTTCTCGGGATCTAATATTTGCATGGTGACTCTAGTTAACAGTACTATATTATATCCTTGAAAGTTGCTGAGAGAGTAGATCATAAACATTCTCATCACCCAAAAAAACGGTAATTATGTGAGCTGATTGATAGATGTTAACTAACCTTATTGTGGTAATCATTTTGTGGTATATTCCAGTATCAAATCAGCACATTGTAGCCTTAAACTTATACAATGTCTTATGTCAATTACATGTCAATGAAGCTGGGTGTGGGGGGAAGAAGAGGAAGGAAGCTCCTAGGAACCAGAGGAGTGCATGATAATATCCCATTTTTTGAGCACTAATTCTGTGCCAGAGGCTATGTGAAGTGTCTCACACACATTTTTTCCTTTGAAGCCTCCAGTGATTCAAGGTAGGGGGTTTAGCCCCATTTCATGGATAAACTGAGACTCAGAGAAGTCACTTGTCCAAGGTCAAACAGTTAAAATATAGCAGGGATGGGATTCAAACTCATGAGTATCTGACTCCGAAATCTACAACCTCTACCAGAGCTCTGTCTGCACCCCTCTGCCAGGAGATTCCCATCTGGGTAAGAGTTGTGTGATGTGGAATATGTCTGTTTCCTTCAGCTCCCATTCAGTCACAGTCGGTCAGAAGAAATGTGCAGAGAAGGAAGAACTGAGGGAGCCCATCCCTGAAGATTCCCCAGGCCCTCCCTGCCTCCAGGAGAAAGCTGGGGCTTAGAGAGCGCCTGTGGAGAGAGGCCCCGTGGGCCCCTATCAACACCATCTCACAACTCCAGTGGAAGGGCTCAGGCTCTGTCACTCACTCTGCCTCCTCCCCTTCCTGCAGGTGCGCTTCACCCACGGCATGTTCACCGTGTACCCTGGGTTTGGCTCCATCCCCTCCGGAGGAACGCAGGTCATCACTGTCGACTGCGTGGCTGACCCCGTGGGAAGGTGTGAGGAATTCATAGCGATCGATATATCTGACCGAGACCCAAGAGACCAGCCTGCGGGCATTCCTTACAGCTTGCTGGCCGAAGCCTGTCTACCAGGTACCGGGCACTCAGATTGGACAGCACCCTCCCCTTAAAAGACCCTCCCCCTCCCACCATGCACATGTTGAGCAGATACGGCTGCACTACTTCCTTTGGGTCCTTAGAACTTCCTCTAGCGTCTTCAGCCATATTTTTCCTTAAAGACTTACCAGGCATCTATACCTAAAAGATGTGCAGCTTTAAGCTCCTAGTCTTCCTGAGTTTGGTCCAGGATTCTCAGACAAATAGTATTATCTGGGAATCATGGTGTAATGGGATATGGCACAGGACCCAGGAACACTGAATCCGGCCATTCCCTGTGGGCAACGTATGCACAGAGAGCAATGGTCAGTGACTGTGCATACTCTAACTTTAATTAAGCAAGATTCAGGTAAAGCGCAGAGAGAACTCCTCTTGCTTTGACTATAGGCAGCATACAGCCTCGCACCAACATGGGCCAAATGCCCCCTTCCTTCCTAAGCCCACCCCAGATCCCGGATCTAACCTCTCCTTACTGCTGGGAGGAACATATGGTTGGGGTCTGACAACCAACAAGAGCAGTACAGAAAAGGAAGAGAAGATAGAATTTGTACCATCACTCCCACCCGCTTGTGTGAATTCCCCTACACCTCCTCTACAACCATCCTCCGTCAGAATCCAAATCTTCACATTAGCAATTACAGAAAGCAGGAACTGGGCTATCAGGCCTCGTCTCTCATTCTCCCCAGCCTTTGTGACTGACAACAATGCCTTGATATTTGAAGAGCACCAGATTTGTAGCAGCACCACTCTGCTCAACATCCTACAGACCATAGAGAATGGGGGGCTCTTTGTGGAGGATGAAAACAAGTTCATCTTCTGTAACGTCCTGGTGGGTCATCAGGCCAAGGCTCGGTTCAAGATCAGCAACGTGGGAAAGATTGCCTGTGATGTGAACATCGTAGTTAAGCCCATCTCCAACAAGGTAAGCAGCCCCAAATGGCCCTAGCCCACTGTGGTTGGCATGAATCCTTGGAAAGAGCTCTTAGAAAACCTGCTCTAGCACTGCTAGACCTGAGTGAGGATTATCTGGCTCTCAGGCCCTGCTGGAAGTCACATGAGGTCACTGGGTGGTTTCCCCTAGGCCAAGAGCCAGACATTTGTCCCAGTGGGTGCCTCCTCTTGGTTTTAAAGTGATACACAGCAATGAGCAACTCGCTCATCCATCAAACACTCAGGTAGGCATGGAATAGATGAAGCATGGTGGGGTGAGCCAAAGGCAAGTGCCATCTCAGGCAGGCTGCCTCGTGTTGCCCATCTTTCTGGTAAGGAGGATTTGGGGGATGTCAGATTACAAGGGCAAGGAGAAACGATGAACATTTACTGACCCCGGCTGCATGCTAGGCACTGTGTTAAATTATTTACATATATTACCTCAGTTCATCCTCACAGAAAGTTTGTATGATCAGACTTTGTAGTACTCTCCTCATCTTACAGTTAGGGAAATGAAGCCTAGGGATACAGGGCTACATTTAAAGCCAAGCTTCATCCACGTACAAGGTAAATAATAAGTGCCCATCTCAAGGCCTATAGGTTCAGAGCTCCCTTCCTCTCCAAGTCAGACCACACTGAAATCCTTTTTCCTCACAATGGAACAGAAAATTCAGGATACCAAGAGAGAGGGCTCAGTCAATAGCCTATCAGATGCGCTGCAAATACGGCCTAGTCTCACTGCGGCTTCTTTCGTCCTCTGCCCAAAGGGGGAATCTTAGCTCCCACTCCCACTTAGCTGACATTGTTCACGTGGCCGATGGTGGCAGGGAGACCACTGCAGGGGTGGCCTAGTCTAGAGCTTCGGGGGGGGGAGAGAGAGAGAGAGAGAGAGAGAGAGAGTGTGTGTGTGTGTGTGTGTGTGTGTGTGTGTGTGTGTGTGTGTGTTCCCAGGGGACTGTCACCACAGAAGGGTAGGGTTGGAAGACTATCTCATCCCTTTTATGACTTCTCTCAGGCCCTGGTGACATCCAGGCATTACTCTCTGACCTTTTTCTGGACCTCACGGGGCAGCTTTCTTCCTGTTCTGCACTAAAAACATAAAAAGGGAGCAAGCCTGATTTCTCAAAGATAGGTTTTTACCAGGGGATTTGTAGATATATATTTTTTCTTCCTCCCTAATTTGCAGACTGTCCTTTGAAAAGAGCAAAGAAACCTTAGTGCCCTCTGCTTAAAAACAAGAGGGGATAGCCAGTCTTGAATCCCACTTGCCACCCTTAAGAATGAAAAAACCCTTTTGAGGCCTTGCTGGGGTCCCTACAGTCCCTACAGTCTTCCCAAAACACTGCCACAAAATGGGGACAGATAAAGTGCTAACACACCCTAATCCCTGCTCTCCCTCCCCAGCTTATTGCCCGAATCACTGATATTTTTGACGTGGAACCTAATAAGATGTGTGTTGCCAGCCGCTCACATGCCTTTGCCACGGTGACGTTCACCCCACAGACCATGCAGACCTACCAGTGTATCTTCGAGGCTACGTTGGATGGCTTGCCTAGGTACCAGCCCCCTCTCCTGCAGGCTGAGGATGGAATGTCATTCCTGGCACACCAGGCTGACAGGCCTCCATCGTCCTGTTCCCTGCAGCAACCTGACCAGGAACCGAAGCCTTGTGTTTGACATCGTTGGGGAAGGGAACCTCCCTCGGGTGACCATAGTGCGGCCAGTTCTCTGCAACCAATATGGAAACCCCTTGCTCCTCTTCAGGAGGCTTCTGCTTGGTCAGTCAGAGAAGCTGCCTCTCATCCTCAAGAACAATGGCACCATCCCCGCCCAGGTACTGCGAGAGGTGAAGTATGGGATGGAAAGGGAGAAGAATGACTCAGAAGTAAGACTTTTAACATTGAGGTCTCTGCCATCCCTGATCTACTAGGATTTCTCTGATGTTCCTCATACATTAACCTGTGTAAGACGTGGGACACGCAGAGCTGAGTCAGCCATAGTGTCTGCCCTCAAGGAGTATAAGAAAGCAGATTACACACTCACTGATAGTTACTATGTGAAGCAGTGTGCAGGGATGTACCCTGAGCTGAGTGGGGAGGACTATGGGTATTCTTGGTGTCTTCTTTATCCTTCCCTCTTTTCTGTAACGAACACTGCATTTTTAATAAGGAAGAAACAAAAGAAACCTCAGTAGGAGTGAGAGATGCCACATCTCAAGGGACTCTTGGTTCAGCAATTAAATAGTGTTTTTATTTTTTTTTTCTGTTAACATCCTTATTTTACCAAAAAAAAAAAAAGAAAGAAAGTAATAAATTGTGTAAGGGTTCTACAAAGAACTGTAGGACTTTTGAAAATGATCTACTCCCATCTAGGGGAATCAAGGAAAATTTCACTATAAAATGACATGGAAGCTGGGCATTGCAGGACAACTGGGTTTCAGGAAGGGGGCATGGCACTGAGTGCATCCCAGCTGGAGAAAGAAAACTATTCAGACAAAGGCACAGAAGCAAAAAATGTGTCCAGTACAAAACAGGAACTAGTAAGCACCCAGCTCCGTGAGAGCACAGGGGATAGAAGAGCAGCGGGAGATAAAAATAGAAGGGTAGAGTAAGGACAACTCGCGGGAGGCTTTGGATTCTCTCTACATTTTAAACCCTACAACATGTTCTTACTGTCTTGTTGGGGTTTTTTTTTTTAAGATTATTTATTTATTTGAGAGAGAGAAAGCGAGAGAGCCCGAGCAGGGACAGAGGGGCAGAGGCAGAGGGAGAAGGAGACTCCCTGCTGACCAGGGAGCCCGATTTGGGACTCGAACCTAAGACCCCGGGATCATGACCTGAACCGAGAGGAGACGCTCAACCGACTGAGCCACCCAGGCGCCCCTCACTGTTGGGTTTTGTTGTTCATAGTTAAGGCTCATTTAGATTGACCCACAGACCTATCATTTTTATTGCACTTCACTCCTCCATATCCATCTGTCCATCTGAGATCCTTTGCCTACCCCCTGAAGAATAGCATGTACTATTTCCTCAGTGCAGGTCTGCTGGTGGCAAATTCTCTCAGCTTGTATTTGAAAAATCTCCATTTCGGGCGCCTGGGTGGCTCAGTCGTTAAGCGTCTGCCTTCGGCTCAGGTCATGATTCCAGCGTCCTAGGATCGAGTTCCGTGTCGGGCTCCCTACTCGGTGGGGAGCCTGCTTCTCCCTCTCCCACTCCCCCTGCTTGTGTTCCCTCTCTCGCTGTCTCTCTCTCTGTCATATAAATAAATAAAATCTTTAAAAAAAAAAAAAAAGAAAAATCTCCATTTCTTTTTTTTTTCATTTTATTATGTTAATCACCATACATTACATCATTAGTTTTTGATGTAGTGTTCCATTATTCATTGTTTGCGTATAACACCCAGTGCTCCATGCAGAATGTGCCCTCCTCAGTACCCATCCCCAGGCTAACCCATCCCCCCACCCCCTCCCCTCCAGAACCCTCAGTTTGTTTCTCAGAGTCCATAGTCTCTCATGGTTCGTCTCCCCCTCCGATTCCCCCCCTTCATTTTTCCCTTCCTGCTATCTTCTTTTTTTTTTTTTTAACAAATAATGTATTATTTGTTTCAGAGGTACAGGTCTGCGATTTCAATGTCATTTTTATTGGCTATAGACCTCTCAGCTGGCAGTTGTTCTCTCTCGGCAAATGAGAGCTTTCATCCCAGTGTGTTCTGGTGTCCGCTGTCGCTGCTGAGACGTCAGCTATGTCTACCATGTTCTCTTAAGGTGATCTTTGTCCTCTGACTTTCTTTGTTTAACACTTTCACTTTGTGTTCGTCTTCTGTGGTTTCGTTATGATGTGCCTAGGTATGGATTTCTTTGCATTTATCCCTCTTGGAATTCACCAGGCTTCTTGATTCTGCAATTGATGTCTTCAGTCACTTTTGGAAAATTCCAAACATGTCTTGAAATAGTGCTCCTATTCCATTCTGTCTCATCTCTCCTTCTGGGAGGCCAATTCAGTGTGTGGAAGACCTTCCCCCGTTCCCTCTCTGTCTCACCACTCACTGCATTTTCCATCCATTTTTCTCTGGGCTCCATTCTGCATAATTTCTTGGGGCCTATCTTCAGCTCATTAACTTTCCCTTTAGCTCTATCTAATCTGTTATTAAACCTTCCATTGAGTTCTTAAGTTACTACATTTTTCAGTTCTAGAAGTTCTATTAGGCACCTTTTCAAACACACATCATCAGTTTTTAAGATTTCTGGTTTTGTGATAAAATTGTCAGACTTGGCTTTATTTCTTGAACATAGTAATCGCAACCATTTTGACATCTATACCTGGTCATTCCAAAATCTGGATTTCCTGTGGGTCTTTTTCTGATATCTGCTATTTCTGCTCATTTTTGCCATGTTGTCCTTTCTCCTCGTGTGCCTGGTTATCTTCAATCCTGTGTTGAGTATTATACTTGAAGAATTATTTAGAAATAACACTAAGGATGATGTTCTTTTTCTTTAGAGACAATTTTCATTTGCTTCTGCCAAGTACTTTGGGACATTTAGAAACTAAGGATCATCTAAAATTAGTTTTAGGGCTTGATATTTCCTGGATATGACTCGGAGCAGGATTTCTACCCTTGGGGGAGCTGGGTTTGGTCCTCTCAGCAGGTCCTTTGGGGAAGGCAGACGCTGAACGACTGAGCCACCTAGGCACCCCAAGAATTTCTACTTTTAGAGTATGTAGGCTCTCAGGAGCAACATTTAGAATTCCCATCCATTTACCTAGATTTTTTTATTATGTCAATTTTTTTCATATGACTCTTCCATATAGTTTCTTACTAAGATTGTTTCTAAACATATAATTATTTTTTATGTCAGAAGCTTCCTATGTAGTATCACTATTTCTTTCTTCTTTTGGCCTCATTTCTTATATTGTTCAATTGTATTTATGATGGTACTAGCATGACTATCTTCTAAAACTGTCTGCTGATTTCTCATACCTAAAATCAGATATATGGCTTTAGTTTTTGCATCAGCTATGGTGGTCCAGAAAACATCCCTTTTCTCCACCCAAGCCAGAATCCCACTTTGGTTTTCTTTTTAACTCAGCAAGCTGCTCAATATGACGTTATCAGGCAACTGATGCATTACCACCTAGGAGATACTGGTTTTTAGGAACTCATATTTATGTAAGCCTTTATAGCATGATGAGTATTCATTTCCATTTTATTAGTCTAGAGTATATTTTACAGCTGCCTCTGTCAATAGCAGAGGCCTTGGCAAGCCCATTTTGACACTACGTTGCTGGGTGATCTGGAAAGTCACCTCTACTCTCTGGACCTCCAGTTCCTTACTTGGATAATAAGGGCTGAACTAAACCTTCACTTTCCTCCCCAGGTCTAATGTTTATTTTATTCAATTCAAAAAAGTGAGCACTGGGCACAATGACTTTTTGGGTACTTCCCAAACAGCACCGTATCTCAATCTTGACTCAATCTAGACTCAAAACCCATGAACAGCCTGTAAGCTTAACACTCGACCTTGCTTTCCTTCTGCCAGCTGCATGTTGATCTGAGGGACCAACTAGGCGTCTTCTCCCTGAAAGGGACCCTCACCACATCCTACATCTATATCACAGAGGAGAACAAACCACATGCAAAAGGTAGGTAGGGAGAGTATAGCTTCTAGAGGGTGATGGGTCCCAGGAGCTGTTGTATTAGGGAACTAATAAGGACCCAGCCAGATTAGGATGTCCGGTCTCATCACCAATGGCCTCTCTAGGTAAGGCTCATTCCCACACTAAGGCTGCCCTCCCTTGAGTCAGGATCTTTTTGGTTACATCTTCCTGGTTCTAAATCTCATGTCTCTCTCTTCTCTTTGCAGCAAAGAAAGCTCACACGGCCTCCCTGGTTGTTCCTCCTGGAAACACAGCTGGATTCGATGTCGTCTTCCAATCCCAGAAGGTTGGGAGAATGGCAGGCACCATCCACTTGTCAGTGATCAACAACCAGTATGAGGAGACAATCATCCACATGGTGGGAGAGGGTTACGAGGATGACATCACCTTGGGCAACATCCATGGGCTGGTGGTTTCCAGCAGCCCTGAGGCCCCAGAGATCTCTGAGATCATTGAGGAAAATACTATGGAAGACTTGGTAGCAGGTGAGAGAAACATGAGTGAGGTATTGACAACTATTGGCTCAGGTCGTTTTAAATAAGAGTGAAATTTAAATAACAGCTCAGCCAGCTTCCTAGGAATTTAGGAAAGCATCTCCTCTTCCAAACTGTATGCCCTGTCATTCATGGCTCAGACAATGCCTTAAATCATGTGTTCCCTCAAGGAACATTTATTGAGCATCAGTATGCATGTACCAAGCACTATGCTGAACCCTGGAGTTGCAAAGAGTAAGAAGAGAGTCTCTGCCTTGGGGAGCTTATAGTTTTAGCTAATTCCAGTTTAGCTAACAAGTGAAACTCAAAATTCAAATTCCAGATTAGCTAAGTGAGCATGTATCTCTCTAGTTTTCCCCATGTCTTTCAGCTGGCTTGTATCGGCATTGTCTCTTTCATGGGAACCATGTATCCTAGACATTCCAAGAGAAACCGTGGGCTTCTTTAATTAAAGAAGGCATAGGTTTGTGCCACCTCTAGAACCTCATCCTCTATAGCCTCCCTACTCAGTGCAGTGTCTGAGGACCCACAGCCTTAGCAGCACCCGGGAGCTTGTTAGAAATGGGAATGGCAAAGCCCACCCCAGCACCTCAGGCCTACTGAACCCGAGTCTGAATTTTAGCAAGATCCCTCGGTGACTTGTATGTATATTAAAGCTTGAGATGTGCTCCTCTGCGGTCCCCCAAGCATGCAGCTTCATTTGGTTGAATATATTCTTCGGGGTAGGAGAAAATTTATTTTATCATTATTATCAAAAAGCACTTGTTGGGCGCCTGGGTGGCTCAGTCATTAAGCGTCTGCCTTCGGCTCAGGTCATGATCCCAGGGTCCCGGGATCGAGCCCCGCATCAGGCTCCCTGCTCCGCGGGAAGCCTGCTTCTCCCTCTCCCACTCCCCCTGCTTGTGTTCCCTCTCTCGCTGTGTCTCTCTCTGTCAAATAAATAAATAAATCTTTAAAAAAAAAAAAAAGCACTTGTTAAGCACCCTAATATGTAGCTAATTGGTATGAAGTGAGTTATAAACACATTATCATTTTTCTAGGAGCCTTATTATAATGCTATAATGTAGCATTGGACAGTCTATATGACATGGCTTAAAATCAACACTCCTCATATATATGGTGTTTCATCCCTGTTTGTGGCTACCAGGTGACATCTCTCTTGTCAGGGGTCACGCAGAAGCCAGCATTGAATCCTAGTTCAGAAATCAGATTCCAGGGGCACCTGGGTGGCTCAGTCATTAACCGTCTGCCTTCGGCTCAGGTCATGATCCCAGGGTCCTGGGATCGAGCCCCACATCAGCCTCCCTGCTCCGCAGGGAGTCTGCTTCTTCCTCTCCCACTCCCCCTTCTTGTGTTCCCTCTCTCACTGTGTCTTTCTCTGTCAAATAAATAAATAAAATCGTAAAAAAAAAAAAAAAGAAAGAAATCAGATTTCATACTTATAATAGGGTTACCAGGTTTAGAAAATCAGGATGCAGGAGTCCCTGTTAAATTTGAATTTCGGATTTAAAAAAAAAAAGAGTCTTTTTATTATTTGTGTGTCCCAAAATATTGTATGGGACATACTGATACTAAAAATTACTCATCAATTATCTGTGATTCGAGTTTAACAAGGACTTTTGTATTTCATCTTATTTTAACACTTAATAGTATTTTTTCAGCAAACAAATGGAGTTGGGGACCTATATTTTCTCTTGGACATGAGGGCCAAGGTGGATGGCTAGATGGTTGGACGGATGAACAGGTAGACAAATAGATTTCGTAAGGAGGGAAAGCTTAAGCTAAGGACTCCAAATTTTTCCAAAATAATCATCAAAGGAGGGAGGGATGCATGAGGGTGAGGCCCCATGTCTTTCAGGTGCTGCCTCCTCAGGGAAGTGAGCCTTAGGAGGGGGCCAGGGAGGACTCACGGATCTTCTGCTTCTGTCCACAGCTGCACTGGTGGACCACATCCAGTTTGGGGACTGCCACATTGGAAACAGCTATAACGTGAGCTTCACAATCACAAACCACAGCCAAGTGAACGTGATACGGTTTGAATGGCCCCCTGTAGCTACAGTTTCCTTTTCCCCACAGGTAAGTGAAAGCCATTCACCCTTTTCAGGACTTCCTTAGGCATAAGCCAACCCTAATTTGATTGTCTGTCTGTTCCCATGAATACATGGAATGGGATGGATGGCTCTCAAGCTGAGACAGCCCAAGAACCATCCCTTACTCAGACCAGGTGCCAGAGGATACTGTTCATATCTCCTCTGGTCTAAGAACAGAGAATAAGTTCTGCCGAGATGGTTGCTAGGCTGATGTTGAGGAATTCCATGGAAGCCTGCATGGATGAAGACAGGTCGCAGTCTTCCCATCCCAGAGTGCAGACCTGTGTCCCCCAAGGTGTGTGTTCGTTAGAGCATTAGTCCTGCAAATGTGGTTCACTAAAAGCTAAAATGGGTGTAGTGGGTTCTGTGGACAACTGAGATTTAGCAAATTTGCATATGACATCTTTCTCTTAGAGGTGCCCAGTGCCATGCAACATACTAAAACCTAGTTACCTTTGTTTTACCTGGAATTTTCTGACCCCTTCTTTTAGCATCTCACAGGACACGTTTTATGAATTGCTGACCAAAGCTCAATGTCACACAAGGCCTAAAACAATGTGGTAGCAGATCTAGTCTCTGGCTAGTTGTTGTTTTTCATAGTTCACTTTTGAGTTCCCAGGACAATGGATATACCCAGATGTATCCACTGTCTCCTGCACTGTTTTGGTCACCAAGTCTGTCAAGCATAGTTAGGGGAAGAGAGCAAGGAGAGTAGGGGACCCCACTTTGTCACCTTTTTTTTTTATTTTTTTAAGTAGACTCCATGCCCAGTGTGGAGCCCAACACAGGGCTTGAACTCACAACCCTGAGATCAAGACTTGAGCTGAGATAAGAGTTGGACACTCAACTGACTGAGCCACCCAGGCACTCCCTTTGTCACTTTTGAATATTTGAGTGCTCTCAGGAAGTTTTGCTTCCTCGAGGGATGTAAAGTGTCAGTCAAATCAGGCAGATAAGCTTCAGATAGTCCATTTAGTGCACCCACGTGCACACACACTAGTGCATATTACCCCCCACCCCGCCACACACAAACATTTGTGGCCTTGGGAAATACTAAGCTTTCTTCTCCCTTCACTTTCCAGTGGATGGAGAGTTTTTAGATCTGTCAGAAACATGATAGGACTACTATATATATATATATGTATATATATATATATATATATATATATATACATATATACATATATATATGTATGTGTTTATATATGCTAAACCATCAATGATTTTATGCTATAGACCAAATTAGATTTCCCATTTATCTGGTATACTTCAGTGAATCTCAGCCTTTCTGGACTCAGGACTACTTTACCCAATTAAACATTATTGAGGAACCCAAAAAAGCTTTTGCTTATGTGGGTTATGTCTATTGATATTTACCATATTAGCAATTAAAACTGAGAATATCTGAAAACATGTATTTATCCATTTATTTTATTTTATTTTATTTTATTAGTTAATCACCATACATTACATCATTAGTTTTTGAGGTAGTGTTCCATGATTCGTTATTTGCATATAACATCAAGTGCTCCATTCAATATGTGCCCTCTTTAATACCCATCACCAGGCTAACCCATCCCCCCACCCCCCTCCCCTCTAGAACTCTCAGTTTGTTTCTCAGAGTCCATAGTTATCCATTTTTAAATAATAGATTCATTAATGTTAATATAAATACCATATTTTTATGAAAATGGCTATGTTTTCCAAAATAAAAAAATTAGTGAGAGAAGAGTGGCATTATTTCACAGTTTTACAAATCTCTTTAATATCTGGCTTAATAGAAGTAGCTAGATTCTCCTATTTGCTTTTCCATTTGATCTGCTACAATATTGTATGTCATGTAACCTCTAGAAAGTTCCATTGTATACTCATGAGAAAATGAGAGTGAAAAACTCAACTAACATCTTAATATTATGATGAAAGTAGTTTTGACCTTGTGAACTCCTGAAAAGGTCTTAGGGGTCCCAAGGGTCATCTGATCACACTCTGAGAACTGCTAATGTACTGTGTGCATCTGTCCCTGATTCATAAAGGTCATATTGATGAAGAAGCACAGGTAGTTAAGAGCATGGTACCTGGCTCCATACTGTCGGGGGCTCAATCCAGCTCTTCCAATATTCATGGGAGGACCATGAAAAAGTTTTAAGTTTCCTTGCCTATAAAATAGGGGAAATGGCTGTATATCTCATAGGGTTGTTGTGGGGATTAGCAGAATTGTGTAAAGGTTTAGAATAGTGCCTGAGGCAAGTAACAGTTTGATGAATATTAGCTGCTTTTGTTTTTAGGCTTGTATTTCTATCTAAGAACCTCTTGTGTGTATTTAAGACCATCTACATAGGCAGGTTTAAATGTTGTATTTTTTGCCAAGACTTTTGGCTCTACCCCTTCTCTAGAATATCACCATCAGGTAGCAAAAGTCCTCAAGCTTGGATTCCCAAAAATACTAATACCAGGCTCTTCTCCAGATTGGCCACCTCCACCCTGGGTGTGCCAAGGACATAGTGGTGACCATGAAGTCAGATGTGCCCATCAATCTGAAGAAGATGGGGGCCAAGTGCAAGCTGTCCAGGATCACGTTTCAGCTCCCTGCAGACCAGATCCCCGACTGGGATGACCGCATGCGCACGGTCAAGTGGGTGGATGTGCTCAGAAACCCACCCGGGATTTTGACTACAAAACGAAAGGTGAGTGAGGACATCAGGCACAGATTTGCCATGGCTGGGGGCCTGCTGCTTTCCACTTCAATGTCTCATCATTGCCTTCCTTCACAAAAAAAAGTTTCCCATTCTACTTGACCTTGATTTTAGAAGTGACAAACTGAACTTACAAGCATGCCGCCTGCCAGCCCCACGACCCACACGTCCAGCTTTAGTTTCAGTCTGGATGCCTCATGCAGCAAGTCCTCCCACCTTTTTCAACAGCACCGTGCCTAGCCTTTCGGTCAGTTCCTCTTTCCCTCGGGTGTCCAGAATTAGATTAGTTAGAATCTCTGGTTCATGACAGAATCTCATCTGTGATCCAAGCCTGCCCTTCTTTTAATTAGTCCTTGATTGGTTTCTTTTGAATGGTAGAATAAACAGAGATGAACTCACACCCAACATAGGAAGTAGAACATGGATTACCTGTATGCTTCTCAGCCATTCCATCCCCCTGCCTCCTATCTTAAACACAATCACCATCCTGAATCTCATTTACTTATTTCCTTGGTTTTTGGTTTTTTCTTTTTTTTTTAACCTATGCATTCAAAGGCATATTGTTTAGTTGTAGTTTTTAACTTTAGTTTTTGAAAAGGTTAGATTGCTTGTGATCCATATTGTTGCATGTGGCTATAGTATACCCACTTTCCCTGCTATATAAAATTCCATTATTATTATTTATCATTCATTCTTCTTTTGAAAATTATTTGCAATTTTGCTATCATGCACGGTGTTTCTGTGAACATTATTGTTCATGTCAAATGGTGTTCATTTGCAAAAGTTTATATTCTTAGAAGTGAAATTGCCAAGTCATAGGATATGTGAATTTCAGCTTTCCAAGGTAATGCCCAAATGTTTTCCAAATGGCTGTACCAATGTACGCTCCTGGCAAAGGCATCTTACTGATCCACACTCTCTCCACAACTTGGCGTTGCCAGACCTCTTGATTTTTATCATTTAAGTGAATGGGAAATGGTCTCATTTGGGGGCTACTTTGCATTTCCCTAACCACTGATAAAGTTGAATATGTCTTCGTATGATTATTGGCCATGCTAGTTATCTCTTATATAAATGCCTTTTGCCTATTTTTCAGTTCTGATGCTTGTCCTTTGTATGAGTTATTTTATTTTTGATAAACTCTGCTATTCCTTCCTATTATTTGTCTGCAAACATCTTCACCAAATTTAAAGCTTATCTTTTCACTTTCTTTGATGTATCTTTTGATGAACAAAAAAATTCTTAATTTTGATATAGTCACATTTATTAATCTCATCTTCTATATTTATTATTTTTTGTGTCTTATTTTTAAACCTTCCCTACCAGGGAAGAGAAAATGTGCATTTTTTTTTTAGGTTTAAGAACTTTGCTGTTTATATTTAAGCCCTTGGCCCGCTTGGATTTTATGTATGGTGTGAGGCAAGGATCCAATTTCATAGTTTTCCATCTAGATAACTAACCTGGCCAAATCCCTTTTTTTGTTTAGCCCTTATGTTTCCTAATGATCTGCCATGGCTCCCTTGTCATCTAAACTTCATACATACCTAGGATGTTTCTTGTCTCAGCATTCTACTTCATTGTCAATTTGTCTACCTCTGTGCCAGTTTTACCCTGCCTCAGTTTATGTAGCTTAGCAATCAGCCTTGATATCTGGAAGGGAAGTCCCTTTTTCATACTGTTTTGTTCTGAAGTGTTTTAGTTATTCTTGGTCCTTTATTTTTCTATCTAATTTTGGAATCCACTAACCAAGTACTGTGGAAACCCTAATGGAAACTTGATTGGAATTGGATTGCATCCATAAGTCAGTTTAGGAAAAATTAATAATTTTATAATATTAGTTTGTCCTTTCTATTAACAAATTTTATCTCTTTATTTAGGTCTTCTTTAAGATTTTTTTCCTAGTATTCAGATTCTTTAATAGTATTAGGACTCTTCGGGCTTTTGATTTGTTCTTGAGTCAATTTTATTAAATTATTTTTCTAGGAATTTGCCCTTCCACTAGGTTTTCATAAAATTATTTATAATATTTTCTTATCATCTGTTTAAATCTGTAGGGTTGGTGGTGATGTCCTCCTTTTCATTTTTGATATTGGTTATTTGTTTTCAATTAGCAATAATTGCGCCTCGGATAAACCTCATTGGCTATGATACTGCCACTGTGCAAAGCTTGATATTGGTTATTTGTATTTATTCATTTTTTTCTTGATCAATCTTACCAAAGACTTTTTAAGTCATTCCAAATAAGCAATTTCTGGCTTCATTGGTCCTCTCTGTTTCTGATTTATTTTCGATTTCATTAATATCTGTCCCTATCTTTATGATTTCCTTTCTTCTGCCTTCTTCTGAGTCCATCTAACCAAAAAACTCATGTCTCTGCAATCCTACTACTCTCAGTAATTTGTTTCCTTCCCCATTTAAGGGTCATTTAGGTTTGCTTGAATCATTTATTCTGGAACTTGAGTTAATTTGCATGGGTAAAATATAGTACTGTGCTCCCCCACAGCCCTTTATTCCTGTGAGTCAACTGGCTCCACCTTTGTTACAGGTGATAGAGACAGACCCTGAGCCCACCCATTCTGTAGTAGAAGAGAACTATCGAGAACTGCATCTTCAGATCAGTGCCAATGTGAATTACGCTTCGTATGGATGCCAAACAAGCAACGTGCACTTTAAAGAAACGCTGGTTTACCAGACCCGAGTGTTTGAGTGAGTCCTCGAGAGCCCCCCACCCTCACAGAGAAGCTCTTTGATTTTATCATTTGCCCCCACTCCACCACACATTTATTCAGTGTCTACAACAGCACATACCAGGCATCAGAGCCGCGTGGCACACATCAGAGTAACTCTGCGGCTGCAGTGAATCCTTCAGGCCCACAAAGCTATGGAAGTTCACACTTGAAATCAAGATACAGGCCAGAAAACACAGTCTGCCGGGGAGGAGGGGCAGCATCTGGCCATCAGCTTCAGTGGGGACCGTCCTTGCAGTAACAGTCCACACCACCACCCAGTAACAGTTCTTTTCTCCCCAACCCCAGGTCACAGTTGGACAATATCCATACTGATGGCAATGGGTCCGTCTCAGCTTCGAAGCCCCACAACCTACAGAAGGCAATACTCCTCATAACCCTTCCATAGGTACAGCTTCTAGGATCCCTGTAGGGGACATGCCCAGTTACAAGAGTCACTACACTCAGAGAACCCCAAAGCTATGGCTTCCCTCCAGGGAATTATAATTCCCCCCAGACCAGATGCAATTTACCAATCAGGGGTCATTTTTACTATAAACAACGTTGCCTAATGATACAACTTTATTTTCTCCTTTATCAGGTTTCCAGGGAAACAGAGCTAAAAAGTTCATTCAAAGTTAAAATTGTCCTTAGAAAGAAAGAGTTATGTGAACTCACACATGGGAATGCAGGATTTTGTGGGTCCCCCTCTTAAGGAGCTCATGGTGGGCGGTGGGGGGGATGGGTGAAAATAGGTGAATTGATGGTTGCAGGGTGGTGTCCTGTGTGTGCTGTGAAAATACCTAAAGCAGACCAAGATGTGGGGAGAATGAGGAAGCAGACAGCATATAAGGGAAGACGTCCCAGACGAAGCAGTGCCCCTCTTGAATTGTGGAGGATGAACAGGAGGTAGCCAGGTGAAGAAGTGAGTGAGAAAAAAGGGCCTTCTAGGCAGAGAGGGCATCATATACAAAGACAAAGACTATTCTTTGAGAATTACAAGCACAAAAATTAAACCACTGACCTTTCAACTTTGTAAGAATTAGTAATTAACTTGTTCAACTCATCTTGCATTTGTTACACTTTACATGTTCTCTCAAATTATTATAGAACCAAACGAGATAAGGTAGGAAGGGGGATCTTCTGCTGATACCTATTTTACCTAAAGCAGGGGTTGGCAAACTGTGGCCCATGGACCAAAGCCAGCCAGCTGCCTATTGTTGTAAATAAAGTTTCTTTTGGCCACAGCCATGCCCAACTGTTTATGTGTGGCCTGTGGCTGCAACAGTGAAGTGAGTAGTTGCTGCAAAGACCTATGGTACACAAAGCCAAAAAAACGTGCTATCTTGCCCTTTGCAAAAAAAGTTTTCCAATCCCAATCTAAACCAAGAATTTTTTTTTATCAGAAGTATTCTGTACCACCAAGATTTCTCTACTTTATAAAAATTTTCTTTAAGATAATGACCAGTGCTCATACTTGTACACAATAAACACAAGCTCCTGGAGTCAAAGCACTTGACTTTGGATGTACCTGCCTGGTCTACCTGGATTGGATAATGGAAACCTAATCCTTACACCCTACCACACCCCACTCCCAAACTTTCAATTCCTACCACTTCCCTAAAACTAGGAATAGCCACTTGTGTTTCTTTCTCTAACACAGTCAGTTTCTTGTGTCAAGGCCTCATCCTTCTGCTGTGATTGTGATCAAGTTTAAAAGTGGTTCCAGAAAAAGCTTCTACCTCCTGTTCTTGTCTTAGATGCAGGGAAACTTGAGGCAAGAAAAGGCTCCACTAATTCAGAATTTGAGACAAGTCTCAGCCAGTGAAGGAATCTCAGGCCAGGGTCAAACAGCCTCTGACCACAGGGACATTGTTTCCGGTGGGAGATGATTCAGGAAGGGAGGGACTGTGGAATTTGCACCTAAAAAAGATACCGTCATGGGAAACACATTTTGATTCCTCTCTCATGGAAATGTTTCAGGGTTACAGCAATGCAGGCTGAGAGCTCATTGCATAGGGTACTGGTGTGTCAGACGATTTTCAGTGCTAAACCTTTGGATATTTTTACTTTTATATAGCTATGTATATATTCTACATGTTTTAGAAGAAAATATAACTAACATAGCAAATGCATGATGTCAGATAAAATGTTTAAAACTTGCCTTTTGAAAAAAAGGTTAAGAAACACGGTGATGACTTAAAAAGTTAAGTAACAGTATAGATGATGTGCAGACGGGGAAAACATCATTGACAGCACATTTCTCAAATCCATTCTCTGATCTATCTGCAGGTTTGAACTGATTAATTCAGGAAATGTGCAGCTGGAATTCAACTGGGTCTCAGAAGAGACTGCAAAGGCTGTCAGTTTTGCAATGCCAGATAACCAAGGTAAACATGATGATAGGCAAAACCCAGGGCTTGAACTGAGTCCCCAGTTAGTAGGAGAGCCTTGTTCATGGAGCAGTGAGCACTGCTCCAACAGCCCTCTCAATAGCCAAGGAGAAGCAGAGCAAATGTCTCATGGTGTCTGCAGAGCCATACGGGCCTGAGAAACTCAAGAGCTGACCTCTGTCCTCCTGGAGCCTGGACCCTGGCCACAGAGCCCTAGGAATCCTGTTTTTCAGGCCTTAGCCTCTTGGGACATTACAGACCCTTGCAGAAGCTATGACTCTCTCCCCAGGAAAATACATACCCATACCCAATTTGACACACATAAAGCACTTGGGAAAGGGCTCAAGACTTGGTGGACAAATACTCATTACTGTTGTTGCAGTTTTGGAGATTCACAGACCTTTTGAATGGGCCCTTATCCATGGGACCCCAGATTGTGAACCCCTAGTTTAAAACAATGATTCTCCAAAAATTATGTTCACAGCCCATTATTCTTGAGGCAGAAGACCCAGAGACATCTCCTTGACCCACCCCCTTGAGCCAAAAGGAAAAACTTTAGAAACTTGATAGAATTCATAGAAGTATTTTCATGAGTCTCTTACGAGAGGTATGAGCCAATTCCTTACCCCTAGTGCCCAAAATTAAGTGTACCTGCTAGAAGAGGTGAGCCCACAGACCCCACAGAGGGTCCCTCAGGACCTGTGAGTGGCCTGCCTTCCACCTGCCCTCCCACTGCAAATGCAGAATATTACTGGCTGTCTCTGTTGGCCCCCAGGTTCCTCTCAAAAAGACCAACTTAGCCAGGGCACACTGCACACGGTCAGCACCCTGGACAGTGCCGTCGACAACTGGAACGAAGTTTCCCTGCCACCCTTCTCTGTGGAGCCCTCCTCAGGCACTGTGCCTGCAGGGAAGACTCAGAAGCTCAAAGTGAAATTCTCCCCGCTGGAGGTTGGAGACTTCGAGGGCAATCTTTTCTGCCAGTAAGGAGACGTGCTCCCCAGAACAAAGCTCTGCAACTCCTATCCTCTCTTCTGTCCCACCACTACCATCATTCTGTCCAGCCTTTCGCCCCCTCCACAGCCCCCAAACTGTCACATTTCTCTTTGGGAAGATTCAAAGGGGCCAGGATTTGGAAGATAAGGAGAATTGGGTCTTTTGTATTATTCACCAACACTCTCTAGACTCTTCCTCCTGCCCCCTTCCCCCTTCCCAGCTGCATTCAGAATTCCACTGAGCAACAAAATGGCTGACAGATAGATGGGTTCCAGTCCTTGGGCACATATGAACTTAAAAAAACTTTCTGGTACCTCTTCTGAGACTTGGTTTCCTCATGTAGAAAGCAAACAAGAATACCCACCTTGTACAGTCACCATGAACATTAAATGAGTCAATTCAAGTGAAGACTTAGCACAGAACCTGGCACACAATAATCACAGTACACCCACATGGTGGTAGTGGAGGCGGTGGACCTGATACATCAGTGAGGAATAGAGGGGGCCCACACCCAATTCGAGAAAAGCCAATCCAGTAACTTCTAGCAATGAAAACCTCTGATGTGCTTTCCCAGGAAAGCTCCATGCAGGACACCCACCTTACAGAGGAACTGTACGAACCCTGGCATGGGGTAGCAAGACCTATGTGAGCCATAAGAGCCTTGTGGAGCCCCTGCAATCCACCGCAGGGACCCCTCCTATGTCTGGGCCACCTAAACTTGGTGCTGGGGCTAAGTCTGCTCACATCCAGTTCACCTTCTCCGAGGAGCTCAGGCTACTCTTTTAGGATTTCTCTGTCAATGTTCATACCCCAGGAGATGCCTATGAGAGGACCCAGAGGGTAAGACTCTCTGCTCAATTTACAGCAGGGAGATTTTGTCACCACTACTGGAGGGATAACTTGGGGCCACACTTTGATACAGACAAGGAGCCAGAATTCAGCCTCCTTCTCCTCAGCCCATTCATGCATTCATCCACTCAACAGTTAATGAATGAACACCTACCATGTATCATGCACTATTCAGGGACTAAGATTATGTTGTTGACTAGGACAGACCCAATGTCTGCTTTCATGGAGCTCACATTCTGTTGGACATAATAATTCATTTCCACCCAACTCAGAAAGCAACGATTGATTTAAAAATAAGTAAGAATAAATAACCTTATCCTCTCAGGATTCCCAACCTGCCACCTGGAGAGCAAGGTCCAGTCCTATCAACCAAAGGGCGGAGCGTCTTGCCCTTTTGCCATTTTGACCTGAAACACTCCGACTACATCAGCGGTCATCGGCGCAACCCAGATCTCCGAGGGCCTAGTGGTGGGGCTCTGGACTCAAACACCCGGGTGATTGAGTTCACCAGTGTGGGCATAGGAGGGAAGAGTCTTCGGTGAGTTGCCTAGGTTTTCATCAGTTGAGTTCCTATCAGTCATTCCTTCTACAGAACGTAGAGGAAGAATTCAGGGAAGTCAATGAGGCTAATTCCTAGAAGCAGGCTTGAACTACTGGGGTTGGACTTCGGGGAACTGCTCCAGTAAGAAAGCTAGATTTTGTCTCCTTAGCATCAACACTGGGGAAACTCTGGAAGACATAAACATGGAATCCCTGACCACCACCTTAACCACAGAGGATCACCGGGACAGAAGCACCCCGGGCATCATTATTACTCCAAAGTCCAAAACTCTATCCATAGTCTGGAGTCCCAATTGAGATGCAGTTTTCATTTCTATGGTAATGAAGTGCCCAGACAAGTTCTACTTCCCAGATAGGGGGACTGTGCTAGGGAAGGTGGTTAAGAAAGTTTCTCTTATTCCTCAACCCCCTGTTTCACTCTCTGCTATCAATTCTTCCCCCTCGACCAGGACTTTTACAATCCTGAACCCCACTAATAGCACTTACACCTTCTGCTGGATCTCTGAAGAAACTGAAAGTCTCCAGAACCCTCCAGCCTTCACATGCCTTACAGAGAAGGGCCTTGTCCACCCGGAAAAGAAAGCTGAGGTGTGTGTGTGAATGAAGACCACCCAACCAAGGACTTTAATCATTCTCTCTCTCTCTCTCTCTCTCTCTCTCTGTCTCTCTGCATAACATGTGTGCTGTAGACCATAGGTAGAATGAGGGAGAACAGCCCAAGTATGCATCAGTCAATAAGTATTTCTTGAGTGGCATAGACATTAGGCAGTCCTCATGAACAGGACAGACCTGAGCTCTCTTGGTTGGCCATGGAGAGATGGAGAGCTCTAGCATTTGCAGTTTTAAAAACTGAAACTATTGAAGTGGGGAAGGAGAGCTGGGCACTAATGGGCACTAGGACCCATAGAGTAACAGGAAGACTTATTTTTTCCCCAAGGGACTGACAGTGGTAAAAGGATACAGATGTGTTTTTACTTGGTCGGGCCAAAGGGCAAAACAGAAAAGTGAGTCCTGTCCCACAGCTCAGTCCTCATGTTTACTCAGTGGTAATGGGTATGGGGTCAGATTTAATGAAACATGAATTCATTGGCCAAAACAGATCTATGGGCCCCATATCCTGTAAGTTCCACAGAGAATCTCGGAGGCAGAAATAAATCCATGAAATAGAAATTATGAATTCAAATGCCTTCAGGAAGGTCCCACAAATGAATGGAGCAAGCCAAGGGAACAATGACAGGGAATGCTGAGCCCAGGACTGGCTGGCTGCCGTGTTTCTCTGTCAGATGACCACACACAGACAAGTAGACCCAGGGTTGCCAATTTTCCCAAACTTTTTAGGAAAAGCCAAAATTCCATATTTCTCTCAGATTCTATTTTTACATACCAAACAAAGACATGGTGTGAAATATGGCAGCCCAGCCATCAGAGGCTGTGGGTGGGGTAGACCCCCTCAGGAGGGCCTGTGGGCAGGGCAAACAGACATTGGTATTGCTGGAACAGCCACACTTACATGCCTTCACGGAGACAGTAGAAAGGTAGGGGTGACCTGGTAACGTCAGCCATCATAACCCCAGCACCAGTAAGCCTACAAGGGCATGTGGAACAAGCAAACAGAAATGCTTTTTACCCCTCTGTTCCAAACTGTCTTCTTAGATTATCTTCCAGTTCACACCTTTCCATCTGGACATCACAGAAGCATTCTGGACTTTCTTAATCCCCGAACACAACATCACCGTCCCTTTCCTACTGGTAGGCAAAGCCACCGATCCTCTCATCAATCTGGACAAGTCACACCTCAACTTCAGTTGTCTCCTCATTGGTAAGGCTGCCTTGTTTGTTTACGTTTGAGTTGGTGTGACCTGTGAGGGAGGGGAGTAGGGCTGACCCAGCAATGAGCTCCAGGAGCAGACTTGGGTGGAACTATTCCTGGTACCAGAGGTACTCTATCACTGTTCACAAAGCCATGAAATATTTATCTCTCGATCTAATTTCCATCAGGTATCTTCTAAACCCACACACTAATAACCTAAGAAAATTTAGGAGCCTTGCTACAGATCCTACTTGTTAGATTCCTTGAAGGCCTGGACTATGTCCATTTCCAGAGCCTCACGTTATCCCCATCTTACTTGCATGTGCCTCTGGAGGATGGACTGTATTTGTTTGCCTCTCAATCTGTGCCACAGTGGTCAGATTTCTCTGCCATCCTTTCATGCATTTATTCAGCTCAACAAATATTACTGAGCCCCTTGTATGACCCAGGCACTCTTCTGTGAGCTGAGAATGCCGTGGGTAAAGCCAAAATCCCCATCCTCACGGTGGTTACAGTCTAGTAATAGAAAGCAGACCACCAAGGGATGCCTGGGTTAAGCGTCTGCCTTCAGCTCAGGTCATGATCCCAGGGTCCTGGGATTGAGTCCGCATCAGGCTCCTTGCTCAGTGAGGAGCCTGCTTCTCCCTCTGCCTGCCACTCCCCCTGCTTCTGCACTCGCTCTCACTCGCTCTCTCTCTCTCATTCTCTCTGACAAATAAATAAAATCTTAAAAAGAAAAAAGAAAGCAGACTACCAAAAAAGAAAAAAGAAAAATATATAGCATGTCAGATGTTAATAAGTATTCTAGAGAAGAATAAAGCAGGGTAGGGAGAATAAAGGATGCCAGGAGGCAATGGGGAAGTGACATTTGATCAAAGACCTGAAGGAAATAAAGGAAGTGATCACCAGGTCCCTTATCACATGGATGTGGGGTGGGTGTGTGTGTGTGTGTGTAAAATACAACTGAAGTCAGAGGATGTTTTAGTAACTCATTAGATTTTTATATTTAGAAAAGTGATATTCTTGATAATAAGACAATCAATCTGTTATATAAGGAAAATTTTAATCTCTCTCCACCCATCCTTTCCATCAAAGGAAACCCACGTTAACAGTTTGTTAGTAATATTTCCATACATTTCTTATACTGATACGTATAAGTAGGTGGGAGGAGATTATAATGTTTCAGAAGGTTTTGAACAAATAAATGGGCAATATAGCATAAGAATAATAACAGCACTCTTAACTATAGAGAACAAACACATGGTTACCAGGGGGAGGGTAGAAGGATGGTGATGAAACAGGTGATGGGGACTAAGGAATGCACTTGTCATGATAAGCACCACGTGATGTATGAAAGTGTTGAATCACAATATTGCACACCTGAAACTAATATAACACTGTATGTTAACTAACTGGAATTAAAAATAAATTAAATAAATAAAAACAGCAACAGCAAGACAAACAGAATTTAATCTGGGAATGCAAGAGTGGTACATTTCAACATAATGATGACATATCAACAGATTAAAGAACAACTGTATGATCATATGAATATACTAAAAAGCCATGGCAGAAATTCTCACCAAAAATTCTAATAGTAAGATAGGAATAGAGGGGGAAACTTAAATAGAGAAGACTAATCAGGGGCTCCTGGGTGGGTCAGTCAGTTAAGCATCCAACTCTTGATTTCAGCTTAGGTCATGATCTCAGGGTCATGAGATGGAGCCCCAAATTGGGCTTTGTGCTGAGTGTGGAGGCTGCTTGGGATTCTCTCTCTCTCCCTCTGCCCCTCTGCCCCTCTCCCTCTGCCCCTCCCTCCCACCCCCCTCACTCTCTCCCTTTCTCCCTCTTCCTCAAAAAAAAGAAGACTAACCAAAATCAAGAGGCAAATATTATCCTGTAATAAACCACTGAAACCACTTCAGTTAAAAATCGGTAATTAGGCAAGGATGCTCATTATCATCATTATTATTGAATACCTTCCTAGTGATTTTAATTAGCAAATACAATAAAACAAGAAAATTCAATAATTGGCATAAACATTAGGGGGAAAGAGACGAAACTATCTTATTTGCTGTTGCTGGTGACTTCATACATAGAAAACCTCACAAGGCTGTAGAGAAAAGCAAAACAAACCACTAGAATCAAAGATAATTTAGTAAGTGGTTGGATACAAGACAGTTATGTAAAAATCAATAGTTTCTCTTTCTTTTAGCAATAAGCACCTAGAAACAGAAACAAAAAATCCGGGGCACCTGCGTGGCTCAGTTGGTTAAACAACTGCCTTCGGCTCAGGTCATGATCCTGGAGACCCGGGATCGAGTCCCGCATCGGGCTCCCTGCTCAGCGGGGAGCCTGCTTCTCCCTCTGACCCTCCTCCCTCTCATGCTCTCTGTCTCTCATTCTCTCTCTCTCAAATAAATAAATAAAATCTTTAAAAAAAAAAAAAAGAAACAAAAAATCCATTCAATATTGACAAAACCTATATAATATCTAAGGATAAATGTAACAAGAAAAGCACAGGACATATATGAAGAAAACTATAAAATCTTATTAAAGTGCCCCCAAACAAGATGTGAACATTTACCAGTTCTCTCAAAATTAAATGCAAGTTTAATCAAGTTCCAATTAGAATCCCAACTGGTGTTGCCAGGTAAAATACAGGATGCATAGTCTAATTTGAATTTCAGATAACATTGAGTAATTTTTTAGTGTAAGTATGTCAACATAAGTATGTCTCATGCAATATTTGGGACATACTTCTACTAAAAAAATATTGCCTGGGTGGCTCAGTTGGTTAAGCGACTGCCTTCGGCTCAGGTCATGATCCCGGAGTCCCAGGATCAAGTCCCGCATCGGGCTCCCTGCTCAGCGAGGAGCCTGCTTCTCCCTCTGACCCTCCCCCCTCTCATGTACTCTCTCTCTCTCTCTCTCTCATTCTCGCTCTCTCAAATAAATAAATAAATCTTTAAAAAAAAATATTTCCTAAATCTGGCAACCTTAATCCCAAAAGGACTGGAGGTAAGGGGAGAACTGAATAAAATGATTCTAAAGTATATGTTAAAAAACAAATGCTCTACAATTGTCAAGGAAAGTAAGAAAAAGCAAAATAGTGACAGAAGATGTATTCAGGCCCTGTCAGGACTCTCATGACATACCTGAGCTCTGATGCAAGAGTTTAATGCAGAGACTATTGACAAAGATATGGGCAGAGTTAAGGGGCCTACCAGGGAGGGTGAAGCCTTCATTAACAAAAGCAGGAAGGCATTAGTTCCAAAGGAACAAGGAGAGAAAATAATGTCATCAGAATCACCTAAGATAGCTGTGACCAAGGCAGAAGCGCCACCTAGCTGGAGCGGGCAATTGATAGAATAAAGTTCTAGAAGGAAGAGATGGAATCTCGCCAGGGGAAGAAGGTCACTTGTAGAGCAGAAGGAAGAGAGGTAGTCAAAGACTGAAGAGCTTCAGTCAAAGACTGAAGAACAGAGAAAAGAAGTTGAAGAGTTTTTTTCTAAGAAGGCTTCCTCTTGCCTGAGGAGCAGTATCTGCTAAGATGCTTCAGGAGCAGGCATGAGGCCTTCACTGAGGACTGGTGTTTCCACCTTAGGCAGAGAAGCCAGGGAGACCGTGCATATCATCAACAAGGAGGAGCAGGGGTTCCATTTTGCCTTCCAGGACAACTCCCGATATTCTGAAGGTTTCAGCAACAGCCTGGTGATACGTCCCATGGAAGGCTGGATCCCACCACTGTCCAGGTAAAGAAAAAGTCCCCCACAACTACACCCTCCCAAAATAGGGGTTCTAGACCTGCTAGCCAGGAGAATCCATTCCCCTCAGAGTGCCCTATATCAAGTCTCTTCCAGCTCTAAAATTTATATGAACAATCCCATCCCTGTCCTATTTATTTCCCATTGTTCATTTTCCTGATAAATTGTAAAGCACTGAGAACTTTAAGACCTTCTTCTCAATATTTTCTCTCCTGTTTATATTCTTTTCCTTGCTATCTATGAATTCATAAAGCAATGACACACCGTGTCTGGCTAATCTTCCAAACTCATCATAATTTGGAATGGTGATGCTTTTTCCTCATAGTGCATATGCTAATCCATCAGGCTCATATTCTTTAGCAGGTTATAGCAGGTTGGCCTTGTCAGCTAATCTACTGCCTTCTTCCCCATCCAGGTTCCCAGTGGATATTTTCTTCACACCAAAACAGGAAGGAGATGTGAACTTTAATTTGATCTGCAATGTGAAAAAGAAAGCCCACCCTCTGACCTTAAATGTCAAGGCTGAGGGATACACTATGAATGCAGAGGTCAAATGCAAGGACAGGACTGGCTTGATCACTCTCCTGACTCCTAAAGAGACTAACATTATCAACTTCTATGAGGTAGGAGTGTGAGAGAGCCTTGATTCATTCTCTCTCTCTCTCTCTCTGTTTCCACACTGGCTGGGAAAGGCAGTACAAGTGAATGTTAGCTGAATCTCTCTGTTTCAAATGCCAGGGAGACCAGGAGAACAGAAACAGAAGCATCTCCATCCTCAGAATGCATATAGTTTTGATGTGAAAACTTATTTTATATTTCAGGGGGTGGAGAGATGATAGGGAAGGGAAGAATCCTTGTATTAAACATACAGGAAGGATGTTTGTCTACCAAGGGAGGTCTAAAAATTAAATTGCTATCTTACTCTTCAGGTATGAGGATCTCCAACACTTAGTAGCAGTTGCTGGAATATCTGACTACATTAATCCCATGATACTCAACTCACTAACATCATCTGTCATCCCTATTTCCCAAAGGATAGTTTTCCCCAAAATCTTACATATCCTAACCCCAGAGAAGGGAACCATGATTTGCATTCCATCAACATACTACTCTGTTCTCTGTCTCTCAGGTAGAGCTGAACGAATGTGTTCAGTGTGAACTCAGCTTTATCAACACTGGAAAGTTCAACTTCAGCTTCCAGGCGGAGCTCTCTGGCCCCAAAGCCCTGCTGCAGTACTTGGAATTTTCCCCCATTGATGGCAGTGTGGATGTGGGACAAAGTGCACATGCCTCCTTGTCTTTCCAGCCATTTAAGAAGTGTGTCTTGAAGGGCCTGGAACTCAGAATCAAGGTGAGACCATTTAACATTGTCTGACCCTGAGAGCACTCACAGCACTCTGTCTTTAGAGATTAATTCTCCTGTATGTTCCTTGTCTTGTCCACCCTGCCAGAAGCTCCTGGAGAGTGATCATGTTGCAGATAGTCTCACAATCTCTAGTATAAAGGCCTTATCCACAGTTGAGGCACCTGGTGAGTAAGTGTCCATTGAAAAGCAGTTGACCATCCATGCACTGGAATCCTATGCAGCTATTAAAATAAATAAGAGAGACAGATGGGAGGTGGAGAGGAAGCAAGAGAGACAAAATATGTGTAACATTTTCCAAGATAAGTTATTGAATGAAAAAACCAAGGAATTATGATGTCCGCAGGAATGGCAGAGAAGGACCTTTGAAGAACTGCTCTTCATAGTGATGAGAACACTGGCAAAAACTAGCAAAACAACCTTTTTCAGAACTCTTGAAATTAACCAAAGGCTAGCAAGAATCCTAAGATCTTTTATTTGAGAAAAATGGCTGAATTGTGTGTATATGCCTCATTTTCTTTATTCATCTGTCGATGAACATTTAGGTTGTTTTCACATCTTGACTACTGTGAATAGTGCTATACTGAATATGAAAGTGTTAATATCTCTTCAAGGTCCTGATTTCACTTCTTTTGGATACCAAAGCCAAACAAAGACACCACAAGAAAAGAAAACCATAGGCCAAGATCCCTGATTAATATAGGTACAAAAATCCTCAACAAAATACCTGTAAACCAAATCCAAGAATACACTGAAAGGATCATACACTACCACCAAGTGGGACTTCTCTCTCAGATGCCAGGATGGTTCAACATACAAAAATCAATTAATGTGATATCTTACATTAACAGAATAAAGGATAAAAATCACATGATCATTTCAATAGAAGTGGCAAAAAGCATTTGACAAAATTCATAACAAAAACTCTGAACAAACTAGGATTAGAAGGAAGTATCCCCACATAATAAAGGTCATATATGAAAAGCTCACAGCTAACATCACACTCATTCATGAAAAGCTAAAAGCTTTTCCTTTAATATCAGGAACAAGGCAAGGATGCCCATTCTCACCACTTCTGGAAGTCCTAGGCAGAGCATTTAGACAAGAAAAAGAGAAAAGGTATCCAAATCGGAAAGAAAGAAGTAAAATTATCCCTGTGTGCAGACAACATGATCTTATATATAGAAAACCCAAAAGATTCCATTAAAAGAATCTGTTAGAATTGGGACACCTGGGTGGCTCAGTCAGTTAAGCATCTGCCTTCAGCTCAGGTCATGACCTCAAGGTCCTGAAATTGAGGCCTGCATCAGGCTCCCCAGTCAGTGGGAAGTCTGCTTGTCCCTCTTCCTCTGCCCCTCCCCGTGCTTGTGCTCTCTCTATCAAATAAATAAATAAAACCTTTAAATTAAAAAAAAAAATCTGTTAGAATTAATAAAATAACTCAGTAAAGTTGCAGGACACAAAGTCAACAAACAAAAATCAGTTGCTTTTCCAGGAAAGAATGTCCAATGGAACAAAGACAGTCTCTTCAACAAATGGTGTTGGGAAAATTGGATAGCCACATGCAGAAGAATGAAACTGGACCATTTCCTTACACCACACACAAAAATAGACTCCAAATGGTTGAAAGACCTCAATGTGAGACAGGAGTCCATCAAAATCCTAAAGGAGAACACAGGCAGCAACCTCTT
>NC_138384.1:12106186-12131830 GCF_054177405.1 Leptonychotes weddellii | reverse complement strand
GCCTGGTGGTGGGTATTGAGGAGGGCACGTTCTGCATGGAGCACTGGGTGTTGTGCACGAACAATGAATCATGGAACACTTCATCTAGAACTAATGATGTAATGTATGGGGATTAACATAAGAATAAAAAAAAATCAGTTGCTTTTCTATATGCTAATAAGAAGCTATCTGAAAAGAAAATTAGGAAAACAATCTTATTTACAATATCACGGAAAAGGATTCCATTCTCAGGGATAAACTTAACTAAGGTGGTGAAAGACTTGTATGTTGAAAACTACAAAATGCTGGTGAAAGAAATTAAAGACACAAATAAATGGAAAAAATCCTCTGTTTGTGGATGCAAAGCCTTAATATTGTTAAAATGTCTGTACCACCCAAAGCCATCTATAGATTCAGTGCAATCCCTATCAAAATCCCAATGGAATTTTTTTTTACAAATACAGAAAAACAGTTCTACAATTCATATGAAACCACAAAAGACCACAAATAGCCAAATCAATCCTGAGAAAGAACAAGGCTAGAAGCATCACACATCCTGATTTCAAAATATATTATAAAGCTAATATCAAAATAGTATAGTACCAGCATCAAGACAGACCCTAGACCAGTGGAACAGAATAGGGAGCCCAGAAACAAATGCACATATGGCCAACTGATCTTTGACAAGGTGCCAAGGATACACAATGGGAAAGGAGAGTCTCTTCAACAAATGGTGCTGAGAAAACTGGATATCCATATGCAAAAGAATGAAACTGAGCCTTTTACACCATCCCCAGAAGTCAGCTGCAAATGGATTAAAGACTTAAACGTAAGACCTGAAACCATAAAGCTCCTAGAAGACAATATCGGGCGAGTTTCATGACCTTGGTTTGGCAGTGACTTCACAGATATGACACTAAATTCACAGGCAACAAAAACAAAAATAAAGAAGCGGGACTACCTCAAACTCAAAAGTTTCTGCACAGCAAAAGCGACAGTTGACAGAGTGAAGAGACATGGTCTTTATTCGTATACTTAAGGAGAAGGTGACTGACAGGGAACCGGGGGGTACAACAATTGGAACCCACAGTCAGTTGCTGGACAGTCCATAATTTAGATGGACATGAAGTCATAGCACAGTCTAAAAAAAAAATTTTTTTTTCAATTAGAAAAAACAAAACCGTAAAACTCCTAGCCTGGAACTCAAGGGCAATGTTGCAGCCATCTTCCCTGGGAAGAGCCAGGCATGCCACCTCAGAAGGAGCCCATCCCTTGGGAGAACTGTCTTTTTTCAGAACTTTCATGTCTTACGGAAAAAAGAAACATCACACACATCATAGTACCTTCCTGCTCTAATTAGCAGAAGAGTTGAAGGTGGTCAATCAGAATCCTTTACAAGAAATCAGTCACAAAATACAAAGACTTTAAAAGCCTTAAGTAAGAAACTGTTTTTCAGTTTATAAAGTCACTTACAAAAACTTGTACCAATGACTGTTATATTATTATAATGATGTTTAGAATAAATACAGGATATTTTGTTTTAAATAAATTTTCAACTTAGGAAATTTCATATTACAAAGTTTCTGAAGAGCAAATTAAGGTCATGTCCCAACAGGCACGTGTGTCATCTTGTTGAGAATCCAGATATGACCCATACTTTTTATATTTCTCCACTCTTTCACCCTTGACATAGGGGCCTTTGACTTCCTTCTTGTCCTTTCCTGGTCACAAGAGGACCATTCACTCTGCAGCCCTGGGTCTGCATTCAAAGTGGAAATAAGAGAGAAGAGCCTGAAGGCAAAACATACAAAAAACCACCAACCAACCAACCAAACTTTCCCAGCAAGACCGCCTCTGTATTCAAAATAGGACACCTTCTTGTCCTCTTCTGTTTATATCTTGATGACCAGAACTATGTCTGATGACCACCCTTAGTGTCCAGGAAGGATAGGAACTCTAGTATTTCCACCCAGGCATCTTGGCAACTAAGCAGAGTCCTGCTGATAGGGAACCCTTGGGAAGCAGATGGGGGACAGTAACTAGCAGTCTGCCACACCTCTGCCTTCCGGCTGAATCATGGCTGCAGGAGCCAATGCAGGGGTCTGATTGCAGAGTATCCCACTGTGCTTTCCTCAAGTAAACAAACTTCTAACCTGTGAATCAGAATCTCTGCCCATGGAGTCCTGGCACCTGTATTTTTTTTTTTTTTTTTTTTTGGAAAAGCACCAACTGCTTTCCTCCTTCACCTGAGGACTTGAGGAGCCCTTTGCTCACACTTCTAATCACGCTCTGCCTGCCATTCCCTCCCCACAGATCAGTCATGGCCCGACATTTCTGTGCAGTATCTCAGGCTGCGCTGTGAGCCCAGCTGTTCATTTCTCCTTCACCAGCTACAACTTTGGGACCTGCTTCATCTACCAGGCTGGGATGCCCCCATACAAACAAATCCTGGTTGTCACCAACAAGGAAGAAACGTCTATGAGGTACGCAGACTTCCCAGAGCTTCCAGAGGAGTCTGTAGCTCCTTGTGGGTCCTACAGGTGAAGTCCTGCCAAAACAGAAAAAGGAAGATTATGGGAAAGAGTCAAATACAGCTGGGCATGAATCCCGAGTCTCCTTTCCCCACCACTAATACTTGGGTAGCCATGAGCTACTCTGCTGAAAAATCTTAAAATGAGGAGGGCAATGCCAGATGACCTGATGAGAGGTTCATTGGCTTCCATTTACTTTCCCCACATAATAGATGTGGAAACCAAGGTTTGAAGAGTTAAAAAGTGAATTTGTCAGGCCATCACTTTGTAGTAAATAACAGATCTATGCCAAGCTTAAGTCTTCTGATTAAAATCCAGCCTCTCTGCACCATCCCTGTGTAGAATGTTCCAATATGGGTTTCTGGGCCTTATTTCAGACCTATTGAAACAGGATTTCCAGAGACTAGCCCAGAGACCTGTGTTTCCTCAAAGCTCTCTAGGTTGGTACTATACAACAGAACTTTCCTGGACGGTGGAACTGTTACGTATCTGCGCTGTCCAATATGGCAGCCTATAACTACATGTGGCTGCAGAGCATGTAAATTGTGCCTGGTGCAACTGAGGGACCAAATTCTTAATTTGTTAAATTTTAATTCATTTGAATTTGAATTTGAATAGCCACTGGGTCTAGTGGCTACCGTATTGGATAGCACAGGCCTATGTTCAAAGCCTACCTCTTCCCTAGCTGTGCGACCTTGGGCACATGTTCTCAACTCTCCTCGCCTGAGATGGTGGATAATAATAGCATCTCCCATATGGGGCTGTTAGGAGGATTAAATTAGTTCCCCCAGAGAGAGTCCTGAGAACAGTGCCTGGAACATAGGAAATGCTCAGTTATGGTTATCTGCTGCTGCTGCTGGGATGATGATGGTTATCAACCTGAAGCGTTCGTTACAAGAGTGTCTTGTGATTTGAAATGCTAATTAAAAATCTTATCTACCTGTACTCTTTCCTGCATGATTTAATTCAATCGGAGTCCTACGCAAAGACGTTAAGTTCTATTTATTGGCCTAGCTGGACTCCTTCTCTAAATGCCTGGAAGACAGACAAGGAAGCGTTGTAGTGGAGAGGTCTCATGCCTTCCTACCCACCGGTGGAATAGAGTGGACATAGTCTTCGAAGATGCCCGGTAGTTGGGCGATTAGTGATAACGAGAACAGCTCACCTTTGTGGAATGTTTCCTCTTTGCCCTGCTTAGTGACTGCCTCAGTCGCTCTATTCCATTTCATGCTCACAACAACCTTATGAGGTAACTGTCACTAACCCAGCTTTCCAGATAAGGCAACAGAGGCCCAAAGGGGCCAAGTAACTTTTCTCAGGTCTCATGGCTTGTTAGTGATTAGAGCCCGGATCCAAACTCCTTTCTATCTGACTCAGAACACATACTCCTATCAGCTGTGCTTTGCCACCCAGTTACTTAGGAAGCATTTCCTCCTCCTCCTCCTCCTCCTTCTTTTTTTTCTTAGAGAGAAAGAGAGAGCCCTTTTGCAGGGTGGGGGTGGGAGGAGAGGGACAGAGGGAAAGGGTTAGAGAATCTTAAGCAGGCTCCACGCCCAGCACAGAGCCCAGTGCAGGGCTCCATCTCACGACCCTGAGATCATGACCTGAGCTGAAATCAAGAGGCAGACCCTTGACCTACTTAGCCACCCAGGCACCCCAGGAAGTATTTCCTTCCTTTGCATCGAGCAAAGGGCCACGGCACTTTTGAGTTTGAGGCCCAGTTCTGCCGGGATCTCAGGGTGTGATTTGGGGTAAGTAACTTGATTATGTCAGGGGGCTTTGGGCTGAACCACTGCTGAGGTCGCTTCCAACCCTTACATCCTGTGACTGCAGGACAGCAGGGCAGGAAATCCATCAGAACCCAGCTCAGAGAGACAAGGGGACAGAATTGGTCTTTCTGGATGACTTAAACATGTGCTCTGACCTCCAGGAGTACAGGGTCGTGCTGGAGACCCTCCTCCTTTGTAGACAAAATGGAAATATGCGGGCCCTCTAACTTCCACACCTTCCTCCTGATTTTCTCTAGCTTAGACTGTCTGTACACCAACACCCCGTACCTCGAGGTGAACTTCCGTGTCGATGTGATAAAGCCGGGAAAGACACTGGAGATTCCAATCACCTTTTATCCTCGAGAAAGTATCCAATACCGAGAACTCATCCCCTTTGAAATCAATGGGCTCTCACAACAAATAATTGAAATCAAAGGGAAAGGCACTGAAATGAAGGTAAGAAACGTTTGGTGAGATCCTCAGGCTTGGCACCCTCCTTTTGCCCTCCCAGTCACCTGTGCCCCCGGAGCCCACTCTTCCTCCCTTCTCCACCCGTCTGGCCCCCCAGCTATTCTGTCAGAGGCCAGCCAGTCCTACCGAAGGATGAACTGTCAAATCTGACTCTTACTCAACACCAAACTTCAGTGCATCATAGGCTACAAGGAATCACAAGCACCGGAGAAACACACTTTTCTTGGAGAAGTTGGAGACTGTCAGATTCGTAATCCCGAGCACGTCCTTCTCCTCTTACAGGGCGTGTCCTGTTTTTGGGTTTAATAGGCTAGATTTGTTTTGGACAGCAACTTGTTTTGGCTATGTATGCAGACATACGTTTCAGTTGTGGAACATCGTCCCTTAATGCCACATTGATTAGTACTCTCTGCCAGGCACAGATCCCAGGGTTATGCTTGATTGAGGGCATCTCTTCTAAGTAGGTGCTCCTAATGAAAGTCCTGCTGCTAATCCCTTTCTACCCAGTGTCTGGTAAACATTTAAGGTGTCTGTTTCGTTGGCACATTTGCATTTGCATAGGAGGTTTTGGAAGACAGAAGACTTTCCCAGATGCTCAGGAATGCATGGGACATTTCAGCCACAGGGAGAGAGAAGATGTGGGAGGGATAGGAGGGAGGTCTCCCTGGCAGCCTTCCCATCAAGCTAGAGGAACCCCAGGACATGGCCACCTGGTGTGTCTGCACCCAAGCCAGAGAGGGGGGCCTCTTCCGATCTCACTGTTCATTCTGTCACTCACTCACTCTGCACTTACTGTGTGCTAGGTCCTTTGGGGGAAGTCCGGAGCGGACCTCCGGGAGCACAGGCTGCAGCTAGGGACTCTCAGCTTTTGAGACAGAATGGAAGCGTCTGGGCTGGATATCAAGAAAGCTGAGGAGCAGGGGGTGTGCAGTTTAGGGACTGATCGAATGATAGTGACCCATGGGTGCTGCACAGTCCTGCGGGCCAGGCCCAGCCTGACCTCGATCCATCCCGGCCGACCCCGGGATCAGTGCCTGATGAGGACTTGGAAGCGTGTCCACTGTCACACCTCTGCTGCTGCCGTTCTAGTCTGAACGCTCGGCACCGTCCACTCCTCCAGGCTTTCTCTCCCGCCCCCTTCCAGCCCTTCTTCCACAGAGACGTGAGCCACATCGCACCCAAAACCCGCGTTTGATGGGGTCAGTCCATGCTGCCCGGGCTTCCCACTTCTCCCGGCATGAACCCTGACTGCCTCCAAGCCTGTCTTCTCAGGATGCCCCTTGTTCCCCACCCCAGGCCTTGGCTGAGCCACTCCTCCAACTCAGGGCCTCACCACAGAGTGTCCCCTGCCCCTGGGGTGCCCTCTAACCTCACACCCACCCCGACTCAACCTGACTAGATCCTACCCTTCCTTTAGCTCCCAGTGCAGTGTAGACATGCCTTCTCAGGGAGGCCTCCCCAGAACCACCAGCCAGGTCAGCCTCTGTAATGTGCTCTCAAGGTACCCTGAGCTTTTCCTTCACAACCCTTGACCCTGTTATAATTATGTAGTTGTGTAATGAGCTGCCTAGGGGGTAGTTTATGCCCATGAATGTTTGCTGGGTGAGTGAATACCCATCCCATATGAAGAAGGCAGGACACTGAGAGAGAGGAACCACCCTTACCTCACCAGACTGGATGTATCATGGTGGTTATTTTTCTCGGTAACTGATGAAACCCTCCCTCCGTGCTCTCTTTCCTGTTCTGCAGATTTCAGTCCTGGATCCATCCAACAGGATTGTGAAGTTAGGAGCTGTCCTGCCGGGACAGGTTGTGAAAAAAACGGTTTCCATCATGAACACCAGCCACACCCACCTCACATTCAGCCAGTCAGTCCTGTTCTCAATTCCAGAACTCCAGGAACCCAAGGTTGGTGCTCAGGGCTCCCGGGGGGTCTTCATGCGTCCCGATGGTACAGAGGACTGTGCTAGCAACACTGACCGCTCACGCTTCTGGTGCACCTACAGGGTGCCGACCATTCTGAGAGCTTCCCGTGTGCTACCTCTGAGTGTCTTCACAAAAGCAGTGTAGGGCTAGTGCTTTCATTATTCTCATTTTACATAGAAGGACACCAGGGCTTAGAGGGACTGCATACCTCGAAAGGGCAGCAGAGTGAAAGAGAAAGGGATGCGATTCAGTAGATCTGGATGCTCATGAATGTATATATCCTGTAGAAAGTTTGAAAAATATGGTAAGTCATAAAGAAAACCATTTTCCCCATAATCTCACAATGACCACCTTCTTGCCATATGCCCACCCAGCAGAGAGACAGTGAGATCAAGCTCTCTGGCGTCTCTTCTTACAAGGGCTCTAGTCCCGTCACAAGGATCCCACCCTCATGACCTCATCTAAACCTAATTACCCCCTAAAGGCTGGACACCACTCACATGTGAATTTGGGGGACACAATTCAGTCCATAGCAAGGTGAATAGCAAGGTCTGGTGGAGTTTCCAGTCCTCAGGGGTCACTGACACAGAAATAACACCCAGACAGCCTAGAAACTGCAGAGGCAGGGTGTGAATTGGGAAGGGGCAGCTCCGAGGACAGCTGGGGGCTGTTGGGAGGCCTCACAGTGGAGGGAGGCCTGCACTGAGGTCAGGGTGAAGAGGTGTCTTGCAGGCAGACAGGTTGGGGAGCAGTGTGCTCGCAGGCAAAGGTACATGGGCCCCGAAGGGCCTGGGCTGGTGGACATCCAGGCGCGAGGCGGTGCAGCAGGAGCACTGAGAACCATCTGGGGCTTGTCAGAGACAGGAAAATGGGCTGCGGGAGCTAGCCAGAGCAAGAGAGCTGGTGCGTATCTCGTCCCAGGGCCCATGCCGCCATCCAGAGACAGGGCCAACTTGTTGCTTTTGTTTCCTCACTCATCCCAGGCAACATCCTCAGTGCCACTGGGCCGGGGCCCCTGACCATTGGGCCAAGCCACTTGTACTGGTCCAGTGGCCCCGGGCGGTCCCGTGCAGTTTTTGGCTCATCTCACCCCTGCTGCCACAGTCCCCCGCTCTGCACCCCAGGGAACACAAGCGCAGAAGGAGCCTCGGCTTCCTTCGAGCTGATTTTGATTGATTTCTACCAGGACAAAGCAGGAAAGGGAGAGCATACGAATTTAAACAGCAGTTCTCAGACTCTAGAACATGTGGGTCAGGGCACTTTTGAAGATGTGAGTTCCAGGCTCTCCCAAAATTCAGTCGGCCTGGGGAAGGACCTGGGAATCTGCATCTAAAGCAGCACATTAGGAAACATGGTACAGAGAGCCCAGGGAGCCCTCCTTGGAAAGACACCAGAGCACTGAGTGTTTCCTGTTTCCTCTTATCGTACTATTTCCTCCACCAGAGAGTAGGGGTCATTTGCTGCAAGGGGTTGAAGAGAGAATTAACATTTATGGAATGCCTATTTCGTGCCACACATTTATACATATGATCTGAATCTTCACCGTAGAGTAAGTCACAGAGAGTTTAAGTAACTTGCCAAAGATGACCTGGCCAGTAGGAGGGAGCAGAATGGGATCTGACCCCTGGGCTGTTGCAGCCCGAAGAGCAAGACCCAGGAATGGATGCCTCCGACGCCCCCTGCCCTCAGTGGCTGAGTATCCTTGTGGTTTTGTCCAGGTCATCACCCTGATACCATTCCACAACATCACTCTGAAGCCCAAAGAGGTCTGTAAGCTGGAAGTCATCTTTGCCCCGAAGAAGCGCATCCCTCCCTTCTCCGAGGAGGTGTTCATGGAATGTATGGGGCTCCTGCGTCCCCTCTTCCTCCTCAGCGGCTGCTGCCAGGCCCTGGAGATCTCCCTGGACCAGGAGCATCTCCCCTTTGGGCCAGTCGTGTATCAGACACAAGCCACGCGTCGCATCCTTATGTTGAACACGGGTGACGTGGGTGCAAGGTAGGAGAGCGGTGTGCCCACCCCGAGGCTAGCACAGCCCTGTGACACTGGCTTTGCCCTGGATCTGGACACGACATCTGTTTCACAAGTCAGGCCACTCGTTATTTCTTTCCCCTCCCTTTTACATCCCCTCCCTTCACTCAGATGTGACAACAATGGTCCCGCTCATCTGACTGCTTGCTGCCAGGATGGCGAAAATTAATGTCATTGAGAACATTTGTTTGGTGCCCGTTCTATGCCCTTTACATGGCTCCTCTTGGCTAATCCCAAACAGTTCCATGGCTGGTCCATTTTACAGATGAGACAACTGAGATTACTTTACCAAAATCATGCATTTAGCAAGGACTCACACTGTGCAGGTGCAGTGCTGAGCCTTCTTGCATATAAGCTCCCACTTAATTATCCCAGGCCCCCATAAGGTCCTCTGTTGTCCCCATTTCACAGCTGAAGGTAAGGCTCAAGGAGGTCAGATGATTGACCTGAGGTCACACAGACAAGAAGTGGGGGAAAAAGACAGGATTGGAACCCAAGTATATCTGTGATCGCTCTCCTCTCCAGGCTCTTCCCTCTAGCTAGCAGGTGCCCACCCCCGTCACTACTCAGGCAGGCCCCCATAGCTATGCAGGTGGGCACCGAATACCTGCAGGGGGCACTCTCGCCCAGACCTCAGTGAGAACAGTGCCCTGAGGGTGTGGTGTGGCGGCCCCTGAGTGCTGGAAGCACGGGGTCTGCACCACCCACCCTCTGTCTCCCATCAGCCCACTGAGGGATGACTACACAGGGCCCTCAGGTCCCAGCGCCACCAAGAGCAGGTGCAATGCTCACCTGCATCACCTCTGCCCTCCTGGATGGGGGGATGGGGGGAGGGGTTGCTGATAGCCACGGTCTCGGGACGGTTCCAGTCCTAGCCCGATCACTTCCTAGCTCTCTGATCTTGGATACACATGTGTTAGTGCATTCATGCACATGTTCCCCCATGAGCCACTGGTGGACCATAAGATAAGATACAGCCCCTTCCCACCCTGCTCCGGTCTGAGAGGCAGCTGAGCCGTCCTACCCAGGAGAGATCTGGCTCTTGTCCCCACTGCCTCTGCTGCACCCAGTGATGGTCTTCCTCCCAGGTCCCAGGGAGTGCTCATTAGCAGGTAAACCTCCCAGCTAAAAGCCCAGGCAAAGTCTCTTGATCTCAGCAGCATTGAGGACACCCCCAGGATACTAATAAATTGTCTTTCTTGTCTCCTTTTATCTTGGAAAAGGTTTAAATGGGATGTCAAAAAATTTGAGCCTCATTTCTCCATCAGCCCAGAAGAAGGCTATATCACTGCGGGCATGGAGGTTTCGTTTGAAGTGACCTACCATCCCACTGAAGTGGGCAAGGAGAGTCTCTATAAAAACTTGCTCTGCTTCATCCAGGGAGGCAATCCCTTGAGCCTAACCCTATCTGGAGTCTGCGTGGGACCACCTGCAGTAAAAGAGGTCAGTAGATGCTGCCCACAGATGGGCCAGTGGCCAGAGTGGGCCCAGCAAGCTCCACAAGTGAATTCAGCCAGGCCTTCTAGAAACAAGTGACTCTGAAAAAAAAAAAAAAAGAAAGAAACAAGTGACTCTGTTCAAACAGTCCTCGGTGCCAACATCAAACATCCAGACCTGCTTCCCAACCCCTGCCACAGGGCTTTTGCATAATCTGTTCCCACTGCTGCAATATTCATTTTCCCTCTTCATTTAGTTAAATCCTATTCATTCTTCAGCCCTCAACTCAAGCATCACATTCTCAAGGAAGCTTGCACTGATATCTCTGGCTAGATCAAATTCTGTTACACGCTCTGTAAGTAAAGGGTAAAACACCTTTCTCTCCTTCTCTCTCATCAATAAAGGGGGGAGGGGGCCTTGAGTTAATCCTCTGCTAGCCATGTCCATTGAAACCTGAGAATGGACTGTGTTCCACTTATGGTAAAAACGCTTATGGCAAAAATGACACCCAGCCTTCATCTCTATAATCCCATTATTTCAAGAGTGTTATGTAAATGGGCTCATACGGTATGCTCTGAACATGTATGTACAAGTCTTGGCAGGAACATATGCTTTCATTTTCTTGGGTAAACATCTAGGAGTGGAATGGCTGGGTCATAGAGCAAGCATATATTTACTTTTTTAAAAACCTACTAAACTGTTTTCCAAAGTGGTTGTGTCATTTTACATTTCTACCAGCAATGTCTGACATTTCCACTATGTCACATCTTGCCAACACTTGATACGGTCAGGTGTTTTAATTTTAGTCATCCTAATAGATATGTAGTGGTGTCTCCTTGTGTTTTTTAATTTGTAGTTCCCTAATGACTAACGATGTTGAACACCTTTTCGGGTATTTATTTGCCACCCATATATCATCTTTGTTGGAGTATCTGTTCAAATTTTCTGTCTATCTTTAGCTGGGTTGTTTGTTTTCTTCTTACTGAGTTTTGAGAGTTCTTCATATATTCAGGACTTAAATTTTACATTTAGATCTTCAATCTGTTTAGAGTTAATTTGTGTATGTAGTGCAAGATATGGACCAAAATTCCTTTCATTGTATTTTTTTGTATACTGATATCCAATTGTTCCAGCACCATTTGTTGAAAAGATTATCATTTCTCCACTGAAATACCTTTGCACCTTGGTCAGAAACCATTTGACCATATAGGTGCAGCTCTGTTGCTGAATTCTGTTCTTGTCCGCTAGTCTATTTAACTCTCCTTACCAACACTGCCACACTGTCCCCATTGCTACATTCGGTGGTCAGTTCTCAACTGTTGACCTGTTGATAGCATTTGATACCTTGAACAAGTCCCTTAAAGGAGAATCCTTCCAACACTTTCCTCACATGGTTCCTAGGATACCACCCTTTCCTGGGTTTCCTCCTACCTTATTAGATGCTTCCTCTCATCTCCTCTTCTGATTTTTCTTAACATTGGTGTGTGCCAGTCAGGAATTAGTTCTTAAATTTCTTCTTTTTCTAAAAACAATTAACTTCCTGACAATCTCATCCAGTTTCTTGGCCTTAAAAAAAAATGCCATACCCTCAACTCCCAAATATGTATCTCCATCCTGAACCTTTCCTCGAACTCCTCATGTGTAAAGTCCACCACCTGCCTGAGATGCCTGCTTTCTTCCAGGTGGTAAACTTCACCTGCCAGGTGCGCTCCAAGCACACGCAGACCATCTTGCTTTCAAACCGCACCAACCAGACCTGGAACCTGCACCCCATCTTTGAGGGTGAGCACTGGGAGGGGCCCGAGTTCATCACCCTGGAGCCCCATCAGCAAAACAAGCCCTATGAGATCACCTACAGACCCCGCACCATGAACTTGGAGAACCGCAAACATCAGGTAGACTGAGGCTTCCCCCACCCGCTTTGGTTTCCCTGTGTGGTTGGAGGGGGAAGAGTGGTGCAAAAGAGGTGAGGAGACAGAGTTTGGGGCCTCAGAGAATGTTCAAACGAGAGGGGACCCCACGAACCATGTTGGAACAATAGGGAATCATGCAGATTATCGAGTCCAAAGCCTCTCTCGGTGCCCACATGTTTTCATGTGTAGGAGATTCTCTTGGAATGAGGGGCACAGTTCTGAAAGAGTCCTGGACTAAGCATCAAGCAATTAATATTTAGCTTAATTGCACAAATAACATCATCGTGGCTGTAATAAAAATAAAAAAGGAAAGAAGCCGCAATCTTCCACCCTAAAAAAGGAGAACTCTCTTCTTCTATCTTCACTACCAGCCCTCATTCAGCTGCCATCATCACATACCCAAAATTGCCTTCTGTTTATTTTCACTTTACATTATATCAGGAACATTTTTCTGTTTCACTAGTCTTTGTGATCATGATATTTAATGATTGTCTAATATTTCTTTGAATGAGAGTTCCCTAATTTATTTAACATTCCCCAGTTGTTGAATATGGAAGTTATTACCAAATTTTCATCAATATTATAAATGGTTTTAATATATGTGTATGTATGCAGCTTTTTCCTCTGGAGGGATTTTTAAGTTCCCTCGGGTGAAGCCGCCGGCTAGCTCAATCGGTAGAGCATAGACTCTCAAGTTCCTTGGGGTGGGGTTCCTGGTTCAAATACATATGAACATTTTTATGACTCTTAAAACATACTGCCAAGCTGCTTTCTAAGAGTTATGCTTATGTCAGGGCCTACGTTAACCCTGTGTTACTACCATGCCTGAGAGGTAGCTAATAAGGGACCTCCTGTGCCATTCTGACCACGCTTCTTCTCCTTAGGGCACCCTCTTCTTCCCCCTCCCCGATGGGACTGGCTGGCTGTATATGCTGCATGGGGTTGCTGAGCTCCCCAAAGCCGTGGCCAACATCTTCCGTGAAGTACCATGTAAGACGCCATACGTTGAACTCCTGCCAATCAGCAACTGGCTTAACAAGCCCCAGAGGTGAGGGAGTGGGGGGCAAGGAGTCAGGGTGGAGGAGATGGAGGAGGGAGGACATCCACTGTCTAGCCTGGCCTTTCACCTGGTCAGCACCTCTAGAGGACATTGAGGGACTGAAAGAATCAGAGACAAATTTCCCTGGTGTGGACAGGCACTGCCTGACCTCTAAGCTTCCAGACCCCCAGTGCTATCTGTGAATAGCGGAGTACCTAAGTCTCCTAGACCAGGGCCTGGCACAAAATAAGTGCTCAGTAAATGTTAGCTGTTATTATTGTCAAAATGAGAATCATGGTGGTTATTATCGAGTGCTCCACCATATCACCTCAGCCACTGGCCAGAGAAGGACGTCCCTTGGATCTTTAGTTGCAGTGGGAGTAGAGTAGAATACGAGGGCTAGAGAAGCTTGAAGACCAGCAGCCTTGTCCCCTTCTTTTACAGAGAAGGAGCCAAAGGCTGGGAGAAGAGGTTTACTTACTGAAGGCTGCCAGGTAGCATAGTGGGTGAAGGCCCAGACCTAAGTTTGAATCCTGGCTCTACCAATAACTAGTCATGTTATCTGAGCATGCTTCCTCTTGGCCTCTATTTCCTCATTAGTAAGACGGAGGTGAGAATCATATGTACCTCCATGTGTTACTAGGAACACACGTGGAGCACTGACTCAGCACCTAGCACATAATAGGTGTCAGTAAATCGTAGTTATTGGTATCGTTAGAGACAAAGTAAAGACCAGAGCCCTGGACCCACGTGCTTGTCATAAAGTCAGGAGTAGAAATAGCACCTTTACTTCTTTCCTTTGGGCAGACAGTCACATTTTCTCTATCCTCTCTTCATGTGCTGCTGTGTCCCCCCAGGTTCCGGGTCATTGTGGAAATGATAAAGCCAGAGAAGCCAGACCTAAGCGTCACCTTAAAAGGCCTTGACTACATTGATGTACTGTCGGGCTCCAAGAAAGACTATAAGCTGAACTTCTTTTCCCACAAGGAGGGACTATACAGTGCAAAGGTATCTACATGTTAAAAACATTTCCCTGGAACCCTGGAGGTTTGCCCCTGAGGTGATGATCCTGGTGTTAGGGAGTGAAGATGTCCTCCCACCGCCAGCCTATCCTTATCCTGTTGGGCTAACCATTTAGTGACCTGGCAAAGGCTTTCAGGATTCCAAGCCTCTTTAAGATGGAGCCAGACTGCAGGGCCATCCATCTGTCATGGAGACCCACACCAAACATTCAAAGCAGCAGAATCTTGAAAATCCTTAAGTAGTGAAGGCCAGCAAACACCAGACCACAATAATAAGAAAAGATCCCTTTTTCTGAGTGCTGAGAGTGGCTAGCATCATACTGAACACTCAGTACACACAACTTGTAATGTCAGAGCCAGGATTCAACTCAGAGCCACCTGCTCCAAGATACCACGGGGCCTTTCATGCAGGAACTGTTTCTCCTAATCCGTTCATTAATTCAACAAGTACCTATGAGCATACCTGCCACATACTATACTAAGTGCTGGCAGCACAGCAATGATCAAAACTAGGCACAGTCTCTGTCTTCATGGAATGCCCAGTCCAGTGAAAGAAGAAGGATATTAACCAAATAATGGTACTATGAATGTATAATTACAAAATGAGATATGCACTTTGAAGAAAAGGAGCACATATGGATCAAGTAGCTCAAGGGTGAGGTTAGGGCTGAAGATAATATATGGAAATTACTCATTTATAGATAATATGTAGAAATTACTTATTTATAGATAGTATTAGAAGCTATGATGAAAGATGGAATAAGCTAGGGAAAGATTTTAAAGTGATAAAAGAAAAAACCTAGGAACGCATCTCCTCCCTCCAGAAGAGATAGTAGCAAAACCCATGCAGTAGATGTCATCCTTTCCTACAACCACTGAGGTGGCCTGCTCCACTCAGATCACATTCACAAGCTGACAGAGAACGTTAAAATCAAGGTTTCATGAAACATCTGTAGGGGAAAAAAAAGCCACTATAAATAGAAATACCAGCTCAACAAAGAGGAACCCCTAAGATAAAAGATGTATTAAAGCAAACAGAATATTTTTAGTGAATATTATTAATATCCTCAAAGGAATAAAGGAAGATAATCCTACCCATAATAGAAGAACAGGCTATTATGGAAGATAATCAATTAGAGACCTGGAAAATAAAAAATGCAATGTTTGTAATAGAAAACCATAGAGAAAGGCTGAATAGTGTAATGAGGAAGAGATTACTAGTAAGTTAGAAGATAGAGCTGAGTAATAGCACAGATTTAAGCACATGAGCACAAAGAAATGGCAAGAATGGAAGGAAGTAATAAGTGCTGGAGAGGGTATGGAGAGATTGGATCCCTAATGCATTGCTGACGGGAGTGTAAATGGTGCAGCTGCTGCCAAAAACAGTCTGGCATTCCTTAAATGGTAAACATAGAGTTACCATGTGACTCAGCAATTTCACTCCTAGGTGTATACCCAGGATAAATGAAAACATACGTCCACACAAGAACCTGTACATAAATGTTCATAGAGGCATTATTCGTAAGAACCAAAAAATGGTTACAAACCAAATGTCCATCTATCCACCTAATAAGAAATTCAACACCCAAAAAACAAATAATCCAGTTAAGAAATAGGCAGAAGACAAGAAGAAAAGACTTCTTTTCCAAATAAGACATCCAAATGGCTTACAGACACATGAAAAGATGCTCAACATCACTTATCGTCAGGGAAATACAAATCAGAACCATGATGAGATACCACCTCACACCTGCCAGAATAGCTAAAATTAGCAACACAGGAAACAACAGGTGTTTGCAAGGATGTGGAGAAAGGAGAACCCTCTTGCACTATTGGTGGGAATGCAAACTGGTGCAGCCACTCTGGAGAACAGTATGGAGATTCCTCAAAATGTTAACAATAGAACTACCCTATGATCCAGCAATTGCACTACTAGGTATTTACCCAAAGGATGCAAAAATACAGATCCAAAGGGGTACATCCACCCTGATATTTATAGCAGCATCATCAACAGTAGCCATACTATGGAGAGAGCGCAAATGTCCATTGACTGATGAATGGATAAAGAAGATGTGGTATATATGCAATGGAATATTACTCAGCCATCAAAAAGAATGAAATCTTGGGGCACCTGGGTGGCTCAGATGTTGAGCGTCTGCCTTCGGCTCAGGTCATGATCCCAGGGTCCTGGGATCGAGCCCCGCATCGGGCTCCCTGCTCGGCGAGAAGCCTGCTTCTCCCTCTCCCGCTCCCCCTGCTTGTGTTCCCTCTCTTGCTGTGTCTCTCTCTGTCAAATAAATAAAATCTTTAAAAAAAAAAAAAAAAAGAATGAAATCTTGTCATTTGCAATGATGTGGATGAAGCTAGAGAGTATTATGCTAAGTGAAATAAGTCAGTCAGAGAAATACAAATACCATATGATTTCACTCATATGTGGAATTTAAGAAAGAAAACAGATGAACATATGGGAAGGGGGAAAAGAAAAAAAGGAGAGAGGGAAATAAGCCATAAGAGACTCTTAATGATAGAGAAAAAACTAAGGATCGATGGACGGAGGGAGGTGGGGGATGGGCCAGATGGGTGATGGGATTTAAGAGGGCACTTGTTGTGATGAGCACTGGGTGTTATACGTAAATGAATCACTGAATTCTACTCCAGAAACCAATATTGCACTGTATGTTAACTAAAATTTAATTTTTAAAAACAGAGCTCCTAAAACAGAAAAACAAGATAATAGGAGGAAGAAAATACTTTTCAAAATAATTGAAGAAAATTTTCCAGGGCTATTTGAAAAAGACTGAGTCTTGTAATTGAAGGGACCCAACAACTTGCCAAATAGGGTGAATGAAAAAAAAAAAAAAAAAAACACCTCACATCTAAATACATGAGAACAAAATTGTAGAAAACTGGGATAAAAAAGAAATTCCTAAATAATTCTAGAGAAAGTAAAAGGAAATAATCACAATAACATCAGATTTCTCATGATAACACTGAATACAAGAAACAGTGGAGGGGCACCTTGTTGGCTCAGTAGGTTAAGTGTCTGACTCTTAATTTTAGCTCAAATCATGATCTCTGGGTCATGAGCTTGATCCCCCGTGTTGGGGTCCACACTGGGCATGGAGCCTGTGAGCCTGCTTAAGATTTTCTCTCTTCCTCTCCCTCTGCCCCACCCCACCCCTATCACATGTGCATACATGCATGCTCACTCTCTTTCTCTCAAAAAAAAGGGGGTGGGCAGTGGAGTAAGCTATTCATATAACTTAGAGTGATATTCAATGTAGAACTTTTTCCAAACAAAACTATTACGAGGGCAAAATAAAGACATTTTTAAACATGCAAGGACTCAAAGTAACCTACCCATATATATAATCCATGTTTGAAAGAAGTACTATAAAATTAAAAGTTTTTTATTTAGCAAATTTTAAAAACAAGTAAGTGAATTCAAGAGGAAAACATAAGGATACAATGAACAAAGAATCAAAATTCAATTGATAGGTAATTTCAAATAATTGTTGAAAAGCAATCTGAAATGAATATTTCTTACGACCTCAATATAGGAAAAAGGAAGGGGAGGAATAAAATAAGGCAATGAAAATTTTTTTCTCATTCAGTGGGAAGCAAATGGGGAAATAAAAGATGTTCTTTCATTCACCAGAAGGGTAGGGAAAGAATAAAGATAGTCATAAACTATAGATGTGAACAGAAAAATATAAGTAAATATATGTTTTAAAGTGTTAAGTAAAAATGATGTTGAACGCAGATCACAGAGTCTCTTTACAATAATATGTATTAAAATTAACAAAAGTTTTTTAAAAATCAAAAGTACTTCTTCTGATTATAATGGAGTAACTACTCTTCCCACCATAAATGATCATAAAACTGGACAAAATTTCCGAGGCAAGTCTTCTCAGGCATTGGCAACAGGAGCACAATACTGCAATCCATCAAAGAGAAGAAAAGCTAATGAGATGAATCTCCATAATTGTCCTGGCTCTCTGCCAAGGGACAGTTTCCTGATTGCAGTGCAGTGAGCTGGAGTCTAAGCAAAGCACAGCTGCCCCATTGAACTGACAATGCAGAAATCAGAGTTTGGTGCAGTTGAAATAGCTAGTCTCTACAGGGTGGGAGAGGAGTGGAAGGAGCAATGCAGGAAGTGGCAGGGTGTTGGGAGGGAAGGGAGACAGAAGTCTGTGTGGGAGTTCCCCTCAAAGTCTTTGGCTGAGAGTTGTCCTGCACATGCACAAAATGAGACTACATGAGATTTGTCAGAGAACAGCTCCCAAAAGAGGTTGATAAAGAAACAAAGATACATTAATCAGTTGCTGGGGAACATTGGAGGTTTGACTCGGCCAGATGAAGAGATTGCATTAACATCTCACCAACATCCTAAGAATCCAGTGAAATACCAGAAAGGCCAGAAGAAAGGACCATGCCCTTAGGATAAGTCCTTTTAGGCCCTTAAAAAGCCTAAAACTAAGCAACTACAAGATCTGCAGGAAGGGCAAAATTTGGAGATTGAATCCCACCAAGTTGGAAGGTCTTGAGAAACACCTTGAGCTTTCCACAGATCTGCTCTAACAAAGCATAAAACCAAACCTACACAACTTTAAGGTGATAAGTCAATAAGTCAGTGATTGAACTGCCTCCTAGAATAAAATCAACACTCTTACTAGGAAGATAACAGAATCCAGAATCTCTACAATGATCATCAGCAATGTCCAGTGCAGCAGCAGAAATTACTAGATTTGTGACAAAGCAGGGAAATGTGACCCATAGTCAAGAAAAATGTAGTCAATGAAAATGGACTCCAGGATGGGCCAGATATTGGATTTAGCAGACAAAGACCTCAAACCAGCTATTATAAACATGTTTAGAACTAAAGAAATCATTTCAAATAATTAAATAAGGACAGATAAGGAATCTCAGCAGAGAAATGGAAAGTATAAAAAAAGAACCAAATGGATATTCTAGAATTAAAATTAAAAATTTCAATAAACTGAAATGAAAGTTTCACTGGATGTTCTTAACAGCAGATTGAATTAAAAGAAAAAAGATTGAATAAAAAGAACCAGAGCCTCATGAACCTGTGAGAAAATACGAAATTTTCTAATACATGGGTAATATGAGTCCCAGAAGAGAAGAAAGTGAGAATGGGGCAGAAAAGTATTTGAAAAAAAAATTATGAAACTTCCCTGATTTGATTTTAAAAATACATATATTTAGGGGCGCCTGGGTGGCTCAGTCGGTTAAGCGTCTGCCTTCGGCTCAGGTCATGATCCCAGGGTCCTGGGATCGAGCCCCGCATCGGGCTCCCAGCTCCACGGGAAGCCTGCTTCTCCCTCTCCCACTCCCCCTGCTTGTGTTCCCTCTCTCACTGTCTCTCTCTCTCTGTGTCAAATAAATAAATAAAATCTTAAAAATATATATATATTTATAGATCCAAGAAACTTGGCAAACCTCAAGCAGGAAAAATACAAAGATAACCATGATATACAAGAAAACCATGTCTGTGCACATCATAGCAAAACTGCTAAGAATCAAAGATAAAGAGAAAAGCTTGAAACAACCAGATATTTAAAAATATGCTACATACAGGGGACAATAATAAAAATGACCACTGACTTCCCTTCAGATATAATGGAAGCCATCTGCAAAGTGCTGAATTCTATCAACCGAGAATTCTTCATTCACTGAAAATATCCTTTAAAATGGAGATATTTTCAGATAAAAGAACATGAGAGAATTCAATGCCAGCAGACTTGTATCACTGGACAACATGCTAATAAGTATTCTTCAGTCTGAGGGAAAATGATACCCGACAGAAATCTGGGTGTACTGGCAGCAGAAGCTTATCATGCCAGTCGCAGGGGTGAGGGGACAATGTAGTGCAGTCGCGAGGGTGGGCTCTGGAGTCAGTTCAACCTTGTTCAAGTCCTGGCTCTGACACTTCTCCCTGCATGTGACCTTGGCAAGATATTTACCTTTGCTGAACTTCAGTTTCCTTGGAGGGGGAAAAAAAAAAAAAGAAAGAACCAAAACAAAACCAAACGAAAGAAAGAAAGGAAACAGTGAGGGGAATAATAATACTGCCTACAAGTTGTATACATTAAACAAGTACTTCTCGTGCCTGGCACACAGTAATCATTGATTAAATGTTAGATGCTGTCATTACCATTATTAGCATTATTGTCAATTTCAGCAGCAACTGGCATAGGAGTGAAGCCCACTACAGCATGAAGCTCTTAAGGTCTTGCTTGTTCTCTCTGGGGCCAGCTAGCAGTCCCCTGGGACACCTTCACCTTCAGCACTGGACAGTGCTGCTCTGGCCTCTTCTGAGCAAACCGGGCTGTTCCATCAGCTCTCACCTGGGAGGAGCCAGAGCGGAAGTCCGCAGGAGAAAGGCTGGCTGGTGGGGGTGCAGACAGGGTGGGAGTGCCGATGTCAGCCTGGCACCTGTGCTTCATGTCTGCAGGCAATGCTAGCAGAGAGAAGGAGCTCCTTGAGACAGCAGGAGCCCCTCTGCTAACCCCCCTCCTCTGCCCTACTTCCTCCCCCTCTCCCTGCCAACCCAGGTGATCTTCCGAAATGAAGTGACCAATGAGTTCTTACACTACATGGTGAGTTTCAGGGTCATCCCTTCAGGCATCATCAAAACCATCGAGATGACGAGCCCCGTCCGGCAGAGCACATCAGCCTCCATCAAGGTGGAGAACCCCCTGCCCTATTTGGTGACCTTCTCCACGGAATGCAGGGTGCCTGACATCAGCCTGCCCTCCCAGTTTGTGGTGCCTGCCAACTCCGAGGTACGGCCCCGGCTACCAGTGGCCCCCTGATATCTGTGACAGAGGCTCTGCCCGTGAAGGGGGGTTGCCTCCTTGAGTTTGGGCCAGCCCTGACAGTGGTTGGGAAGGCAGGGGACAGTCCCTCAATCACACCCCTGATCTCCCCTTTCCCCTTCTGCCCCAGTCCTCACATGAACACGGGCATATGAGCGCTTGGGTTCAGACATATAAAAGGGACTTACTTATTAATTATGAAGCCTTGCCTCTGTCATATGCTTGTTTGCTTTGTTCAAATTGAAACTATTTTTGTTTTTTGCTAATTATAAAGGTAACGTAGAATATATGTGGTGAAAAGGAAAGCAAGGGACATAGCGTATCGAGTGAACAGCACGTGCACCATCATGCACATAACGCTTGCTTATGCACAGACCCCTTCAGGAAGGATGCACAAGATACCTGTGCCCCGCTGGGAAGATATAGCCTGAAATTCTGAGCTGATGTGGCGATGAACTTTCTTTTGACTCTTTTCACTTTATGGCTCCAAACTCTCACTGTCCAGATTCCATCAAAACCCCTTCTGTTCCTCTAACTTGAGCCCACCCACTTATTCCCTGTGCCCACTTGAGTTCTTCCTTCCCCTTCAGAACCCAAAATCCTTTTTGTTCCTCAGAGAGTCTCCATGCCCTTCATTTTGTCCTTATATTTTTCATCATGAATTATAAAAATCCATGCAGAAATGTATAACATATATATATAAACATATAATGTATTAAAACACGTTTACTTAAACAACTATGAAGGAAATATCTGTACAACTAATACCCAGGCCAGGACATAAAAAATTGCCACCACCCCAGAAACCTGTCTCCACTCGCAGTACTGTCCATCACCCCTAAAAGTTACCACTGTCCTCATTTTGTAATAATTTCTTGCTTTTAAGGCATACGGTTTAGATTGGCCTGGTTTTGAACTTTATCCAAAAGAAATCATACAAACGTTCTTCAGCGTTTTGTGTCTTTTGCTCAACATCGTGTGTCCTGATGGTCATCACATTGATGCACGCAGCTGAGGTTCATTCATCCCCATCGCTGTAGAATATCCATTCCATCATACAGCTATTCCACAATTTAGATATCCATTCTACTGCGGCCAGACGTCTGTGTTGGTTTCAGCGTTTGGCTATCGTGCTGTGGACCTCACCACAGAAGTGCCTTCCTGATGCACACGGCGTGTGTTTTCCACAGCGTATGCCGAGGAGGAGAATCACCGGGTCACAGGGTGTGCATGCCTGAACTGCCAACCAAGAGATAACCTCCAGTCAGTAATGAGAGTTCACCAACTTTTGGCATTGTCACATTTTTAAAGGTTTACCAATCTGATAAAACTTGGGATCAACTAATAGCTCCTTGTGATCTTAATTTACCTTTTTACAAATAGATTGACTTCATTTGGTTAATAGTCTGTGCAGGAGATCTGCCTCCATGCTCCTGAGTGAGAATGAACCAGTTTTCCTTTCTTGTACTCTTTGTCCAATTTGAGCATCAGCTCTGCCTGCAATAGAAAAAGAATTGGGGATTTACCTGCTTTCTCGATTCCGTGAAAGAGTTTATAAAAGATTGAAGTTATGTCTTCCTTGAACTCACAGATGAAGTCACTGAGCCCTGGTGTTTTCTTCCGGGGAAGATTCTCTGCTACTGACTTTATATCTTTCATAAGTTATTAAACTATTTAGATTTTCTGTTTCTTCCTGAATCAGTAACAAGAGCGTGGATGTTTCATCTGTATATTCAAAATATTGGCACAACATTGTTAATATCCTCTTACTACCTCTTCTCTGTGATGTTCTTTTCTCATTTCTAATATTGGTTATTGTGCCTTCTCTTTCTTGATCTGTCTTGTTAGAGGTTTCTCAGTATTATATCTTATATTCAAAGAGACATCTTTTGGTTTTGTTGGTACTCTTTATTGTATGTTTGTTTTCTAGTTGCTTGATTTCTACTTTTAATTATTTCCTTCTTTCTGCTTCCTGTGGGTTACTGGTGCTTTATCTAATTTCTAAGATGAGTGCTTAGTGCATTTACTTCTAGTCTTCTCTATTTTCCCATACACACATTTAAGACTGTAAGTCCCCCTCTTAAGTGCTGCTTTAGCTGCAGTGTACAAACTTTTATATGCAGCATTTTTTATCATTAAGTTCAAAAATGTTCTAACGTTCATTATTATGAATATTTCTTTTTTGACTCATGGGTTATTACAAGTGTTTCCTAATTTCCAAACGTATGGATTTTTCTACATGTTGTTTTTTAAATTATTTTGTGGTCCTTATATTCCACATTATTTCAGTCCTCTAGAATTTGTTTAGACTTGCTTATGGCCCAATATATGATCTTTTTTTTTTTTAATCCTCCATTTATTTTTAAAAAGCAGGTGTTTGCCATTTGGTGTTAATTCTCTGATATTTTGGTCTACTTGTTTGGTCAGATTTAAGAGAGCATGTTAAAGTCACTGTGATAGGGGATTTGTCTGTTTGTCCTTGTAGTTCTGTCATGCTTTTGCTCTATATACTTTGAAGCTCTATTACTAGTTAAATTAAAATCATAATATCCTTCTGATGATGTTATATTAAGACTTGATCATCTCACATTCCTGTTCTTCAAGAGTATCTTGGCCATTCTTGGCCCTTTGCATTTCCATATAAATCAGCTTGTCATGTTCCTCCAAAAAAATTAAATAACCTATTAGGATTTTGATTGGATTATTTTAAGAATGTATTAGCTGCCAAATTACCCTAAAAATTAGCAACTTAAAACTGTAAGCATTTATTATCTACAGAGTTTCTGAGGCTCAGAAATCCAAGAGTAGCAGCTTCGCTGGCTGGTTTGGGCTGAGGATCTTTCCTGAGGATGTAGTCAGTTGTCAGCCAGGACTCCGGGCACTTCAAAGGCTTGACTGGGGCTGGATAACCTGCTTCCAAACTCACTCGTGGTTTTTGGAAAGACCTTCGTTCCTTGCTGGCTGTTGGCTGCAGGCTTCAGTTCCTCACCACGTACACTTCTCCCTAGAGCTGCTTTCACCATGACAGCTTGCTTCCCCTAAAGCGAGTGACCTAAGAGAAGCAGAGAACAAAGGAGAGAGAGCATGCGCAAGACAGAAACCACAGTCTTTTCCTCTTAATCTCAGAAGTGATATGCCGTCTCTCTGCCATATACTAGGAGTCACACAGACCAGCCCTGGTACAACATGGGAGAGGATGACCCACTGGGGGCCATCTAGGAACTGCAGAACGATGTTGACTAGAAAGGCGATAGACAGCATCCTTGCCTTTTTCCTAATCTTGAAGGGAAAGCTTTCAAAGTTTCACCATTTATTATGTTTATTTTGGGTTTCTTATAGATACCCTTTATCAAATTAAGGATGTCCCCTTCTATTCCTAGTTTGCTAAGAGCTTTTTTTAAAACTCCATGAATGGATGTAGTTTTATCAAATGCCTTTACTGCATCTATTGAGATGGTCGAATCATTGTTCTCCATTTAATCTCTCAATGTGGCAACTGATTGGCAGTTAAATGTTAAACCAGCCTTTCATTCATGGAATAAACCCATCTTTGCCATAAAACACTTTCTTCTTTATATATTGCTGGATTAGCTGGATAACATTTTTATTGGGCACTTTGTATGTATGTTTGGGGCAGGGAGGACTGGCATCCAGTTTTCTTTTCTCCTATTAGCCTTGTTTGATTTTGATATCAAAATCATGCTACCTGAAGTAGGTTCCCTCCTTTTCTCTTCTTTGGGAGAATTTGTGGAATACTTAGATTATCTAATAGAACTTACAAGTAAATCTTTATGATCCTGGAATTTTGTTAAGAGAAAACTTTTTTACTATTGCTTAAATCTCTTTAATGGTTAGAGAACTACCTAGGTTTTCTTTATCTACTTGAGTCTGGTTTTGTAAGTTATATCTTTCATACATTTTCCCGTTCTCATCTAATTTTTTTTTAATTGTGGTAAAATCATCTAAATGCGTATACTCTATTCTTTTCTGTTAAACATCTACAACAACTTTAACAATATCCTCTTTTTATTCTATTTTTCAATGAGAAGAACTAGTTCTTTTTTTTTTTATCACAGAAAAGCCAATTTATTATTACTAAAGTTAGCTTTTGTGGAGGACTATAGGTCACATATTAGCAGTCTCATTAATAATGTGACCATTACCTGTAAACAAAATTTTCAAAAGTAAAATTATATACATATATATAATGTAATACAAATATATTTTCTATCCTTTAATTTCCAAAGCATGCTCATTCACATCTGACTGATAGTACATATATCCTTTCATGATAGGCCAGGACATCCATATTATCCCAATTACACAAAAACAGATGCAAAATAGAGTTATGTGACTTCCTTGCTCGAAATTACAAGACTAAGTGTGTGTGCATATATATTTTTAAATCTCTTTATTCCCATTCCATCCTTTTGGCTAAACTTTATTCCTATAATATCTGCCCTTTTTATGGTCCCCTCTCTTGTGAAAGGCATCATTATCCAGTCACTCCAGCCAAATCTTCTTCTCCATCCCCCCACCTCTAGTCATCAAGTGCTAACGAGACATCTTCCTAAATCTTTCTGGGATAGATCTCTTCTCCATTAGAATTCCCTTTTGCAAGTCCATTTCTTCATAAGTCTGACATGAAAGATTTTAATTGCTCTGCCGCAGTTTTCTCTTCTTTACTCG
>NC_138384.1:12059016-12105686 GCF_054177405.1 Leptonychotes weddellii | reverse complement strand
ATCAAGTGCTAACGAGACATCTTCCTAAATCTTTCTGGGATAGATCTCTTCTCCATTAGAATTCCCTTTTGCAAGTCCATTTCTTCATAAGTCTGACATGAAAGATTTTAATTGCTCTGCCGCAGTTTTCTCTTCTTTACTCGGTGGTGACGGCTCCAGGTCTGTTTGCTTTTGTAGTTCTTGTATCATGGTCATAGTCTTATTGACAGTAGCACAAATGCAGTTCTTAGTCTCTTTCTGCTCTGCAGCAATTGGTTTAAAGCGTGCGTGCAAAGTTTGATATCGAGACTTTATTGCTGACAATTCCTTTAAGAGTGTAGCTGAATTTTTCTTGCCTGCTGTATCAGGATGATTAGTCTTGATCTCATATTCCAGCCTGTATTGAATGTAATCCAGATCAGAGTCAGCTTTCTGGAACATCAGTTCCAGCTTATCGACCTCCGCCTCCATGTTGAATAGTTCAGAAGAACTAGTTCTTTTTTAAAAAGATACTATACCTACTCATAATAAAAACAAGATTTTAACTATGCAAAAGTCTATGGAAGAGAAAATGAAAGTCCCCAAATCCCATTTCCTTCAGCCTAAGATAACTGCTGGTAACAATTTGAAATACATCCTTGCTGTCTCTGTTCCATACCTGCAAAGACATAATCTTCTCCATAAAAATGGGCACATGCTTTATATACATTTATGAAACGTCCTTCCTTTGACTTACAATATCATCAACACCTTTCATGGCAATGCTTATCGCTCTGCCTCTTCCTTTCTAATGGCTACATACTATTTCACCAAAGTGGGTAAACTATGATTTATTTAGCCGAGTTCCTACTGCTCAACTCATTTGAATTGTTTCCCTTATTTTGTTATTATAAGTCATACTCTTGATTCTTATTTTGTTTTGCCATGGGCGATAATAGAAGGAGGAGAAAATCTTTCCCAGTTGAAGGTAGAACCCAGGACGCTGTTCTGAGATTGGCTATGAGCAAAGAAAGAGCTGCTTGACCTTCAGCCCTCCTGCTGGCAATACTCACCCCCATCGCCATAAGTGTGTGTTTCTCAAGAGAAGATCTAATACCTTTTAGATTCAAAAAGATTCCAGATATATAAATACCTCTAGGGTATTTCTAGGGAAAGCCGGAAGGGATACAGAGGAGAAAAAGGGCTATTTGGACAGAGATTCCCTGGGCTCAAGATCAGTGTGAGCATTTGCTGTGAAGCAGCATTTCTGCCACCAACCTACTCTGAGGTCACTGGGTAGCAAGGGATGGGTTGGACTCATGGCATCATGGGAGCCTCTGTCTTCTCTTGCAGGGCACATTCTCATTTGAATTCCAGCCCCTGAGAGCTGGAGAAACCTTTGGGAGACTAATGCTGCACAACAGTGATTTGGGTTACTACCTGTATGAGCTCAGTTTGAAGGCCACACCAGCACTGCCTGAAAAGCCCATCCACTTCCAGGCCATTCTTGGCAGCGGTCAGAGCATCTTTGCCAAGTTCACCAATTACACCCGGCAGAAGACAGAATACTACTGCAGGGTGAGTAGCCACTGTCCCACCCTCTGCCCTTCCCTTGCCAGAAGTCTGAGCTTAAAAAGAATAGAAGGAGGATACAGGGGGTGCAGAAATATGAAACTCAGAGGGAGTCAAGGGCTTCATCTAGCCTGGAAACTCCCAGCTAGAAACAGCATCAGGCTGGCTTCTTCCTTACAGACTCTGTCTTAACAAGCTGGGGTAGGGGTGGGGAGAGTTTTGCTTCCCACAGCAAGTACAGCAGTCACTAGAAGAGACAGTAGGCCCGAGACCAAGGGCATCCTGATGCTGTCATCGATTACAGGCGGGGAGTATATCATCCCCCTCTTCGGAGTGGCTCTGCCCCCGAAGCCCCAAGGTCCCTTCCTGATCCGGGCAGGGTACAACATAGTCATCCCCTTCAAGAACATTTTCTATCATCCAGTCACCTTCTCCTTCATTGTGGAGAACCCAGTCAATGAGTATAGGCTGTGAAATCCAACAGCCTTGGATTTGAACCCTGGCTTCACCACTTACTCTTTGAATACTTTGCTAAAGCTCTCTAACCTTTTCTAGAAATGGTAATAATACCCCAACCTCACAGGATTGCTCGGAGGCCTTTAAAAGATGCATACAAAACTGTTTTCATAGAGCCTAGCTCATAGTACATGCTTCATATATGTTACCTATTATATAATTTGGAATCCAGGTTTAACCACTGAAACAGAAACCCAAAATAACAGCAAAAATAAAAGTTACTCTTCTGTCAGATAACAGTGTGAACGTAAGCAGTTTGGGCTGGAATGGTAGCTCCATGACATCAGGTATCCAGACTCCTTCTATCCTGAGGCACTTCCCTCTGTAGAGAGTTGCTTTGGTCCACAGGGACCAAGACGGCTTACCATGATGTCTGCATTCCAGCCAGCTCCAGGGGAGATGGCGGGGAGCTCTATTTATCCCTTCCACTCACATTCCCTTGAACAAAATTGTGTAAGACCACATCTAGCAACAAGGGGAGCTAGGAGGTGCAGCCTCCACACTGGGTTCCATGGCTACAGTCAAGAGGCCCGGGCTCTTGATCAATCGTATCAGTCAGGAGAAGCTAGGTTATGCTATAGTAACAAACAGCCCCGATATCTCGGTGGCTTAAAACAACCAAGGTTTGTCCCTCATTTGTGCTACCTATCCAGTGAGGGTCAGCAGGGGACTCTTTTCATCACAGCCATTCAGGGATCCAGGCTGAAGGGCCACCGCCAGCTCAGACGTCTCAGGTCATAGTGCCAGAGGGGTGAAAAGATCCCAAGGGGCCTTGCACTGACAAGCAAGTGCCCTAGTGTGGAAGTGACCCCTTTCACTTCTGCTCAAAACTCACTGTTGAGAACTAGACCCCCCCCATCCATGAGGAGCCAGAGTGTTCAGCCTTTCATGGGTGTGGGAGAAGAGAAGAGCCAGATAGGGGGGCCACTAGTGAAGGCCACACTTCTGTAACCCTGCTTGGTATATCTGGGCAAGTCATTTAACATTGCTTGGCCTCGATTTCTTTGTAGCAAAATGGGTATAATAATTAGTATTACCTACTCTTCAAGGGACTTATAAGGGCACAACTTTTAATGACCTGCCCAGCCTCACACAAACGTAGGTTAGTTGATGTCCGAGAGCGGGTGGGCAGGCGGGGGATGGGCCCGAGCTGCCCGTGTGCTCTGTGGGATCCCTTGTGAACCAAGTGCATTTCTTCCTCTTTCAGACCGACTGTCAAGACTTCCACACGGAAAAGATCATTAACGCAGCCCCAGGGGCTCAAGGAGGCACGGAAGTCAGTGTGGAGGTCTATTTTGAGCCCAGCCACCTGGGCGAGACCAAGGGCATCCTGATGCTGTCATCGATTACAGGCGGGGAGTATATCATCCCCCTCTTCGGAGTGGCTCTGCCCCCGAAGCCCCAAGGTCCCTTCCTGATCCGGGCAGGGTACAACATAGTCATCCCCTTCAAGAACATTTTCTATCATCCAGTCACCTTCTCCTTCATTGTGGAGAACCCAGCCTTCTCTGTTCGTGCTGTAGACTCCGTGCGGCCCAAGAAGATCAACAATATCACCGTCTCCTTTGAAGGAAACCCGTCAGGCAGCAAAACGCCCATCACCAGCAAGCTGATTGTGTCTTGTCCTCCCAGTGAAGGCAATGAAGCAGGTGTTAAATGGGTTTATTACCTGAAGGGAATCACCCCTTAGTGGTAACTAAGGTCAGCTACATCAATGGAAAGCCATCTCCTCAACCTTAGAATCTATGTATTATTCTACCCTGGCGAAGAACAGAGAAAATAGTCAGAATTCTACAGCTACTGTTTTATCTCCTCCTTCAATTATCGGGGCACTTATTTCCATATTATATGCATTCCAAATATATATATATGAAATATATATATATACATGCTAACTACAAAAAAAAAAAAAAGCTATGTTGCACTTCACAAGGGCAAGTCCCTGAATTTAGTTTCTAATCATATCCCCAAAGCTCAAGGAATAATCCCCATTTTTAATAAGATGACATAGATATCACACTCATGACCTCCTATCAGATAGCACTTAGCGCATGACACTGGGCCCCCACAGTGCCTTTTAAAAATCCATAATGGTTTAAAGAGCTCTTAGACATGACTCTCTTTTGATAGGATATTTTATTCTGCTTTCACGTAAAAGCCAAATAAGACACTATTTTCAAAATGATAATGGATGACACCTGCACCATTATTGCAGGGCCAGGGGCCGGGGATGATCCCTCCATCTCTGAATCCTGTATCTGTTCCCCACAGAAAGTTCTCCCTGAAGGCCGGGTCCCGGAGAAATGCGGAGCCCCCTGTCCCCCACTCCCAAGCCCAGCCCTGTGCAGAGCAGTCAGCCTGTAGCACAGCGATTCCCTACCTGTCTGCACGTCCCAATCGGCCAGTTCTGCTCCAGACCCTTCCACCTCACATTCTGATTTAATTAGTCTGGGGAGGGATGTGGGCATCCTTTTCTCTTCCAAACTTGTACAGCAGTGTTGAGAACCAATGCTACAAGTCCTACACCCACCTGGCCATTAATGCTGCAACGGAGTCAGGGATCTACTTCCAAGGGAGGACCACACCGCAATCTGATGTGGTTAAACTGCAGCCATTCTGTATGTACAGGAAGGGTGAGGTCTAAGTCAGTGCCTTTCTTAAGAGGGAAAGCACCAGGGAAGCATCACCTCCAAGGAGGAGTGGGACATCTGCCTTAGTCCAGACTCTGGCCCTGGGTCCTGCAATGTGTATTAATAGGACCACTTAAAAAAATAATTATAATAATAGGACCACTTACCTGTTGGCGCCACCTGATGAAATAAAGATGATTGCGACCGGCCCTGGAGTGGATTTGCTTCTGCACGCTCACGCCTGAGGGTCCCCTGTCGCCACCTCCTCCCCCCTCGGCATCCCCAACAGCCTACCTGCCAGAGAGGGAGAAAGCATGAAAGGAGATGACGAGTGCTCCCAACGGGGTTCTGAAGAATGGTCCCTGGCCCAGCAGCTGCAGCATTCCCCAAGGAATGCATTAAAAATGCACATCCTCAAGGCACACCCAGACCTGCAGAGTCAGAAGCTCCAGGGGTGTGGCCCAGCAACCCTTATTGTGTTTTAGAGGTCTTACGTCTTAAAACACATAAACCTTATGTGTTTTAAGAAGCCCTTATTGCTTTTTAGAGGTGTGGTTTCCTGTTTGTTTGTTTTTTTAATGGAGGGAGATTCTTCTCATCCTTTTGTACCTCCCCCCCAACTCTCAGCCCAGTAGACCCTGCGCTCAGCTAAAGTATTTGCAGATCTACACGTAATTGTCGATCTGCGGAACCACTAAAGATGCTGTTAACGGACATAAGGCAAAAACTAGATGCAGATTTTCCAGATGGTTAAATGAGCAAAGAGCACACCGCGCAGCCATCTGAGAGGATGCAGAGATCAATGAGCACGCGCTATGACTAGCAAACACCCAGAGTCTGATGAAAGCAGGGCTTTTCAACTTTTGTTATCTACCGAAATCACCCAGAGGGCTTGCTACCCCACAGGCCGTCAGGCCCCATCCTCAGAGGGTCTGATTTAGTAGCTTTAGTTTGCGTTTCGGCCAGGTTCCCCATGAGGCCGTTGCTACAGGTCCGAGGAGCACGCTGCCCAGCACAGCTGTGAAGCCGCAACTGCCTTGCCCCAGCACCAGCTGGGACGGACGTGCTAGGGGTGCAGGATCTGGGGCTGTCCCAGACCTCCTGGATCAGCGTGTGCATTTTAAGGCATCTCTAGGGGATGATGCGCACTCTGCAGCTAAGAGCGGTTGCCTTAAAGGCAGCTATGGAAGCTGAGCCTTTGTGGGACCCACAGCCCTGCTGCTCTCCAGGAGGACCCTAGACCCTGGCCACTTCCCAAGTGTCACCACCAGCCAAGTGGTGCCGGGTGGCCAGGGCCAATTCCCCTACCTCAGCCCTACTCCAGCTCTCCCTAAGCTACTGAGTCTAGAGCCCAAAGCCTCCTGGTCTGGAGTGAGGAAGCAGGCCTTCTCCCTGGGACCGAAGCTCAGCTCAGACCCTGCCCCAGCAGGAACACCTCTCCAGGAGGACTTGAGATATGATACATCTCTTCTCTTGAGGTCCTTCTCATACTTCCTCCACCTCAAAAAGACAATAACAAAATTGTTTCATTTTGGCAAACCTGGGATTGCCAAGTACTTCACCAGAGGCCTGGGGGAGAAGCTTGGTGAAAATGAACACTCTGACACAAGCTAGTGGAAATTTCCCTCTAAGGATACATTCTCAGCAAAGCAGACCACCTAGCCTACAAGTGTCTGAGTGTGGCCGGCCTGGCCAGGACTGGTCACCAGGGTCAGAGGAGTGAGCACGTGGAGAAGGCAACGGTGGCCTTGGGCTTTCTTAACCCCACAGCCAGTCCAGGAATGCATAAATAACCTTAATTAGTTGGCATTTTCCAAGAGATCAGAGAAAAGAAACCACCTTTTCGTCCCCCCCGAGGAATTTCTGAACTAAAGGTAGGACAAAGCATTGGTTTGGGCCTTGAGTAAAAAACTGGTTTCTTAGCAACCTAGTCCAGAATGTGATTTCAAGAGAAAAGAGTTCCTTCTGGTCAAAACATTACTGTTTCAATTATTAAAAACTATCTCACTATGACCCTTGGGAAATTCGGTTCACCTTTAAGAAAAAGCCAAACCAAACAGCAAAAGAAACAGATGAAATATTATATTAGATACGGTCCAGTGGAAGTGACTACACACCAGAGAAATAGGTCCAAATCATTCCCATTGACTTAATTTTTTTCATTGTTTTGCATCAACCATCATCAAAAATCCTAAAGACATAAACTTGGCAAAGACATTTGGAAACGTCCTTATTGGTGCCACCTGGAATTAAGGTAAGAGGAGGAAACTACTAAGCAAAACATTTTTTCTGGCGACAGATCTAAATTTGGAGCAGTTTCAGATTGGTGGTCCACCCACCTTCATTCATTGGACTGTGCTGGCAAAAGTTTTAAAAGCTGTGAAAACCCTACTGGTAAAGGAAAGCACTTTTTTCACAGATTTTTCTAGACACAATTCCTCCATGACTTACTGAATTTTGGGTTAGCTTTTGTACTTGTTCGTATGGCTGCATAACAAATTCCCACAAATCCAGCAGAAGTTTCTTATCTCACAGTGTCCATGGGTCAGAAGTCCAGAATGGACTGAACTGGGTTCCTGGCTCAGGGTCTCACAGGCTGAAATCAAGATGCCAGCCAGCTGCATCTTCATCTGAAAGCTCAATTAGGAAAAGATCCACTTCCAAGTTCCCCTGGTGTATTGACAAAATTCATTTCCTTACAGCCATATGATTGAAGTCCCCATTTTCTTGGCAACTGACAACCCTCAGGAGATCAGTGTTGACAACTAGAGGGCATTCTCAGGTCTTTACCATGTGGCCAATCAGAGATAGTTCACTTTTGTTACTGTTTACTCTTCAAGGACAGCAGGAGAATCTCTCTCCTGCTTCAAATGCCTTCTGACTATTATTAAGGCCTCATCTGATTAGGTTGGACCCACCCGGGATAATCTCCCTTTTTATTTACTAAAGTCAACTGATTAGGGACTTTAACTACATCTACAAATTCCCTTCTGCTATATAACATAACTGTTGGAGTGACAGTCCACTGTATTTACAAGTCTTGTTCACACTCAAGGGGAGGGGACTATACAGGGTATGTACCCAAAGGGAACATACGTTTGGGTCTGCCTACCACACCCCCTCACTCGTGTCCCATAGATTCTGATCTATGAATTGAGGATAAGACTCTATTTTCAACTTTGTTGTCAGATTCACATGCATACTTTTCACTCATTAGAAAAAGTACCATCATGTATTATGCTCATATTTAATACTCTTTGGGCTCCACTGTGGTCCAGCCTTTGTCCTAAGATCTCTGTCCACTATGGAAGCTTACAATAAGGAACTCTGTCTGATGCATCTACCTGTTAGCCACAATACATCCATAAAGTGCTTTTAAAATTTTGCCACATTAAAAAAAAACACAAACGCAAAAAAACAAAAAAAAAAACCCAGCCCTCTAAGGTATTCAAGCACGATAAACACACTCTCCTGAGTCCCAAATGGTGGGGAGACAGCCACTGTTGGTACCTGAGATTTTTAGGTAGTAGACAGGTAGTATTGTTTTTAATTAAGAATTTATTTTAGGGGGCGCCTGGGTGGCTCAGTCGTTAGGCGTCTGCCTTCGGCTCAGGTCATGATCCCAGGGTCCCGGGATCGAGCCCCGCATCAGGCACCCTGCTCGGCGGGAAGCCTGCTTCTCCCTCCCCCACTCCCCCTGCTTGTGTTCCCTCTCTCGCTGTGTCTCTCTCTGTTAAATAAATAAAATCTTTAAAAAAAAAAAAAGAATTTATTTTAGGGGTGCCTGGGTGGCTCAGTTGTTAAGTGTATGCCTTTGGCTCAGGTCATGATCCCAGGGTCCTGGGATTGAGCCCCGCATTGGGGTCCCTGCTCTGCAGGAAGCCTGCTTCTCCCTCTGCCACTCCCCCTGCTTGTGTTCCTGCTCTTGCTCACTCGCTCTCTGTCAAATAAATAAAATCTTTAAAAAAAATTTTTTTAAAGAATTTATTTTAATGTTTTAAAAACATATGTAACTATTCACAGCCATGATTTTAGCACATAAGACTAAAGTAAGATTTTTGAAAGTAAGTTGGTTTGAGAAACAATTTTTTTTACAGTACAGGTGGTTAGAATATGACGAAACTAACGACGGTATTACTCCAATTTGGGGAACATTGCCACATGCAAAACTGGTGACTAAATAGTAAATGAGCTAATGGATTCAATAAGTATTTAGTAAGTTATGCTAAGTAAGTCAGGCTCCATGAGACCCTTCGTGCTCCCAAACGTACACAGAAGCCCACCACGCGCCTTGCCAACCACGTGCGGGCACTTGAGTGCACGGGACACTCGCCCCACACAACCCCATCTCGAACCACACGGGGGCGTGAGGGGAGGAGGTGGAGCCTTGTGGGGGCGTGGACAACGCACCTGCAGCCTGCGTGCGGGGGCGTGGCTGGCGAGGGGCGGGTCCTCGCGGCGGAAGGCGGAAGCGGCTGCAGAGTCACGTGATCCGAGTAATATGGCCGCTGCCCCTTGAGCACTGCCGGTGCCGGGCGGGAGCGGGTCGCGTAAGCCGTTGGGAGGCCGGGAACAGGTGTGCGGGGGCTGGGTCCAGGCCCGGGTTCCGAGACGGCGCGAGGCGGCGGAGCGAGGCAGGCAGGCCCAAGGCGGCGTGGTCCATGAGCCGGCGCCGCAGGCAGCGCGGAGCCGCAGACTCCCCCGGCCCCGGCGCCGCCCGGGCAGCCGCGGGCTGAGGAGTCGCGGGGCTCCGGGGAGCGCCCGAGCTGCCACCATGAACCCCGAGAAAGACTTCGCACCGCTCACGCCCAACATCGTGCGCGCCCTCAATGACAAGCTTTACGAAAAGCGGAAGGTGGCAGCGCTGGAGATCGAGAAGTAAGACGCCGGCACCTGGGTTTGGGCGTGGGGACCAGAGCCAGGACCCCGCCCTGGCTGCGCAGGGCTCCTGCTCTTTGGGGGGACTCTTCACGCCTTTCCAGCCAGTTTTAGGCCCTTAGCGCAGCGCAGGAGAATAGGAGTCCTAGCTTTGCTTTTGACGGGCTGTATGACTTGAGCCAAGTTCTCTAACCGCCGTGGTGCCCCAGAGGACTGCCGTGCGAATAAAGCGACAAAGCGTTATGTGTAGTGCTATAGCACAGTGCCTGGCACACGGCTCGTCTTCCGTGTGGACTCCATCAAAACCTGCAAATCAGAGAGGGGCCTCTGTGATGGGAGGGAAGTGGGAAGCATAAGCATATGCTAATGATGTTGACCTGCCTCATTTCTTACCCAGCTTCTGAGAAGTGAAAGGGACTGTTGAGTGACCAAGTGGAGAAATCAGGTCCGAAACCTCAAGACTCAGAGGGCTGTTTATTTTATCTCTGCCATATCACCCTTCCCTGCAGGTGGAAGGAATAATCTGACCTTTCTTACTTCTACACTCTTACTATATGTATGTGTAACGATGATCTGACTTTTTGCTTTATTTCCCAGTGTACAAAACAAGGTGTTCAACTAGGAATGTTTCATTCATTAAGATTTTCTGCTGTTATTTTACATTTGTTTTTTGTTTTTTTTCCAGTCAAATCTTTGTGATAAAGTCAGGTGGGTGGGTGATTTCAAAAAAAGCGGAAAGAATCAGGCTGTGAAATTTGGAAGAATGCCAGACTGGGAGTCAGGACACATGGATTGTAGTCCTCCCCTCTCCAGTAGGATAGCCACTGGCCCTGCGTGGCTATTTATGCATAAATTATTAAAGATAAAATAAAAATTTTAAATCAAGTTCCTCAGTCACACTGCCCATACTTCAGATGTTCGGTAGCCACATGTGGCTGTTGGCGACCGTAATGGGAAGTACAGGTCTTAGAACCTTTGCATCACTGCAGAATGTTGGACAACTCCAGTCTAGTCCATGGTGTGATACTCATTCTTTGACCTTGGGTAGATTGCTTCACTCAGAGTTTCTTAACCTCAGCATGATGGACATTTTGGGACAGATAAGTCTTGGTTGTGGTGGACTGTCCTGTGCATTGTAGGATTTTTAGCAGCATCATTCATCTCTACCCAGTAGATACCAGTAGCTCTCCATCATTTGTAACACCAAAAATGTCTCCAGACCATGTCTCCAAATGTCTCCTGGGAGTGCAAAAAATCACCCCAGGTGAGACTCACTGCTTTAACGGCTTTTGGTTTTCCTTTCCTCCTCGCCTAAAGGGTTTGGACTGTGTTAAGAGGACCCCCTCATTCAGCACTAACATACAGTATGTCCCAAACCACCTAGCTGCTTTCATCAAGCACCACTTTCTTGTCTGCTCTATTTCCATACTTCTGCTTGTTTATGCCCTGGCTATTACTAATGCTAGCAAGTCTTTTTTTTTTTTTAATTTTATTTTATTATGTTAATCACCATACATTACATCCTTAGTTTTTGATGTAGTGTTCCATGATTCATTGGTTGTGTATAACACCCAGTGCTCCATTCAATATGTGCTAGCAAGTCTTAAAGATGAGTATCACTGTACTGAGTAGGAGACTTAGAGCTGATGTATCGACATGGCTCCATGTCCATGGGTTTTATTGGCTTTGAAGCTACATTGACACCTGATTTTGGCCGTCACCCAGTCTGTTCTCAGGAATGTCTGATTTTCCTCATAGCTTGAATCATCTGTTGAGTCTTTGAATAGAGGTGTTCATCTCAGCATTACTGTTGCCTTGAGCATAGCACATGTAAGTGCTCTCACTCTGCAGGCTGTGCTGTTAGGGTTTTGTCTTTAAGGGGGTTCTTTTTTCGTATTCGACATTGCCCTTGATTTGTGGAATTCAGAGAAACCTAGGGACTTAACTAGACTATGGACTCCTTAAGAGCAGAGACCCTGTTTTATCCTCAGCACTTGACACAGCATTTGACAGTTGGTGTCTTAATGAGTGAATGACCATACGTTTTTGGTGGGGAAGTAACATTGCAGCCTAAGGACTTTGCTGCCCAAAAGTGTAGCCCACAGACCAGCAGCGTCAGGATCACTTGGGAGCTTGTTAGAAAGAGATTCTCCAGCCTCACCCCCGACCTCTGGATCAGAATCTGCATTTTGATACTATCCGTGGGTGATTTGTGTATACATTAAAGTCTGAGAAGCACTGGTATAGAGGGCCCTAATCTGTTTCTAGCCTTCTTCAGCCATATTTGGAATGGGGAGTGCCCAGTTTGATATTTTCCTCAATATATGTATCACAGATTGCTTAGGGATAGTGACTTATTTGTGCTTCACCAAAGAGCTTTCTGGTGTCTCTGCTTATGAAGACACTAATCCTGTTTTATCAGGACTACAGGCTTATGACCTCATTTAACCTTAATTACTTTCCTGTAGACCCTGTCTCCAAACACAGTCACAGTGGGGTTTAGAGCTTCAACATGTAAATTTTATGGGGACACAATTCAATCCATAACAGTAATCATTTATAAAAAAAATGATCATGTGTAAAGCACTATCTGCCTGATTTGGGGAAAGGAGGGTAAGGAAGCCTCCCTTCATTTGGTCATTGCACACCCCTTATCTCTTTATTTTGCATGGCTTCAAAATACAAGCTAGGTGGTGGCATTTCACAGACGAGGAAACAGAAGCTCCTTGAGGTTGAGTACTCTTCCCAAGGTCTCATAGCTAGAACCTGGATAAAAAACCCAGGTTCTTCTGTCTCAAAAAGCTTCCCCACTACAGTGAATGGTTTTCCCTACCAAGAAAAGCACATATATTTAATAAAGGAAGTTTCATACTCAAGCATTTCCATGGTTCTTTTAACTGCCACTTTTAGTTTTCCAGAATCATCTGCTCAGTTGGACAGAGCCAGTGATGCATATGGTTTTCCAGTGAAGGATTAAAATTCATAATAAGAGAAGGACGTTTTTTCTTGATGACAGGACTCTCAGACACTAAAAATGCAGAGATGTGAATGCTGGCTCAAAAGAACCTTGAACTCTAGAATCTCAAGAGCAGGCTGGGTTAAGTGACCTAAGATCTGATCGCTAAATACGTGAGCCTGCTGTGCACAGTCCTGGAGAGCTTTTCCCTCCACAGCCTCCCGCCAACATGCCCACACAGTTTGCTAAAGGATAAGGCACTTAGGCTAAGATTTTAGAATGGCTGTGTCAGGTTTGGTGGGCCCTCGATTTCAGGGGATATTGTCGTTGATCAGTCCTGATGAAAAGGTTGGTAAGATCCCGGGCTCTGCTCTCCAGAAGAATGTAGTGTGGAGGAGAAATGCTAGGAGGCACTCGGGTAACTGCAGGGGTTGCTCGCTCTGCTGGGGGTGCCATGCCCCACACTCTGGTGGCAGGGCCCCCCCACTGCAGGCTCAGAGAGACAGCGCCCTTCATGGTAACCAGGGATGGACTCAGTGCCTAGTGTTCCTGAACTTTGAGTTCCAGAAGCCAGTAAATGTAGGGTGCCCAGGCCATGCCCCTGAGAACATCAGAGCCCAAGTTGGGGAGGGTGGTTGTGGGATAATGTGCCCTTTGCCTGCCGGGGAGGGGGCAGGGATCCTTGGCACTCTGTGATCAGATAGAGGTTAACTGTTGAGTTTGACCTGGCTCTGGAGCCTACCCTCTGGCTGTTGCAAGGAGACACTGTTTATCACCAGTGCCTGAAGGCAAGCGTGGGCCGGAATTCCACCCAGCCCTGCTGGATGCAAGTAGCGGTGGGGCCCTCCACAGACTGCTCAGTCTAGGGGTTACAGACCCGTAGCTAGGGGCTGTGTACTGCTGGTAGACCTGTTTGGGTTGGTTTGAATTGCAAGGTATTTTAAATTGAGAAATTTCATAGTGAAGCTCAGGTTTTGGCTTCTCTTAAGGAATGGGAAGTGTGTCTCTGTGGGGCCCACTGTCCCACATAACAGATAAGGGGGACCTAGGGGCCTCCCTTCCGGCCAGGACATGGGCTCCCCAGTTTGCTTCCTGTATTGGCACTTTCACCACAGCCTTCCTCCCTTGTCCTGCCTTGTATCTCCTGCTTGGCCCCTGTCAGCATGTGAGTCTGTGACCTCAGGTTTCATTCCTCTGTGCCTCAGTTTCCTCATCTTAAACACAAATGCACCTTGAAAACATTAGGCTAAGTCACGAAGGGCCATGTGTTTGATTTATATGAAAATTTCACTTCTATGAATTATCTAGAATAGGCCAATTCAGAGAGAGAAAGTAGATTAGTGGTTGCCTAGGGCTTAAGGGATGGGATTTGGGGAACATGGGGAGTGACTGCTAATGGGTACACAAAAAACTACTGAACCGCACGCACTGAAAGAGTGAATTCATGGTATGTGAATTACAGCAATTAAAAAAAATAAGAGTAGTGTTTTATTGCAATGTGAGGGAAGCACTCATGAAGTGGTCACAGTTATTGTCACCTGAGATTCAAACAGCTGCTGTCTCAGACTCGTTTCTCCTTTATGGTCTTTCCGCTGATTGCAGCCAGTGGAAGCTCAGTGTATTTTGTCGGGTAACTCTGAGGCCTTTTCAGAAGGTCTTCGGTCCTTGCTTAGAGGCAGACATTCCACTTTTCCTGTTTACTTAGTGGAGACTAGCAAGCAAGTGGAAACCAAATTACTTAAATACTCAGCAGAGCAGATGGAGATGTTTACCCAGATTATCTCTGGGAAGTTGCTGCCCGGATGTGACGTCTGAACGAAGCCCGTGCTGTAGAGAAGTACGAGGGATACGTGGACTCGCCAGGACAAGAGACAACAGCCCCAAGGCCACTGAGAGCTTTACACCACGAGCATAAACACAACTCTGGATTCTTCTTCTGCTCCTTTTTTGGGGCCAGGAGCATGGCAGGTTCTCAGTCAACAATTAGTGGATGAACGTGATCTTGTATGGTGTGTGTGAGATCACAGTTTGTCTCTCTGATTCTGACATTGCACTAAAACTGCTCTGTGAGCATGTGCAACAAAGAGCACATTACATGCCTTCTCTTACTCTCTAGAAACCGTGTGACCCCACCTTACAGCCAAGGACAGCTCTGGAGACATAGGCACATGAGTGCAGTGACTAAAACCTGCTGGCTGGGACATTTGGACATCACCAGATGAAAAGGGGTTGGGATTCAATGAAATGAGAAACGGAAAGTGCTTGGCAGCCAGTAGGCATCTGACAAGTGGCAGCTGGGATATTTGAGGAGGGAGATAGTGCAACATAGTGGGAATTACTTCAAGACCTTAGAGTCAGAAAAACCTTGGTTTGATTTCTGCACTTGTCATCTATAAGTTGTGTGACCTTGTAAGTTTCTTAACATCTCTGAGCCTCAGTTTCTGCCATCTGTAGAATGGGTGTTATAGTACTTAACCCAGGGATTTGTTTTAAAGTTTAAATTAGATAATGTATGTAAAGCATCCAGCATTTATCACCTAGCAGCTAGTAAGTGCTCAGCAAATGGTTATTTCTTGCCTTCATAGTAGAAGTCCGGCTGTAGAGCGTTCCAGAACATCTCCAGTACGCGCGTCATCTGTAGTCCCTGTGTGTCGTGGAGGAATGCTTCAGGGATGTCTGAACACCGAACAGGATGGGAAACTGTGTGGAGAAAGCTGCATTTAGCTTGGGGCCTCCACAAGGGGAATTCTCCACAAGGGGAGTTCACTCTGTCCCTGGGTGCATTCTCTGTGCAGCTGATGCCGAAGACGGGAGAGAGGAACTGGTGTACAGTTGAAAGGGCTCAGGCTTTGAGGTGTGTCACGGGTTCAGATCCTCTGCGAGCCGGGGCAGGGGATTTGGTTTCCCTGAGGCTGTTTCACTTCTGGAGGATGAGGTGGTAATCCGTGCAGAAGGAGGTGGTTCCAGGGAGGAACAGAAATCCTCAGTGTAGAGTGTGCCTCAGTGTGCCCGGGAAGGCATCCACCACCAGTCCTCGTGTGGCCCGTGATTGTCGCCGCTATGTTGCGGAGGCCAAGGGGGTCCAACGACGGACTGTGGTTACATTGCTGAGACGATGGCCCCGGGCCTCTCCTGATGAGAGCTTCCGAATATGTCCTCCCCCGTCTGGGGTTCCTTCTGTCGAGGAGGGGGGAGTCAGTGTGGCACTTGGCGCTGTTGGGGGCCACGTCACGAGCTTGGAGTTGCCACGTTGGGTTTGTGCCTTGTGGGGAATGAGCATTTCTGCCATCTGGCGACACCTCTGACCACAAGAATGGAGGCTCTGAGCAGCCTCTAAGGACACCTCATCAGCCTGGGTTTTCAGCCCTTTTGAGAGAGAAGCAGTCAGAAGCAGCCCCTCTTCTCTGGCACACAGAACAGTAATGCCTGTGACCTTTACGGCAGTGAGGGTCCCAGGGATTTGTGATCGTGAGAGTTTCTGGACCAGATATTCACTTCAAAACTAGTGCAGCTTCAGATCCCCGCGTGTGGCTGGCCGCCTGGGGATGAAAGAGGAATCAGTGTGGTCCTTTGAAGGGAAACTTGGCCTGCATCCGGGAGCGCCCAGAGTTTCAGCTCCGCTTACTCTGCCTCCCTTTGTAGTGCGTTTTTCTCTGCGCACACTCCTGCGAAGTGCAGATACCAGTCTCGTCGATGGGCCTATTTTGGAGCACCTAGAGAGGGGTTACAGCACCCCTTTGCCCCTTGGCAGGTGGCCTTCAGAGCACACCGTGGCATCTGCATCTTTCCCCAGCCACAGCGCTGGTGACCTGGGCCCTTCACCGTGTACCTGTGGGGATCCCGGTAGTGGTATCCTTTGCCCCCCTAAGCTGAATTCTAATGCTCGGGGCTGAGGGCCCCCCGGATACAATAGTGGTTAAGCCAGCTGGTTAGGTTTAGAAGAGTAGGCCGCCCCAGGTCACCCGTATGGCAGCGTGGGGCTCCGGCCGAGTTTGCCCACAGCTCGCGCTGTCCTTCAGCGCTGCTCGTGCGGTCCTTCGGTCCAGTCCCCAGGCCGCGCTGCCTGATCCGCATCAGCCGGGCGCACAGCACTGGACCCCGAGAGGGCTGGCACGAGAGACGCAGGCAGTCGGGGCTTCAGTCGGGACTGTGGAGACAGAAACGTGCACCTGAGAGTGACAGTGACATTCGCCAGTGCATTGCTGGGAGGCGAGTGAGAGGGCCACTGAGTCCTTCAGAATTCAGAGGAGTGACCCCTTCCTGGGATGGCCGGGAGAGGCAGGGCTGGATTTGAGCCAGGCTTTGAAGGCTGGGTAGGATGTGGAGCAGGAGTTTTCCCAGAGAGTGGGGCACTAGGGGCAGAGTGAGCAGGGCGCAGGCTTACAGGATGAAGGCAGGTCTGGCTGGAGTGGACGGTCACACAGGGCAGGGGCAGTAAGACTAGAGAGGTCAGCCCAGGGCTGTTGCAGTCGCCCGGAGTGCCAGGTAAAGAGTAGTGGCCTTGATTTGTGAGACAGCTTTTCCCACTGGCGCCCCAGGACTTGACCCACAGAGCCAGCCCCAGTGCTTTCCAAGCTGATGGCATTGGTGAGAGCATGTTCTTGTGGCTTCCCTGTCCAGGGGAACCATTTTCGTATTTTCCTGGACATACCTGCAAGTGTGCGGGGTTCTGGGGCCTCCAGACTTAAGTGAGTCACTATTTTTGCGGTGGCCTGAGATGCCGTGTTGAGCCCTGGAAGGATTCAGGGTGGGGAGGCCGGTGGTGTTGGTGTCGAACAAACGAGAAAGGTACTCAGAGTCGGGGGGGCGGGGAGTGCTAAATACAAACAAACATCCTGCTTGCCCATCTCCTGCCTTCGGGAGACCCTGGTGCTCATGCAGGCTGTCACCCCAGCATTAATGAGCCCTGTCCTCACACTCTCTCACCATGCAGTCTCTATAAGCCTTCGGATTTTTCAGAGCTCCCTAATGCCATTCAGACCCTTACCACCCACCACTGCAGATCACTCTTACCGTCCATGGCTCCTTACTGCCACCAGAAGTAAATGCCAGTTCCTTGGCCACGCACAAGCCTGGGAGCAGTTTCACCAGCCCTGTCACCCAGCTGTCCTCTACCCGTGTCCTTCACTCTGCCAAACCGGATGCCTCTCTCCTTCCTCTGAGCCAGCGTTCACGCGGTTCCTCTGTCTGGGCTTCCTGGTTCCGAACAGTTCCAGCACAAACACTACTCATCCTTCAGCATCCCCCTCAAATGCTGACCCTTGCGAAGCCATGCCTCATCCCTCCCCACCAGGTGGCAGACCTGCTCCCTCTTGTCTGCCCTTCTCGCCTCACAAGCTTCTCACCAGATCGTTTTGTCTCTGCTTTGCATGCGAGTCCTGTGTGCCGTCTAGTTTCCTCCCCGGCCTTACCCAAGCAGAGAGCAGCTCATCCGTATGCTGCCTCCGTAAGAGGGAAGAGTGGCCTTTCCAGGCGCTCAGGGACCGTTGTGACCTGAAACAAGCAGACGGGCGAGGCCATGGTTCCGGGGTGGCCTGTGCCACTGGCACGGCTGGGTCTCCCGCAGCTGCCCTGCTGAAGCCTCATGGGTGTGCGCAGTCCCGCTCCGGGTGCTGCTCGAACTCGTCCTGGGCAGAAGCACGGCCTGGCTGCCTCGGGAGTGCTCTCGGCGGCCAGAGTTGGAGGCACGGCTGCTGTCAGTGGCTTTGGTGATCCCCATATCCTGGGCTCCTCAAGAACGGGGAGACACAGGTTCTAGATGTTTGTGGAATTCAAGACACTGTGTATTTTTCGTCAAAGATATTTAAAGCTCAAGCTAGAAACAAGTCATTCTCAGTTCTCAGATTGTATTCACATATTCTTTAGGCAGTGTGAAATCTCAAATCCAGTCTTCTGGGATTAAAAATAAGTTTGCTCTCTGCATTGGCTGGGCCTCGAACCCGGGCCTCCGGCGTGGCGGGCGAGAATTCTCCCACTGAACCACGCATGCTGCATCTGTGAGCAGCTGTGTGAGCACCTCCCTTTAAGCCCTGTCCTGGGCCTCCTTGTAGCTGTGCTGATTCACAGACTGTAAGGCCAGGCTTTGATGCTGCCACATCAGCACTGCTGCAGGAACAGAAAGCTTAGGCTCCAGGGCGGGGGGGGGTGTGAGCGAGAGAGAGAAGTTGCTTTGCCTTCAGACGTCAGGCCAGAAACTGGAGCTCAGGTCCCTCCCCAGTAGCAAAAAGCACACGGAGACTTTGGATGACTTTCTGCCCCTCGGATGTGTGGATTCCCCTGTTGCATGCTCCCTGCGTGCTGAGCTGGTTTACAGTTCTCAGGTTTCACCCCAGCTTCCCGCTGGAGACTGGCCCAGGCTGAGGCCCTCACTGTGGAGGGCGTGAAGGCCTTGGTCCCCACAGCCAGTGGTGCCTCTCCGGAGAGCCCAGCTGCTGTTCTTCGGCTCACTGAGCAGGGAAGTGAGGTCAAATCCAGAGCGCCCTGGGCTGCCGTAGGCCGGCGTGCTTGAGGAGATTGGCTCCTCCAGCAGGATCTCTGTACGAGGGGAAGCCTGCCAGGAAAAGGCAAAAAAAAAAAAAGGAGCAGCCCTGCATTGGCCGGGAATCGAACCCGGGCCTCCCGCGTGGCAGGCGAGAATTCTACCACTGAACCACCAATGCTGACATATCTGCAGGGCTTTTCTCAAGGGGCTGTGTCTGTGGCTACTCAGAGAGGAGCTCTGGCAGATCACTGTGCCTCGCCTGGCTAGTTTGTCCAGTTTGGGAAGCCAGAGCCGTTTACAGGGAACCATCCTTGCTGCGCCTTACTGGGCTGCTTTGGGAGGAGCGGGGAGGAGAGGGTTGGCCTATGGAACCGGCATTGAGCTTGCACCTGGAGGCCCTTGGTCCATCCATAGCCCTCAGCACCTCAGCTTGGTGGAATATCACCCTGTAAAGATCAAAGAAAGAGGCACCTCGCAGGCCATTTGTACCACCTTCCTGAAATACCCATCCCTGCTCCCACATCCACCAGCTTGGGAGCCGGGCCTGTTTTGTTCACAGCTGTGCTCACAGTGCTTGGCACAGAATAGGTGCCCTGTACGACTTGCAGTATTAAATCTTCATCAAACCGTGTCGACCCCTCCTTGAACAGCCTTTTTGTAGGAGTGGTCATTGCCTCATAGGGCAGCACGTTTGTTTTTGAACAGCTCTAATTCCTGGCAGGTTCCTGACACAGAGCTGGAACCACATAGACTAATTGATACCTTTTGGACTTAACTGTCCTTAAAACTCCTCGAGCCAACTTGAGACCCCCATTTATGCGGCAGGCGTGCAGTTGTCCCGCCACGATGGACACAGAGCAGTTAGACAGTGAGTCCGGGCAGCTGCTTTGCCAAGTGCCTATTCTGTGGACGGCCCCTTGGCTGCAACACTGGTAGCAGTGTGCATCAGCCTGGACGACGGGATGGGCTCCGTCCGTCTCACAGCTCCTTAAGGACACTCCTTCCCTGTGCTCTTCCAAAACCGTAAGAAGCTTCCCTGTTACCCATGCTGCGAAATCCATTCTACCTAAACTGAGATGGCCAGAGTGGCCATAGCCAGCCCATCCTGGTAGGTCTCTCGCTGCTCTTCCGTCCCCTGGGGCCCCAGACAAGCTTGATTAGATCCCCTCCTCGCCTTGGCTCTTACATTTCCTCCTGCCCGGAACACCCCTGTTTCCTTCTCTCTCCTTGCCTCTTTCAAGGTCCAGCTGAAACTGGACCTCTTCTGGGAAGATGTCCCCGACACCCAGGCCACAGCTCCCCATCAGTTATCTGGGGAGCCGGTTATCAGTTCTCTGAGACCGGTTCCTGATGAAACCCGGCCTCCCTCTGCTGTCTTCCTCACCGGGCAGGGCTTGCCGTGGGATCATCCCCCAGGGTGACCACAGGTGCTCCCTTCCACGCCAGGGGCCTCCCTCCAACCTCCCTTCTCCCTCTTAGCGTCACTCCCCAGGTGGACACCTTGGAGGCAGACCTGCCCTCTCTGGCTCCCATGTTCCATGGGTTCCTGATGCTCTTCTGTTTGAAGTAAAGCAGCCCCTCCCTGCTCTTTCCCACTGCCTCAGGTGTGTTTCAGGCCCTCCTTCCTGATGATGCTAAGATTTTTCCGTCTCCTGGGCGCCTGGGTGGCTCAGTCGGTTAAGCGACTGCCTTCGGCTCAGGTCATGATCCTGGAGTCCCGGGATGGAGTCCCGCATCGGGCTCCCTGCTCGGCAGGGAGCCTGCTTCTCCCTCTGACCCTCCCCCCTCTCATGTGCTCTCTGTCTCTCTCATTCTCTCTGTCTCAAATAGGTAAGTAAAATCTTTAAAAAAAAAAAAAAGATTTTTCCGTCTCCTGTCAAACCTGCCCTGGCATCCCAGTCTCTCCAGGCTGCCACCACAGCTACCTAATTAAAACAGATCTGAGCATGTCATCCCATTGCTGGGGAACTGTCACTGGATTGTCTTCCTTGAACTGTCTGGCCACTCCTTCCACAGGCCAAACTCCTGTCCTTCTCTCAATACACCATGCCTTTTCAGGGCTCTTTGCCTTTGGCCAGTCTCTCCTCTGTACCTCGCCCTTGACCTGAAAAGCGCCTGCAGGTGTTTTTCCGATCTGATCCAGGCACCTCCCATTCAGCCCCAGGAGATCAGCACATGGCATTTTTCTGGCTTTCGTAGTATCCCTTGCACCACATTGCGACAGTTACTTGTTTGTATGTGGATCTTGCCCACCGGACTGGGACCTGATTGAGCACCATCCATGGACATGACGACACAGACACAGAGAAACTCTCGGGCACAGGATTGGAGGGTCTAGCCAGTGTCGAATAAAGATGGTTGATGTTGCAGTTTTTGGTCCCCAACAAGACATTCCCTTGCATTCTCTCAGATTCCCAGAAGTGAGGTAGCTCTGCTGTTGCTCATGCTGTTGTACGCAAAGGGAAACTGCGACCCAAAATAGGGAAACGAACCGTGACCCAGCCAGTGCCTTCCAGTCGGCAGCAGAACTGGGACAGGCCCACCCTAAGGTGCAGGACTTCTGATTCCTCTTTCTAAACAGGTCATCTCCCTGCCACATCCCTGGCCCTGGAGCCAGCAGCCGAGGGGGAGCCTGACTCCACTGCCCTGCAGCCCCTCTCTCCTCTCTCTCCAGGCTGGTCCGGGAGTTTGTGGCCCAGAACAACACCGTGCAAATCAAGCATGTGATCCAGACCCTGTCTCAGGAGTTTGCCCTGTCTCAGCACCCCCACAGCCGGAAGGGGGGCCTCATCGGCCTGGCCGCCTGCTCTATCGCACTGGGCAAGGTGGGCCTTTCTCCTGAAGGGACAGATGCAGCCGAGGTGGCCTTCACTTTGACCGCCCAGACCCAGCAGGCTGCTGCAGACTTCTGCTTTACCGCCATTCACGCCACACCTGAGACCAGCCAGGCTGGCTTTGCGGCCCTCGGTCCGCGGCCTGGCCCCCGGCCCGGGAGGCCGACTTGCTTAAGGCCGGCCCTCACGCGAAGGCCTGAGCCTCTTCCGGGGAGCCAGGATGTCCGCTGGGGCGGGGGTGGGGGGGCTGCGGGCCCCCGGCGCGGCCCACCTTGAGCTGTCTCTCCTCCCGCCCCCCTGCAGGACTCAGGGCTGTACCTGAAGGAGCTCATCGAGCCGGTGCTAACCTGCTTCAACGACGCCGACAGCCGGCTGCGCTACTACGCGTGTGAGGCGCTGTACAACATCGTCAAGGTGGCCCGCGGCGCCGTGCTGCCCCACTTCAACGTGCTCTTCGACGGGCTCAGCAAGGTGACTGCCCCTGCTGCGGCCGGCCCCGTGCGCGGCACCCCTGGGGCCCCTTCTCCCGGATGCGGCCAGAGCAGAGAGACACAGGCCTGCCGGCGCCGCTCGTCCGTTCAGTCTCATCATCATTGTCTCTTGTGGCCTTGTACGGGTGTTTGATTTTTTTTTCCATTTCTCTATTAATTGATTTTTATCGCAGTTTATGAAAGTGTCAGTCCACCACAGAGTGCAGGGGAAATACAGATAGTTCGAAAAGCCCTATCTTCCCTTATAGAAGGCGAAGATGGTGAATCCATAGTACAGACTGTATTTCCCCTGTGAGGGGAGCACTAGCCCGTAAGCTCTAGAAAAAGCTCTACTTACAAGGGCCGAGGAGCCCCTAACACGCCATCCTCAGCAGCGCGCTCAGCCTCACAGGGTGCGCCTCTGGGCACAGGGTGGCCCCGAAGCCCTGCGGCCTGCTGACCGCCACAGTCATTCCCAGGGTGCCAGCCTCACAGCTGCCTCAGTCCCCACCTCCCGGAGCAGAGAGAGGACCCAGCATGGTAGGATGGGGAACCCTTGAGGAAGGCTGATGGGAACCCACCACCTGGCCTGGTGGCAGGAGGTGCCAGAGGTCCCTGCACAGAACGGGAAGCCCGCGCATTTCCGTTCCTCGGCCACGTGCCATTTTGCCCGTCCCTTCCTCCCTGCCTGCCTTCAGTGTAGTCCCTAAAGGAGGTGCCTGTTCAGTAGTCCAGGCTGTGCCGGGGACTTGGCTGTACGGGTTTTCGGTAGGTTCCTGGTCCTGTATAGACTGTAACCGTCTCTCTGTTTCTGGATCTCTCATAGTTGGCTGCAGACCCAGACCCCAATGTGAAAAGTGGATCTGAGCTCCTAGACCGCCTTTTAAAGGTAGTAGTTGGTCCCTGCTTTTATTTTGGAATCTGTCTCTTCTACCTGTCTATACAGCTTATAAATTCTCTCTTTGGAGGCGCTCTTCCTAATTTTTAAAATTTTTTTCATTTACATACAGTAAAAGTGACTCTGGTGTACAGTTCTTTTTTATTTATTTATTTATTTATTTTGAGAGAGAGAGCACAAGCAGGGAGGGGGCAGAGGGAGAGGGAGAAACAGGCTCCCGGCTGAGCAGGAAGCCCGACGTGGGGCTCGATCCCAGGACCCTGGGGTCATGACCCGAGTCGAAGGCAGATGCTCAACTGACTGAGCCACCCAGGCACCCCTGGTGTACGGTTCTATGACAAGTGTACAGACTTATGTCACCAGTCAGAATACAGAAACATTCTATCATCCCAAACATCCCCTTGTGCTAACCGCCTCCCTAGGACAAAGGAGAGTCCCCATCACCTCCCATTCCCACCCAGTGACAGGGGCCTCTGATGCTCAGCTCACCAGGGCATTTGATCCAGATGTAGGGTTTTGTCGTATGATTAGTCCTCTTGACTCTGATTCCTGCTTTTACTCCAGCACTTTTGTTTGTCCTTTGGCCTATGAGCGGGCGGTTGCCCCGGGACCTCTCCTATGTAGCGTGAGCTCTGTCATTTTCCTCTGTGGCCACCTGACCCCTGGGCCAATAATTGGGTCGGGTCAGGCTGCCCTTGGTCTCTGGCTTTCGGCCGCTCACGTGCCTTTGATCCACAGGACATTGTGACGGAGAGCAACAAGTTCGACCTGGTGGGCTTCATCCCTTTGTTGCGAGAGAGGATTTACTCCAACAACCAGTACGCCCGGCAGTTCATCATCTCCTGGGTAAGGGCCAGCCCCACGACAGTTTCTCCAGCCATAAGGAGCCTCTAGTAGTAAAAGCTGCCCTCTGGCACACACCCTGGGCATCCTATGGCTGAGACAAGCCTCACTGTTAAGCCTCTAATAGCCAGTGACGCCCGGTAATCCGACACGTTTATTCCATTCTGCCCCAAAGCCCGTCCTGTTTGCCCCCGGTGTCCCGGCAAACACCCCCATGTCTCTTTGAAGCCGGGGGTGCTGCTGTCGGCAGCCATACCTCTTCAAGCCTTGTCTGTCCTTTCCCGTGCCTTCCCTTCTTCCCTGCCCCTTTAACCAAAGCCTTGTCTGCCGGGGCTGGGAATCACGGCGCCTTCTCCCTGCCCAGTCACAGAGCGCTGGGGAGGAGGAGACAGAGGCTCCCGGGCTGGTGTAACTTTCCCTTCCCGTTCCTTTCCCTGGGTCAGATCCTGGTTCTGGAGTCCGTGCCAGACATCAACCTGCTGGATTACTTGCCGGAGATCCTGGACGGGCTCTTCCAGATCCTGGGTGACAATGGCAAAGAGATTCGGAAAATGTGAGCATGGGAGGGGGAGGGGCGTGCGGCTGCTCGGCACACAACCCACACCCAGCAGATGCCCCACACCCAGCAGACGGGCGGCCGTGGGAGAATCCGCTCACTCGCTTCATCCTGGCTCCCGTGTGCTTCTTGCCTTGAGGAGCAGAGAGCAGCCCCCGGCCTCTGGAAAAGAGCCATCGGGCTGCTGTGCAGTGTAGTCCCCCTCCCAGTGGCCCACCCAGAGCAGAAGCGGACACCAGGAGAGGCTCCTCCAGGCCTGGCTGGTATATGCTCTTTTCCTTCTCTCATTGGTAGGTGTGAGGTGGTCCTTGGAGAATTCTTGAAAGAGATTAAGAAGAACCCCTCCAGTGTTAAGTTTGCAGAGATGGCCAACATCCTGGTGATCCACTGCCAGACCACAGGTGAGGATGAAGGCCCCATGGCCACCACCACCTCCTCAGAAGCAGCAAGAACCCCGGTAGGAATATAAACCCGCACCCCACTGGACCTGGGGCAGCGCAGCGGTGCATCCTTGTGGGAGAGAGATTCAGGTCCTCCATCACTGTGGAGGCCCTTGTGCTTGGTCTGACCTTGGAGTAAGATCTGGAGACCCTCTTGCTGGGAAGCTTGGCATTTCACTATGAATTGAAATACTTACAGGTTGGGACTATGTATCCACAAGCTTCTGTTGAGTATCAAACCACCACAAAACTGACTGCCTCGCATAGCAGCTACTTACTGTTGGTCAGGAGACTATAGGTCAGCTAGATGGCTCTGTTCACCTGGGCCAGGCTTGGCTGCACTTGATTATGCACATACAGTGCACTGAAGGGTCGTCAGAGGCTGGGTGGTCTGGGATGGCCTCACTCATGTCTGCCAGTTAGCTGGCAGCACCTGGGAAGCAGGGACCACTGGTCCATGTGTCTCATCATCCAGCATACTAACCCAGATGCATTCAAATGGCATCAGTGAGGTCCCAAGACGTGTGGTAGAGGGGAGCAAGGCCTGTGGAGGCCTGGGTTTGAACTGCCAGACCTTCACTTCTGACACCTTCACTTCTGACACCTTCACTTCTGACACTGTGAGCCTGGCCGCAGTAGGGAGGTCAGCCCAGATTCAAGAGGTGGGGAAGTGAATTCACCCCTTGATGAAACGAGCTGTGGAGCCCCTTTCTGGGTGCAGAGGGTAGAGAATCATGGCTACTCTTACATCTGCTACAAGATTGTCGTTCGTGTGTGTATCTTTGGAAGGCGAGAGAGTATCAGGCTAGAAGCAACTCAGGCCCTCGGGTCCCCTCCAGTCCCTTCCTGCGGGCATGGTCAGTGGGAGGGAGCACTCCGGCTGCTCGTGCTGACCGTCCTGGAACCCACCAATTTCTCTTCCAGATGACCTGATCCAGCTGACGGCCATGTGCTGGATGCGGGAGTTCATCCAGCTGGCTGGCCGGGTGATGCTGCCCTACTCTTCTGGGATCCTGACCGCCGTCTTGCCCTGCCTGGCCTATGATGACCGCAAGAAAAGTATCCTTCGCTCCGGAGAGAGGAAACCAGAGCAGCCCCAAAGGAGGCTGTGAAGTTGCAGGACCCCGGCATGGGGGGATGGGGGTTCCCTCCAGATAGCCCCTGGCACCTAGGGAGCAAGCGGCGGAGCAGGACAGGGACTGGGAGCACCAGGGCGGCACCAGGGCCATGGCCTAACACCACTGTCCCCAGACCTCACCTGGTTTCTTACAGATCTGGAGCAGCTCTCCCAGGTCCCACAGTTCCAAGCCCCTGAGCTCACACTGCCCTGTCATGGGTGGGGGAGTCCTGTTGGTAGAAAGCCCACCAGGAAGGGTCCTACGAGAAGACAGGAGCGTTTCACAGGGACTCAGTGCAGACAGCCCACTAATCCACCTCTGGGGGTGGGGGCAGTGGTGTCCAAGTCCCTGACCAATACCAGTGACGTCAGGTTTAGGAAACACCCCCTGGGTGGGGCTACTCCTTACATCAGTGGACTCAGGCATCAAGGAGGTGGCCAACGTGTGTAACCAAAGCCTGATGAAGCTGGTCACCCCTGAGGATGACGAGCCTGACGAGCTGAAGCCAACGTCGCAGAGGCCGGCAGAGCCCAACCCTGATGACACCCTGGCCAAGCAGGAAGGGACAGCTGGTGGTGAGTAGGCTCTGCCTCCCGCCCCTTACCTCCCAGCGTGACTTGACGTGGGGCCTCACTGAACCAGCCCAGGTGACTTCCCAGATGTCACTTCATGTAATTCTGGTAACTACCCGATGAGGTAGGAGTTGCCGTTCTCCCCATTCTACAGATGGGCACAGGGAAGACAGGTCGCATGGCCAGGATCTGGGAGAACTAGGAAGTGAACCCTGGCAGTCTGCCTCCAGAACCCCTGCTCTGAACTCTCCCTGCCTCAGCATTAAGCCTTTTTGAAATCTTTTTCTGTGTCCGGCTACAGGAAATAGTTGTTTTCACTGTGGGAAGCTTTGGAGCCTGGCAGAGGAGTCCAGGTTGCAGGGTTCACGTGACTCTTGGCCGTAGACATCCAGCCGCCCGGAAGCCAGCTGCCTTGACCATGCAGGCGCTCGGGGGAGAAGGCTAAGAGCTGCGGATGCAGCTTCAGTCCTGGGGGCTTCTCCAGCCCAAGTCCGTGTCTTCATGAAATGAAATGGCTCTGGCATCCTTTCAGCCTCTTTCAGCATTATCGTCTTATTTCTCTATAACATAAAACCACTCTTAAGTCAGTCTGGAGTTTGACTCTCTAGATGTTTTCTACAACTCTGACTTTATTTTGTTAAGGGGCCTCTATCCTTAATAAGAGGGCACTGATCAGCTTCGGGGTGATGTTCTCCTTTGCAGAGTCAGCCAGAGAGTAAACTGATGCAGAGCTTACTCACATTTTTAAGGCTAACAGACTCAGGTCTGGAACCTGAGTTCCAGGAGCCAAAAGAATTTCTAAAGCATTTTCTCCAGTGGCCGTTCTCCGACTTCTCTTGAGCGTCTGAGCACTACGTCAGGCACATGAGCCCCATGGGCCTCCTGTCCTGGCTTTGGCTGGCCAAACCAGTAGCATTCCATGCTGGACCAGTCAGGAGTCAGGTTACAGCTGTGCATCGCTTTGGCGAGCCCGAGCAGCAAAACAGTGGGAGGCACAGCAGCCCTCAAGTGGAGCATGGGTGGTTCAGTGGTAGACTTCTCGCCTGCCACACGGGAGGCCTGGGTTCGAGGCCCGGGTTCGATTCCCAGGCAACGCAGCAACTGAAACCTTTTTGCCAGCTCCTTGAAAAAGAAAACTTGTGGAGATAAAGTTAGTGTGAGCCTCTCAAAGCAGGAGCTTTCTTATTAGGAGAAACTAGAAGAATCTCAGGGATAGACTTGCTTAGTGAACTTTCACTGATGTATGAGTATTTTATTACCTTTTCATTTTTTGATTCTCATTTTAGAAAATTTGGAAAGTAGAGAACAATATACAGAAGGAAGACTGCCCCCACCAAGAGGCAATTAGTATAATCTCGGCATATTTTTTGTTATATACATATAACATATAATAACATGTATGTTATATATATATATATTTCCATATGTATGAGATCATATGGTTTACATAATTCCACATCTTGCTTTTTTTGTTTGTGGGATGGCTTCTTTTCATTTTTGTTTTGTTTTTGGCTTGATAAGTTGCAACATGGAGAAGTTGTGAATATTTTATACTGACTTTAAAAGTTAGTGCCTCTTAATCCGTTGAATCAGAAAGTAGAATAATGGTTGCCGATCTGGAGGGAAAGAGGGAATTGGATGCCTGCTTTCTTTGGGGGGGTGACAGAAACGTTCTAGAATTAAATAGTGGTGATGCTTAACATAACTGTGGATTTACAAACAATCACCCAGTTGTATGCTTTAAAATGGTGAGTTTTATGTTACATGAACTATGTCTCAGTTTTTTAAATAAAATCATTGCCTCTTCCCCCAGAGTGGAACCCAGCAGCCCCTACCCCACCCTTTCTGCTTATGTGGCAACAAGTCAGGCCCCGTGGGAAGGAACCACTCTCTTCTGCAGGTCCTGGCAGCTGTTGATAACCCCAGCTGGAGCACAGGGGGTTCAGCAGTAGTACCCTCGCCTGCCAGAAACCAGGGTGCCATTGCCAACCATCGCAGCTTCTTTCACTTTTTTAGATCGTTTTCCTAAGCACTCTTGCAACAGCTCCCTGCTTAGGAGACTCTCATGCGAGACCGGGATACATTCAGGCAGCTTGGCTCTGGCTTTTACTGCCTCATAAACAGCATTTCAGCAGATGCAAAGCTCAGTGTATAGTAGTTCCTAGAGATGATCACAGCTAATCTGGGGGCTCCAAATCCACTGCAGACGCGCTTAGCTTGTAACCACCACTTTACCAAAGGGCCAGGAGAAGGCCCCAGCAAGCCAGGAGACAGTGATGGTTCAGCTAGTCAAGTCGAGAGGTTCATCCCAGCCTCTGGCCCTTTTTCTTATTACTGTTTTGCTCCACTGTTCCAGCCCTGGTCACCTGGCCGAAGGCAGGAGCCTCCTGCCTTGTCTCCCTCATTGGGGGGGGGGGGCAAGGGGGAGTGGTGGTGCAAGATCCATGACGACACTGGTCAGCCAAGCCTTCTGTGCCTTAGCGTACACGTGCACGCGTGCACTTCGCCCTCACCTCCAACCACGGGGCCTCCTCTGTGCCGCACTGTCCCCAGCCCCTCTCCACTTGCTCTGGCTTCCCCTTGGCCCTGCCACTTGAGGGGTCCATAATGCAGTGCCCTTGCTCCGAGTTCCTGGGCTCTTGCTCTGTGCTCCCTCTTCCTCTCCATGATGCTGCCTGACTGTCTCAAGTGTCCTGGCCTAGATTCTGGGGTCAGAGCGGCCTGCTGGTGAGTCCTGGCTTTGTTAACTTCCTTTCTGTTGCCCTTGGACAAGCCGCTGAGCCTTTTTAAGCCTCTGATTCCGTATTCGTTAAATAGGATAACAATAAGAATACCAAACCTGTAGTGTGATGGTGAGTTTTAAGCGAGATTTTTGCTTATAAAGCTTTTAGCACATGGCAAAGGCCAGACACTCTCAGCAACAGGTGCTTTCGTGTCAAACTGTTTTAATACATGCGTATCACATATCCATCTACTTACTTAGCAAGACTCTCAGGGCAGGGCTTTTGCGTCCTTGTTTTTTATCACCAGCCTTTCTCAGATGGTAATGGGCCCCTGGTAGGTCCTAAATGAGGGACCATAGAGGGTCAGGGATAGAAATTCATGTGGCAGGTGAGGGGTAGAGCTGTGAATAGTGTTTCCAGGAGAGGGCTGGCAACCACCGTTGGTAGATGTGTAATGGAATCCATCCATCTGCAAGGCTTTGATGGGCCTGGGTGTATCAGCAGCTTCTGTGGACCCTCCAGATGCAGGTGAATCAGACCCAGGTCCTGCCTGCAGGGAGCTCAGGGGCAGACCCACAGTTGCTTAATCACTTAATCACATGTGGCCCTCCATGTGGTCACAGAGGACTGGGGGCTCCAAGCCAGGTCCATGGCAGTCATTTGAACTGAATCTTTTCCTTCTCCTTAGCTTCCACTCGGCCCCCACCCCACCCCCATATTTTACTCTGATTATGAAGGAAATACATATCCCCTGTGGAGACTTGGGGGCAAGGAGCATTCTTAGTGGGAGAGGCACAGAGTAAACAAGTGAAATACATCGTCTGGTAGATACATTCAGCAGCATGTGTCAGAAGCCATAAACATTTAAAAATTTGTCCTTAGGAAATAAATAGAGACGTAGCTAAGGTTTTTCATTTTGAACACCTAACAAATGGTAGCTGACGTACTGTCCTAACAAGCCTGGTGCACTGGTTACCCCATCATACAGGTGAGGGACTGGAGGCAAAGTCCAGTAAGCTGCCCAAGGTCACACAGCTAGTAAGTAAGGGAGTCCCGGCTCACACTTCGCCCCAAGGGCTCTGAGTCTATGCTTCTAGTGCTGTTTACACCCTGGTTCTCTGAGGAGGGAATAATACAAAAAGGGAAGCCACAGATGTACAGCTTGACTGAAAAGGGGAGCATTGCAGAGTAAAACAATGTACCATTTTTACTCATCAACTTGGCAAAAATGTAAAAGATTACTAATATCCCTGTGTGAGGCTTGCTGGGGATCGACTGCTCCTCTGTTCCTGAAGCGCATTTGTTATTGGTAGAACCTTCCTAAAGAGCAGCTGATCAATATGGATTAAAATATAAAATGCCTGGCCCTTCCCCCAGCAGCACCCCCCACGTGGGACCCTGGAGAGATGTGCTCCCACAGGAGGACGCATGGGGGAGGCGGAAGAGTGAAAGTTAGGAAACAATTGAAATTAATTTGAAGCCTATTTCTGACATCGGGTCATTTCATCTACAAACGTGTGTGTTTCTAGAAGTCGACACAGAGGAGGCCACTGGGAGCACAGAGTCCTGGCTGCCGGTCCAGGCTGGCCCACCCAGGCTTCCCTGCAAGTCCTCCCCTTTGGGCCCAGGTCTGTCCCATCATGCCCAGCCCATACCTGTCCCTACCGAGCTGTGCCCCATCCCCTAAAGGGCCTCTGGGACTAGAGGAGACAGGCAGCAGCTCGGAGCCTTTCTGTTCAACGTGGAAATCAAGGCCCTCTTTACCTTGGGATTGGGGGGTGGTCTGTGGTCCACAGGAATAGCAGTGACTGCTTTAAGACATAATACAAAGTTAAAAAAGGGAAAAAAAGCAAATTGCAGAAAATACCCTGTGATTCCATTTATGTTACAGAACAAAAAGAAGGAAAGCAAAAGATGGAGAGGGATACTTGCCTAACCAGTAAAGTGATTACCTGCACGTAGAGTGAAGTAAGATTGAAGGCTAGGGAGAGATGAAGCATGCTTTGCTTTGCTTGAAATTTTTAGAATGAGAATGTTTTACTTGTATAATTTAAAACTTCTAACAGGTCAAGGCTGGTACCATTTGAACAACAATATATAAATAATGATAGTTTTATTTTGTAATCCACAGAATAAAATATATATACATAATGATATGGATGGATGGATGAGAAGGGACAGCTTTTCCATATAGAGGAATTCCAGTTAATAAATGTAGAAAGACAGAGGAAAACAGAAAATAACCATTAGGGAAACTCAACAGTAATAATTATTACAGATCCACCAATGGATGCCAAAATCAGCAAGGGAATGTTTGAGGAAAAAACTGGGTATTTGTCTAGTCTCAAGTCTTCCCCAAGATATTTACTGATTACAAAAAGGAGACTAGTAACTCACAGGAGAGAAACCCGGCAGACACTACCACAGTCCAATGATTGGTTTAGCATCACCGGTAACAAGACAGACATCATGTACCCCCGACATGATGCACTGAGAAGGCGTATCACTTTGGTGGCGTTCTTCCAGAAATGTGTAACCTCAGCCTAATCATGAGAAGACACGCAACCAACCCAAGTGGCAACACATTCTGCAGCGTAACTGACCAGGGCTTCAATGATAGTCCCAGATCGGAGGGGACTAAGCCTGGACAACTAAATGTAACGTGTGCTCCCCGATTCTGTCCTGGAACAAAGGGCATGAGTGGAAAACCCGGTGATGTTCTAATTAGCTCTGTAGTTTTGTTAATAGTCTTATGTCAGTGCTGCTTTCCTGGTTTGATAACGTATGATGTTAACACTAGGAGCATCGGGGTGAAGGGTAAACAAAATTCTGTGCTATTTCAGATAAATCTAAATCTAAAATTATTTCAAAATAAAAAGGTTTTGGTTTTTGTTTTGCTTTTTTTAATTTAAGAAACTGGGTATCATGGCCTCTTACCCCTAGCTCTCGGCAACCTTTATTCTATGTTCTGTCTTTATAGATCTGTCCATTCTGGACATTTCACACAAATGGAGTCCTACAATATGTGGGCTTTTGCAACTAGGTTCTTTCCCTTGGCATATCTTCAGTCTTCATCCACGTTGGAGCACATATCAGTACTTCACGCCTTGTTATTGTTAAATAATAGTCCATTGTACGGCGCTAACGCATTCTATTGATGCATTCATCAGCTGGTAGACATTGGGATTGCTCTGAACGTGGTGTGCGGTTCCGGTGTGGACAGAAGTGTCCTTTCCTCTGGGGTATCTATCTAGGAGTGGAACTGCCAGGTCATAGGGTAACTGCGTTGAACCCTGAAGGAATTGCCGGGCAGTTAGAGCATCCGCACCATTTTACATTCCCACCCACAGGCTCCGAGCGTTTTCCTTTCTCCACAGCCTCACACACTTACTCTGTCTTTGTTTTAGCCCCCCTGGTGGGTGTGAAAATGGTACCTCCTGGCAGCTTTGATTTTCATTTCCCGGGTGGCTAACAATGTGGACCTTCCCAGGAGTGGTTTGTGACATGCCCTCGGGCCAGCAGTCCCTTCTGAGATTTCCCAGATGTGTGAGCACAGGTGTCCTTCTCCTTTTGAGATCGCTGTGCCTGAAAACTTCCAAGCATGGGTGCTCTCCAGCAAGCTTTGGGGAATGAGTGGCACTGTGTCCTCGGGGCTCCCGAGCTACCGTCCTCTTCAAGAGCCAGAATCAAGGTGTGGGGAGCTAGAGGGTCCGTGTCCTCATAGCGGGGATCTCGTGCACTCCGAGACCCCAGCAGCCCTTGGGCGTGACATCTTGTTCCTCTCACTGTCCCCAGGAGGCCCCGATGGTTCCTGTGACTCCAGCTTCAGTAGTGGCAGCGGCGTCTTCACACCAGCCAGGTAAGTGGTTTGTGCCAGCCGGAGGTGTTGATAGAAAGCAAGTGGCCTAGATCTTTCCTGGGTGCAGGAAACTTCAGGGAAGACCCAGGGCAAACTCTCCAGGTGGGACACAGGAGATGCCTGGTGAGGGAATCTGAAAGATGCTGAGCAAACCCAGTCCACCCAGTTCTGACAGACCAGCAGCCGTGGGGAGGGATTAGAAGCTGCTGGAGGTCAATAAGTACGAGCTGTAAAAGTATCACCAGTGCATGGTGGCTACAGGGAGGCACGTACAGATGCCTTTGCCCGGAACTTTTGCTTGTCAGGAGAACGTGGGGCTGACAAGACTGGCAAGGAGACGGCCGTTCCAGAGTCCGGGAGTGCAGAGACTGGGCAGCAGGAGCGGTCCTCCCCGGGGAGCCAGGTCGGCTGTCATGGCGCAGCCTTCCACGCGGGGGCGGTGCTGGCCCAGCAGCAGGATCATTCCCTTACTTGCAGTTCCCTCCATCCTGTATGCAGGGTTATGGCGTTCCCCTGGAGAGGGAGTTCTCGCCATTCTGTCCCTGTCCCGAGTCCCCTGGACTTGCCCCATGTCAGTTTTTCTGTGGGGTTGCGATGGATGGCACTCTCCTGCAGCGGTGTCTTCCCTCTGAACTCAGCCCTGAACCTGGGCCCTGGGGAACAGGTCACTCATGAAGAGAAGATCTGCACTCAACCCCCGAGAGGCTCTCTTCTTCCCAGACCTTTCGGCTCTTTCCTCCTCTGGTATCATTTGTTCATTTATTCTTACCTCTAAGGACCCCGTGGGGGTGTTCGAAGTGTGTGAGTATGGACTATAAATGTGGATTGCTCCTGGGACCTCTCCTAATCGTCTGAGCAAGGCAGTAGACATTATTCGTTTATTCATCCCATTAGTTGTCACATACTCCAGAGTACCTGCCTGTGTTCAGCCCCACAGGTTCCAAGGTAAAGATGGGACCCCTGACTGTGGTCCCCAACCTTGAGGTTCTCCAGTGGGGAGACAGAAACAGGACAGTGGTTTCTGGGGGGGAGGGGGTACTCAGGATGTTGGGGGCCAGCCATGGCGCCTGAGCCGAAGCTCACCGGCATCGTGGCTGATGAGGATGATCACTCGTGAGTGCTTCCTGGGCCTGCTGTGCCAAATACTTCCTGTCACGTCTTTGGATTTTGCTGTTGTTTAAATCCCATGGCGTCATTAGTAGTAGTATTACCATTTTTGGGCTGAGGAGGGACAGGCGATGTGGGGCCTGCTGTGTAGAGAAGGGATTTAGGGGGGGTCGGGTGAGTGCAGACCAGCTGGGGGTTTCACTGTTGACCAGCCTGTGTTAAGGGAAAGAGGCTCAGCCCGAAGAGGGGGCAGAACATGGAGAAAGTTGGGGAGGTTTTTTTCTCTTCTGTGAAGGGTGAATTGATAGGATTTGCGGATGCATGTGGTGGAGCGAGAGGAGAGACATGAGGGAAAAAATAACTTCTAGATTTGGGGCTTGAGCCAACTCAGGATATCCTGGCATTTCCCGAGCTGGGGTGGAAGGAGGAACAGGTGTGTGAGTGGGCCAGTCAAGGGCTCTGTGCCATGTGGCTCTCAGCACCCCCGGGTGCGGTTAAGGTGGCAGGTTTGGATCCTGGATTCGGAGGGGGGGAGCAGTTAAGGAGGCAGGTTTGGATCCTGGATTCGGGCGGGGGGGGCGGTTAAGGAGGCAGGTTTGGATCCTGGATTCGGGGAGGGGTGGTTAAGGAGGCAGGTTTGGATCCTGGATTCGGCGGTGGGGGGGATCTGGATGGAGGTGGAGGAAGATGGCACCCTGCTTTTGTTCTCAAGGCCGTGGGAGCCTGCCTGCTAAGTGGTGGTGCCAGGTACCAACCTGTGACATGGGAGGTCCTGTGGCAGCCCCCGGGAGGGCACGTGAGGGAGGGGCAACAGTGGGAGCACAGAAGCCTGTTGCAGACCTGTCACTGTTGTCCAGGCCACGGGGAATTATCCTGCTCCACGGAGTTGGCAGTGCGAGGTGGAGGGAGGTCTAGGAGGAGGCAGAGATCGGACATCACCGACTGACCGTGCAGGCGGGCAGGACTCTCTGCCGCCTCGCTTGGGAGGCAGGGGCGCCATTTGCCGGGCCGGGTCTAGAGGCCGAGGCGAGGAACTACCTCGTTGGAACCAGGCTTTGCTTTATACCTGTCATTCAGGAGCCCGTGTCGGATCCTACCCTTTTAAAATTAAAAACCAAGAGCAAATCATCTCAAGCTTTCTGTCTCCCACGAATGGCCCCTTCCTCGTGGCAGCTGCGGTCTGAGTCAGTAGCTGTGCCAGAGAGGGGGGCGGCCTTCGGAGTCGTGAACCCCGAGCCAGGGTGCCTGGGCCCCCCACTCCTTGGAGATGGCAGTGGAGGACAGTAGGGTGGGCGCATGCTTCCTCCAGTAGGTGCTGCCAGAGGGGGACTGCACTTGGGCAAGAGGGCACCTTCCAGGGTCACCAAGAAACAGAACCTGCCCTGCGACTGTCCAGCCCCACTGCCTGCCCTCGGCTCCCATGAATCCTCTGCACAGTGCAGTCCAACTGCCTGGACACACGTCCTGACTCTGTGGCCCTGCTCCCTGCCCCAGTGTCCTCATCTGTAAACCGGGTGCAGTGATAATACCTACCTCCTAGGGGTGTGGAGCTCCTATGAGTTGAATATGTAAAGAGAATAGAACGGTGCCCAGCCCACAGAAAGCTCTTTACACATTTTAGTGCAGTTACTATTACGAGAACCTCATTATTATCCCCATTTTACAAATGAGGAAACAGGCCTAGTGAGGTTAACTTCTTGCCCAAAATCTCTAAGCTCCTTAGTGGCCAAGTTGGAATTCAAGCCAGGCCGGTCTTCCTCCCAAGCCCCCTGGTGTGACCTTTAGTGGGTGCACTGGGAGAGTTACAGAAACCGCACGTCAGCCTCCCTCACTCAGCTGATGTGGGAGCCCGGGACAGGTGTTACCGTGGACACAGGCGTCCACTCTGATGCCCTGGGCCTCGCCGAGGGCCGCGGTGTCATCAGCAACATTCAGTATAGGTCTCCTGGTATAGCTGGCTGCAGAAAGGCAGGCAGAAAGATCTGGAATTCAGTGCTTCCCAACTTTGAGCATCTGCTGACTGAAAAGAAGTTGTAGAGATACTTTATAAAAAAAACAATGTTGAGTTCAGAAACAATTCTTTTTTTTATTTCTTCTCTTCTAATTTGATTAGAGATGTAACATACTAGTACCATACAAAGTTAGACATTACAGAAGTGAAGTGCCACCTCCCAGAGAGAACCACTGGAATTTATCATTATTTATTAGTAGTATCAGAAGTATTATTTAATAAGTCGGTATTTTAATGGCCACAGTAGTGCCATGCATTTGGAAAATGTAGTACATATATGTGTAAGACATTAGTTATGAGATGCCTTATGAGAAAATGTGCAGTGGAAATGGAGTTTTGCAGACACCTTGAAATAACTCAGAAGCCCCCAGGAGTGACTAGTCTAGACTGTTTGGAACCGATGCAGAAATAAATTTTAAACTGTGAGTGAGCTGCCTTCTGCTCTCTGGGGAAGGGAAGCCAGGGTGGAGGCTACCCCATCTCAGACTCCTGGCTAGTAGCAGCGCAGCAGCTGAGTATGCCCTGCAGCCTGCCCTCTGGAAGAAGGGCCTGGCTTCTCACGGAGTTCTGGCTTCCCTCGGAGCACGTTAGGAGCCCAGCACACAGGGGCCAACCACACCCAGCGGAGCCGCTGAGAGCCACCTCCTTGACAGCTGGCGGGATCTTTCCTGGGCACAAAGATCAGTCTCCCTGGCGCCCTGGGGTGCGCCTGCTTCCCGTGAGCCTCCCCTCCAGCCAGCCAGGGGAAGTGAGACCCATGGAGAATGTCTCCAGCTACAGGAATAAGTTTTCAGCGCATGGCCGCATGGCCTCGGACAGGTCTCATACTATCTCATCCGTGCACTGAAGGATCAAGTTACTTGAACCATGAGGTCCCTTTCGGCTATGATGTTCTTGGTTGGTTGAAGTTGACACCTGCTTCGGCAGTGATTTGAAGGTGCCCGTGTCTGGGGAGTTCTGTTGTGGGGAAGTCATGTTAACGCACAAAATACTGCCAGTTCTCACACACCGCTCCATAAAATCCTTCATTGTTTGGCCTTGACACAGTGCCACCTGAGGGAGATGCCACCATGGGCTGGCCTTTGCTTTGTCCCTCAGAGGAGACACTGAGCTGGCCAAAAGTGAAGCAAGAGACCACACTGAAGCAAGGAGCCCAGCTGCCCCAGGGACCGTCTAGCATCTTGGAGCCCTATTTGGGCCGCTCAGATTTGGAGTGCCCCCACATGGATCGGCACCAGGCTTTCCCAGTATCCTTTCTCACCCCACGTAGAGATTTTGTCTACCATACTGATAAGAAAATACGGTGAAAGGTATACGTGATGACCTCTTTCTACCTCCAGTACATGGGGCTGCCAGGTCTGACCTGGCCAGGGAGTGGCCAGTCCCCAGAGGGGCTGCCATCTTGCTGCCTCTGCCAGGGGCCAGTTGGAAGTGGACTCTCCTGAGCCTGGCCCACTGGGAGGCAGTGGCATGTGGTGGACGAGGCCACTCTAGACTCCGACTGCTCACATTCAAATTGCTGGTGCTACCACTTGCTGACTGGGTAACCTCAGGGCCTGATTTGCAGGGTGGAGTTGGGGAAGCTGGGCTTGGCGCTGCCTTCCTCCTCACCAGTAGCTTAGGACACAGCCGTTGCTGGCCAGTACAGTTCTGACTCCCCTGGGGGAGTGAAAACAAGGCCTGGCTCCCAAGGGGGCCATTTCAGCTAAGAAAGTGGTGGTGGCCTGCCAGGCACAGGGTCCTCCTGGCACCCTGGGCCCCATGTGGCAGCTGGAATGCCCTGCCGCTCCTGCTGAGGAAAGGGACTCACTGTGGACTGGGGGCTCACCAGGGTAGGAAAAAAGAGGCAGGGCCGGGACGGCTTCTGCTCCTTCCTCACAGCATCCTGAGCTCCTCCTTTGTTAAGGCCTTGGGCTGCGGGTAGGTTTCTGGAACTTTTCCAGCTTCTCAAGGAGAAGAACTATAACAGCATGCTGGAAGGAGCCAGGTAGGAGGCCAGCAGGATGGGAAAAAGAAGGACTTAGAGATGAGACAGTAAGTCCTGGTCATCAGCAGGAGCAGAGGGAGCATCTAGGAAGTTGTCAGAGAGGGAAGGGAATGCTCTGGAAGCTGTAGGGTAGCTCGTTAGCTGAACACTGTCGCGCCCTGATGTCTGTGGCGGTAGCCGCTGTTGTGGGGCTACTGGGCACGTGCCGTGTGGCTGGTCTGAACGGACATGTGCTGTCGGGGTGAGGCGCGCGCGGGGTTTCGAAGACTTAGGACACAGAAGAGAATATGAAGTACCCTGAGTGACTCGTGTGTTGATTATTGTATTGATCGTATGTTGAAATGCTGTTGTTTGGGTATGTTAGAGTCATTAAAGATATATCATTAAAATTTTACCTGTTTCTTGTTACTTGTTAGTACAAAACTTGAAAATGTGAAATTCCACAGGTGGCTCATGTTGTATTTCTACTAGATAGTGAGTGTGGGAGAGGAGTTGCTGAAGAGATTGGCTGGGAGCTTGCATTTGCCACCCTGGACTTGTCTGTGCCTTAGTTTCCCCATCTGTCTTAGGCTCCCAAAGAATCTAGACGTTTGGATATTCTCAGAAGACCCCAGAACTTCCGGCCACATGACTCCTGGGGAAATCTCAGGGGCCGCCCCGGCCAGAGGCTCAGCACGCCCAGCCCCTCCGGCTACCTGAGGACGGGAGTGCCCACTCTCACCCCTGAAATGAGCGCTGTGGGGAATCATCAAACCGTAGTGAATAGCAGTTCCGCTGAGCAGTTACAGAGCTGAGAGCAGGGCCCTTTAGGAATTCACATCAAATGAGCTTCAGAGAGGCTGCGGTCGAGTTAGGGAAGCACAGGCATCGAGTTCCTGCTGCAAATGAATAATTGAGCAGCCTAGAAATACCACGCGAGACCATTGTGTCCCGGCAGGCAGCTGAACTGCCTGGCCGGGGTCCTCAGGAACTGCAGCCCCCGGGGGGGAACCTGTCATGAGACCTTTGGGCGGCATGACTTGTCGCAGGAAGGGAGCCCCTCGCTAACAATCCTTAGGTTCTCGGCCCGTGCTGCCCCCACCCCTAGAAGCTCCAGCCTCTGCCTGGGAGCCGTGCTTCGGGCAGAGGGCTGTGGCAGCCAGTCTCCTCCGGGCTGCTGGGCAGGGGCCTCTCTCTGCCCGGACGCCGGCGAGGCTTTGGGCCCGGGAGCCTGTGCCCCACTGGAGCGAAGCGCAGTCCGAACAGGCTCTGTCTCTCAGAGGCAGAGGCTGTATTGCTCCTTCCCCGACTCAGACGAAAGCATTACAGCTTCACAGGCAACTCTCAAGGCTTCTCAACCAAGCCAAACCCTGTGCCAAATGGCCTGGAGTATGGCAAGATCTAAAGCCACGAGCCCTATCCTTACTCGAGAAGAGTTCTTCGTTTGCCCGGTGAAAAAACCTGTTGGCTCTTCAGGGCTATTTTCAGGGCTTTGCCCTGGACTCGTGGGAGGTGGTGGTTTTGTTTTATCAACAAAGGGTCTGGAGATGCTGAACAGCCTTCCAGCCCCGAGGTCTGCTGGGCCCCAGCTCGGTGACATCAGAGAGGTTTTCTGCCCAGGCCAGGCTAGTGCTGGGGAGGCGGGCAGGCATGCAGCAGACTGGCCCTCTTCCCCCACCTGTGGTTGTCACAGCTCTGGCCTTGAAAAGAAAGGAGGAAGGTCAAGGCGGTGAAGCCAGCCCTCCGGGAGCCATGCCAGGGTGGGCACCACCTGCCCGCCCCCGACCGCTGCGCCCAGGAGAGGGAGGCGGAGTGTGGTTCTGAGTGCGGAACCGGGGTGGCGCTGCGGCCAGGGCGGAGGGGCGCCAGTGGCTTCAACACCTGTCTCCTCCGTGATCTTGCCCACAGCACCGAGAGGGCCCCGGTCACACTCCACCTCGATGGCATTGTGCAGGTCCTAAACTGCCACCTCAGTGACATGGCCATCGGGATGATGACCAGGATCGCCGTCCTGAAGTGGCTGTACCACCTCTATATCAAGACTCCCCGGAAGGTGAGTCCCCGGGCCCGTCAGCCCCGGAGGCCCTTCCAAGCTGGGGGCTGCTTTGGGGTACACCTTGGTTTTCGGGGGCCGCCTCGTGCTTGGTAGGATTCTGGTCAGTGCAGTTCTAGAAAGCCCCTGTCAGGCAGAGGAGTGACAGATGCTGGAGGGGCCCTGGGAGGGCGTGGGGGTGGTCCGTGCAGTGCAGTAAGACCCCATCCATGCCGAATCCACTGGGGGGGGGGGCAATGCTCACGGGTGCCCCCGCTTCTCTGCTCTCCAGATGTTCCGGCACACCGACAGCCTCTTCCCCATCCTGCTGCAGACGCTATCGGATGAATCCGACGAGGTAGGTCACGTGTGCCCCTTTCCTTCTGTGCAGGGCTACCCAGCCTCCCCTTTTGAGTGGCTCATGGGACCAGGTAGATGAGAAGTGCTCGTTTTGTTGTCGTTCTCTTAAATCAGCATCCAAAAAATTGCTCTCTTCCTACCTGGTAAATGTGCATCGCTTCCGGGGAAAGCTGGGTTTAATGCTCTTGGCTTTGGGAACAAGGACTTCCTCCGCCGGCCCTTCTGAAGAGCACTGGGTCAATGCATCAGCAAGAACACCAGCCGTGGGGGGGTGGGGGGGACCTGGCTTGACCGTAGAAGGCAGGGGGTGTGGTGGTGGGCAGCTCGGCTGTGGGTTGGGCACCCGAAGGCAAGGTCTGGCCCCACTTAGCTTCCTGGCCGTGAGTAAGTCACTTCACAACTCTGCCCGTCCGGTTCCTTCTCTTCTCAGTGGGCAGTGGCAGCACATGGCTGTGAGGGTGAACTGACCCTCGGAAAATGCTGAGTGCCCGGCCGCACGGCACTGGCCCCTCTGGAGCTTTCGTTCTGCTCATTTCACCCAGACTCCATTCTGCCCTCCGGTTTGAAATTGTCCCTTTAAGCTTTGCTGTGTTGGGGTCAAGAGCAGAAGAGAGAGGCTAGCCCAGAGAAGGGGAAGGAGAGCTGGGCCCTGCATCCTTCAGCCCCCTTGGGGAGGCCCCACCTGTCCCCACCCATCCTCGGCAGTGGTCCATTCTGTGCAGTTAGGCTACGGTGGTTCTTGGTCAGGACTCCCCAGCCTCCCAGCCAAGGGGCAGGATTTGCAGCTGGGTGTTGCCATCAGCCAGGGTAGCATCCCTTCTCTGAACCCATCCTAGCTCCAGGCTGCCTGTCAGACGCTGGCGGGCTGTGCCTCAACTGGTCCCTCTCCTTCCGTCTTCTGGGCAGCTGTGGGCTCCAGGCAGAGCTGTGTGTGCCCCCTGAGGCAGTGGGCACGTGAATCCACAGATCCCCCACACTGCCCATTGGGAACATGGGAGTGGACAAGAGCTGGGGTTGTTGGGGAGAGGGGAGAGGGACACTGCTCACAACCTTCTGTGCGTGAGGTGCCTGAGGCTGGTACCAGGCTGTGTGGGGCCCAGGGTAGTTTTCCTGCAGCCTGACTTTGCTTTCTTAAACCTGAGCTGAAAAGAGATGCAGACGGGCAGGTGTCTGCCTCTCCGTCCTCTGAGGTACTCTGCATTTCCAGAAAAATCCAAAACAGATGGTCTGGGCATCTGCCCTTGACCCCTCCTGCCTGCCCCACTCACGTGCACACACACGCACACGCGCACACACACACACGGCCTCTCTCTCCCTTCCCCTCAGCACCCCACTGCAGTGTGGGGCCCAGGAGGACACAGCCCGGTTCTGCCTGAGTTAGGGGTGACTCACTGTACACTCACAGCCCTCATTTCAGGACAGAAAGGGAAAGCAGAACTTTGCTAGGACTTCACTGGAAGCAGCTGAGTTTTCAGTCCTTTAAATTGACTTGTTTAATCCCATGCAGCTCTCTCTGCTCGTGATGGGTTTCTGTGTGCGTGTGCATTTACAGGGAGCAGGAGGAGACGCAGTCCATTAAACAGCTCTGTTCGGGTTGCGGCTGTGGAAACGCGATTTGCTGAAGTGCCAAATGTTCTCAGAGCTTTGGGCATATCTTGCGGGCCCCTGCCGGGAAAGGATTGCACCTGCTCTTGGGGCTCAGGGGGGACTGTTGCCGTAACAGGAGCAGAGAGTCCCTGCTTTCCCATCTCTCCAGGGAGGGAGTTGGGGACCATGATAATCAGTAATGAGTCCTGATTCTGCCCTATCCTGGTTCTTCACCACATCACATTCCTAAGTGTCCCCTGCCCAGTCTCTTTGGCAACCTTGAGGGCATACTGTGTACTTGGCAATGGAAATACAGCCATGAACAACACAAAATCCCCCTTCTCCTGGAGCTTCCTTTCTGGGATATCTAGAAATCACTCTCTCGTGGGTTTTCCCAGTTTTTCCAAACACAGCCCTGATCTCAGTCAGAGCTCCCTGAGGTTTAAGACCCTGAAAGCCCATTCAGTCAGATCAGGTCACAGCCAGACTGGTGGGGAGAATTTAGCCACAATGTTACATCCAGCCAAGGGGCCTCAAGGTGCAGGTTATCCCACTGTTTCGGGTGATTCTTTTTTTTTTAAAGATTTTATTTATTTATTTAATTGACAGGGAGAGAGAGAGAGAGAGAGACAGCGTGAGAGGGAACACAAGCAGGGGGAGTGGGAGAGGAAGAAGCAGGCTTCCGGCTGAGCAGGGAGCCCGACGCGGGGCTCGATCGCAGAGCCCCGGGATCGGGTGATTCTTAACAATAGCTTGTATGAAGTCATTCCTGTGCCAGGAACTATGCTGGACCCTTGATTCGTGGTATCTGGGGAACCCTGGACAATTCTGTGGGGAAGTACTGTCACTCTTTCTGTTTTACAGTTCAGAAGACTCAGACTGAGGGAGGTAAAGTACCCCCCAACAGCTAGGAAGTGTGAGGCCAAACTCAAAACCAGATCTGTTTGACTCCAAAGCTCATCCTCTACTCACTTAACCATCATGCCTGTGTTCCATCAAGTGTTTGTCCCAGCTACCCACATCAGAACCACATGGGAGCGGGGGAGCTGGTGTTTATAGTTGTATCATCATCCCCATTTCTGGCCGCCTTCGCCTGTTCCACAGGTTCTTAAGAACAGTTCTCCATGTGGTGAGCTGTGGAGAGCTGTGTATATCCTGCAAAAGCTTCAGCCCCCAGACCCTTTGTCCATTTCCTTATTGATTTGTAGAAGCTCTTTGTGTATTGGGGACATTATGTTTGTCATTGGTGTTGCAAATATTTCTTTCTCCCAGTATGATAAACTCACATGCTTCTCACACTTGGTGAGAGCCACTGGCCTCAGGGAACAGAGTGTGCCCAGGTGTTAATGATGCAAGATCTGGGCGCAGGGAGGGGCAGAGCCTCAGAGACACCACCATGTTCCATAGTCCCGTTGGCACTTGGCCTTGCTGGGGTGTCTTGCCTGCTATTGTCGCTCAGTTCTACTCCAGCGATACTTGGTAGTCCTGCCCTTCTGGCACCCTCGGTTGGTTCTGTTTTTCCGTCATTCAGGATAAGTAGCTGTTGCCTCAGTGTCTCCTGCTCCTTGCACACTTTATATGAAAATCCCTTTTGTCAGAAAGAATTTGCAGGTGTCAAATTAAAATTCTTGGCACCAGAGAAAAAACCCTCCCATTAGCTAGAGATCCAATTACATGTTTTTAAGTGAAAATGCAACCCTGATTTCAGTAGCATGGAATGTAGGGTGCATGCTTGGAGCTTCCTGCTGGACCCTGGTAGGGAGGTGGGCCTGCTTCTTCCCCTGCCCAGAAGATGCCAGTTGTCGGCTACCTCTTAAGCCTGCAGCTGCCTGAGTGAGCTCCGCGTATGAGCACCAGAGGACGGCTCCTCTCAATGTCCTTGAAGGTGTGACTGGTCCAGGAGGGGCCTTGGGACCACCTGACGCCTCACCCCCAAGCACCACTGCCTCCCAGCCTGCGTTCAGAATCCTCGGGGTAAAGGTGGGTGTGCGTTGTTATACATCCGTCCAAACCCATAGAACATACAGCACCGGCAGTGAGCCCTAAAGTAAACTGTGGACCTTGGGTGACAATGATGTGTCAGTGCAGGTTCACTGATTGTAACAAACGTACCACTGTGGTGGGGAACGTCGTTATGGGGGAAGCTCTGTGGGGGTGAGGGCGGGGTATGTGGGAAATCTCTGTACCTTCTGCTCAATATTACTGTGGACCTAAAACTTCTCTAAAAAATAAAGTCCACTTAAAACAGTGCAGAAGTTTAAAAAAGAAATCTCAGTCTCAGAAGAGAGCTAGAAGGATGCCTGGTGCACGTGAGAGGTGAGAGGATGTAGCGCGCGCCCCTCCCCCACCAGACAACTGGCCACCAGACCTGAGCTTGCCTTGCAGCTCTCACCCTCTCCGCCAGGGACCTTGGGCAAGGAGGCTGACCTCTCTGGCCTATGAAATGGGGCTCGTGATGTCCACACTTGCCTCACAGGCCGTCGTTAAAGGAGATAGCATAGAGCTCCTGGGCCAGATCCTGGCCTGTCATAACTACCTGTCTGTCACGACAAGCGCTTCAGTGGGAAATCGGCATGTCGCTGCCTTGAACTCTCCCACCCAGACGCAGAGCTTGTCCCTGTTTCTGTAAGTCATTTTGTAAAGCTTTCAGGCCTTTTTTGTAGGTCTTACTCGTTATGAAGTTTATTTTCAGTATTTTAAATTTTGTTGTGATGTTGAGTGGCATCCCTTTTTGGTAATATTTTCTCCCAGGTGACAGTGCAGCTTGATGGCTCAAGAAGACAGGCTTTGGGGTCAGGCAGTCCAAGAGTCTGGTCCTGGCGCATCCCTCGGTAGTTGGTTAACCTTGATCTTGAGCAAATGAGCTGGTCTCTCTGACACCCGGTTTACTTATCTGAAAACTGAGACTAATGGGAGAAGCACCCTCCCAGGTCTGGATTCCCCAGTGAGAATTAAAGGAGGTCACGGGTGTAGAATTCACGACATGTGTGAACACATGGTAAATTCTGGCCCCTCTGATGCTGGTACTCATTTCCATCGAAATGCAAAGGTACACATGGGAATCAGGAAAATAGGCTCTGTTTTTTCCCCACATCCTTCCTGCCCCAGCTTCAGCAGCAAAAGCTGGAACAGAAGCTGGTCTCTGTCCTGTTCCCCTGTCTTAGGACCATACAGGCCCCGTGCCGATGGCCAGGTGGGCGGGCTTCTTTGGGCGCTCATTGTCCTTATCAGCTCAGCCATAGAAAAACCAAGGGGAAGGCAATGAGCAGCAGGACCAGCACCCCATTCTATACCTTCTCCCTTCCCCACCCCCCTCTCTCAGGACCCCCAGCTCAAGTCAGTGGGCTGTGTTCGCAGCATTGCAGGTGGAAGGGAGGAGCTGGGTGCCCTGACTCCAGGGGAGAGAAGAGAAAGGGCATCATCGGCAGAGGGCCAGCCTCGGGGCCGCTGGCTGCCACAGCCGCTTGCTCAAAAGCAAGCCTCAGAGTCTGGAGATCCAGAAGGGCACACCCCGCTGGGGCCTCCAGAGGCACCTTGCCCAGGGTCTTCTCACCTCTTGGAGCCAGGGTGACCTTAACACTTCAGAGCAGAGGTTCTCAACTGGGGAGAAATGCCTTCTTCCCCTCCCCTAGGCTCAGAGGAACCATGAAGAGAGATTGCTGAGGGGAGTTTATGGCTCACGTGGCTGACGTACAAGCAGAAAAAAAGAATGAGCACCCCCTTTGCCAGTGAGGAAGCGCGGAGGGTAGGACTGTGAGGGCAGCAGGGGCAGCAGGGGCAGGTTCCGGGTTAGGAGCCTGTGTGGTCGGCTCAGGCGCTGTGGCGGGCTGCTGTCGCCAGTGGTGGGGGCTTCTCGTAAAGGTCCTTCGAGCATCCCGCGAGAGCTGCGACATACCCCTGGTCCAGGGTAACCGGGGTCTTCCCCGTCCTCAGGCCCGTAGCACGCCTCAAGAGCGTCCAGCCCCGCGGGGCAGGGAGCCCGGGGGCTGCTCTCACCTTTGCTGCACGCTGAGGGAAAGGGGGGCCGTCAGCTCTGTGTGGGTCAGTCTGCCAGCCCTCTGGGCCCTCAGACACGGCTGGCTTTGGGGGGGGGCAGGAGAGGATTTCATTTGTTCTCATGGTCCGGGTCCCAGGAGCAATGGAGAGGTTCTCCAGTCTCTCAAAGGAGACAGCTCACCGGGCTTGCCTTTCCCAAGCACTCTTGTCACTTTGGTGTGGTGGGTCGGCCGCTTTAAAGGGATTTAGTTAGTGACAACAGGGCCTTCGGCGTGGGGGTCTCACCCAGGGGGAGGCCCCAGACTGA
>NC_138384.1:12038328-12058516 GCF_054177405.1 Leptonychotes weddellii | reverse complement strand
TTTTTTTTTAAGATTTTATTTATTTATTTGAGAGAGAGAGAATGAGAGAGAGAGAACACATGAGAGGGGATAGGGTCAGAGGGAGAAGCAGACTCCCCGCCGAGCAGGGAGCCCGATGCGGGACTCGATCCCGGGACTCCAGGATCATGACCTGAGCCGAAGGCAGTCGCTTAACCAACTGAGCCACCCAGGCGCCCCAAGAAAGTGCTTTTAATCTGAGGCTGGGAAGAACGCAGCAGGTGCCAGCACCCGTGCGAGGGGGAGTCCAAGGCACGAGGTGCGGTGGGCACAGAATGAGCTTTCCCGCCAGTCCATTCCTGAGTCCTCAGCCTGTCCATAGGGACTTCTAGGTGCAAGGTGAACGGCTGGTTCCGTGGGGGGAGGCCTGCTTGGGTCACATGGCCTCCCCCCGCCAAGTTCATCTGGGACCTCTAAAGCGAGCGGACCCTTGGCCTTCTTCCAGTTCCCTGTCACAGGGATCCACGAGGACCCCTGAAACACGGAGACGGTTTCCTCTGAGGCTCCTCAGACCTCAGCACACACCGAGCAGGGCTCCCTCTGGCCAGCACTTCCTCTTTCCACCCCCACCTCCCCCAGTAGGACCTAATTAATCCCAGCCTTGCCTAACAAGGCCCACCACATGTGGTTCCCATCTTCCAGAAGAAAACACGCCCTTCTCACAGGGAGCGCCAGTGTGTGTGACAGTGGGCCCTACAGGGACAGCGTGGAGACTGCCTGGAGGAGGCAGAGCAAAGCCTCTGCCTCCAGGTCCCCAGCCCTCCCGGGCACTCCCAGGTCACAGATGTTTCTGCGAGGTGCTGGGACGTGGCACCTTTCCATGGGTTAGGAGACAGTGGAAACAGACCAGGTTGGGCTCTCTGGGCCGCCTGAATTTTGCCCTTCCCAAGGACACCTTTGTATTTTACCTTTGGGGGCAGACTTCTCCTTTCAATCTTCTCTGGCATGTCAGATCGTGCCTCCCTGCCGGTCACGTTCTCAGTGTTGTTTCCAGTTAGATCAAAGCCAAGAGCTGGTTGTGCAAAAGAGCTTCTGCCACATACTCTCTTCGCTGTCCTGCATCTCAACAAAAGCACCCCAGCCCCCTGGTCTCTGGGGGAAGAATGACTGTGGAAACCTCCAGAAGACGCACACAGGAGTCGGGCAGACGTACTTCAAGTCAGCAAGAAGAGAAGCTTCTGAGAGGGACATAAGAAATTCCTTGGAAGAATTCCTCCAACCCTGTTCAATGTCCTGTCTCCCTCCCCTCGGCTGGGGACCCAATCAATATGGCTTCAAATGAATAAAAGGTCAAACCCCACCTGCATTCTGGATCCCTTCTAGCCGACAGACTTTGGCTGGCGCATGTTTGTCAAGGCAGTTTATTTTTACTCGGAGCAAATGAACGCATCCCATTAAAGGGGAGAGTGAAAGAAAGCGAGGAGGACCTCTTAGAAGCTCTTTCCCGCAGGCTGGGGGCCAGAGGCAAAGTGTGCTATTCTAAAATGCCATTCGAACCAGGGATCCGGGTCTTGCCCCTTTACTCGGATTCATCTTGCATTAGCATCAGCACAATGGGCTTTGGGGGGCCAGGCCAATGCCCCCTGGCACATCAAGTGGCGCCTATGAAGACTGTAAGGGGGGTACCTGATGCTGATGAGCTCCGGAGGCTGGGAAGGTCTGGGAGGACAGAGAGAGTGAGAAAGGGAGTGGGGTGGGGAGGGTCAGCCGGTGTGGCCCCGGACGACGGCCTGTCTCACAGGTGGACCATACGAAGACAGCAAAGTGGAATTTCCCAGTTACCGCGTGAAAGACCACTGTTTCCCTTGAGGCCCTCTCCGTGATGCAATTAAGAACAAGTCCAGTTTCCAGTGGCTTCCTAGGCCCTGGCTCTCCTGCCCCACCACCCACCTCGGCAGCCAATCAACCTCCTCCCCTTCTCCCCTCCCAAGTACAGGGCTCTTTTGCAAACCCGGGGGTGAGGTGGGGTGCGGTGGGGTGGGGTGGGGTAAGGCAAGGGCAGGATCAGGGGTACGTCGTAGGGACTGTTCGCATTTGCTGAATTGGAGAGGTTGCCATGCCTGCATGTATCAGAGGTGAGGGGCGGACCAGAATGAACCGGAAGCTTTATCTCGGGGCTTCTCTGGGTTCAGGTCTCACAGAATAAGACGCAGGACTGTCTCCTGCTCTCCCACTTGGGCCCCTGGCCCGGCCTCTTCAAATGCTCTCATCTTAGAGGCACCCGTGTCCCCAGGAAGGTTGCTCAGGACCTCATCCACCATCGGCTGGGCTGGCTGGGGTTGGAGCCTTTGAGTTCACAGCAGGCACTCTTTAAAAAGAAAGCATTCTCTGGCAAGTCCTCTCTGCAAGGCAGCAGGGAGGAAGGCGGGGGGAGAAGCACAGTTGGTTAAGCCAAAGAATGGCTGGCCCGAGGGCCATCTTGGCGGGCGGGCGGAGTGGGGCGTCCCGAGACGCGCTCACTTCCCAGCACAGAAGCAGGCCTTGTAAGGATCCCAGCTGTTGGATCACGCTGCAGTTCATATCAGTTTATCAAAGAAGCTGCGTTTTCTCCCTCCTCTTCCTTTCTACTGAGTATAAGCGGCCCGGTTCATGGGAAAACAGCCCTGCGCTTGTTCTGCTGCATTGGCATGGAGGGCGGGAAGAGGCCGGAGGAGGGAAACGTACACCAACACCTACTTGGGGCAGAGTTGTTTTAACGGGGCCGGGGCCGGGCCGCTGGTGGGTGCCCGAGGTGCTGGGGCTGCAGGCCTGGCGCACCAGGGCCAGCTCTCAGCACAGAAGGCTGAATTATTTCGGCCTCTCTGGATCTGGTTTCCTGTCTTCACAGACCGCCATGGGAGGCTGAGGCCGCGTCATGAGGCCGAACAAGAGCTCCCCGTTATCAAGCTGTGTGGAGAGCGACGGTGCGCATGGTCTTACGTAACCCTCTCCGCAAAACGACGCAGCAGGCAGTACTATAGAAACAGGTCACGCGGACCAAAACTGGAGGATCTGGGATTCGAACCCAAGTCTCTTTGACTCCAGAAGTTCCAATCTTAATCTGGATCCCAAGGACGTGTGGGAGGCCCATGTGCCCTGTTCCCGTGGAGTCCAGAGAAGAGGGAGAGGTGTGGGCAGGGCTGAGGGATGTCCGGCCCCCTCTGGCACCCCCACCACACGTCCCCTCCCTCTACATGTGGGCTCAGCTTCTGGTCCTGCAGCTGAGATGAGGCTTTGGGAGCCTCCGGCTCCCCCAAGTTCACCACACGGCTAAACTGTTACGTCCACCAGATAACAAGGCCACATGGCACAGAGGAGGTCTGACCCACCCAGGGGCCTGAAGGGGGGGCTCGGGGCCCCACTCATACCCCCCCCATGGAGGTGCAGCCTGGGAAAGCTGTGTGTGGGAGAGGAAACACTCCAGGGTCCTGAGGGAAATCATGCATCTTACTCAACACCAAGACGCCCACCAGATGTTTGTCTTCAACAACTCGGGCTGCTTTTGTCCTCTGGAAGGCAACCCCTCCTGCTCCCCGAGCTAAACGCACTACTGTAGAAACAATGGCTGTTCACTTGTTCGTTTAACACCTGAAGGAGAGGCTTAAATCACTGTGTTTCTTATCTCAGCAGTCCGCATGGACCATTACTATGTTTTTCTTTAAAGCCGTCAGCAAAAAATAAGGAAATGAAATGAGAAGCAGACAGGCAGGCTGACGTTCCCGACGGCTTGTCCCCAGCAAACTTTGCTGAAGGGCTCACTCCCCTGTCTGATCCCAGGAAGGAGGAGAGCACACGTCTTCAAGGCCTCCTCCACGTCTGATGCTGCGCTTTGTGCACCCAGAGAGCCTAGGCCAGCTGGCGGGCTGGGACTGTGACCCGGGCTGGTCAGCGGCAGCCGGACACGCTGGCTCAGAGCCCGTGCTGCTTCTGGGGGGGCGGGGGCAGGCTGGACAAATGACACCAAGGACCGGGGGGGACAAGTGTGAGGGGCTCAGCCCCAAGATTCCTTCCATCCCAGCCCACCAGTGCCCGGGTCACAGGCTGTGCAGGGCCCCTCAAGGCACCTGGCCTCTGCACTCCCCCACAGAAGGGATGAAGTGGCGGGCGCGGAATTAGCAGAGTGCAAGGGTCTGCAGCTCAGCTCTCACCAAGCCTGGCAGGCATGGGGCTTCCTCTCATTTCCCTTCCACAAAATGAGGATGCCCGTCAGCCCAGGCCACTAGGAAGACACTAGGCAAAGCAAGGAAAGCCTCACCACCCTGGAGGCTGTAAATGGGAACATGGCAGTGGTCGCCAGGCCCCCAGCTTCACGGAGCCCAGGGCCCCTGAGCCGGTGGGGGGGGGGGGCACCCATGCATGTCCTTGCTGCCCACACTTCTGCTTGGTGCAGTCTGGGGATGCTGCTGACGGCTCTGAGCGCCCTCTACCCGAGCCCCTGAGGGGGCATGTGAGGCTGCTGGAGGATGGAAAAACCCGTTACAGTCCGGTTCTCCGGAGGGAAACTAGTTACAAATGCCTTTTTCAAAGGCCTCTCTCTCCACTGGTTCCTGAAAAGCTTCCAGGCAAGGGGGGCTCGTCAAGAGAACTGACATGTCTGCAATGTGGAAAACCATGTAAAGTAAACTGTCACTCATGTGGGGAAAGACTGTTGCCCTCCTGGTGGGGAGTCTCCTGTACCACCTCTAATCTCCACTTCAATCCCACTGACCGTCCATCTTGATGTGAAGCAAAACGGGATGTGATGCTTCCCCTTCTGGCCGAGCAGGCTAAGAATCCATTTCTGTCCCTGTGTTAACTGTGGCGCTCCCACCTGGGAGGATTTTGCTCCCAGGGGTATGTGGCCCTGTCTAGAAACATTTCTGACAGCACCCGCTGGGAAGGCAGGAGTGCTGCTCCACATCCCACAGCACACAGGACGGGCCCGACCACCAAAGACTATCCAGCCCCAACGCCAACAGTGCCGAGCTCGAGAAACCCTGCTCTCCATGACCTTGGAAGAGCAGGAGGGCCGCGACAGCCTCCCACCACCACGGGACTCCTTTTGGTGGTCTGGCCCATCAGAAGCCTGTTCCTCCCGAAGGGCAGAAACTTTGTGGGCCTCCTATTTGTCCTTCCGGCCAGTCCTACAACTCAGTCCTTTGACCCATGCCCTCAACTCCACCCTCAGCCCTGGAGCGAGGGCCCCCGGCAGGCAGCTCTGGATGAAGTGGCCGGGGCCTGCTCCCTCTATTTCCCTCCCTCGGCTCGCCTCGTGGCCGGGCAGGCTCCTGGCATGGCTCCCGGCAGACCCGTGTGGAACTCATCTCCCCTCACTGCCTCCTGACACCCACTTTTGCTTCTTCCCACCTCCAGGTCCTTCTTCTCAGCCTCCTTTCCTGGCTTCTCCTTCCTTCCCCGGCCATTACACCCTGGAGCTCCCTGAGCGGCCTCAGGCCCCTTCCCTACCCCCTCTGCCCCTCTTATCACTAACCATTCTTATTCCCTAGAAATGAAAGCTCCATAAGGACAGAACCATCCAGAGCAGTACTTGGCAGAGTCAGTACTCAGTAAAACCATCTGCTGGATGAATGAATGAGTGAGTGAGTGAGTGAATAAATGAAGGACTATGGTGTCCATTTCCACATTTCTATCTTGGGCATAAGTCCCTCTTTTGAGAGTCAGGGGTAGCAACCTGCTTCATCATCTCTCCTTTGATGTTACCAAAGCAATTTAAACTCAAACATGGGACCCTCCTCCCTCCCTGCTCCTCCTCTAGAGCTCCCATCGCAGGGACTGCCACCACCATCCAGAGTCCTGGGTGTCACTCCCGACAGGCTGTCCCTCAGGCCCTCATGTAATTGGTCACTAATTAATGATACGTGTTACAAAGTACGGAATGCTGCTGCTTCTTCCCATCCCCCTCCCAAGCAGCCACCATCTTCCACTTGGACAACAGCCTCCCAGATGGTCTCCCACACATCCACCTTGCTCTCTCCACCCACCCCTTCTCCTCAGCAGCATAGGAATCTTTAAAAACACAAATCTGGTCACACTGTCCCCCCACCCAAGCCTTGAGTGGCTCCTCCTGGCCTCGGGGAGAGGCCTCCAACCTTGGTGTGGCCAGCAAGGCTGGGCCCCTCTCCCCCTTGCCCTCTGGATCACAGCAAAATGAACACTCCATGCTCTCTGCTGACTTGAAGACTCTGTACAGGCCAGACCCTCTGCCAGCAATCCTCCTTCAACCCCCAGACCCCGCAGACAGCCTCAGGAGCCTTCCCGACCCCACGGACCACACTCGTCTAGTTAGCTCCCCGAGCACCCTGGACAGCTTTTGTACCCTGTCACCCCAGAGGTGCTTATTTCATGGGACAGGGTGAAAGCCCTCAGTGACTAAAAGAAAGCCAGGGCTAAGAACCATCGCCACAGAGCATTGGAGGCCACTCAGGCCATTCCAGAAAACTCCTCTGCCTGGCTTTGTGGGGGAGCCTGGAGAAATCCATGCCCTGTCTAGATTTCGGTGACTTGAAGGTCATTCTTGTGGTGACCCTGGCTCCTTGGAGCTGAGGAAGCAAAGGGCCAGACCTGGCCATGCTGTTGGTGACAGGAGTTCTAGAGGCTGAGAGGGGCTGGGGTCCTGGGACTGTCCAAGGCCAGGCTCACACGACTCAAGATCCCAGCTCTGCCAGAGCGACTGCTGCCACCAGCCCTGGCCAAACCCCATGCTGGCGGCTGGGCACCCGAGCACAGCCCTGCTTCGTGTTCCATCTGGCTCACCTACTTCCTTCCCCAAAGACGCCAACAAGGGCATACTGACAGGACACTTAACCTCAAGGGAAAACCTTGAGACAAAACTTGTGTCTCAACAAGTGAAAAAGTCATTTGTCCGTTCGAGAAATGGCGACATTGACCTGTCTCGGGTTGGCAGCAGCAGCAGCCTGGTGTGAAGTGTGTGTGGGGGGGCTCCTTTGTTTCTTTAAGAATAAATGCAAAGGAAAAGGAGGGGAGAGAAGGGGAGGAGAAGATGGTTGCTTGGAGCCCTGGCACGGTGTGAAGTGGAAAAGTGTGGCTGTGTGGGGAGGAGAAGGTGCGCCGAGCCTGACCTGATGATGAAAGCGCCTCTGGCCTCCAGGAGCTTGCGTTCACTGCTGAACCTCTTGAGAAGGTTGATCATGAACTTATAAAAGTAGGAGTTCATGGTGGGGGTGGAAGGAGAACATTCTAAGCCTTTGGTACCTGCAGAGAAAGGGACAGAGCTGAGATTTACTCTATGGTCCACAGGGTGGTGGGACCCCCACAGAACATACACAATCGTAAACTCCAGAAAGGTGGTGGTGGTGGTGGGGTCTGTGTGGAACAAGGTGAGAGAAAATCTTCAAACCAGGGCCTCGGGTCAAGGGCAAAAAAGCAAGGACTATTCAAGTACATACAAGCAAATACAACTGCTTACTGCACAAATCCCCACTTACCTGTCCACCTCTCCAGCCAGCCCCCAATTACTTAGTGAACACCTCCTATTTCTGAGACCGCTGCTATGTGCTAGGAATTTTTTATAAAACAAACCTGTACCTATCATCCCAATAAGTAAAATACACTTGGGCTTCATTTTGGCTGGTTAAGGACAGATGACATGTCAAAGAGAAGAAAGGGGTAAAATAGGCATACAACCTCGACAGTCAACAAAATCCACACTCCTTTCCCAATGGTGCTCAAGACAAGGGAAACTATGCACACCTCTGTTGGATTAAAGACAGCACACCCTGACAAAATGTTACCAAGGGCTTTAATCTTTACTCGACGTTTTTATTTTTTTTTAAAAAGATTGTATTTATTTATTTGAGAGAAAGAGCGAGAGCAAGAGAGCACAAGCAGAGGAAGCAGCAGAGGGAGAGGGAGCAGCAGGCTCTCAATGCAGGGCTCGATCCCAGCTCCCTGGGATCATGACCTGAGCCGAATGCAGACACTTAATCGACTGAGCCACCCAGGCGCCCCCCAATGTTTTTATTTTTTTTTAAAGATTTTATTGATTTATTTGACAGAGAGAGACACAGCAAGAGAGGGAACACAAGCAGGGGGAGTGGGAGAGGGAGAAGGAGAAGCAGGCTTCCCGCCGAACAGGGAGCCCGATGCGGGGCTCGATCCCAGGACCCTGGGATCATGACCTAAGCCGAAGGCAGACGCTTAACGACTGAGCCACCCAGGCGCCCCGCCCCCCAATGTTTTTAAATCAGATATTCTTCTTCAGGTGGAAATGCTCTTTTAGACTAGTACTCTAAAGATTTTCAAAGCCCAGAGTTGGCTTTAGAACCAGAAGCACATTCGGAGTACCCCTCTGATATGCACCCCAGCTGAAAATACACCGAGGGCCAGATACAGTCCCCCTCCCAGCCTCACCCCAGCACATGCTCTCCTCCGCAAGGTATTGGGCATGGAGGGGACGACAGCAGGGCTGAAAAAACACCTGGTTGATCGCCATGTAGTATATTCATACACCCCATGCAATCTCTTTGTTTTTTCTTCGTCACACATGCTGACCTCAACAGATTGTTGGAAAGAGGTGTTAGGGATGGTTAGGAATCCTCACTCCCTCTGCCCAAGGCACTAACAGGGCACAAAATGCACACACAACTTGAGATACAATTCACATATCATTAAGTTCACCCTCTTACAGTGTACAATTCAGTGGTTTCCAGTACATTCATAAAATTGTGCACCGATCACCACTAATTCCAAAACATCACCCAAAAAGAAACCTCGTACCCATTAGCTGCCATTCCCCATTATCCCCTCCACCAGCTCCTGACAATCATTAATCTACTTTCTGTCTCTGTGGATTTGCCTATTCTGGAAATTTTGTATTAATGAATCATACAGTATGTGGCTTCTTTCACTTAGCATATTTTCAAGGTTCCTCCATATTGTAGTATGTATCCATTTTGTATTCCTTTTTTTTTTGGTTGAATAATACTCCACTGTATGGATATACCATGTTTTAACCATTCATCCGTTGCTGGACATTTGGTTGTTTCCACTTTTTAGCTATTAAGAATAATGCCAGGGGGCGCCTGGTTGGCTCAGTCGGTAGAGCATGTGACTCTTGATCTTGGGGTCATGAGTTCGAGCACCAAGTTGGGCACAGAGCTTACTTAATTAAAAAATTTAAAAAAAAAGGAATGCTGCTGCTGTGAACATTCACATATGTTTTTGTGTGAACACGTTTTCATTTCTTTTGGTTATATACCCAGGAGTGGAATTTCTGATATGGTTACTTATGTGTAACTTTTGAGAAACTGCCAGGCTTTTCTCCACCATGGCTGTGCATTTTACATTCTCACCATCAGTGTGTGAGACTCCAGTTTTCCCACATTCTTGTCAACACTTGTTATTACCTGTCTTTTGATTACAGCCATCCTTGTGGATGGAAGTAGTATCTCATTATGGGTTTAACTTCCATTTTCCTGATGACTCACGACACTGAGCATCTTTTTATGGGCTTACTGGCTACTTGTAGATCTTTGGAGAAATGTCTATACAAGTCCTTTGCCCATTTTAAAATTGGGTTATTTGCCTTTTTATTGCAGAGTTACAAGAATTCTAGATACAAGTCTCTTATCAAATATAATCATTGCAGATATTTTCCCCCATTCTTTGGGTTGTTTCTTAACTTTCTCCATGGTGTCCTCCTTTGAAGCAAAGAATTTTAAATTCTGATTGAGTTCAATTTATCTTTTTTTTTTTTTTTTTTTGGGTTGCTTGTGCTTTTGGTGCCATATCTAAGAAAGTATTACCTATTCCAAGGTCATAAAGATTTACTGATGGGCTTCCTTCTAAGAGTTGTGTATGTATTTTTTTTTAAATATAGCTCTTATATTTAGGTATCTGATCTATTTTAATTTTTGTATATGGTGTGAGGAAGAAGTCTAAATTCTTCTGCATGTGGATGGATATCTAATTGTCCTAGTGTAACATGATATCTGCTTGCTTTATTTTTTTTACAAGCTGTTTTTTTAAAGTTTATTTATTTATTTAAGTAATCTCTATCCACAATGTGGGGCTCAAACTTATGACCCTGAGATCAAGAGTCACATGCTCTTCCAACTGAACCAGCCAGGAGCCCTGATGCTTTATTTTTTATATTGTATTTTTTCTAGCTTTATTGAGATAAGATTGACATACAACATTATATAAGCTTAAGGTGTACAATGTGTTGATTTCATACATGGACACATTGCAAAATGATTACCACAGTGCTGTGGAGTCAGCCAATACCTTCCTCACCTCATATAATGACCACTTGTTTTTTTGTGGTGAGAACATTTACGATCTACTCTCTTAGCAACTTTCAAGTATATACTATAGTAGTATTAACTATAATCACCGTTCTGTACATTAGATGCCCAGAACTTTAATTAAACTCTAACCGGAAGTTTGTACCCTTTGACCGATATCTCCCCAACATGGTAGCTGAATAGGCAACCAAGAGTTACCATTTGCCAGGGACTTCCTATGTGCTATGCGTGTTTCTAAAGCCTTCACACATAGCATCTAACTAATCCTCAAAATAATCCTTGAAAATATGTGCTCTAACTCTTCTCATGATATAGGTGGAGAAGCCGTGAATTAGGCTGAGGACTATCCAAAGTCACAGAGCTGAGGAGTGGTGGTGTCTGAGTCCCCGCAGCTGGTCTCAGCAGCTCCGCCACGCTGCCCATCACTTGGGTGCTGGTGCTTGGGGCGGTTTGGGGTTTGCAGGTTAGTAGGCGGTATGCTCCCAAACAAGAGGCAGAAGACCGAAATGAAGGCCTTGCCAAGACTGAGGACATAGAGACATGGCACTGGCAGAAGCTGTGGAGAAAGAACCTGGCTGCAGCCCCCTGGGAACTCAGGGAGGACACTGGGGAAAGATAAAAGTGGCCAGCTGAGACATGTGGTGCCATCACTTGCCAGGTTGGTCTCTACGTGACCCTGAAGTCCTGACTTCCTCCCCAGACCGGGGAGAGGGTGGCCACACACCTGTGTAAAATAGGGAACCAAGCCTGGCTGTGTGAGGGGCTATCAGCTCCCAGAAGCATCGGCCCCAGGCACACAACACGAATGTATGGGGCCATCCATAGTACTAGAAGCAAGGCCTACAGAGGCACCCCATTGGCTGACTGCATGAGCCGCCAGTGGCCAGAGGAAGCAGTAAAACCCTCCTTTCAGGATCTTTTTGCTCAACTCAGACTTCCCTCCTGTCCTTGCATGGTCCTTAAGGCGGTGTGGCTGGGAACGGCAAGAGGGGCCTTTCTGTTTTGTTTTTCCCAGCTGTGAATTACTCTGTGAGGATTCCTTACTCGGAGCCATACCTTCAAACTACTGTCCTTTCTCCTGACAGCCTCCTAGACAGCCCCTGGGAACTGTGTGCAAGGGGCAAGCCTTGAGTAAGAAGCCCAGTTCAAGGGCAGGCCTCACTGAACTTCTTGATGTTTGCAGTGCATTGTTCTGGGTCCCTGCCCAGAACAGCCTGGCCTGGGAGGTCCTGAGTGACTCTGGAATGGCAAACAGTCTCTGCTCCCTGGCCCAGAGGGGCTGTTTGCAGAATCAAGTGTCACATTCTTACAGCTCGAGTTACCCCGGGCCCAGCTGGGGCTGATCTCTGAAGAGGCGGCTGCAGATACAGCTGCTAGAGCCCCTCCTCCCCGCCCCACACTGCCCCCGAGGTGGCCTGGCTACACACCCCCAACACGGGCGGTGTGTGTGGACTGGAACCTTCTCCTGGGTGCTCATCTGTGATGGCTCCTGTGACCTGCCCCCTTCTTGCTTCTGTATGTGCACCTCCACCCTATATCATTTCCAGGCTTAGGGCCATTTAGCTTCCAAAGTATTCCAAAGGACAAAGGGACCCAAACAGGGAGTGACCATAAAGAAATCTTCCACGATGTGGGGCCACAGCCTCCATTCCCAGGGGGCCGGGTATCGCAGGCAGGCAGAAACATCGCTGGGAGTCCACGAGACCCGGTTCAGATCAGATGTCTACCTCTTACTAGCTGTGCAACTTTGGGCAAGTCTCTCACCCTAAGCCTCAGTTTCTTCATCTGTAAGGTGGGGCCAATAAGAGTCCCTAGTCCTTCAGTTTAAAGAATTTTTTTTTTTAAGTAATCTTTATGCCCAAGGTGGGGATTGAACTCACGAGATCAAGAGACTGAGCCAGCCAGGCACCCCCCCCCCATAAGAGTCTCTTTAAATGAGACAAAACATTTAATGCACTGGGCCTGGGGCCTGCCACACAGTGCGTGCTCAGTGAACGGGGGCCCCTGCTGTTAGCAGACAGGCCAGAATGCAGAGCACTGCACGGGGAAGACTGTTCCTGTCTCTCCCTCCTGGACTAGATGACTGGGGGCTGCAGCACAGTCTGGAAAGTCTCTGAGTGGAGACTGCAGATCTGGGACAATTTCCCAGTGCTCTGCTGGAAGGAAGAGAGGCTGTGAGAAGACAGGATCACCTGTGATGCCCCACATTTGGGGAGGGAGATCTGCCCGCCTCTCAGCTGACAGCTGGCCTGAGACAGCAGAAGAGAAGGCCTGGGGCTGCTCTGAACACATCCTGGTCTTCGTAGCCATAGCCCCCTCTGGGCCACACAATTAAGGCTCAATGTCCAGGCTGGCATGGCAGCCCCTGGAGCCGAGGCTCCTAGTGGGAGGGAGAAGGGCAGAGAGACATCTGGGAGAAGCCATGGCAAATAGCTCACGTTCTCACAGTGCAGTGCTTGCTGGGAAAGCTTTCGCAGCTCAGCCCTCCCGGCGCTCCCGTTTCAAGACTACAAAGAGCAGGAGGCTGGGTGCAAACTGAGTGGGGGCTGGGCGCCAGCCTGAGAGCCAAACCCAGCTGATGGGAGTGTCGGGGAGCTGCTGGGGCCTGCAGCTGTTGGGCAGGGACCTTTGTCCCTCAGGCTCCCGCCCACCAGAATGGGCTCTCTGAGGAGGAGTCTCCGCAGGACTGGGCGGGGAGCTTGGAAAGCTCACTGCAACCCCAGCCTGACTGTGTAGAGATGGCAGGTCTGGGCAGGAGAGGCAACCCTTCCTGAGTGGGCTGGTCGAAGACAGGGCCCGCTGGGGGCTCACCACAGACAGGGTGAGGGCCTACCTGGTCTCCCCCAGACTCTGTTTCCCACTGGCCCGTCAGCCACTTTTCTGACGAACCAGCCCCTCAGGCCCAGCTGGCTTGAGACAGAACCTGCGAGATGTTCTCGGGCAGGGCTGTAGGCACGGGAGGAGGAGGTGGGGTGGAGAGACAGCAGACTCACGCCAGGAAGTGTTACTACACGGAATGACGGGCCTCTCTCAACTAAACTAACTTCTGCCCAAACACAGCCTGCTCCTCCCCACGGAGTGTGCACAGGGCCTCACTGGCCACTTCCGCCCGCCTCGGCTCTTGCTCATCTCGCCCTCGACAGCCGGGCAGGGAATCTGCCTCTTTTCCCAATAGGTCTGGTAGAAGTCACCTCCGCCGGGCTCTCCTATCGAGTGGGGCCCTGGGCCAGGTGCTGCTGGTCCTTTAGGAAGGGGCAGAGCCTGGGCAGGAGCCCAGCACCCAATTCCGGGCAGGCCCTCCAGCACTGTGCTCTGAGGAGGTGCTGGGACGCCAGAGCCAGAGGCTTTCACTCGGGTGGCGCTGCTGATAGCAGTCCGTGGGCCCACCAAAGGCGGGGTGTCAGCTGTTCTGGCTGGGGCCCAGGAAGCGGGGTGGCTGGGGACAACCTGGCCTTGGGTCTCGGGAGAGTCACACTCTCCAAGGGGCCAGGGAAAGTGGGGTTTCCATTCCCCGATCCTGCCAAGGACCAGCCCCTGAGCTGAATGCTGCCTGCCTCGCATTTCTGGTTTGGAGAAGTTTGGAGCAGTGGGCTCTGGCAGGAAGTTCACGTGACTGCTGGCTAGCCGAGGGGCAGACAGATGCTGTCGGGAGCGCTCTGTATACAAAACCAGGCTGGTGCGGTGGGCGGCCGGGGAGCCAGCCGTGCAGATGTTGCTAAGTGAAACCTGATGTGGCGACATGAGAATCTGCACAACGTCTCACAAACAACCTTCCCTGGGATGTTTTAGATTGAGTTTTGTGGCTATGACGTGAAGGAGCCTCACGTGTCAGGATAAAAATAGCTCTGGCCTCAATAGGCAAAACGAGTTACAGTTCAACAAAACCAGATGCAAAAGCCTTCATGGCCCAGCCCAGACCTGGCGGGGTCCCTGCTTGGCTCCCTGCTCTCTCACCCCTGTCTCCCTTCCCCCTGGTGTGGGGCCCGTGGGGCCCATGGGCCCGGCCGGACCCTCGCGTAGGGCATCTGCACCCCGCCGCCCAGAGAGTGTGGAGGAAAGGCCGGGGGACCGGGGCAGATCCAGGCCCTGTGGCTGACTGGCGGGGCAGGCTTGAGGAAGTGACACCTCCTCTGGGGCCGGTTCCTGTCTGTGGACCTCACAGGGATAAGCCTAGCACAGTACCTGGCACAGGGATTGCTCTGAGGAGGGGGCTGCAGGACCGGGAAGCTGGCATGGAACCCGGGGACGCAGGTGGGGAAGGGGCAGCTACCCCTATGGGATCAAGGGGCTGTAAGAAAAGGAGGCCCAGGACTCTGGTGCAGCAGGGTCTCAGGAGGTGTGCAGTCTGCTTATTCGGAGGGCCCAGACCCCACGGCCACATGGATAAAAGGGTGGCAAAGATGTTGTAGCAATGGCACCCTTGGGACTCGATCCAAGAGGCAGTCACTTTCTTTGCTGCGAGCCGGTCCAGCTGAGGCTGGGGAGCCCTCCGCCCTGGGCAGTGACCCAAATCCAGGAGGCTTTCCAGCTGCTTGTTTCGGAGAAGGAGATAAGCTAATGGGCCACAACAGGGCCCAGGAGAAACTTCCAGCTGACAGGGCAGTAGAGAGGGGCTGCGCCAGGAAAGACTGCTGCTGAGGGGGGGGCCGGGCCAAGGGCGGCGCCAGAGACACACAGGAGGAAGGGGCCTTGCGGCCATCGCGGAAACCGAGCCTGGGATGCAGAGGGCTAGGCTCTCCACCTGGCAACAAGCGAAGACCTGCGCAGTGGTGCTGGGGGGACGTTCGATATGGCACTGGTGACGGGGCGGCCAGCTCTGGTGTCCCCTCCTTCCATCATGATAATGACTCTGAAAGACAGGTCCTGACCCTTCCTGGGCGCCTGACTCTGGGCATTCAGAGATGAGTACAACCTAGATCCTTCTGACCCTGGCACCCATGCTGTCTGAAACAGTATGTAGGAAGAAGGCCTTTAAGGCTCCAAGAGCACAGAAAGGCTTTGGGGGCTGGGAAACGGTCTGGTGTGGCTGGAGGAAGTGGAGGCAGCAGAGGGCATGAGTTGCTGAGGTGGTTGAGGCCAGAATGGGGTCCCTGAAGTCACTGTGCAGAGAAGGGGTATCCTCAAGAACTATGCCAGGTTGGGGCCGTGGCCCACCGCCCCACAGGAGAAGCCTGGACTGCTGGCCTGGCCACCACTGCTCTGCTCCCCCCCTTGGGCGATAAAAGCTTCCGGTGCTGGGCAAGTGCTTCTGTCCTCTAAGCATGGGGGTAGAGAGCAGCCGCTCCGGCTGGGCTCCTGGGTCCGCACCAACGCCTACTACAACCCCCCCAACTCCCAGGTAAGAATGACAACAGTGCTTTCCCTCACAGTTGTCGTGAGGCGTTGAGGGGCTAGCCCACAGTGAGGTTCGGTGAGGTGACACACAGGAAGTGCTCAGAACAGCGTCCGGTCCTAACAAGCTCAATGTATTATAGTCACCATTACTACTGGGAAAAATGCCCAGGGATGGCTTCCTGGGTTTCTCCTGGAACTTGTTTGTGAATTTGGCCACACCAGCCTGGGCGATAAGGAACGAAATGGAATCAGAACATTTCATTTCTGCCTGTTTTTAGAGCTGGGGTCAAACTCCACCTTGGACCAGAGAACCCTGCAGGGCACACTGGCGTGAGCAGTTATCCCACCAAGGAAGGAAAGGGAAGACTGGGTTTTGGGAGCAAACATCAGTCCTGGGGTGACCTCTGACCTGAGACGGCCACAATGCTGCCTCGCCTGGCCCAGGCTGCTCCCTCTCCTGCAGCAACAACATCCAGGTCCCAGGAGCGCCGGGCACGTCTCAGATGAGGGACTGATCCTGGAGGCCTCCCGCTTCTGCTGAGCCTTTGGCTCAGGCTCAGGCCTGCTCGAAGGGGGCTCCTCACCCCCTCTCCCCAGAGCCTACTAGGCGGCCTCAGCCGGCGTGCCCCCTGAGTGGAGATGGGCAGAGAATGCACAAAAGCTGCCCACTCAGAGGAGACCCAAGTGGTTGTTTCCGTTTCATTTCACCAAATCACAATCAGGAGACAGCAGCATGCGGGACCTCTCCAGGGGCTTCCCTCACGGCCGCCCACCCAGGCAGCCCCCTCCCAAATGCCCCCGAGGTGAGTCTCTTCCCGGCTTGGGGCTCTGTGGAGGTCAGCAACGAAGCGGCGGTGGGGGAAGCAGACCATCGCCGCTGCCCACACGCTCTGCACTGGAGGGAGCGACGTGTGCACTGGGCCCGGTGGGAGGGACGGCCCGTGCGGCCAACTCCGCCTGCGGACCCGGGGGGCTGCAGCGACGGTGCATTTAGGCGCCCGTGGCAGCTTCCCAGGTGGGTGATGCTGCCCCAACCCTCACGCTACATCTTTTGAGTTTTACAGACCCAGCGAGCAGGCAGGGCCGTTTGGTTCTCTACAAATGTGCTGATTTCATCTTTGCTCGGCTCCCTGCCTCCTTGGCTTTCCAGAAAGACCCTTCACTGAGGGGGTGGTGGCACTCTACCCGAAAGGGACATAGCACAGCACTCTGCAAGTTCTCAGAGCTGTGCCCTAGAGAGCCAGAGGAAAGCAAAATCCAAACAGGAAGAGGGTCTGGCCTTGTAGCCTCTGTCCACGTGCACGGCCGGATAGAAACAGAAAGAATGACCCTCTTGCATGCCTGAGAAGCACTGGGATAAAGAGCAGCCCACAGATGAATGAGTGTACACTTCCTGCATGCTTTCTGACCAAAACAGCCACCCCCCACATCCTTGGGGCCTGGCCAGTGCCCTCCCCAAGGCAGCTGAAGCAGGAGAGGGGATGGGGCCCAGCCCTGGTTTCCTGTGCTCTTCTCTTACTAGTTTGAACTTGACCTTTTAAAAATCACGCACCCATTTGAAAAATCTGGTGTCAGCTGTGGACACGCACGCATGTGTGGTTCCCACTCTCTGCAGCGAACATGTGAGTCTCAGGCTAGGCGCACGCGGCCCATGGTGCTGTGGGTCCTTGAGGCAAGAGGTGATACTGACTGTAGGCACTTCCTTAGTGTTCTTTCCAGGATGGAATTTCTTCCCATCTGGCACACTTGGTTGTTTTTCTATGAACTCAGGGCGAGTCCCTGGCTGATGTGAGCCAGTCCTACAGCCCTGGTGAGCTGGGGCAAATCTTCCCCACCTCAGCCTCGTTAGCAGCCCACCCACCTCGGCAGGGCCAGGAGCCAGGGTTCAGAGCACCTAGTCATCTGAGACTCCCCTCAGCTCCTGCCCCCCGGGAGCTGAGAGGGCCCCTCCTGGGGCTCCCGGTCTGGGCCTCCCCAGGGCACATGCCCGGCCCTCTCCAGCAGACCTGGGCCCCAGGCCATTTTCCAGCCCATCCCTCTGATAATGAGTAAGCACTTCAGTCATCAACTTTTTGGCGCCCAGAGAAAGAGAAAAAACACTTCAGAGGTAGAGGGACAGATCCTGGGGAATCCTGGAAACGGAGGTATCCTTCCCTTGCCTGAGGCTGCGCTGCCTCAGGTTTGGCTTCTCTCACTCTGAGGAGAAGATTCTGGACAACTGCTTCCTGGGGAGGGAGATCTGAGGGCTGGCTCTGACCCACAGGATGCCTTCTCCTGGCTCTGCCCCTCCTGCAGTCATTTCTCCCTCACCCCCTCGCCGCTGCTCCTCCCCCCTCTCAGTGGGACCCCACCCCCACACCATGGCTCGGCGCCCACACTCAACCTCTGGCATTCTTGCCATCTGTCCCAGGGACTTTGGGTTGACCCCGAGCACTGACGTGGGACACAGGATGGAGAACGGACTCCCGGGCTGCGGGACAGAGGGTGGGGACCTCCCCGAGGGTCCCAGGGTCAGGATGTGGGAGCCTCCCAACCGTGGCCTCTGACTGCCTAGAGGAAACTGGGCTCCTGGGCAAGGAAGCCACTGTATCCTGGGGAAACAAGAGAAGGAAACTTGGCTGCTACCAGAGCCTCTTACTCTTTCCTTGCTTCAGGCAGAAACAGGTGGACACTTGGGACCAGCTGCAGGCAGAGCACGGGCAGCAGCAGTGGCCTGAAGCCTGGGTCCTATGTGACACCCCACTGCAGGAGCTGGGGGAGCCCCTGACTTCACATGTCACCAGGGAGACATCTTCAATGCACGGGCCTTCTGTGATTCGGCCTGGCAGCCCTGGGGCACAGCCAGGCCGGCAGGGCCCCCGGCGGCTCCACCCAGCAGGTGTTCTCAGGGCAGGGTACCAGAGCGCCTCCAGGGGCGCCGCCTGCTGGAGTGGCAGGAGGAAAGCTGCCGCTGCAAGGTCCTCCATCTTTTTGACATTTGCTTCTGCATCAAAGGAGGAGCCATCTAGGACCTTGTAACTGGATGTCAAGAACCACTCAGGAGACAAAGAGACACCCCAGGCAAATACCCAAGATTTGCTGGGGACTTTCCTATCAACTTGCATCCTTGGCATTTCCCAGGATCACGTCACTGGAGGGAACTGGCGTCTGCCTGGGAGGGAGGAGTTGGGAGTTGCACTGGTCCAGGGAGGAGAGCCACCTGCTGTTTGGAAGGACCCTGAGGGGCGAGCCCCAGGAACACCATGGCCACCTTCATGTCCAAGGACTGCCTGGAAACATCCTGTTTGAATTATCCCCTCTCTTGCCTGGGCTGCCTGCCATGTTGTTTGCTATTTTTAGCTCCCCGATGAGGAAGGAAATGGCTGCCTAGTCTTCCACCTGTGAGACCCAAGGCTCCAAAGCCCCCGATTCCTGACTGGGGAGACGCTGCCCCAGCAAAAGAGACAATCAGCTGACTCAGATGGTTTTATATTTGGCTGATGGCTCAAAAGTATGAACGGTGCAGGAAGATGAGGAAAAGGGATGTGAGGGCCTCTTATAGGGGTGGGGAGGCAGCAGGAGGGTGAGGTCTGCCTGCCTCTCAGAGAGCAGAGGAAACTTCTGACTGCTCACACCTTAGCAGAGCTCCGGGGCTCAAGAGCAGCAGCCCAAGGAGCGCCTGGTCTAGGACGAGACTGGGCACTAGCATTCCCAGGCCCCCTGAGGCTGTAACCAGAAGGGGATGACTTACCAGGAGTGTTCAGCAGGTTGGCTCTGCCAGGGGTGGGCACCTGAAGTTCTGAGTGGCTGACCCGGAGGTCAGGGCCATCAAGGGGGCCTGGGTCATCCGTCTGGCCTGCAGGGGAGGAAGCAATTTCTGCCAACACCTCCAGATCCTTCAGGATAACCTGGGGGAGAAAAGCAAAGGATGAAGGACAAGGGCCTCTGGAGAGCTGTGGTCAGAGACAGAGAGCTGCCTCCAGGGGGTGGGGAGGGGTCTGCAGAGGGTGACAGGCTGTGAGAGCCACCAAGACTATGGCTGTTAACAGTGCTCAGAAAGTTCTGCAGAAGATATGGATTGGGAAGAGAACACAGACAGGCGGAAGATGGGGGCAAGTGGAGGCAAGAAGCTGGAGTCCAAAGCATGGGAGTAAGCTTTCCCATGACAACTTCTCTCTAGTTCCCTAAGCAGGGACCTGACAGGTCCCCAGAAGACGTGGGACTCAGGCATCTGGGTTCAGTCTGTGTGGTGTGCATCCCAGGGCTCCTGGGCTGGCCATGCTCCAAGGTTAACCTGTGTGAGGGACCAACAGTGCCCACTAGGCCACACTGCTGGTGTGCTGGCCACAGCTCAGCCCACCACCAGGCCACAGAGCAGATCCTTCTCCAGAGGTGACTCCAGGCTACCCTCTACATTTGGAACAGGACTCTGGGCTCCAAGATGGGGGACTTCTTAACTTCTAGACGTGCTGTTCAATTCTCAGCTGCCTCCTTGATGGTCATTCCTAGGCCTGACCCCTGCCTGCTGAGTTCTTCCAGGGAAGACACACAGCTGAGCACGGAGAACAGCTAAGTGTGAGCTCCAATCAGCGCTGTATGTCACAAGGTTCCCC
>NC_138384.1:11983520-12037828 GCF_054177405.1 Leptonychotes weddellii | reverse complement strand
GCCTGGGTGGCTCAGTTGGTTAAGCGACTGCCTTCGGCTCAGGTCATGATCCTGGAGTCCCGGGATCGAGTCCCGCATCGGGCTCCCTGCTCGGCGGGGAGTCTGCTTCTCCCTCTGACCCTATCCCCTCTCATGTGTTCTCTCTCTCTCATTCTCTCTCTCTCAAATAAATAAATAAAATCTTAAAAAAAAAAAAAAAAGCACTTTCTTGTAGTCTCCACACCTAAGAAGCATCAGCTCCCCAGCCCATGGCTCAGGCAGCCTGCACGGCTGGGGGTGACTGTCAAGAACCGTTGCCAGCGGCTAAGAACTTGATCGTGAATTTCCTTCTGAAGCTTGAGAGGTTTTCTGGATGGAATTGGCAGTCCTGTCTGGAGCTGTTTATACTTGACCTAAGGATGTCAGGAAACTAACGAAGTTTTGACCTTGTAAGTCAGACAGCTTAGTTAGCAAGTAGCTGACGGCTATCGTAATATAACATCTTAACAAAAGAGTGGCAGGAATTGTCCCCTAGAAGTCATTCCCATCCTCCTGCCTCCTTGGGGTAGGGGTGCATCTGAGCCAGGACACACAAAAGAGTGTCCTTGGTTTCAAAGGTGCTTCTGAACTCTTTCTGGAACAGCAGTTCTAGAGTGTGTCCTGTTCACCCATCGTAGAATGTTTCTTTGGAAGGTCTTTCCTTTATCCTGGTATCGTTTCAGCTCAGGTTTTCTCAGGGGCCTCTGGGGGTGTTCTCCTCTCTCTCCCACAAGTGGTTTCCTTTAGCAGGTAGCCATGAAGAACACATGCACAAGCACATACACATCCTGCCCCTCTCTTCCAAAAAATGTAGAGAAGGTCTCTATCGTGTGCAGTTTGTGAAAGGCCATCCAGACCAACTGCTTCTTCCACATAAAAGGAGGGTTCCTGTCCCAGCCTGTACGATGGTTCCGCCTCCGAGGACCCTCACCGGGGAGAAACTTGGCGCTGAATTGAGCCTCAGAAGGCGAGCACAAGCCCACGTGAAGTACATACGGTCCACGGGGAAGGGTGCTTTGTAACTGAAGCAGCACTCGGGATCCGAAGTGGAGAATGGAACTTCCTTCAAAAGTTTGCAGCTTCAACTCCCAGGAGCGCCCTCACCCCAAGTCCTGGGTCATGCTTCATGCTCCGTGGGGCTGCTGTGTTGCAATTCGGAGACCCCAGAGTGGAGTGTCTTGGTTGTCTTCCAGATTGGGTGGTGGAGGCCTTTTGGGAAAACTGCCCCGTTTCCAGTCTGGACTCTGCTTTTCCTCAGCCCTCATGCGAGTGAAGCTGTGCTCTCTCGTGGTGTCTCCCTTCCACCCAGGGGTGTTAACCCACAGAAAATCCCTGCCAAGACCCATCCTGATGTGGCCGCCGCCACCTCCTCTGCTAAGGCCGCCACCATCTCCCATGCAGAAGTGAAACACTGAGTAAATCTGCACATCCTTCCTTCTAGACCCGGCCTCCAGCCTCCTGCCCGTCCATGATCCTGGCCTACTTCTGGTCTATATTTAGATGACATAATCTCATTGGAACTGCCTGGCACTTGGACAGTGAGTGTCTTTCTGGGTCTAAATCTCCATTTCGACTTGCTCCTGAGGACGTGTCTCACCCGCCTCCTTCTCCCAGATGATTTGTTCTACCTTCCAGTTCATCGCAGTTGCTTGCATCATCCACGTTGGCCTCTCTCTCTGAAGCTGAACTGGGATGGATTTCAGGTGTGCTCCAGAGTCTTGGCTCATTTCTCTTCGGTCCCCTGCCGAGTGTCCCATGCTGTCTGTTTTGAGCCTTGCTTCTCTTTGCTCTCGGAGGCTGCTTTCCCATGAGCTCGGTGTTTCGTCCTTTCCCGTTTCCTGGGCCACGCACCCCAGCTCCAGCTCTCACAGGGGACGGGTTTCCTGAACGTGGAGCCGTCTGAGCCTCCTTGTTGTGCTCCCTCAGAGAGCTGCTGCCTTAGTCAGTAATGGCGCTCCTGTTTCCAGTTCACCCTCAGCCTTGTCGTCAGTAAACTCATGCCGCAGAGGGGACCCTGTGCCCCAGACTGCCGCCTGCATATCCACTCCCTCCCATGAAGGAAGAACAGCCCTTCGTGTGGCTTCAAAGGAGAATGTGTCTTAGGAACTGCTCCGTCCCCAGGAGTTCTGACTTGTTTGCTGCTCTTTTTGCTTTTTCTGCCATCTCTCTGGCAAAACCCTCTCTTTCTTAACCACATACCATTTCACTTCATTGCTGCCCCAGATCTGTCTTCTTTCCTTCTCCTGATCAGGGCAATGTGGCAGTCCTACTTCCCTCCAAGCCGTGATGCCTGTGTTGCCTTTTTCAATGTAAATTTTTCATTGAAGAACAACATACTGTCTAAACGTGCATAAACCATAGGTGGACTACCACTCAGTTAATTTTCACGAATTATCTACACCCAGCACTCAGATCAAGAAGTACAGCATTTCCAGCACCCAGAGGTCCCTTTCATGTCTCCTCCCAGTTAAGACCTCTCCTCCTCCCCAGAGTAGCTACTGTCCTGACTTCTAACACTATAGGTTTGTTTTACCTGGTTTTGAACTTGATATAAATTGAAACCCACAATTCGTACTCTTATAAAGGCTGGCTTCTTTTGATCCGCTTTAGGTTTGTGAGGTTCATCCATGTTAGATGTGCAGTAGTTCACATTTCTGGAGAGTATTCCACTGTATGAAGATACCATGATTCATTTATCCATTCTGCTCCTGATGGGCACTTAGGTTATTTTCAGTCTGGCGCTATTACGTGAACATATGTGTACATTTCTCTTGGATACATACCTAAGAATTGCTGGATCAGAGTCCATACATAGTTTAGCTTTAGTAGATATTTCTGACACTGCTTCAGTGTCCACTCTCTCAGCCGTGTCTGAGAGATCTGGTGGCTCACGTCCTCACCAGCGCCTGGTATCATCAGTCTTTGCTTTTAGAAGCCATTCTGGCAGGTGTGTGGTGGTATCACCTTGTGGTTTTAATTTGTGTTTCCCTGAAGACTAATGGAGAACTTCTCGTCACTTAGTGGCCTCTTGGATATCCTCTTTTGTGATGAGCCTGTTCACATTATTTCCCCGTTGCGTTTTTGGTGCTTATTGATTTGTAAAAGTTCTTTATATATTCTGGATTCAAGTCTTTCTCGGATGTATACCCTACAGTTATCTTCCCCTACTCCGTCGCATGCCTTATCATTCTCCTAATAATGTCTTTTGATAAGTAGAAGTTACTAATTTTTAATGTAGTTCAGGTGATCAGTTTTTCTTCACAGTTAGCATTTTTTATGTTTTGTGGTGCTTTTTCGGGGGATTAGGAGCTCATGAAAACTAACCATAAAGCTGCCTGTTTCTGGTTGATGTTAAGCATTCTCAGGGAGCTGGAATATTAATCCACCTCATACCCAAGGTATTATTTCTTAGCTTTAGCCAGGATCTTGGAGGCCACCTAGTCCAGCCTGCTTGTGCTTTGTCAAAGCAAAGACTCCTTGTCACCCTCCCCCCTCCCCCCTCCCAGCTGAATCCTAGGGGCTTCTGATACAGCCAGGCCGGCGGTGGTCTGCAGCCTGGAGTCGGGAACTGCGAATCTAGCCGTATGGGTCGGCACTCTGAGTGGCAGGAGGCAGGAACCCTGGTCACAGGTACCAAAATGAGTGAGGGGGCTTGACTAGCCTGTGTGACCAGACAGGGGGAGAGCAGCAAGATCCAGGAACTCGGCGTTTCCCTGCAGTGGAGACATGGCTGCCACGTCCCCGCAGGTTGTGCTCAGGGGAAGGAGCTCTCACTGGCTCACACAGGGTCAGGCGCCCACCGTGTGGGGCAGCGGCGGCCCGACCAGAATCCGCAGGGAGTGGGGAGCAACAGCTCTCCAGAGGATAGGGGCCACTCTGCCCACAACAAAGGGAAGGACTTGCCGACCAGCAGCAGCCCAGGGGCCCGCCGCGCGCCTGCTTTCCTGAGTAGTTTTCTTACGTGGAAAGTGACGATGCAGATCATCATTATCTCCTGTGAATCCGCGGGAGGATTTAATGACGTAACAAGAAAGTGTTCAGAAGAGTGTCTGGCACCTGGTGACTGTGACAGTGATCGTGATGAGTGCCACCTGCCCTTTCTCTGTGCCGTCCAGAGCTCGGAAACCCAGGGCGTGGGTGGGTCGCTGGCCGCCGAGCCCGGCCTGGCACCCGTTCGCCCCCTTTCCAGCCCCTCGCTCGCTCTCATGCTGCGCACTGCTGCCCCCTCCGTGGTCTGCGGCCGATCATCACTGTCTCTCGTTTTCGAAGGAAGCGTAAGTGAGGAGGCCATTGAACAAACTAACACATGACCCCGGGCGTCCTCTCGTCCTCTGCCCCTGACCTAGGCCCTGCCCTGTTCAGTGCCACCCAGTCAGGACTCTTTTGACTGCGTGTGACAGAAAACCGGCTCCTGCTCTGTGTTGAAAAACAGAAAGGGAATGTGCGGTCGGGGACGAGGATTGGCTCATGTGCGTCGAGAGCCCTCCTCATGCCCTCAGGACTTGGTCTTACCTTGTCACCTCCATAGCTGGCTCTTCTTCCTCCTCTGTCAGCCCACCCTGGGCAGGCCATCCACCCTGTGGCAGGATGGCCGCCCCCCAGCTCTCGGCTTACTCCTGTCCCTCAGCGCCCCAGCCTTCAGCCCAGGCTGTAGGTGAGGGAGGCAGACCCAAGCGGCATCCACTCTGTGGTCGAGGTCCATATGTGGACTAAAGGGGGACGTGAAGCGGGGCCCCCTGTGGGGCAGCGGAAGGAGTAACATGTCCCTTCTACTCTCCCAGCAGCCAAATCCTCCATCTGCCCTGGAAAGGGCGGGGGGGGGGGGCGGTGGTTGCCGAGTAGTGACCAGGGACCTGTGACCTTCCCAGAGACCACCCCCAGGGCAGGCGGGGAATGGAATCCAGCCTCCAGCTCATCCCTTCTCTGTGGCTTCCTACGTTATGAACACTGCACCCCACCAGAGACAAGGTCGTGGGCTGTATGGCTGGCTGTGGACTTGGTTAGACACAGGCCCTCTTGGGGCGTGCTCCCAGAATGATGGCTCCAGGCCGGCATCGAAGAGAGACCAGGAGAGTCTCTCTGTGGATTTGAGGCTCAGTTCAGAGTGGCCAGAAGAGACCTTAAGGATCATCCGAATTCTTTCACACACAAGGGGACGGAGGCTCTGATTTTTCCAGTAACTGTTTGCACATGCTGCCTTTGTACCACAGCCTGGGCCGGGCAGACCCAAGCCCAGCCAGCACACTGTGCGGACAGGGACCCGGGGGGATCTGGGCCACTGTTCGAGGGAAGAGCTCAGGTTAGCCCCGCCGGCGGCAAGGGTCAAAGATGTCCACAAGGTCCTTTCCGCGGCTGTTCCTGGAGCGCGTGCGGTCTGCCGCACCAGCCCTGCGCACACGCGAGCCTGAGAGCCCACCGCTCCCTTCGCCGAGGGGGCAGTCTAGTGACACTGGCAGACAGGTGACAAGTGACCAAGAATGTGTGCCCTGGTGTTGTGATTTGAGCTCTGGAGGAAACAGTGGTGGGGGGTGGTCCTCAGGTTTGGGCTTGTGTTAAAGGGGGTACACCACAGCTTCAGCGGAGCCAGGAAGCTGTGACCTGGATCCGATATTTTCTCGGAGCATAAAGTGCCCTAGTTTTCCCTCTCCTCAGGCTCAGCTGAAGCTACGCCAAGAATTGGCTTTTAAAGGCTGCCTGTAATGTGGTCTGCAGCCAAAAATCTATAGAGCCAGTGCGTTTGCGACCTTGTTGAAAATGCTTACTGAGGAAAATCAAGGGGGTAGGATTTGGGAATTTTTTTTCCTTTTTAAAATTTAAAAAAAAATCAGTTTGGCCCTCCTCACCCCATCCCTTTCCCTCTTGGCACATTCCCTCCCCAGAATGCCTGAGTCCTCCAGCCCCACTGAGCTCATCTCTTCCATTTGTCCACGCCTCCCCCATTCCCCAATCCTGCTCCATCCCCCCCCATGCTTCAGGAATGAAAAATACCAAGTGGGTTAAAATAAGGAGCCTGGGTATAGCCCTGGAAATTAGGCCACAGCTGTCAGGCCAGGCAAGAGTCTTTTCTCTGAGAATGGAAATGCCTGGAGCAAGCGCTCGGCCCCTCCCCTGTGAGGACAGATAAGAGTCTCTTCCCCAGCACTGCCCCCACCTCCCCAGGGGGTGGCCAGGAAATGCCATTTGTCATTGAGCAGACCTGTCTTAGTGCCCACTGGCGGGGACAGCGCAGTGGACAGAGCTGGTCCCTGCCCTCCCGGGGTCAGTCCACAAACCCCAGCAGCGATGGGGGTCTGTGGGAGCAGATGGGGTGGGGGTAGTGCCCAGCCCCCATGGAAGGGTCCAGGAAAGCTTCAGGAAAGAGATGCTGTCTAACTTAGCCGTGAAAGATAAGTAGGGACTGGGTGGGGTTGGGGAGGAGAAGGTGTTTCTGGTGGAGCCAGCAGTCTGCTCAGAAGCCTACTGTGGGTCTGGGGGCTGGTGCCCTGGCACCCCAGGGAGCTGGGGGTGCAGCTGTGACCAGGCCCCAGGCTGTCTCATGAGCAGCCCTGAGGTACCCAGTGAACCACTTAAGGGCCTGAGCAGGTTCAGAAAACTCTCTCCACCTGCTGTGAGCATGCACAAGACCCTGAGAGGAGAAACCACTGATAGGTGGCCACCCCTAGAGTCTTCAGGATGGCACTGAGCGAGCCTCTATCTCCCCCAGCCAAGGAACGACTGCAAGTCTGCATGAGGCCACACTGAGGTGGCTGGCCCCGCACAGCCCAATGCCCTGCCATGCTTCCATAACATCCAGTGAATGGAAGGGAAGTGGGCCCACAGGGTGCAGGGGGATACGCAAGTATGTGTTACCTTGTGACCTTACGGTCTCCCCCTGCCATTGGTCTCCCCCTGCCATTAGCCTCCCAAAACACCAAAGACTAGTTAAGGAGTGGCTCAAGAAGCTTGCTTGACAAGGGATTGGGCTGCTTCATCATTCTAGAAGATTCACTGCTGCTGGGAGCAGCAGTTTGATCAGATAATCTGGACTAAATTTAAAAAACTTCCTCGGCACCCCAGACGTCCCTGCCCCAACTTGTTTGACTCTTCAGGGGACACTGCCTTCAGTCAGTTAATTCCAGGTGCCTGTGAATTCAGCCAGCTTGCCTTGTCCGGTCATTTCTCCTGAGAAGAGTCAGCTTTTTTCTTCCTCCCACGTAAGCTGAGCCCCTTTTTTGAGCCCCTTTCCTGAAGGAGCCCCCTCACCCACCTATGTCAGTAGCCCCTGGCCCAGACAGTTGGCCAGTTCCTAGAGTGACCTCACTTCCTTCCTGCCCTTGAAGTCTGAGCAGCTGCGCCCCCCCCCATCCCTTCTGCTTCTCCCAGCCCCCCAGTAGCGTGGTAATTGGTTTCTTAGATCTTCAGCTGCGCACCCTGTCTGGGAGTATTTCCCGGTCCCCTGACCCTCCGCAGGAAGACCTGTGATCTTAACTGCCGTGGGGACCCCGAGGGCAGGGGGCAGTGCAGAACCGGCTGCTCCGTCAGCTCCCCGCCCCTGCAGTCCCTCTGCTCTCTCTCGGGCCCCTAGTGCCCGAAATAGCAGCAGCGCCACCACTCTCTGCCCCTGGTCCCCTGCTGCAGCCCAAGGTCACACTCTCGCCAGGATGGGGCTCTGGGACTGGTGTGACCAAGCGGCTTCCCCGGCGATATCTGCCCCAGCTTGGCTCCCGGGATGAGAATCTGTCATTATGGTTCTCGGAAGGTCACAGTTTTCACTGCATTTCTGTGGGGTCAGGAGAAAATGTCAAGCCTCTTTCTACATGTTCAGTCTTCGCAAGCCAGCACGATGGCAGGGCAGGAGGGTGGGGAGGGGGAAGTCCGGAGAAAGGAAGGCGGGATGGACAGACCCCAACTGGCCTGAGTGCCCAAGCGGCATGAGGTGGGGGTCCGGGGGCCACAGTGCAGCCTCACCCACAGCTGTGCCACTTCTGAAGGGCCGGGAGCCCTGGCACAGCCTCCAGGGAGGACATCTCCCTGAGGTTTCATCGTCTGAGTCCTCCTGCTCCGACTGCCCCCCCCACACACAATCTCCCAGTCCACCCTCTCCATCACCCTTGACTTGCCTCTGCCCTCCCACTCAGAAGGGGCATCTGGAAAGGCAGCCCTTAGCCCCTCTGTACTTCTACTGGAAGAAGGTGATTGCATGGGGCCCTAGTGACGCTGTCAACAGCAGCCCAGGGGGTGGCCTTGCCAGACGGAGCCATGGACACGCGTGGACACGCATCTCCCACTGTGCGCCCCTCACACCCACGATCCTTGGCCTCCCTGGGCCGGCAGTGCAGGGCAGCTCTGCTCTGATCGAAGACAGGGGCTTCGTCTCCATTGAGACTTTCTCCTCGTGATTCTATTTCCAGAGAAAGCCTCCCCTGTAGTAGGCACTCCTGCCTGCGAGTGGAGCCAGGCCTTTTCTCCTGCTCGTATTATGCTAATCATTTCTTGCAAACAGGCAGACTTTGTAGGAGGTTTGCCTGGTTTTAGATGAAACCTACGCCTTTGAAGCAAAGAGCAGTAGCTAAAAATACCATCTCCCGGCTGTTGATCCTCTCATTTGTAAAATGCATGTTTCCATTGTTAAATCAGCAAATCTGCAGCAGCCCCCACCAGGGAGAGAGAAGCTCTGCCATCTGGGCTGGAGCGGGGACACTCAGAGGAGACGCCCCCTTCCCAGCACCCTGCTCCCCGCGCCTCCTCTGAGAATCTCCACAACAGAGTCCAGAAGATCCCAAAAGAACTTCCTTCTTAGCTATTGTTCAAAAAAATATAAACCACGTAAGATAAAAATCAAAACAGTGCAGAAGATCTAGCTTAAAATGTAAAAGGCCCATCACCACCACCTCCTCCCCCAGGAGTAGCCTCTCTTTTGGTACCATGTATTTCCTTCCAAAACTCAGTCTTGCGCCTGTGAATACACAGCGTGGCCGAGTTTGGTTTTGGTTGTGGTTGTGCATTTCCAGCAGTGGATCCGGGACTCGGATGGCTCCTCAGGCTGTGTTATTTGCACCGCCAAGCGCACCTCCCTCAGGATCCCGAGCGCACTTGGTCACTGCGCTCTCAGCTCCAAGCACAGTGGCTCCGGGTCACCCTCCCTTATCAAGGGCACCACCTCACCGTGTTCAGCTCTGTCGCTTATCTCTCTGGGCATGGTGGCAGGTGCGGGGGGAGGCCTGGGTGGCCGCTCGCCTGGCCCAGCTCTGCCGCGGAGAGCCTGGTCTGTAATTGAGACCTAGGACTCCAGATGCCTGCAGACACTTTCCCCAGAGGGACTTCCACGAACACGTCCCACCTGGGGCCCTTCCCCTCCATTCGTTTAATCCAGTGCGGATTTCCTGGGCTGGAAAGGAACGTTCGGATGAAAAGCCCATTTCATGCATCTTGAAACTCCCTGAAAATGACTGATCACAAGAGGAATTTTCACAGCTTTCTGGCACGGGGTTGAGGAGGGTACAAATAAGAGAAACCCCCTTCGTTCTGCCACAAAGGACCGAGGGAGTCCCTTCCTTGCTCTCTTTGTCCCGTCGCTTCTGCGTGGCTCTTCCTTCCTCCCAGCCCTTTCTCTCTGATCTTCTTACCATTTTCCAAGAGACTCAGCAGTGAGGCTGCTGGATATTTGCTCTGTGACCAGCAATGGGGTATTGCTGTTTCACTTCGCATTGTTTCCGATACTTAGCTTCGTGCCCTGTAAGCGGGTACTCGTAAACGGCTACAGACAGCAATCTCAGTGTATAAAATTCCATAAAGCCCCCCAGGCTAAAGATCTGAAGGCCAGAAAGGCAGGAGCGGCATGTGCCCAATGCAGCAGCATCCGAGACAGCCAGAGGAAGCACAGCCTGAGGCCAGCGTGGCAGGCACGGGTCTGGCCTGAGTGTTGCCCTCCTTTTCCTTCCGTTTGAACAGAGCGGGTCGGGGCTGCGCACAGCGGACTTGGGAGCCCTATGGTGGAGACCGGTGGGGAAATAGCCAAAGGCCAGGCGGAAACTTAAGACGACCAGGCCCGGGCTCTGGGGAGGTGGGGTACATCTCGAGGACAGCGGTCAGGGCTCCTTTGGGACTGCTAGTAAGATCTCCCCATTTCTACCAGAGAGTGGCATCACTGAGCTTGTGGCAGGAGCTCTGGGGAGGCAGTTTGGGGACAGTGGTTCTCCATCCCAACTGTGAAGGCCATTAAGAATACAGATCACCACTTCCTGGAGTGGGCCTGAGCGTGGTCTTGGTGTCCCGTATGGTTTCAGGAGACAGCAGCATATAGCCAGATTCAGGGGTCTCTTGGTAAGGCACTGTTCCTGGCTTGGAGGGCCTTCCTGGTTCTGAACAGTAATTGCAGGACCTTGTGGGTGGGCTAGGACACTGATGGGCCAAGGGGTGGTGGCACCCCACTGGGAGGTGTTAGGGGGGCAGGGCAGGACAGAGACCTGAGACTTCCACCAGCAAGCAAAATGGCAGCCCCTGGTTGGAGCCATCAGGGCACATTCAATCCCTTAGAGGAAAGTCACCACGGGAACGTGAAGTAGGGGCGCATCGCTGTGCTTACCCAGGCCCACAACCACAAGGACAACCAGCCCGTTTGATGAAGAGTTTGGGAGGGGGGAGGCATTCTGACCTCAGTGTGGTGACTACATGACCAGCAGGCTGCTGGGCTCAGGTTGGGGACATGGCTTTGAGGTGAGAGGGGCAGAGTTGCAGGGAGGCCTTGGTGTCTGGGCTCAGTGCCCAGCATGGTGGAAGGGAGATGCTCACCATCTGGAAAAGTTTGTGGTTGTAAAAGCAGCAGTGGGGAGTAATCCCTTGGCCTGGAACAAAGCACTAGTTTGGGAATAATGGGATGAAGCAGTAGAAAATCTGACCAGAGCAACTTGGTAACAGGAAGACATTCGGGACAAGGGGTGTCCCCAGGTCATTCCCAGGTACGAGGGAGCAACCCTGGGCGGGCTCCTCTGGCTCCTGGCACTTGTCTTACAGGCATGCCTTAGTTCTCAGAAGGTCACCCCCTAGTTTGAAGTGGAAATGGCAGAGATGTGAGGGGGCACTTTCCCTTTCCTGTTCTAAGACAGATTCTGTGTCTCTACCTGACTACTTCTGCCTGTGGATGTGTCACAAGCCATGGGGTGAAAGGTGTCCCTGCGCTGGACATTTGCATCGAGAGGAATTGGAGCTCTCAGATGGAAAGAAGAGCTGCCCTGGGGAGGAGGGGTCTGTCCTGCAGGTGACACGCTGCATGGGACGGTCTGGCAGAATGGGACAGGAACTCCAGGTCAGGGGCTCTGCTCTGCCGTGGGCCTGGCAGGGTGGCCTTGGACTGGTGCTTGGCTTCACTCTGGTCCTCTGTCCCGTGAGCACAGGATCCCTGAGGACCTCCGTGCGCCTGGCTGGAAGTTGGCAGGGGCGTGGATGGGCAGGCACATCCGGGGCCTGACAGCAGTTTGCCAGGCTCTGTGGGTGTTGACATTAGGGCAGTTTGCGGACACTTCATGGGCAGGGAGGCTGAGCATGTCCTTGGGAAGAAATCCTGCTTGGAAGGGTGGGAGCTCAGAGGTCTTCAAAGGGAGAGAAAGTCTCCATCCGTGATTCTCTAGTGGTTAACCCAGGGACCCTGAGACCTGTGAGGCTCAGAGCTGCTGTTTCCCTGGCCGTGTGGGCCTGCATTCAGAGCCCCAGCAATCATGGGATTGAAATCCCTCCTCCCCGCTCAGACCGCAGCCACCAGCTGGCCTGGGCCCCGCACTCAGGAGCCAGGGCTCCTAGCAGACGTTTCTGGGAAGCTGCTGATGGAGTCACCTGTGCAGAGTCACCCCCCACCCACGACCACCCCAACCAGATCTGAGTTTGGGTTGTGGCTATAGCGGAGCTGTGGTTGCAGTGCCCGGACTCGGGCTCCCACTCGACCGCTAGGAGGAAAAGCCATGAGAACTAAGCAGCAGCACAGTCAGCACTGTCCCGGCCGGGTGTGGCCCGTGGGGGGTCATTGCCTCCCACCCACCGAGGGAGCCCCGGCGTGAGGGTCAGGTGGGAGGAGCTGGTTTGCAGATAAACTTCCCGAGTCACAGGAAGGTTCTGGAGAAACTTGGGCTTCAGTCCATCAGACGGCCCAGTGATATCTGCAGCCAAGGTACCCCCAAACCATCGGTCTTCCAGAAAGACCGTGTCTGAGCCCCGGAGCCAGCTGGGCCGTGAAACCCACGGGCTGGGTATGGGGCCCGGCAGCAGCTCGGAGCGTGGGGGCTGGGGTGGGCCACCAGACAGAGCTTGGCAAGGCTCTCGTTTGTGCTTCGCTTTCATTCTCTGCTCAGAGGGGTGGCGGAAATAACACCTGTCCCGTGGTAAAGGGATTCAAGGTATGTGACGTGCCTGAGGAAGAGAAAGCGCTCACAAATGTGCCGTGTGTGGTCGTTACGGGGCAGGAACCTCCGTGACGGGGACCCGGCTGTTCTCGGGTGCCGTGTGTCAGTGGTTCTTGGAACCGATTGTCCTGGAGACAACAGGATTTCCTTTGGTGAGCCTTCTCTTTGTTTTCGTTTGTTCTAAGTGTTCAGAAGATGAAATGCTGAGGGACCGTGGGCTTCCCTACCAAGGGTTCCAGGCCTGGAGCGGTGGCCTCCAGCTCTTACCACCTCCCCCAACTCCCAATAGCGCCTTTTCATCCAGCACCAACGCAACTCAGCCCAGCCCCCAGGGTCTTCCCTGCGTGACTTGTGGTCACCCCCAGCACGGGGATCCCGCCCCTGTCCTCTGACATGCATCCAGCCATATTTTGGGGTATCTTCACCACGTGGGATAGAAGGTGGAGCCTCTTTTCTGGGACACAAACTTGGACCTTGTCTGTAAGTCAGACACCTGCTGAGTCCCCTCAGAGGCCTCTCCTGGCAAAGTCTGAAAGCGCTTCAGCCAGAACTAGACTCTTCACAAAAACCCCCCATGCAGTGTTCAAACCCACTTGAGTCCCTTGCAGTTCCTCACGCAAGCCAAGTTCCATAGCGGAAGTAATGCAAGCCGCCTTGCTCCTCCTGGCAGTTCATCCTCTCTTCCATAAGTATCCATCCTTGGGCCAGGCCTAATGGGGTTTCAGACACATTCTGCCTTGGGAAGCATAGGTTAAGAAAGGAGACACACCCCAAGTGGATGTCGGGAGGTGAAGTTCAGGAGGGTGGGAGACCACGCAGAGCTGGAGGAAGGAGAATGTGGGGAACTAGCGCGGGTGAGGCAGGAGAGGGGTCATAGGCCCTCCCAGGGGTCCTGGTTGGGGACAACTGAACAAAGGCCTGAAGGAGGCTGGAGCGGTCCCTACAGATGCACCGTGGGCAACAGGCTTGGCCAGATTGATAAGAGCACAAGGAAAATGGGGCCGAGTCTGTCAGCTGGGCCAGGTGCAGGAGACAGCTTCTGTCCCGAGGAGCAGGCGGAACCCCTCACATGGCAGAGAGGGCCACCTGACCACCCTGGCAGTGTATGAGGTGGGGAGTCACCTCTTCTGGCTCTGCGCCGCTCTCATCTTGGTCCCTAGAGACAGCCCCAAACCTGGAGAGGGGTTGGCTCGCTCCAAGGCAGCTGAGACCATTTGGTTTTCTTAGCCACTCCCATCCAGGTGAGGCCTTCGCTGGAGGTCTCCAGATGAGCCCAGCCCAGGTGTCTGTGGCCCCCGGGAGCCTGGCCATGCTACTCTTTAATAGAGGAACAGAGAGCGAAGTAGATAAAAGACCCTTTTCTTCCTCTTCCCCATCATGCTGTGTCCCTCCCTCCATCCCTTTCCCCCAGCTCCCAGCAAGACCCAGAAAAACAAGTCCTTGTGCCTCCTCCCACCCCCTCCACCCCCCCCCCAAAGAAACTTTTAAAACGTATCAGACACATCGACTGCATTAAACACGATGAATTTTTAAGGCATGAGTTGGCAGGGTTACCATGGCTGCCTCTGCCCTGAGGAGCACACTGCTGAGGAGTGATTGAAATAAATAAAATAGATTTACAGTTTTCATACTTGGGAAGCAGGGAGCTGGAAGGGAAGAGGAGTGTGGGGCGGGGTGGGACGGGGAGAAGTGGGGGCAATGAAGCTCTGGAGCTTTCTGAACTTCAGATGGGAGGCCACTCCTACCTTCCCGTTCTAATGTTACTCTGACCTGAAGGCTGCTTTCTCTTTAAACTCCTAAAGGATCCCAGCTGTCGGGCAGGGGCAGAGCCAAGGCCAAGGCTGGAGGGCAAGCGGGGGTAGGGGGGCATCAGCATGCCCTTACTTGGGGATGGGAGCCGGAGGAGAGCCCCAGGAGGGAACCAGCATGAGCGTCTTGCAAATGGCCCAGGGACCTGGGAAGGATCAGCTGACGATGAAGGGGGCAGTTTCTGCCCTTGGCAGCTTTGCTGGTCTTGTTTGCAGAAGGCATAGGGAAGTGGGTCCGTGGGAAGAAGTGTTACATCTTCCCCAAAGCCAGTGGGGGCTCAGTGGGAATAGTGGCCGTGGCTCTGGGCCCTTGCGTTTTCTATACTTGACATCAGGCTGCACTTGGGGAGTTAAGGTTGTGAGACTCCAGGCATCTGCCAGGACAGCCCATGTCCCCTTGGCCTTAGATCACTGAGGGGATGTGGACCCCAGCCAGTGGCCAAAGTAGAGAAGTGAGGGCCTGGTCAGTATGCAGGCGTTGGGGATGGAGATGAAGGAAGGAGGCCCAGCTACAGGGAGAGGGAAGGGCTCTAAGCAGAAATGACTTGGCCCTGCCTCCAAGGACACCTGCACCAGCGGTGCCTGGAACTTGTTCCTTGCCCCAGTGGGCCTGGCCCTGAGGCCATCTTGCAGAGGGCTGTGGGGGCCACCCCTCCCGGAGCTTTCCTCAAAGGCAGCATCCAGTTCTAGCTCAGCAAGGGAGCTAAAACCAGGCCTGCCTGCCCAGTCGCCCTCCACACCCCAGCCGAACAGTGTTGTCCACCCCTGAGCTGACCATCCCCTCCCCAGGCCACCCACCGAGAGCCAAGCCGCAAGCCAGGCCCAGTGCGGCTGGAGGCCTGGACCTGCCTGGGCAGGACCCGGGGTGCCAGGGGTCCCTGATGCCAGAGCACGGAAGTGGAGGTGGGGCAGGGCAGCCTGTGCGGGCGGTTTAGGAGTCGCAAGCAGACCTTCCTGTATGTCTCTGGGAAGCTGTTTACTGGGCCCAGCCCAGAGGTGCTCGATGGAATCAACCATGTGGCCCACCTCCCGTGTGACACTGGCCGGCCCTGGAGGCCTCGTCCCCTTGATGGCGCAGGAGATGGGGGGGGGGCATTAAAGAGCCGGGGCGCACTCCCTGAAGGCTCATTCTGATTTCTCTTCATCAAGGGGCAGTTGGCCCCGAGGGGCAAGAGCGTTGCAGCAGGAAGGGAGCGTGAATAGCAACTGGGGGAGGCTGGGGGTGGGAGGTGGGTTCTCCAGCTTCTCTCTCAACACTGGCGTCTCCTTCCACCTGAGTGCGCTGTTGTCCAGAGTCTCTCCCCACTGGGCCAGCTATTCCGTGTCCTGTGCTGGTGGCTTTCTCGTCAACGGGGGAAGCCTTAAACTTCTCCTGAATCCGCCTGGGGCCCTTACCACATTCCTGGCCAGTAGCCTTGGGCCGAGTCACCAGCAGGGTGGGCTGTGCCCCCCAGCACCTGAAAGCCAACAGTGTTGGGCCAGCAGGTGAGGGAGGCGCTCCTGGGCCCTCCAGGCTGAGCGCTCACCCCAGGCACCCGCTCCAAGGGTCAGACACACCATCAGCTTCTGCCTTTCGTCTCTCTTTAAAAAGCCAGGCTTGTGGAAGGAGAGAGGGTAGGGGAGTGGAGGGCGGCAGCCCCCAGCGAGTGTAGATTAGCTCACTGCACTTCCCCGGCCAGCCCTCAGCTCTGGGCTCAGTGTCAGAACAGTCGGGGTGGGGGTAGGGGGGGCATCAGCATGCCCTTACTTGGGGATGGGAGCCGGAGGAGAGCCCCAGGAGGGAACCAGCATGAGCGTCTTGCAAATGGCCCAGGGACCTGGGAAGGATCGGCTGACAATGAAGGGGGGTGCAATTTCTGCCCTTGGCAGCTTTGCTGGTCTTGTTTGCAGAAGACACAGGGAAGTGGGTTCATGGGAAGAAGTGTTACATCTTCCCCAAAGCCACATGGCAGGGTTCAGATTCCCCCGAGCGCAGCATGGCAGGGAGCCAGAGCTCTTCCTCCCCGAGAAAGGTATGTGTCCATGCTGGGGACTCTGCCCTCCGGGGCCCATACCCTGGTATGGGGCCCCTGCTCCTGCAGACGGGCCTGGCCCTGGGAAGGAGCCCACTCTTCAGCTGCCCCCCTCCCCTGGGCCAGCCTTGCCCTTCCCCAGGCCCTGGGGTTCTTCTGTCCTGAAAGGAACTGCTCATCCTCCTCTTTTTACCACTCCACCACCAAAACAGGCTTCCTCAATGCTGACCCCTATCCTTCATGCCCTGCCCAGGCCCGGGATGGGGGGGGTGGGGTCGGTGCAGGGCTGGCCGGTTGGAGAGAGGCTTCTGGAGGCAGAAGCAGCCCGCACCTTGCACCCTCAGCGGTGATGGCCTCTTCTTTCCTGCTCTGCACGTGGCCCTGATGGGGGGAAGGGGGCGCAGAGCCGCTGGGCAGGTCTTATCATCCAAACCAAGCCTTGGCCTGGCCTGGTTGGTGACCTATCCAGGTTCCTAGAGTAAGAGCAGCCTGTGGTCCCTTTCCCACTGCCAGGACAGGGTGCAGGACAGTGCCAGGCTCTCTGTCGGCCTAGTAGGGGCCAGCCTGTACCCGTGCCTGTCTCCCCGCCAAGCCTGGGCCACATGCCCTCAGGGCGTGCCTGGCCCGTCTCGAGCCACCTGCAAGGCTAGTTGATACCCTCCTCCTCCTCCCTGCTCTGGCCCACAGATCACCGGAAGCAGGGGCTGTGGGTGGGTGCCAGACCGGGGCTCCGGAGAGCATCTTCTACCGTGGGCCACCACTGAGGCCAGTGGCCATTCAGGGCCGGAGTCTGGTGCATGAGGATGCTTAGCCAGTGTTAGTGGTTGAAGGGATTGTGACACAAAACTCACAGCAGCCTGGCAAGGGTGGTGTGGCCATTTCCAGGTGGGCCCTGCTCTAGGGTGTCTTCCCCTGGCCCTGCTGTAGACCTTGGTCTTTTGAAGTTACCCCCAAGGAAGGCACCTCTATGGGGAGGCAGTGTCCTCTCAATCCACTAGGGAAAGTGGGGGTCCCTCTCTTGGGTCAGGCCAGAGGCAGGTTGCTCCCCTGAGAGGGACCAAAGAGGACTATTCCCTCCCTGGCATGAACCCAGACCCAGAAGCAGGGGACCAGCTGTGCAGCCAAGCAGCAGGCGGCTGGAGGAGGGGGAGGCGGAGCCCACCCACGGGGCGCTCCGGCCTCAGGTGAGAGGCCACCGCAGGGCACATGCATGTGGACCCCTGCCCTGCAGCCCTGAGGTGGGCCTGCGGGCTGTGACCTCCCAGACTCCCGGTAGGTTTCCCTCTGCCTCACCTCTCTGCCTTGTCCCTATTCTCCAAGCCATTGTCTCGTGATGAATAGTACTTTAAAAATATGGGCAAATGTTTAATGCTTGCAAGCTGTGTTCATTACTGATGTTGTGCTTGAGGGCCAGGCAGGCAGCCCAAGCAGGGCCGGGGCTCAGCAGAAGTGATGACGCCGCAGCCCTGCGAGGCAGCCGTCTGCCAGGCCCCCACTGGGCGCGGACGGGCACCGGGGAGGCAGAGGAGGAGCAGGGACTCAGGTTCTGGAAGTGGACTCTTCGGGGTCTGGATCCTCCCTCCGCCCCTGATCAGCTGTGTGCCTGGCAACGTGGTCCTCTCCGTGTGGAGTGATAGCCCCTGCCCCGCATGGCGTGAGGACTCAGCAAAATGCCCCAGGAGGACCCTGGGGCTGGGCCTCTGGAGACTCAAGGCCACCCGTGCAGGCCATTTCACGGGCTCGGGGTTGAAGTGAAAAGTGGGTGCCTCCCCCCCACCCTTACTACTCAGAAAGAGGAATCATCGTCCTGCTCAGGTACTCAGAGCCTTCCAGGCTGCGGCCCGGCTGACCTACCCAGATTCATCTTGCCCTGCCCCCTAAAATGCCCAGGACCCAGTGAGCCCACAGACGTGAGCTGCTGTCCTTTCCGTCACCCCTTGCCCATCCCGCGAGGGCCCGTGTAACCCCCTCAGCACGGTGCCTGGCGTGTGGTAAGAGCTCCCAGTGAGCTAGCTAATACTTCATTGTTCTTGCCTTCTGGAGGCTTCGTGACCCAGCACTCTGGGAATTGTTTTTCTTCTCGCCAAAGTTCGGGTGACCTTGGGACAGGATGGCAGAGGCTGGATAAGAGGAGACGAGGTGCAGCCCCTGCCTCCGAGGGTGGCCCGGCCGCAGGGGTGGGGGGCAGAACAGCCCCTCCAGCCTCTGCCCAGCAGCCTCCTGGGGTGGGGGAGACCGCCCTGCTGAAGCAAACGTCCAGAGCACAGTGGGGCTTGAGGCCAGCTGGAGGGTGTGCGCCCCCCACCGCCGCTCCTCTCTGAGGGGCCCTTTCCTGCCTTCTCTCCCTTCCGCTCTTCCAGTGGTTTAATTAGTGGAGCTTGGGGGCGGCTCCTCAGTGCAACGTGTCATGCCCATGTCCTGACAGCACGCGTTCAGGGGTCTCCTGAGCTAAGCCGGCCTCCCACGGCCCCTGGGCAGGGCAGCCGGGCCCTGGATGATGAGGGCGGAAGCGTAACATCTGGGAAGCCGCTCTCTGCGGACAGGCGTGCACAACAGGCCGGGGCTGCCCGGGGTGAGCAAAGGGGGTGTGCCGGAGCGGGGCGCAGGCATAGATCTGTGCCTTTGCCCAGTGTCTCCACGCGGTGACGTTCAGCAGTAGTTAGTGAGCAGCTACCCAGTGCCAGGCCCTCCTCATGAGGGTCACAGGCAGGGCCCTGCCCCTTGCAGCCCCCGTTCTGGAGGGAGAGACAGTGGGGACCCAGTAGACGAGTCTGTCACCCAGATGATCCAGGTAGTGAGAAACGCTCAGAAGGACACAGGACTTTCCTTAGCAAGGGCTGGTGGCAGGAGATGTGCACTGGACAGAGGCGTCCCCAGGGTCCAGGGTTGGAGCTCACACCTCCATGGCCAGAGGGGGCCGGCCGTGTGCGGGTCCCTCGGGAGAGCTTTCCAGGCCAGGGCAGAGGTCAGGAACGGAAGGAAAGCCCAAGGGGCCAGCATGTGGTGAGTGAAGGAGAAATCCTAAGAGCTGAGGTTAGAGAGAAGTGACCAGAAGATGCGAGATCCTAGAGACATGGTGAGGAGTTGCGGTTTGTTTAGATCCCGTGGGAAAGCTTCGGGGGCGGGGGGGTGGCGTGTTCTGATGAGCACTTTTCAGGGCTTGCGCCAGTGGGCAGTCCACTGGGAGGGTGGATTGTAGGGGTGAGAGAAGCAGCAGGGAGACCAGTGAGGAGACGGCTTGGCATTGACCAGAAGAGATGGCCACCACTTGCCGGGCTGGCAGGTGCACTGGAGGGAGAAGCCAGGGGTTCGAGGACGACTCCTTCCTTGGTTTGGGCGGAGCAGCTGGGTGGCTGGGACAGTGACACTGCTTCCTGAGATGGGAAGGCGGGGAGCCGGAGCGCTGTACCGTGGCCCTGCCGAATTTGCAGTGCCTGTCGGGCAGCCGCCAATCTAGAGATGGCCTTGAAAACCTGGCACCAGGCGCGACCGCCAAGAGAGGCGGACGAGAGAGAGAGCACGCGTGTGCAGGGCAACCGCAACACGAGAGGAGGAGCGGTCTCTGAGGGAGGGGAAAGCCAGGACGGTGTGCTGTCACTGGTGGCGAGAGAAGAGCATTTCTAGAAGACTCCACCATCCCTGACCTTCTGTAGTGCCATCAGTGTTACTGGGTTCTGAGGGACACCAGGAAGCCTTGGCACCCGCCTGTCCTCACCGGCACCACCCCCTGTGCTTACCCCTCCACACTTCCCCAGCTGTCCTCACGTGAGAGCACTGCCCCCGCCCGCTGGCTGCCACAGGGCCGTGTGCCCCGTGGTCCCTGGAGAGAGCTGCCTGGCAGAGCCTCAGCTGTTGGCCTCTGTCATGGAGACGGCAGCAGCTGCAGGCGACGGGCGTTTGTGACCATTTGTCAGAATGCTCCCCTTCCTCCCTGGCCTGCCCTTCTGGAACATTTCTATCCCACGGCCCTGGAGACAGGGCTTATCCAGGGGTGGGAGGCCCAGGAGGGGACAGAAAGTACTGTCTGTGCGCTGCAGAAAGCCAAGCTCCCTCCTATGAGCTGGCTGTCACCCCCACCCACGGCACCACCGGGGTACCCAGGGAGGGTCCCGTTAGCCATAGACTGTGCACCCCCCCATGAGTTGTCCCCAGTCGTGGCAGCTCTCCTCTGAGTAGCCCCCATTATGCAGGGGATTATAATCCCCAATTAGGAGGTGAAGAAATTGTGGCCCAGAGACGCTGGGGTCACACAGCTCGTCGGAAGATCCAGGCTCTGGGTGCACACAGGTGAGCCCGGGCGCCACCCAGGCGATGGCAGAGCCCATCCCACACCACCGTCCAGCCTCACCCCCCACCCCCCACCCCAACAGCCTTGTTTCCACTTCTCTGGTGCATTCTTGCCCGAGGCTGCTGGTTCCAGCTGGGCCTAGGCTGGGGATGGCCTGCCCACTGTTGGCACTTCGAGGTTTGGCCTCTCTATTACCAAATGCTCTGGGATTTTTCTGGAGCCGGGGGTGGGGAAGAATCTTCTGCTGTCTGGCCCCAAGGCATGGCTTGGGGAAGCAGGAAACCAGACCCTGATAAATGCAGAGTTTAGTACGAGTTCAGTGACCCGGGATAGCTACGTGTCCAGTATCTTGGCTCCAAATGTGGTTCATGTTGTCCGGCACACTAGACCTTTGTCCCCACAAGCCCATGTCCAAGTCTGTATACTTCCCAGGAGCAGAGATGCAGAGTCAGGCAGACAGACGTGCACCCGGATGGGAGACGGGGCAGGTTGGGGAGCTGGATGCGGAGCACCGTCAGTAGCTCAGTGGCCACACCCCGACAGGAAGGCCCCACCTGCCCACTCCTTGGCTTGGCCCTTCTCAGTTTGCAGGAGCCTTGGGATCCCTGGACTCCCGACAGGAAGGCCCACTTGTCCCCTCAAGGTTGGGCCTCCGTGGGCGCCATGGCAGAGGAGGGAGGTCAACAGGCTTCCTCCGAGCCTGTCCTTGAGACCTGCCTCTCACTGTTGACGTCATCTTGGCCCAGGGACCCTGGAAAATCTGCTTTTCTCCATTCTCTGGATTTCCTGTTTTCCTTTTTATAGAATGGAGACTCCTTTCCACAAAGCCTAAGCCTTATCCCTGCAGGACTTCCTAGAGGAGAGGTGGTGGCAAGAAGTGGCCCTAACTCATCCCGTGACCTCGGTCAAGTCACCTTGCCTCACTGCACCAGAGCTTCCCTACGTGAACAGCAGAGATAAAACTCAGGGTTGTCAGAGGGGCGGTCCATCCCACAAGCACCTACTGAGCCCCTGTGGCCAGCAGGCACCACGCGCTCCAGTGGGTGGGGGGGTGGGCCAGGCACGGGCGGCACAGCTATGAACGACACACACAGGTTCCTGAGCCCAGGGGGGCGGGCAGGGGACAGTACGTCAATGACCAGTGCGTGTGTTATTTGTCACATGAAGACCGTCTCTATCCAAAAAAGTAAAGGCGGGAAGGGGTAGGGAGTACCTCGGCACGTGGGGGACGTTGCTGTGGCACGCGGGAGATGGGGGCTTCTGTGGCGACAGTGGTAGGCAGAGGCCCACTGTTTCTTTAGAATTCCACTGTGGGGGGGCGCCTGGGTGGCTCAGATGGTTAAGCGTCTGCCTTCGGCTCAGGTCATGATCCCGGGGTCCTGGGATCGAGTCCCACATCGGGCTCCCTGCTAGGTGGGGAGCCTGCTTCTCCCTCTGCCTCTGCCTCTCTCTCTCTCTCTCTCTCTCTCTGACTCTCATGAATAAATAAATAAAACATTTAAAAAAAAAAAAAAAGAATTCCACTGTGGGGCCTGGGGCAGGGGAGGGAGGTCAGTCCAGCCTGTGGTGCTCCAGAGTTGCTGGGCCAGAGTGAGCAGCGCTGGGAGGCTTGGGGCCAGGCCCGCTGTGAGCAGCACCCCACCGTCCCCCGCAGGCCTGAGAGCTGGGGTCCCAGGCCAAACCCAGGAAGGAGCGGATTTCGTCAGGACACTGCAAGACCAGGGAGAGGCTTCCTAGGTTAAGCCCAGAGGTTTCTGTAACCTCCTCTCCGCCTGCTTTCCAGGCAACTCTGCCTCCTGCTAAACGCGGAGAACATCTTCCACTCGATGGCAGACATCCTGCTCCAAGAGGAGGACCTCAAGTTCGCCTCCACCATGGTTCACACCCTCAACACCATCCTGCTCACCTCCACAGAGCTCTTCCAACTGAGGAACCAGCTCAAGGACCTGAAGACTCTGGTACTCCGCGTCCACGGGCTCGGGCCCCGGGTTTGGTCCTGTGCACGCACGCACGGGCGCACAGCCGCGCTAGGCCACCCCTCGCCCCAGGAGGCTCCCGGGGGGAGACAGGATGGAATCTGAGATGTCCGGGTCCAGTGTAAACTGCGGACTCCCCTGGCTTGCTGCTCGGTGCCAACCAAGGCAGTAAGTCGGAGCCGCTTTGCTGGGAGCCACCCGCTGCGGAGATCTCTGCCCGCGGAAGGCTCTGGACTCTACTCCAGGGTCCACGTGCCCTCCCTGGGCCACCGAAGTCCATGCATTTTACACTTGTTGACACCCCACCCCCCACCCGCACACCGAGCGGATTGGCTTCTGGGACCGAGTGGCTCACGCCTGCTGGGCCATGCCGCCCTGTGTGAGTCAGGCTTCTGGGGTGTAATGTTGCCAGACGTCAGGGATTATTGCTGTCCCTACCCTTCTCCTCGGCCCTGGCCTTTCCCTCGGTCAGTTGAACACATTTGTCTCACAAGGCCAGGGTGTCCTAAGCCAGGGTGTCACAGTGCTGCCTGGCCCAGGCTCTGGATAAGGACCCAGTGGGGCTGGTCAGAGAGAGCAGGGGGCTGCTCACTGTTCTGCCATCCTGCTATGGGGGGACACCAGTCAAGGGCCGAGCTTCCGAGGGCCTCTGGAAGTGGTGGTGGTTTCATTCCCCAATGTGGGCTGTGATCTCCCCCGCTCAGACCCTGCCTCTGCTCTCTCTCAGGGAGTCTCAAGGACATCCCAGCCTGCTTCAGGGCATCTGGGGCCAGGCAGCTCAGACTGATCCAGGCCACACCTCCGCCTTCTTCCTGTGGTTCTTCCCAGACAGTCGCAGAGGACTTAAGAATTTTCCTCAGGGCATGGGCTCCCTGGGTGTGGGCTCAGCTCCTGGGCGGGTTCCTGAGCACCAGGTGGGCTGCCGAGGAGGGAGGAGCTGTGGCGTCTCAGAATGAGACAGGATGCTGGCCGGGGAGAGCCCAAGCCCTGAGGGAGCCTCCTCCCTGCCCAGAGCCCCGCCCTCCCAGCCCCACGGGCTCCGGGACCACGGGCGTTCTGGAGAGGACGATTACGGTTGCCGAGGATAGGCTCACGCCTGACCAGGCCCTCACAGCCACCACCACGTGGCTCTGTGGGACTGGGGGTGATGACAGGGTCTGAGGAGCTGTCAGCGTTTCCTTTGTGACGGCTTGTGCCCAGCGGGGCTGCCAAACACAGCCCCGGGTGCTGAGCTGGCCCCCCAGCACCCCGCAAGGGCCCCTGGAGCTCAGGCCCCTTGTGGATCCCGCGTGGGAAGGAGTGGGGGCTGTGTCAACTGCTCATACCTCTTCCCCATCAGGAGAGCCAGAACCTCTTCTGCTGCCTGTACCGCTCCTGGTGCCACAACCCCGTCACAACGGTGTCCCTGTGCTTCCTCACCCAGAACTACCGGCACGCCTATGACCTCATCCAGAAGTTGTATCCTTCCCGTCCAGCCGCTGAGGGACAGTGGAGCGGGGGGGGGGCGAGTGCTCCCTTTCCGCCCAGGTGGTGGGCCCAACTGCCACACTCCCGCCCCATCCCCCTGCTCGGCCTCCAGGCCCCGTGACCTCAGGACCTTGGAGGGCGCCGAGAGGTGTGTATTGGAGAGGTGCTGTTGGCAGCAGACAGGGTCATCTGGATCTCGGGGCGGGGAGCTGCCCTGGCGGAACCTTGTAAGCCAGGGATCGAGGCTGAGGGGTGCTGATGGGGCCATGTAGGTCAGGGTGCCCCAGAGCGGGGGCAGGGAGAGGCCCCGGGAATCGGGAAGGCACATGGACTGCAGTGGGTGGACCTAGGTGTGAGGCCTGCGGGCTTGAGCTCTGGTGTTCGCAGCATTGCTGGTGAGGAGCTCAGGGACCTTGTGGGGCCACAGAGCCAGAGGGAGCCCAGGTTGGCAGTGACAGAGGGGAGAAGCAGGCGGGGTGAGAGGCCTGAGCCAGAGACAAGACCCACAGCACGCCTCAGGGCCTGTGAAAGGCATCCAGGGGCTGATTGGTCACAGTCCTTAGAACACTGAAGCAAACCAGCTTCCTCTGTGAATGCCTGGCATGTGACCCTGGATCAAAGAGCTACTTAGGATGCAAAATGAGCCTCCTTTCCCGATGGGACCAGGAGTTGGGGGTAAGGAGAGAGGGGCCCTGAGGTTCCTCTGTGGAGGCTCAGTGTAGCCTTGCCTCGCTCCCTGAGAGGTGCCTGCTCTTCTTCTACAACCTAGATTTGCTTTCCTCGGCACACACACACACTTGCCGAAGCCCTGACCTTGGCCCTCCTGACAGGTGTCCACCCAGGCAGGAACCGGGACCTTTCCGGCTCAGCCTCCCCCTGCTCCCTTCCCCCTCCCCCCGCCCCCAGGCTGCAGGGCTGAGATAAGAGCCTTTCAGAGCCAGGAGGGCGCAGAGGAGAGAGCCCCGGAGCAGAAGCGGAGTGCCCCGCACGGGGACACCTGTGCCATTTTTCGTTTAGAGGGACAGAGAGGCGAAGAGGCAGATAGGCTGATGTCCTCTGTGTACCTTCGTGCCTAGCCAGAGCAGGTTCTGCTTCTGAAGCCAGGGCCCCGGGGGGAAGAACACGTGTTCCCAGCCCCTGGGTCCCAGCTCCCCGGTTGCCCCCACCCCAACAGAGGCCCCCCACAGAGACGGGCTGTCGTGGCCCAGGGGTCAGACTTTCCTTGACCACCCACCCAGCGGGGACCTGGAGGTCACGGTGGATTTCCTCACAGAGGTGGATAAACTTGTGCAGCTGATCGAGTGCCCCATCTTCACATGTAAGAGCCCAGCTTCCGGCCATTCTACCCTGCCTCTGGGAGGGGGCAGGGAGCGCACACACACACACACACACACACCCCGGGGGTGTTTCCTAGAACGTCAAGAACGGAAGGCTGGGAATGACAGGGCTGAGGGGTCCAGTCCAGTGGGACTGGGATGGGTGGCATCAAGACGGACGCCCAAAGGTGGGTCTCGTGGACACAGGCCGGTGGGTGGCAAACCCCCCCCCCCCCGAAGGTGAGTAACATCCCTGCCAGGGGGACCAGAGCAACCGGCCCAGAGCTGTTTCCAGCCCCCCTGCAAGCCCGGGCTCTCAGAAGCTGTGGGGCCCCGTGGGCCCACCTGCAGGGGCTTCTCTGTGCCCGGGAGCCACGGCCTCCTGTCTCTGCAAGGCAGAGTTGGCGTTTGCGGGAGCAGCTGGGCAGGAGTTGCTGGATCGTAACATCCAGGCTGAATGTGCAGAAGTGGCCGCGGGCTGGGGCGAGCACAGCTCTTGGCGCCTCCGCACCTGCAGTGCTTGCTCTCCAGAGCAGGCAGCCGGCTGAATAAAACTCCGGCGCTTACAGTAAGGTCGGGAAGCAGGGAGGCAGCCCTGCCGGTGGCCTCCTTCCTGCCCAGCTGGTCGGCCTGGCCCCCTGCTCTCTGGCAGCACCTCTGACCCGCCCGAGCCTCTGCACGCAGCCAGGCTCCACGGTGTTAGAGGCCCAGGAGGGAGACCCTGTTCCCAGCACAGTGCATGGAAGCCTGTCCCACGTGGTCCCCTGGCCTGACCTCTCACTTCCCCAAGGGCCTCCTGGGGCAGCCAGGCACACCCTCTCCTGAGGTCAGATCCAGCCTGACCCTGGAGAAGCCACAGGCGCCCACTGACTAGGCCCAGGGCTTTGTGGGGGTGACCGCAGCAGATTCACCCCGGTCCTGCTCAGCACCCATCCCACTCCTGGCTTGCCTGGCCCCCCCTTGGGGCCCAGAGTGGGGACTGGACTGGAACAGGCCCACGCTGCTGCTGGAGTGGCCAGGCCCACGGAGGACTGCGCAGGTCTCCACTGGTGGCTCCTCCCCCCTGGGGCAAGAAGAGGGTTTGGGGGGCAGGGGGGTGCCCTGCTGCTGTGGCTCCAGCTTCAGCCCAGACCCCCGCACGGCTGCTGCTGCCGGGGTCACGTGGCCTCTCCGGACGTTTGTGGCACGTTCTCCAGAAGGCCAGAGCCAGTGACTCCCAGAGGGGCTCGGAGGAGGGAAGCGGGGGCCTGTTGAATTGGGACAGGTGCTGGGCAGGCCCAGGGGCGCCTCTCCCATCCAGGGGGCTGCTGACACAGCTGGGTATCTGAGGTGGCTTTCCGAAAGCCCCTACCAACGCCCCTGAGCTTGGCGTGTGTGCAGCCCCGCACACAAGTGCTCTTCCATCCCGCGCTCCCTGAAAGCTGTCCTGAGCCCGTCTTTCCCGCCCGCTCACCCTGTTTCTAGCCCTCTCATGCTGGCACGTGCCGAGCAGCCCGGGGGGGTCTGTTACGCTCCAGGCCCCGGGGCCCCCTCCTTAGCAGGCTGCGGTGAGCCTAGGAGCTCGGGGCCCGGCAGCAGCCTGGCGCGCGTCAGGCCGAGGGCCCTCTCAGGACAGACAGGCAGCAGGAAAGAGGCCTGATGTCGCGGGGACAGCTGAGGCGCCGCTGGCGGGGTGGGGGGGTGCTGACCCCTGCCCTCTGGCCTCCGCCCTCCCGCAGATCTGCGCCTGCAGCTCCTGGACGTGAGGAACAACCCGTACCTGATCAAGGCCCTCTACGGCCTGCTCATGCTGCTGCCGCAGTGCAGCGCCTTCCAGCTGCTCTCGCACCGGCTGCAGTGCGTGCCCAAGCCCGAGCTGCTCCAGGCCGGGTGAGTGCCTCCGGGGGGCGGGGCTGCCCGGAGGGGTCTCCCTCGCCTCGGAATCACGTCCCTCTGGCACTGCGGACACGGGCCCGCCCCACCACCACTGGCCCTCGGGCGTCGCGGCGCACCGGGTCGGGGGCTTCTGGGAGTGTTTACAAGGTGGCGGGGCCTAGCGATGGCTTCCGCAAGCAGTCGGGGTTGAGTTAGTCAAAAATAAGAGGGCATTGCCACAGTCACCCAGACGGATGCCCCTGGAGAGAAACCGCGGGCAGAGGTGGAGGAGGAGTCACGTCCTAGGTCAGAGACGGCGCCCAGTACCGCACAGATAGGCGTGAGAGCCAGGCCTCAGGTGGCCCTCCCCTCCGTCTATGGCAGAGGTTCCAACCTGGGCCTCAGAGAGACCCCAGGCTCACTGGGACCTTCCCAAGCCCGTCCCGGGTCGGGCGAGAGGCAGGGTGCATCCATGGCTACCCTGCTTGAGTCCTGCCCGTGGGAAGAGCAGGTCCCGGGCACACCTCCACCACGAGTCCCAGCATGGCAGCCTCCGGGCAGGAGGGCTGCGGCCCCGGGGCGGGGTGGTGGGGGAGGGGGGGTCCAGCCAGGCTCCCACCCCAAACCCACTGCTGGCCCGGCCCCCAGAGCCTGTTGGGCTGTGTCTATATTTGGTAACCCTTGGAGGCTTTGCCTCATCCACAGGCATTTGGCATCCGAGATGGAAAATTTCACTTGTCAGGTCGCCATGGAAACAAGCAGAGCCACTGAGAAGATTTACGCTGAATGGAGCGCACCCAGCTTGCATCAGATGCCCTGTGTGTCTAGAATTCCCTCCCAGGCTGTTGGAGCCACTTGGCAGGCCTGGCACCTCACTCCCGCGAAGGGCCTCGGGCTTGGGCCCTTGGGACTGATGCAGGCAGGACTTGAAATGGGCCTGCCTGACGCTCAAGGCCCCGGACCCAAGCCCCTGTGCCCTCCATAGCACTGGGTTTAGGCTCCCACCACCCCTCCCATCCGGCTTGGCCTCTCCAGAGGCTGGGTGGGGGCCACCTGACAGGTTGTCTACCCTAGGCTGGCTGGAGGGGCTGGAGCCCCCAGCAGGTGTGGCCCCCAGGCCAAGGCCCGGCTCCTGCCTACTCCACCCCTCTTCCCAGACAGCAGTGCTCTCAGCGGCAGAGCTAGGCACTGTCCCAGCTGCTCATAGTGATGCCCAGGTAGTCCTCAGGGGAGCAGGGAGTTGGGCTTGCCCTTGGATTCCCTTAGCCAGAATACCTCCGGCTTCTGGGACTCAGAGGCCCTGAAGCCACACCGTAGCCTCCCTGGCCTGGCCTCTGCACCAGCCTTGCCAGTGTCCAGTGGGTGTTAGGGTCACCCTGGCAGGCAATTAGGAGGAAAGGTGCAGCTGGAGAAGTGAGGAGGAGGAGGCAGGAAGGGCTGCTTCCCTGTGACCTTTGGTTCTGGTCCCCACCCCCACCCCCAACCAGCCTGCCTTCTTGAAGGAGGCCTCTGGGCCAGGCCACAGACCCTGCGCTGCTAAGGGCCATCCCCCTGCCAGAGCTCTGCCCAAGACGTCTCCTTGGCGGGTGGGGGGCGTGGATGTAAAGCTCCTGCAGGCTCCAGGCCCAGGTACAAGTTTGTAGAGGGAAGTTGAGGAAAAAGGGTTCTCCCTGAGCTTCCTTTTTTTTTTTTTTTATTCTTATGTTAATCCCCATACATTATCTCCCTGAGCTTCCTATGGTCAGAGTCAAGGGAGTCTTGGGCCAAGGGGTTGAGACCTCTGGGTTCTCAGGTCAGTGAGCAGGTCACAGGCCTGGACTAGGATCTGGTCCAAGCTCAGCTAAGGATTTGCTCTGTGACCTCAGATCCCTCCCTTGGCTCTCGATTTCTTCATTAGTAAATGAGCCTTTGGGCTAAATGGATGCTTGAGGCTCTCCCCAGCCTTCAAGGCCCCGGGTGCCCAGCTTTGCAGGGACTCAGGAAGAGCCGGCACAGATAGGGGCAGGGAGACATTGGGTGGGGATGGGGCCCCAGGAACAGCTGGGGGAGGGGTCAGATTGCAAGCTTGGGCACAGAGGGACAGCTCACGCCCTGGAGAGGGAGATGGGGACAGTCTCAGCCCTGGGAGGGGCAGGCAGCTGGAAGACAGCTTTGGGTTGCCTGCCTAACAGGCCTGCAAGCTGGGAACAGCTGGGGGGGGGGTCTGCACCCCTCACCCATCCCTCATTCCATGTGCTTCAGGCGCCAGCAGGCCTAGGAGACCCTGGCCCCGCTCAGGCTTCCACGCCACTCCCCAGACACCATCTCTGTGAGGCAGGAGGGATCCTCTGAAGCAAACGCTGGTGACAGGTGCACGGGTGGGGCGGCAGCAGAGAGGGCCGGCTTCGGGTTCTGGAATCCCATCTCTGCTGCTGGTGGGGTGTCCCCCAGCCACGGACTGCCTGTGGGGTGTCGTAAACAGAACATGAAGGGCTGGAGCAGCAAGAGGAGCCCCGGCCTGCATGCTGGGTCGGGGGGGGCACGCTCCTCCCCACTCGAAAGACTTCAGGCCAGGAGGGGTCCAGGGGGAGGCCGAGCCACTGAAGGCCCCAGAGAGTGCAAGGTGTGGCCACTCCTCCCCGCCCCCACACACTCCCTGAGCCACGTCCCGTGCAGATCGCCCGGGCTTGCTGCCGCTGCTGGCGTCTCCACAGACACCCCTCATCTCGGGGCTACTCGGGACCTAACGCCTGGCCTGCCATTTGTGTCGAGGGCCACAGCGTACAGAGACCCACGCACGCCCAGCGACGTACTGCAGTGTCCTGTCTGGGCGCGCGTATCCGGGCCCACAGGTCTCTCCCGCATCTCGGCCCGCTGCCCCAGGGCAGCACTTGGCCGCTCCCTGGCTAGAGCTCTAAGCTGTAGGGTGTCCCTCGGCGTCCCCAGAAGCCCAGGTTACTCTCTCAGGGTGGTGGCATCTGGACCACAGAGCTACTGTGACAGGGAGGCCCCTTCCCCGTTCCCAGGGGAGCTGAATACCGCGGCCGGAGTTCAGAATGCTGCCCCCAGTCTGGCCCTCCTAGAGCCGGCCCCACTTGGCTCCTGGCCCAGGAAAGCCAACGGCCAAGCCACCGTGCAAGGTGCCTTCCGGTGGTGCATCTTCAGCAGGAAGGGAACACACTGAGTAGGGGTGCAGGGGGCCGCCTCCGAGCTCCAGCTCCATCCTGACCACCGGAAGGGTTCCCACCGCCCCTGGTCCTGCCCCAGCAGCCAGGTGGCTGGTCAGAGATGCCTCTCAGGGGCCAAGCTCACTGGTGAGGGTTTCCATCGCTTCCCGCAAAGTGGACTGAGCCACGGATGTAGGGGCAGGCCTCGAGCTGCTGGGCCCTGGCTGGTCTCGCCTCAGAGGGACAGAGTTGTAGCCACCGTGGCTGCCCCTCAGGCTGGGGCTGGGCACAGGCTAAGCTCTGGCGTGTTGAATCTGAAGGAATCCTCACAACCACCCCATGGGGCGGCTCCTGTGGCGGTCCCTCTTTACAGATAAGGAAACAGCCACGGGTCCAAGCTCAAATGGCTAGGAAGTGGTCGTATTACAGTTGGATCCACGCTTGTCTAGCTCCTGTGCTCAGCTGTTGTGCTCTCCACTGGGGTCTCTCCATGAACTCAGGGGGTCCAAGGATTCTCATGAACAGCCCACAGCCTTCATGGGACCCCCTTCCCAGGGCCACGAGGCCTCAGGGGCTAGAAGCAAATACTTCTCCAGCCCACGCAGATCTGTTTCCTAAGCCAGTGAGGTTCAGCAGAGAGGAGCAGACTTTCATGAGATTCTCTGGAGGGGCGGTTAGAAACAGGGCAGGGCCCCAGGGGATCTAGTCCCTGGGGCAAGCTGAGCAGGGCTACTACCCTGCACAACTCGGGAGCGTCGGGCACAACCTGTGCAGCTGTACAGAGCAGCTGGGGAGTGGTAACAACAGGAATTAAAGGAACCGTCAGCATGCCCGGTGGTGAAACCAGCTCTCCTTCCCCAGGGGCAGGGAATGACCCCACCTGGACCCCAGCACTCAAAATTCAATGTCCTGACAAGCTGAAGGCCCAGGAGAGACTCTTCAGCAGTAGACAATCCCTGTTGTCTGCAGTCCTGCCCCAGAGAAAGGGCCAGGCTGCCTCCTCCCCCTTCTCCCTGGACCCTGTTCCAGGCCCCAGCTGGCTTCCTGGCTGGCTGCTAGCCCTGGCTTTCACCCCAAAGGGAGCCAGTCGTAAACAGGAAATGCTTCCCGATGCGATGCCTGCCGTGGGCCCCATCGCCAGCCCAAAGACTGAAGACCATGTCCAAGCAGCAGTGTTGACTGGTCCCAGCCACTGACGGGGAGGGGATGTTCTCGGGGCTCCCCTACTTTGGGGCTGACCGTTGGGCCAGGGGTACCGGGCCTGAGGCAGACAGACTCCCCAAGGTTGAGCTCCGTGAGCCTGTGGGCCTGCCCTGACCCCCTGCCCTCCTATGCCTGGTGCCGCCTGCCCCCCAGCTCCCTCCCGTGTGTGCCGAGACTGATGCTGAGCCCTTCCTTCCCCAGAGACAGTCCGCCGGCAGCCCCCAAGTCACAAAAAGCAGATTCCCCCAGCATCGACTACGCAGAGCTGCTGCAGCACTTCGAGAAGGTCCAGAAGAAGCACCTGGAAGTGAGGCACCAGCGGAGCGGGCGCGGGGATCACCTGGACCGGAGGGTTGTCCTCTGACAGGCCTGGCATGGAGAAGGGCCCAAGGAGTGGCCCCATGGAGCATTCAGGGTCTTCAGGCCCCCTCCCTGAGGAGCTCAAAGACCTGCCTCGAGGGCAGGGGCTGGGCCTGGCCACCAGCGCGGGGTGGGGGCACAGAGGCCGTCCACCCAAGCTCTTCTCATAGCCCAGCCCCCCCCCTGGGCCCCCAGTGCTGTCAGCTGCACCCTGGCCTTCAGACAGAGCTGGCTTCCCACCAGGGTGGGGCCAAAGCCCCAGACACCACCCACTCTCTGGAACCGGTCTCTTTCTGATACCCTCTTGTCGAAGAGCTTGTGCTCTCGGGCCCACCAGAGCTCCGCTCTGTGCTGACGCGCGTACATAGGAGTACATGTACCTGTCTGCGGACAGGGGCCAGCACGGAAGTCCGTGTGAATGACACGCCCCCTGCCCCAATAAAGAAATGACGGAAAACCCTCCACCGCACCTGCTCTCTGCCTGCCTGATGCCCACAGCTGCTCCGGGACCCTGTGGCCCGTCCTGGAGCGCTGCTCGTGGCGGCCCCAGGGAGGGCTGGCTGCCCCTGGAGAGGCTGGTCCCTGCACAGTCCCCTGAAGGGTGTGTTCTGGGTCCCAGCTCTCACTGCTAGGACCCACCCCTTCCTGGAGACTGCCAAGCACTGGCCTGGCCTGAAACCCGGAACCCTACCTTCCCAGGCACCTAATCTGACTTTTCGACCCAGATATCCCCAGGGTAATGGGCCATATCCCCATTGAACAGATGAACCAAACCTTGAGTTTCTGAATGAAAGGGCACTCGCTGCAGGCTGCACATAGCTGGAAATGGAAGGGGAAGGCCCAGACCAGCGCAGGGACAGAAGAGGTGTCCTAGGTGCCCGCCTTGATTTGGCTAAATAAGCCTCATTAACACACCGGTAGGCCAGAGTCCACCTGACTCCAGGCTTTGGGAAGCCTCTGACTGGCCTAATGAGCTCCCAGGTGGTTCTCATGATGGCCCCGGGAGTGGGGGAGAATGAGTTCGTGTGAGCGTTTCCCCAGGGCCCCGCATCGCTCGGGGAGGGTGGGTTTCCCTCCCTGGAGTCTCCAGGACGACAGGCTGTGCACGCCGGTCGTCCACGTGAACACGCGTGCGTCCCCACACACGTGTACCCAGGCGTCGGGGACTGCGGACGGCAGCCCACCTCTGCCCAGCTGGTCTGACGCCGGCCCCCACTGCCGAGTAAGCAGGTTGCCCGACTGGGTCACGACACCCCAAAAGAGCCCGGCCCCCCACCCCCAATGCGAGTGACTTCGGCACCGCTTGGAAAAGCAACCAAAGAGCTTCTGGAGGGCCGTCCAGACTTGTCCTTGCCTGGGATGGAAGGTCCCAAGGTGGGCGACACCCCGCGCGCCCGCTGTATGTCGTGTATCGCGCCCGCGGGACGCCCCCGGAGGAGCCCAGCCCGTCGCCCGTCTGCTAAAAGCGCGGGAAGACCCCGGCCCGAAACCACAGGCTGGAAGGGGTACCGAGCCCCTTCCCTGGGGTGGGGGGGGGCGGACACGCAACCACCGGTCCCCACCCGCCAGGCAGCCCGGCTGGCCCCGCCCCAGCACCGCCCCCGGCCCAAGGCGGCGGCGCCCGAGCCCGCCGGCCCCGCTCGCCCGGCCAGTCTGGCTGCGCCCGGGCTCGGATTTCAAAGCCGGGCTCCGGCGCTGAATGGGCCTGCGCCCGGCCGGCCTTCCCTACAAGCCCCCGCCCCCCACCCCCGCCGTGGTCCTCCCTCCGCCGCACCCACGTGACGCCCGAGCCGCGGCGGCTCGGATTACCGCCGCCGCTCCAGTCCCCGCGCCGAGGCCGCGCCGCCAGCTGCCCGCGCCGCGCCCCCCGCGCCGCCCGCCCGCCCCGCCGCGCCATGGCCCGCGCCGCCCCGCCGCGGCCCGCCACCCCCGAGCGCCGCGAGGCCGGCCGCTGAGCGCCGCCCGGAGGCGGAGGCCCGGCCCGGCCTCGGAGCGAGCGCCCGCCGCGCCCGGCTCCCTCGGCTGCCGGCGTCCCGCGCCCCTGCCCGCGCCCGCCGTCGCCGCCCGGCCCGGCCCGGCCCGGCCCGAGCATGGAGACGGCGGAGAAGGAGTGCGGCGCCTTGGGCGGGCTCTTCCAGGCCATCGTCAACGACATGAAGGTAACGGGGTGCGGCGGGGCCGGCTGCCCGGAGGGCGCGCGGGTGCGGGTGCGGGTCCCCTCTAGGGACGAGTGGCGGCGGGCATTGGGGCCCCGCTGTGTGCGCGCGCCGCGCTGTGTGTGTGTGTCCTTGTCTGAACGCGTCCGGCCTGCGTCTGCTGTGTTGCCTGGGTCTCGGGGTGCCCGTCTGAGGGGGTGTGCGTATTCGTGTGTCGGGGTGTCCGTGCGGCGCCCGGGGTCTTTAAAGGCCCGGGGTCGGCAGGTCGTAGCGCCCCCCGTGGGGTCCCGACCTGCTCACACGCGGGCTCCCTGCGCCCCCGACCCCCAAATCATGAATGGGGTTTGGCTCCGGTGTCGGCTCCACGGCCCTAAATTTGATGGGTCCCGGGTCTCGCCGGCCTCCGCCCCCTACCACCACCGTGCACCCTGCGCCCCCCACCTACCACCCCCCCCCCGCCCCCAACGGCCCTGGAGCCCAGACAATGCTGTCACCGCCAAAGCAGGGAAAAATAATAAAGCGGAGAAGCATTAACTCCTTCCCCGCCGGCCTTGGCCTCTGTGCTCGACCCTGCGAGGCCTCGACCCTGCGACTGCTGCACCCCCCCCCCCCCCCCCCTGCCCAGGTCCCCTGAAACAGGCCCTAGGAAGCTGCAGGACTCCAAGGACTTTAGGCTGACTGTCCCTCTGTCCTCACCTTGGAGGGAGGAAGGGAGAGGGTTGGGGTTTCTGGAGCAGCCCCAAGGGGGAACGTACTAGCACCGCAGGCCTTCAGCACCAACCCCCAGCCCCTCCCCCACCTTGATTGGCCAAGGCGGTGGGGAGCAAGCCACCAGCTCTTGGCCCACCACTGACTCACTAGTTGGGGAAACTGAGGCCTAGGAATGGTCAAGGTCATTAAGGAGACTGTCCAACTCTGTTCCTGACCTCATCCCTCTCTGTTCATCTGGGGAGCAAGGGAGAGCCTCTCCCCAGAGAGGCCAGGGCTTGGCAGGGCCGGCGCAGGCTGACTAGGCAGGGAGGAGTTCCAGCTCCAGTGACAGGACGGGGCCGGGCACCGCGCTCCTACCTTTCTCCTCTGAGGCAGGACTGCAGGGCAGGGGAAAGAACTGGGTTCTCCACGTGAACTCCAGAGAGCCCCCACCCTATCGCACACCCCCAAGTATACAACACACAATTCCTCGGTGACCTCACAGGCCCAGGAGGAAATACCACACACCAGGGCTGCTGGCCCCACAGTGCCCAGGCAGGCCCTTCCGGAGGCTCCCGGTGCTGCCAGGGGAACAGCCCTAGGGGCAGCGGCCAGATCCCTGCCCCTGCAAAAGGCCTGAGGCAGTCCCCACCTAGGACTACAGGGTGAGCAGCATATAGATGCCCCCCCCCCCATAGGGTGCTCCCCTGAGACCTCCATCCCTTGCAACTCTCCCTCTGGGCCCCTCTGGCAGCCCTCAGAAGTCCTGGCCTCTCTCTGCCCTCAGCAGGCCCTCCTGTCCTGTGGATATCACAGCCCTGGCACTGGGATCCCTTCCTGGGACCAGGCAGCCCAGACTACCCGCCCCCAGCTACTCGCAGTGCTGGCAGAGAATGGGACCTTCCGCCACCCTCCTCCCGCTGGCAGCCTCTCTGCTCAGAGAGGGACAGAACTGTCCCTCCCTCCTCAGGCAATTTGCAAGGAACTCTGAGATCAGACAGAAGGAAAAGGGAGATATTCAGGCCGGATTTTCTGACATGTGGAGGTTTCACCTGGGGCGATGCTAAGTACCTAGGACATATGCATGTGTTCAGGCCAAGGACAGAGCAGGGGACTGGGCCACCTGGAGGTTGATCACCTGGATTTGGGGAGCAGTTTCTGGCTGTTTCCCTCAGTGATCTGAGCCACAGAAGCAGCGGGGCTTCCATAGAGGAAGGGGGCTGAACTGAGGAGACTGAGCCTGCCCCATGAAGCCTGTCCACAGCACGTCCACGAGCCCCACAACACCCCCCAGGACCGAGCTGCGCCTGGAGGCAGGAGGCCCCGAGCTGCACCTGGAGGCTGGAGGCCCTGAGCTGCACCTGGAGGCTGGAGGCCCCGAGCTGCACCTGTTGGCTGGAGGCCCCGAGCTGCACCTGGAGGCTGGAGGCCCCGAGCTGCACCTGGAGGCTGGAGGGTCGGGAGGAGGGCACCGGGTCAGGGTTGGGGCCGGGCACTCAGGAGCTTTCCCTGCCTCTGTGCCTCACTTAGCTCAGATGCCCACTGGGTGGGTGCCAGGCCGCCCACTGAAGCTCAGAGGGGCAGAGGCTTGCCCAAGATGGCAGGACAGGGCAAAGCACCTTCAATGGAGTGAAGGGGGCCTCTCCTCAGCACTGGCCCATCCAGGAAATGGGCCCATAAATTTTGCCTGTCCTCCCAAGAGTGGGGAGTATGGCCCAGGCTTGGGCCCTGCTGGGTGGGAGGGGCTTCCAGCAGAGAAGCCGGGATCCCGAGTCCCTTTTTTTTTTAGCCGGCATTAACTGAGCACTTACTGTGTACTGGGCACGGTGCTAAGTGCTTCCCCTGCAGGGCCTCCTCAAGTCTCCCCACGGACCCAGTGACGTAAGTGCGGTTCCCAGCCCAATTTGACAGATGAGGAAGCTGAGGCCCAGAGTGGAGCCCTGGCCCAGGGTCACCCAGAAAGCCCCCTCTCTGGGATCACAGCCAGGACTACAACCCCCGCCAGATCAGAGACTGTCTCCGAGGGCCAGGAGTCCCGAGCACCTCTAGTGACAAGCCCTGGGGACAGAGTGGGTGTTTCTCCCATCCCTGCAGTTCCTACCCCCTCCTCCCCTTGCTGCCCGCTGACCCCCTCTCTCTACCCTGGAGGCAGGTGTAGTGACCAGTCGTGGGATCAGATCTTGCCCCTGCCGTGTGGAGGCCTTGAGCAAGTCAGTTAATCTCTCTGAGCCTCAGTTTCCTGACCTGTAGAATGGGGGTGATAGTCGTATTTATTTCACGGGGCTGTGCTAAGGACCCGACGACGCGCTCACACAGCGCAACAAGCGCTTGGCCAGCAGCAGTCACTGCCACCCAGAGTCCTAGAGCCTGACAGCCAGGGCATAGCCAGGGTGAGGGCATGGGCCCAGGTGAACCCTGAAGACCCTCCCCTGGGACACTGGCCGCTCTGCCCCCCCCCCCACACACACCTCTTTATCTCCGGGTTCTATGAATTACCTACCGGTGAGGGTGGAGCCCCGGCCCTTAGAGACCAAGGTGCTCAGGTCCCCCTGTTGAGGAGGAACTGGGCCAGGCCTCCCCCCATGCTGTGTCTTGTCCCCTCCCCACTGGGAAAGCTGAGGGGGTGAAGGTCTGGAATGGAGTGAGCCTGGCTGGCTGGAGGCCAGGGAGATGGGCCTCAGCCTAAGGCTTTTCGTGGGGTAGGAACTGATCTGTCCCCAGCTTCTCCTAATTCCTTGTGTTCTGAGACTGCCCAGAGGCTGCAGAGGGGCTGAGAAGGTGTCCTGGGGGTCAGGACACCTGCCCCTGGTCCCCTGCTCCCCTGCCTCCTCAGCAGTGGCTCTTCTCCCTGGAGGTCTTAGCAAGGCTTCAGGGCTGGGATGTGGAGGTGATGTAAGCATGCCATCTTTCAGAAGACTCTTGGGGGTGCCAGGGTGAGGGTCAGCTCCTTGGGATTGCCAGGGACAACGTACCAGGCTCCTTTACCCTGAACTGTGCGCACATGGAGACAGCCCACCCACAGCCTCCCCCATCCCGCTCCAGCCTGTGTGGACTTCTCAAATATTTGCTTTCCCTGGGCACTGGCTGGGCTGGGAGGAGAGGGAGTTTCTAAGGCCGTCAGAAGCTGTCCTGTCTCCTTTCCACCCCTGCAGGCTGTCCTCAGCCGGAGAGGCCATCTCGAACCTGCCCCTGGGTTCCAGTCTGGCAGAGCTTCCTTCTGAAGCCATGAGGGCTGGGGTCTCTGCCTTCCCTGTTTGCCGAGCACCCCAGCCTACATGGAAGGGAGGCTTAGAAGCCCTTTCGGGCTGGGGCTTTGCTGGCCTTGGGCTCCCCTTCAAGCATCCAGGCCTCCACGGGGCTCTCAGGCCAGGGCTGAGGTTTCTCCAGGACCCATCCGCCATGGGAGGGCGCATTAGCCAGAAAAGCCCCTTGATCAGACTGGACAGCTTGGTCGCCAGGAGCTAAGCCTCCCCACCGGGAAACCCCCTCCCAACTCAGAGCTTTGGGCCAGGCTGGGATAAAGGCCACACTGTGTCCCCAGGAGGGGAGGGGAACTGGGGGTGGAGAAAGGTGGCTCTGTTGGCTGCACAAGGCCCCATTCAGCCTGAGGCCTGGCTGTCCCGGACAGGCTGGCTGGGCCCTGCAGCAGTCACAGCCTCCCCAGGCCTGGGAGCCACTGCTGCTGGCCTGGGATGGATGGGTGTCCGGGCCGGTCACAGCTTCCGGGGCCCAGGGTGGGGCCCCCCAGAGGCCTCAGTTTGAGACCTGGCCTGCCTGAGCCCTGCCATTTAATGTTTCCATCCCCTCTGAGGGAGGATGTGGGCCAAAACGGTGGCCAGTGTAGACAGTTGTCCAGACTTCCTGTCAGGGAGGGAGGGATGAGCAAAGGCACCTGTTCCCAGGGCCAGGCCTTGTTCAATCCCCATGGCTCTGTCCTTGGTCCTCGGTCGTCCCAGAAGGGCCAGGAGCCTCCCTCTCCATAGGGGCAGGGCCAGTCCCTGAGAAACTGCCCAGAATCTGGACGGAGGCATGTGGGGAGCCCAGCCCAGGTGGAGCCTTCCAGCCTCCAGAATCTCATTACCTCTCCGTCTCCTCGGCAGAGCTCCTACCCCATCTGGGAGGACTTCAACTCCAAGGCCACGAAGCTGCATTCCCAGCTGAGGTGAGGCTGCTGAGGGTGCCCCAGCTGGGGAGGGGACGGGCAGAGGAGAGGACACCTCACCCACAGACCGTCCCACTGTCCATCTCCCCAGGACCACTGTGCTGGCTGCTGTGGCCTTCTTGGATGCCTTCCAGAAAGTGGCAGACATGGCCACCAACACCCGAGGTGGGGAGGGGGCGTGCCTGGAGGTTGGGTATGCCCCAGGTGGGGCTTGGAGGCTGGAAAGGCTGAGCGGAGTGTGAGCCAGGGAGAGGACACTGGGCGCAGAGTTGGGACACTGAATTCTGTTCCCTAATGGAATCGGCTGGTCGTCGAGTGAGCCTGTTATCACTAGTGGCATGCAAGCAGGAGCGGGTGAACGGTGACAGGGATGTTACGGTGGGCTTTCCGTTCTTGCTGTGGGCGGCCAGCTCCATCCCTCAGCCACAGCTGTTCAGCCTTCCGTGCAGTGCGTCCGACCCGACCCCGGCTGCCTCTTACCCCCTCTCCTCGGCCAGTCTGAGAGCACGCAGGGGCAGGCATGCCCCTGTTGGCCTTGGCGTCTCTGCCTTCTAGTTCAAGTAGCAAGGACTGGGGCCCCTGAGAACAAGTAGCGGGTGCTTGCTCGCACTCACGCCTGCCTCGGGGCACCTGGAGGGGCTTCCCGCCAGGGCTGGAGGGGATTTGGGCCGGCTCTTTGGACGGTCTCTCGCGCTGGCCTGACCACCAGAACACCTGGAGCTGCAGCGGGCGGGCACGGCCGGGATGCGCAGGGCCTTGGTCCAGCACAGAGTCACCGCAAATACAGAGAACAGATCAAATCCACCACCACCCCGGCCCCGCCCCCGCCCCCGCCCCCCCGTCCAGCACGGATCGCGGGATCGCGCAATGCTGGGGGCGGGGCGCGGGCTGCGAGCGGCGGGCCTTCGCGGCCCGGCGCGCCCCCTCGTGGCCGAGGCTGGGACTGCCCGTCGGGGCCCCTTCCCACGCTGCGCGCTTGCCTCGCCAGGGGCCACACGGGACATTGGCTCGGCGCTCACGCGCATGTGCATGCGCCACCGCAGCATCGAGACCAAGCTGCGGCAGTTCACCAAGTGAGTGGGGGCCGCAGGCAGGCGGGCGGCGGGTGCGGGTGACGCAGGGAGACCCCGCTGGTGGCCCTGACCCTCCCGCCCCGCCCGCAGCGCCCTGCTGGAGAGCCTCATCAACCCGCTGCAGGAGCGCATCGAGGACTGGAAGAAGTCGGCCAACCAGCTGGACAAGGACCACGCAAAAGGTAGGCCCTGAGCTCGGGCCGGGGCTTCCTGTCCTCATTGTGCAGAGCTCCCCCATCATAGCACTCCTCTCTCACCCCGTGCACAGAGTACAAACGAGCCCGGCATGAGATCAAGAAAAAGTCTTCAGACACGCTGAAGCTGCAGAAGAAAGCACGCAAAGGTAGAACCCACAGTGGCCCAGGGAAGCGTAGCCCCACGGGGCCCCACTCCGTGTGCCCCACACTCTAGGGGGTGCCCCAGGGCGTCATCCGGGCTGGAGGGGCCTTATCCTGGATACAGGACCCTCCAACCTGCTGGGTGGGACAGAAGGAGCCTCCCTGCACCCCAGACCTGGCCCAGGCCCTCCCCTCTCAGGGAGGCAGCAGGAGGCCAACAGGCCCAGGCACCCACACCCCTGCCCCAGGAGTGGCTCTTTCCATCCGGCTGTCTTTCACACATTCTTTCTTTCTCTGTCTCTCCTCCTCTCCTCCTCCCACATCCTTCCTGTAGAGCTACTTGGTAAGTCAAATGTCCGTCCCTCCAGCTGCTCCTCCCGTCCTTGTCCCATTTGTCTGTCTCCCCCAGCTCAGGGCCATTGGAAGGAGCCTCTCCAGGCCAAGGAGGAGCAAGGAAGGCGGTCGGTCCAGCGAGGGAGGGGCCCGGGGCACAGTCCCCCTGGGGCCCTGGGGGCCCCTGGCCAGGGATGAGTCCCAGGCCGCTGCTGGGTCAGTCTGCCAGGCCGAGAGGGGTTGGAGCGGGCGGGGTGGGGGGCACAGGCCCTGGCTGTCCCACTCCCACCAGGCCCGCCCGGTGACCTGTCGCCTTCTCACATCCTATCTCACCATCTCTACCTCATCCTCTTGCCTCACTCTGTCTCTCTCGCTGCTTCTTTGTGTCACTGTTGCTGTCCTTGTGCATCACTCCCTGAGCTGAGTGGGAGCCCACACTGAGACCACCCCCTTCCCTTCCCCCGGGGCCCAGCCCCTAGCTCTCCTGACCCCCACACCCCTCCGCTGAGCCCCCAGGCTCTACTTTGTCGGGCTCCCACCCTCTCCCTGTGCCCTGCGAGGTGAGTGGGTACTGGCCCACGGGCAGTGAGGGTACCCTGGGGGGTGGAGGTCTCAGCCATGGTGGCCTCTGCCGGACTCACCTGAGCACACCTGCTCCCAAGGTGGCTCCCGGTGGGCTCTGCCCGCTCCACGTCCGGGGTGGCTTTGCAGCTTGGTGTCTTTCCTGTGTGTGTGTGTCTGTCTGTCCTCTCTGCCTGCTCTGGGACCAGCCCTGGCACAAGCCCCAGAGTCCTGGCTGCCCTCCCCGGTCCCCGGGCCCCCATGGCAGTGCCCAGCCCCACGGCAGGGACAGCACCACAGGGCCTGAGCCATGCACACGGCGAGCCGGGCCGGCGTCCCCAGCGCGGCCTCTCCTCCCAACCCCTCCAGGGAAAGGAGACCTGCAGCCTCAGCTGGACAGCGCCCTGCAGGACGTCAATGACATGTACCTGTTGCTGGAGGAGACAGAGAAGCAGGCAGTGCGCCGGGCCCTGATCGAGGAGCGCGGGCGCTTCTGCACCTTCATCACGTTCCTGCAGCCCGTGGTGGTGGGTCCCTCGGAGTCAGAGGGGTGTTCTCAGCATCCCCCGCCATTGGGCTAGTTGGAGGGTCTCCATGAATTTGAGGAAATCCCAAGAATCAGGATTTGGGAGCCACCAGTGGGAGCTTTTCGGGGTGACTCAGAGGCCCCAACAGGTTGGACAGGGCCCAGGGTCAACCCCTCAACCCCCGAGAAAGGCCGCTTCTCAGTGATACCTGGCTGGGTGCCTTCAGAGCTGCGTGCTCACAGCCCAAAGACAGGTCTCATAGCTCATGGTGCACTAATTTGGTCTGGACAGATGGTCACACTGGCCTCAGGGTGTCCAGTTCCAGCCTCGATCAGACCCGAGCAGTGTTGGGGGAGAGGGGAGAAGCAGGGGAGGCCTGTTCCTCCAGGGTGGGGGGGCAGGGGCAGGACCGGTGGGTCTGACCCGCTGCTTCCCCAGAACGGCGAGCTGACCATGCTGGGAGAGATCACCCACCTGCAGGGCATCATCGACGACCTGGTGGTGCTGACGGCGGAACCCCACAAGCTGCCCCCCGCCAGTGAGCAGGTGCGGCCGTCCTGGGGCTAGGGGACAGGGGAGGGGATAGCCTGCCATTGGTTGGGGGACAGTAGAGGAAAAAACAGGACAGAGGACCAGACATGTCCCAACACGTGCCGTGGGACATCCAGGAGCACCTGCCCGGGGGAGGGGTGGTGTGCACAGGACCCAGTGGAGGCCTCAGTCTGAGAGCAGATTGGGGGGGAGGTCCCATGGGGTTGGGCCCCGTGTCTGCCCTCAGGCTCCCCCTGAACAAGCCAGACCTGGTGACGCCTGCCTGTCATCCATGCCCAGAACCTGTCCCCTCCCCTAGACGCAGGCACACAGACACCTGCCCACACTTGCCACCCGCTCGGCGCACCACTGTGCTCCCACTGCACGAGGGTCAGTCCTACGTGACAGGCCCATGGCGTCGCTCTGGCCCGGTGCCCGCTGTGTGCCCGGCACTCTGCCCAGCACTTTCCACGGCCACCCTGTTGAATTCCCCCGCCCCATGGCCCTTGCAAGACAGGAGTCATAGGCTGCTCTTCACGGGAGAAACCAGGTGAGGTTCCAGGAACTTGCCCAAAGGGCACAGCAGAGCCAGGATTTGAACCCCATGGTGTCCCTCATGGTCACTCTCACCTTCTCTGCCAGTGACAGTCCCCAGGGACCCCTGGTTCTCCCATGCCCCCCTCCCCTGGCAGCCCTGCTTTCAGACTCCCCTGGAGGGTCTCCTGCTGGGGCTTGGCTCTCAACAGGGAAGAGAGTGGGGGGGCCTCTGTCCCTACTAGCCCTCTCTGGGGACCCCCAGACAACACTAAGGCTCTCTGCAGAGGAAGACTGCCTCCGGTGATTCCCATCTCTGTCCCTGTCCAGGTGATCAAAGACCTGAAGGGCTCGGACTATAGCTGGTCCTACCAGACCCCCCCGTCTTCACCCAGCGGCTCCGGCTCACGGAAGTCCAGCATGTGCAGGTCAGTGCGGGGTTGATGGGGGGGCAGGGGGGGCAGGGGCCCCCAGGGAGGGGATGGGTGAGCTCCCAGCAAAGCTGCATCGAGATCTGCTTCCGGGCCCCAGAAGTCACCCAAGTGCGTCACAGAGGAATTGGCATGCAAGCATAGAGGACGAATGTAGCCCCATCTCAAGGCCGCTGCCTGCGCGGGGCGGGGGGGGCGCAGGGCAGTTTCGTTGACGGAGCAATCACTGTGTGCCAGGGGCCGTGCTACATGCTTTATGCATTTTCTTCACTGAATCCTAACACCACCACATCAGGTATGGTGTTGTCTCCATTTCACAGAAGGGGAAACTGAGGCACAGGGTCCCGGCATTTCACAACTGGGCTCTGCCCAGCCCAGCAGAGTCGACGTGGGTGGAGGGATAGTAAGAATCTAAGATCAAAGGTGGGCACAGATGCTTCTGGGAAGGTGTGCTGAGGCCCCAAGGTAAGGGACGCTCCAGCCTGGCTGGTTCCTGAGTGCTGGTTCCCGGCTAATGCCTCAGCCTGAACCCGGGCCCATGCTGGCCCCTGAAGTCTCCTTCATTCACGGTGCAGGCTCGGGATCAGGGACGCGTCCAGGGCTGGCACTAAGACAGCGTTTGGAGGAGACATTTAAGATTCAAGGTTCCTCAGCGGGGTGGGCAGTGAGCACAGATGAGTTACTGGTGGAGGAGGCCCCTCTGGGTTCCAGGCTCCCCTTCCCCAGAGCCACCTCTGGCTGGGCACCTGGGCATGGGAGGTAAGCCGCGCAGGGCCATCAGCAGCTCCTGTCGAGGGAGGAGGGCCTGGGTCTGTTAGGCCCCAGGTAGGGGTCCGTCACAGCAGGGAGGGTTGATGGCAGAGGACACCCATGACCCAGGGTGGGGGCTGAGTAGCTTCAGGATCACATTCAGAAAGAAAGCAGCCTTCATTGCCCAAGAGTGAAATGGTTACAGGATGTGAGCTACGGAGGGCTGGACACACTCAAGGGGATGGAGGCGATGAGGACAGTGGTGGGTCCAGGACGCACACAGACCATCACCGCACCCTAGATATCCAGTTAGGATTTGATGGCAAAGATCTGACTTTGAGGAGGCAGTCCAGAGTTGGGTTCTAGCCCGAATGGGACAAGGTTTGATGCTTAGTGACTCAGTTTCCCCATCACCAACCAAAGTCTACTGTTCTTAATGGCAAAGTAGGAAGCAAAGTGACTGCTTGGCCCTGGGCATGCCCTGGAACACAGCTGTTGGGTGCTGTCCCCTGCCTGGGCCCGCCTCCTTCCGACCCCCCCCATCCCAGAACCCACCTTTTCTGTGGCACCCGAGTCTCAGGACTTGTAGTCTGACTTTGTCTTTTCCTTCCTTTGCCCCTCACCTCTCCCCTCCACCCTTGTCTGTCACCCCTCCACGCGCACCCTGTGTCTCCCTGTCCGGCTGCTGCCCCCCCCACCCCCCCAGCGCCCCCAGCAGCAGTAGCAGCGCCAAGGGCGGCGGAGCCCCGTGGCCCGGGGGTGCCCACACATACTCACCCGGTTCCACCTGTCGCTACCGCAGCCTGGCACAGCCAGCCGCCGCCCGCCTCTCCAGTGTCTCCTCCCACGACTCTGGCTTCGTCTCCCAGGACGCCACCTACTCCAAGCCCCCCTCACCCATGCCTTCCGACATCACCAGCCAGGTGAGGAGGCGTCTGCAGGGCCTGCAGCTGTGGCGCCTGGCCTGGAGGCCCCCAGGACCGCCTCACCGGGGACCAACCTGGCTAAGGACCAGGGTTAGAGCAGCGGGCATCCGCCACAGTGGTGGCAGTGGGGGGCTCTTGTGCCCCACTTGCTCACCACTTCCTGACTCCTTACCGCCTGCCTTCTTCCACTTACGGGAGCCCCGAGGGGGCTGCTGCGCAGCTCTGATCCCTTGGGACCCTCCCCCTGCATAGGCTTACCGTGATGGGGTGGTGACCCTAGAAGGCATCCCCAGGAGCCCCAGGACATCCTCCTGCTTCTACACAGTTGGGCCAGCTCACTCGGAACCCAGAGACTGGCCCATGAATCTCCTCAGATGCAGGCTCAGATCCTGCAGCCTCAGTGAGATGGGCAAACAGAGGGACCACAGTAGAAGACAAAAGGAGGTCAGGCCACCTGCCCAGGGGGCTATCCTCAGGGTGTCCGGAGTGACTGCATTTGGATCCAGTCTGCTCTTCCTCCCCATCTAGGCTAATGCCTCCATTTGGGCTCAGTATTTTATGTTCTGGATTTTTGCTCAAGGATGTCCCCATTACACTTGCAGTCTCTCTCCCCGTGCCGGCTCATTCCCGTCAGGACACAAACAAGCTCCAGCATCGTGCATTTTAAAAGCCCTCCCTTCCCCCACCATGTTATCCTCCAACCACCTAGTATCCTTCACAACAGAACTTCTCAAAAGAGTTGTCTGCACTGACCATCTCTACCTCATTTCCATTCATTTCTGTCTGTTTCACCTATGTAAAACTGAAAAATTTTAGATTTGTTATTTTCTCCCATATGGTTTTATGCATGTTTGCTGTATATATTTTGAGACTCTTCTGTTAAGTGCATACAAGTTTAAAATGTCAACTCTTCGTAGTGAATTGAATCTTCTAACATGATGTAGTTGATCCTCTGCTCCTTATAATGCTTTCTTAAAGTCTCTTTTGTTTGATGTTATTACAGCTATCTTAGCTGTATTCTGTTCAAGATTTATATTATCCTTTCCCATCTCTTGGCTTTTAAACTCACTATATCTTTGTGTTTTAGATGAGTCTCTTATAAATAGCAGATGCCTGGATTTTCTTTTATATAATAGTTTGACAGTCTTTATCTTTTAATCAGTATTTTTTTTTAAAGATTTTATTTATTTGACAGAGAGACAGAGAGGGAACACAAGCAGGGGGAGTAAGAGAGGGAGAAGCAGACTCCGTGCTGATGACCTAAGCCAAAGGTAGACGCTTAATGACTGAGCCACCCAGGCGCCCCTTATTCAGTATTTTTAGTCCACTTATATTTATTGTGATTACTGACGTATTTGGACTCCTGGTTTGTTTGGTTTTTTTTCTGTTTATTCCTTCTGCTTTTTCTGTGCTGCTTTTGTCTCTTCCCTTGCCATTTGTTTGTTTTCCTTTTTCCCATTTGTCCCCCCCCCCACTAGATTCCAAGTTATACTCTATTTCTTTTCTCTTACAGGGTACCATGAAATTTTACCGTACATCCTTACCATTCACCTCCTGAATAATTCAAGGATCTTAATAAATATTTTAACTTAGTCACCCACTTTCTCCCAACTTATAAGCTATTATATGTTATTCTCTATTTTTTAATAACACAAATGATATTTTTCTACTTACTTTCGTTATCCTTTTGTACATAATTTGTCTAGATTTCTCCATATGCTTACACATTTCTTTGTTGATCATTTTTTCTCATACCTCAAGTCTTCCTTTCTGAAGTATAGCATATCCTTTAGAAGTTCTTTTAGAATAGGTCTGTAGTAGTAAATTCTTGTTTTTTGCTTATCTGTAAACATGCTTCATTTGGTCGTCTTTCTTGAAAGTTTTGCCGGGGACACAATTCTGAGGTGACAGTTGTTCTCTTCGCACACTTTGAAGGTATTTTTCCACTGTGTTTTGGCTTCCATCGTCGGTTAAGAGGTCCTCCGTCAGATCATGAGCTTACTTTGCTCCCTGGTCACTTTTAAGATCTTTGCTCTTCAGTTTGTGTCTAGTTGCAGATTTGTTTTTATTTAGCCTCACTTGATATGTTTGTATTCCTGTATCTTTGTATTCATGTCTTTCATATGTTTTGGAAATTTTCAGCCATTATTTCTGTATTCCTACTTTCGTTCTTGCTATCGCTCCTTCTGAGATTGCGATTCATTGTCTTGCCAGACCTTCTCATTTATCTGTCTGTGTATCCTTCTCTTAATTCTCAGATTTTCCTTCTCCTCACTTCTCTGTATGATGTTCTGGATCATTTACTCAGGTCTGTCTTCCAGTTTCCTTTTTCTCTACGTTACAGCAATTTAACCTTTCCTTTGAGGCTTTTTTCTAACTTGGTATTTTGAAATAATTTCAGACTTATAGAAAAGTTGCAAAAAGAGTACAGAGTTCTCACCTATTCCTCCCAAGCCTCCCCTAATGTTAACCCCTTACGTAGCTACGATACTATTAACTAACCTACGGTCTTTTCTCAAATGCTGCCAGTTTTCTCTGGTCTAGGAGTGCAGGACCCTGTTCTATCTCTTGCGGCTTCTCTAATATGTAGTCGTTCTTCAGTCCTTCTTCTTTCATGACTTTGATACTTTTGATACCGGTCAGGTATTTTGTAAAACATTTCTCAGTTTGGATGTGTCTGGGGTCTTCCCGTAGTTAGACCGAGGTCACACATTTCTGGCAAGAATACCGTACCAGTGGTGGATTGCTGTTTCTCATCCTCACCAACCCTTGGTATTTTACATCTTTTTCATTGTAGCCATTCCGGGGCGGGGACCACAGTAGAAGGCATCCTGTAGTGCCCTGTATTTTTAATTTGTACTTCCCCGACGAGGAATGAGGTTGAATACCATTTCATGCTTCTGAAGGCCACTTGGCTGTCCTCTTTTATGAAGGACCTGTTCACATTTTTGCCCATTTTTCTACTAGGTGTTTGTTTTTTTTTTCTTATTGATTCCTAGAACTTCTTATATATTATGGATACAACTCCTTCATCTGAGATCTTCTCTGATTCTGTGGATTCCTTTTTTACTCTCTTAATGGAGTCTTTTAATGACCTAAAATTCTTAATTTTAACGGATATCCAGTTTGTCCAATTTATTCGTTTTTTTAAATTGTGCTTTTTGTGTCCTGAGATAAGCCTTTTTCTACCTTTTTCATTTAGCTCTGCAGCTCATCAGGAATTGATTGTGTGTGCACGCATGTGTGTGTGTGTGTGTGCGCACATATGATATGAGGTAGGGGTCATTTTTCCATACAGATATCTAATTGGCAGTATATTGAAAAGGCCATTTCCCCCCCCCACTGCACTATAGTGTTGCCTTTGTCATAAATCAGGTATTATCTGTATACCTGTAGCTGTTTTCAGAGTCTGTATTCTGTCTGCTGGTTCATTTGTGTTCTCATACCAAGACCAGGCCACCTTAATTATTGTGACTTTATACAAAACTTTGATAATGTGGTAACAGAAGTCTTCCAGCTTTGTTATTCAATATCTTCTTGTCTATTTCTGGCCCTTTGCAATTCCTTGTATTCCTTAACGTTAGCTTGTCAGTTTCCATCAAAAAAACAGTAACAGCAACTCCTGGGGTTTTGACTGGGGATTGCTCATGTCTCCATTCATTTTGGCTTTTCCTTCTGTCGGTGATGTTTTATAGTTTGCATGTAAAGATCTTGCACATCTATCACTGGATTTTTTTTTTCCTGGGTATTTAATGTTTATTGATGCAATTTTATTTATTTTAAAGATTTTATTTGAGAGAGAGAGAGAGAGCGCACAAAAAGAGCAAGTGGGGAGAGGAGCAGAGGTAGAGGGACAAGCAGACTCCATGCTGAGCGTGGAGCCTGATGTGGGGCTGGACCCATGACCCTGAGAGCATGACCTGAGCCAAAATCAAGAGTCAGATATTCAACCAACTGAGCCAACCAGGCGCCCCTATTGATGCTATTTTAAATTATATTGGCTTTTTAGGGGGTTTTTTGTTTGTTGGCTGCTGATATTTAAAAATTTGATTTTTTTTCTTTGGTATATTGATCTTACATGCAATAATTTTATTAAAATCACTTATCAGTTCTGATAACTGTAGACTCTTCTGAGTATTCTGCATATGCAACAGTCATGTCTTTTATGAGTAAGGACTGTTTTTTTCTACCTTTCCTATCTTGTGGCTTTCTGCTACTTTTTTTTTTTGCCTTACTGCCCTCCTAGGACTCCCAGTACTGAGCAGAAATGGTGATCGTGGGCATCCTTATCTTTTTCCCACCCTCTGAGGGAAATATATTGATATTTATGTAGATACTCTTTATTATCAGATTAAGGAAGTTTTTTCTGTCCCCAGTTTAAGTGTTTGTTCATGAACAGACATTGAATTTTTCCACTGAGTGTTTCAAATGCTTTTTCCATTGGGTTTTTTTGCTTTAACAATTATATTGGTAAAAATCTAAATTTGTTTCTTGTATCATCTGAATCCTCACTTGTGGTGCTTTGTTTCCTTTTTTATTTTGGTGATCTTGGTTCATCATAAACTGTAAAAAAAATCTGGGGGTCTAAATTAAGGAGAATATGGAGAGTTTGACAGGGCAGGCGTGGTACTAAAAACGGACCCTTTGCAGGTACCCTGGCTTAATTCGGGCCATCACAGGGCGAGCCCCCCACCTTGGCCCTTGCCCAGTCTCCCAACCACTGTACTGCACTCAGCGTGTGCCTCAGGGAGCGCCCATGGTCCTGTGTCTGCCCTGACTGCCTTTGTCTTCATTCTTGTGTCTTCTTGTGAGTTGGGGGCTTCCCAGGCCACCTACTCCCCACGACTGCCCAGAGCAGGTGTCTCCCCTGCACGCTTGGTCCACTCAAAAGTGGACCTCTGCCCCCACCATTCTGTGACCTAGTTCTCAAGGTCTCCAGGGATGCCTCCGTGTCCTCATCTGATGGACCCCTGGCAGCCCGGCTCCTCCACAGGGCAGGTCCTTCTGAGTTCTATGACATCGTCTGCTATGGTTTTCTTCCCACTTCTCTGGCAGCTCCTTGTTCCTCTCCTTTGCTGGACCCTCTTCTTGCCAGCCACGGAGCGTAGGCGTGCCTGGGGTCCTTGAACCTTCTAACTGCCCTCACTGCCGAGGTGACCTTACTCTGTCTCATGGCCATGGATCGGTGGCTCCACCCTTGTCTTCTCTCTCATCTCCAGACCTGTAAATGCGGTTGCCTGCATCACAGCTGTGCGTAGATACCTGACAGGCAGCTCAGCGCTGCGCGTGCAGGATGGAACTCTGGACTCCTGCAGGCCAGCCCTTCTCAGATGACAAGGACACCGTCAACCCCGCTGCCCTCCCTCGTGTCTCTCTTTCCCTGGCCCACCACATCCGGGCCATCGGCAGCGAGTCCGGTTGTTAATTCTCACAACCTCTGGCTCTTGGGCCGGGCCGCGGGGTTGGTCGGTGCCCGCAGTGCGCGCTCAGGGTGCTGAGATCTGCCGCAGTCGCTCGCAGGGGTGGCGGGGTGGGGTGCCGAGCCGGAACGCCCCGCTGCATGCTGGCACTGTGACCTGGTCTGTTCTCTCCTCTCCTCCTGGCCTCCCCGCCCCGTCCGCCCGCCTGCTCGCCTCTGCATGGCAGAAGTCCTCCAGCTCTGCGTCCTCAGAGGCCTCGGAAACCTGCCAGTCCGTTAGCGAGTGCAGCTCCCCCACCTCGGTCAGTGCTCCCCACTTGCAGTGGGACGCAGGGAGGGTGCAGGGTCAACCAGAGGGGGGTGCACACAGTGCCCACTCCCCACAGGAAAAGCCGCCTGGGCACGCCTGCAGCCACTCCCAACACACATCTTTCCCTCCTGGGATATGGCCATCCTACCCCTGGGCCTGGAGGGACTGAGGGGTCATGGCACCCTCCACGCTCTGCCCTTGGTCATGATCATGAGCCTGAGGCCCCCTTCTGGGCCTGAAAACCCTGAACCTCAACTATAGTGAGGGAATCCTTCACTGAGGACGGCAGGGCCAAGGGCCCCCTGACCCGTCTGCCACACCCTGCAGGACTGGGCCAAGGCGGGTCCCCACGAACAGCCCTCGGGCACCAGCCTACAGCGGAGGAAGGACCGAGCGGAGCACCCACGAGACACGGAGCCAGGCCTGGCCAGCGGGGGCACCCTGGGCCCCAGCGGAGAGGAGGCACCGCGACCCCGCATGTCCCCTGCCACCATCGCAGCGAAGGTAGGCGCCGGCTCCCCTGGCAGCCCAGCCAGGACTCCATCTTCACTGCCAGGCCAGGTTCCCCTGGCGGGAGCCACCTGCAATTCAAGGGCGGGGAGTGGGGGGCGGGGGGGGGCGGGGAGCCAGGCTTCAGCCTGCAGTCTTACCACCCCCAGCACGGTGAGGAGGTGTCCCCCGCGGCCAGTGACCTGGCCATGGTGCTGACCCGCGGCCTGAGCCTGGAGCACCAGAAGAGCAGCCGGGACTCGCTGCAGTACTCCAGCGGCTACAGCACGCAGACCACCACGCCCTCGTGCTCCGAGGACACCATCCCCTCCCAAGGTAGGCCCTGGGGCCGGGGCTGGGTCACCAGGCCTTCACAGCCCCGGCCCCGGCCCACTGCATCCCGTGCCCCCAGGCTCCGACTACGACTGCTACTCGGTGAACGGGGACGCGGACGGCGAGGGCCCGGCTGAGTTCGACAAGTCCTCCACCATCCCCCGCAACAGCAACATCGCCCAGAACTACCGCCGCCTGATCCAGACCAAGCGCCCGGCCTCCACCGCGGGGCTGCCCAGCGCCTCGGGCGCGCCCCCGGGCGTGGCCACCATCCGCCGCACACCGTCCACCAAGCCCGCCGTGCGCCGCGCGCTCTCCAGCGCCGGCCCCATCCCCATCCGGCCGCCCATCGTGCCGGTGAAGACGCCCACGGTGCCCGACTCCCCCGGCTACGCGGGGCCCACGCGGGCGGGCAGCGAGGAGTGCGTCTTCTACAGTGACGAGGCCGCCTCGCCCCTGGCACAGGACCTGGCCAAGGCCTCCCCGAAGAGGCTGAGCCTACCCAACACGGCCTGGGCCAGCCCGGCCCCTGAGGCAGCCGGCTACGCAGGGCTGGCGGCGGACGACGAAGACCAGCAGCAGCAGCTGGCCGCCAACCGGCACAGCCTGGTGGAGAAGCTCGGGGAGCTGGTGGCGGGCGCCCACGCCCTGGGCGAGGGCCAGTTCCCTTTCCCCACCGGCCTGGCCGCCGCTGCCGCCCCCACCGAGACGCCCAGCCCACCCCCTGCCGCCTCGGGCGAGCCCCCGGCCGAAGACATGCTGGTGGCCATCCGCCGCGGGGTGCGGCTCCGGAGGACCGTCACCAACGACAGGTCAGCGCCCCGCATCTTGTGATGGCGCCCCCCTCCCCTGTGGCCCCCGCGAGAGGCAGGTGGCCTGGCAGGTGACCCGCAGCCACTCAGAGCCAAGGCACAGCGAGGAGACAGCAGACAGGCAAGCTTTCGGATTTTTTGTTTAAGTCACGTGGGATGGAAAGACACTCATCTTGGATTGCATCATTTAAATGGGAAGTGACTTGTTTAACAAAGCTCACCAGCTCTGAGCCTGCAGGTCTTGAACTGGGTTTGGAGCCTGTTTTATATGTTTCTTGCCTGTTCTGCTCCTCCTCTTCCTCTTCCACAGGCCCTGCCCTCCCCCCCACCCCCACCCCACCCCCGTCTCTGGGAGCCTACCTGGGCCCGCCCGCCCTAGCTCAGGCGATCTGGCCCAGCTTCTCTCCCTGGTCAGTGGTGCCTGGGTCTTCTCCTGAATACTGTTCCCCTCCGCCCCTGCCTGGTCTCCTCTCCTCTCCTCTCTCCTCTCCTCTCCCAGGTTCCTCTCGATTAGGGAGGCAGGCTGGCTGTGGAGGGGCCAGGTGCCCAGTCGGCTAAGGTGTCAGATTTGACTGAAAAGCTACACAGAATGGCACTGGAGGTGGGGAGGTTGAGGTTGGGAGGCCCAGGCTGCTGTGGAGGAAAGAGGCCCACAGGCCCAGGGCCCCAAGTTGAGTCTTGGGGATCTGTTTGGAGGCGGCTGTGGAGCCCGAGGGGCTTCAGGTCCTAGCTTCCCCTCGCCGGGGAGGTGTGGCTGGGGCTGAGAGGCAGGGCAGCAGGGAAGGAATCCAGAGGCCCGAAGGGCATCTGGCCAGCCCTCCAGGAGCTGCTTTCAGATGTGTGGTCCTCACCTGGACACGTTGAGAATTTAACTCTGGTGGCACTTTGGTCCAAAGGTGGTTTCGGGCACCTTTGGGGATAGGGGCTGGAGCTGTAGAGGGTGTGGGGGTTATTTTATGAATATAATAATAGAGCTGACTGGACAAGGACTGTGTGTGGGGACAGGGTGGACAGTACAGGGTGTCCGAGAGTGCCTGAGGGACAGGGGTCCTCACAGTGGCCTGGTGGGCCCATGGCAGGAGGAGGGCCACATTGGCTTCCCCAAAGCCAAAATAAGGTTGGAGAGGGCCGGGGTGGGGGGCAGGCAGCAGGTCTCCTTGGATGGGGCTGGGGTGCGGTCCAGGGAGCTTGGCTTTGACTCTCTGTTGCCAGAGGAGATGCCATCCTGGTGCAGTCCCCTCGGAGTCCAGTCCTGTGCTGGCAGTGGGTGCGGGGTGGGGGTGCCCGCCAACTCGAAGCAGGTAGAAGCAGGTGCGTCTAGGGCGAGTGGAGGGCTTCCTGTTGTCCTGCAGGCCAGCAGAGAGGGTGGCCGGGCTCAGAGGGCAGAGGGACCACAGGGTGGGGCTCCCGAGGTCAGGAGAGCAGGCTTTTCCTGGTCTGGATGGGATGGGGTTGGGTCTGAGTCTCAGCACCAGGCTGGAGCTCCTGGTAGTTCTGCAGGGAACCGGGATCCAAGTAGGGTTGTCAGGCAGGTCTGGGGAACCAAGGCAGCCCCTGGGTGGATGGAGCCCCCCAGGCTCCCAAGGGCAGACGGAGAATGGTATCTGTAAGTTGCTAGGTCTGAGAACAGCCTTGCTGAACGCTCCAGCCAACCGGAGAGCCCAGGTTAGGGTGCCTGGAGAGAGGGCCCAGGCGAGGGAGGGCCTGAAGAGGCCGGGAGGGCAGGTGGCCCATTGGGGAAGGCCCGGGATGGGGTTTACACTGCCCCTTCTCCGCAGGGCTGTGCTGGCGTTTACCTGGTGGGTGGAGGGAGTAAGATGCAGGATGTGTGATGTTAGCAGGGTAAGGGGTGGAGGGGTGGCTTGGGAGGCCCAAGGAGGGGGTGGGCATGGCAGAGCCACCCCGCCTCCAGGCTCAGGCCTCCTCCCAGCCACCCCAGGGCTGTACATAACTCCCCCATTCCCGTGAACACCTATCTATCTCCCATTTAGTGACCACCTCGTAGGCCCACCCCCTTGGGATCCGAGCCAACCATCCCGCATCACAAACTTTGGTTTGGGGGACTTCTTCGTGTTTTGTTTTTTTTTTTTTCATTTGTACAGAGAAATATTCTT
>NC_138384.1:11925443-11983420 GCF_054177405.1 Leptonychotes weddellii | reverse complement strand
CCTGCCCCTTCCACCTCCCCCCCCCCCCTTGATTGAAATAGTCACTGCTACGAGTAACAAATGCACTGTGAAGACTCCAGTATTAATAAAGTTGTACTGTAATTAACAGCCCTGCCTCCGCCTGGCTCCCTGCACCGCTGCTCCCGGCCCTGTCCTGCCCCATATCCGGCCTGGGGAGCACGGGGTCCGTGTTGCAGGGGCAGGAGGGGCCGGGTCTTGTGCCAGGACCCATGCTTTTGAACACCTCCACTTTGTCCTGGCCCCGTGGAGCCAGGGAGGGCGACCAGGGGACACGGAGGAAGACCTCCCTGACCCCCTGTACCCCTCGGTCTGGCTCGCTGAGGCCCCAGCCACTAGGGCAGGCCTGGAAGAAACTCAGGCCCTCAAATACCGTTTCCAGGCCGCCAGGTAAGGCTTCATCCATTCCAAATCCCAGTCTTGAGACCCAAGCCCCAGGGCCCGACCAGCCCACCCCTGCTCCTGCATCCTACCCTTGACCAGCTGGAACTGGAACTTGGAGGCTCGCTGCCCTCTGGGGTTCACCTTTGCAGACGCAAACCAAACCAAAACAAGCAAGTGTTTAATAGAAAATATAAGAGGAACTGGAAGAGCATCCACTGTGGCAAGACGTGGTGTGTGGCTTCCTGCCCTCTCCCCATGCTCACCCCCCACCCCCCCACCCGGCACAGTTTTCACCTCTGCAGGCCACGGGAGACGCTCAGCGCCGCCTCCAGGCAAGGGAGGCAGTCCAGGTGGTGCAGGAAGGGGGAAGAGAACTCTGTCCACGTTCAGGTGCCCCCAGGCCCCCGCTGCTCCAGGTGAGACCAGGTGAGGTACAGAATGCGGGAAGCCGAACCCTTCTCAGGCACAGAATCCCCTCAAAGGAAAAACACTCTCCTGGGGGGGTTGGGGGGGGCTCCTCACCACTGCCCAGACAAGTCTCAGGCTCAACCAAACTGCGGGAGAACCTCCCGCTGCCCCACACAGGCTGCTCGGGCCAAGAGGCCTCGGCCTGTGCCCTCAGCAGCTTCACTGAGCCGGGGGTCCGGGCGTGGATCCCGGGGAGTGGGGCAGGGAGATAGGGGGCCTCTGGGACAGAGGGTATAGCCGGGTAGCCACGCACTGTGATGAGGGCTCTGGGCTGTGGGGCTGAGAGCTCTGCACCTCACAGTCCTGCCAATTTAGGACGGAACTTTGTTTACCTGCAGGAAACAGGAAAAAAAAGACTGCAGGAGTGGTCAACAGCCCCCCTCATTCCCAGACCAAGCCCCATTGTTCTTGTCCCTGTACCTGGGGCCCATCTTGGCTTTCCGAAATGCCCTATAGCCCTGGGGAGTGGAGGGCATGCCCCGGAGGGTCCTGGTCTGCTCAGTGACCCTGCGTCTGAAGCCCGGTGTCCTGCCCCCAGCCCCCCGCTACTTGTTCCTTACAGCAAGAACAGTACAGCAGTTCCATGACCCGGAAGCAGTTGTCCAGGAGGGCTTTGGGTCGCACCAGCTTCAGGCTTAGCCTCGGGCCACTCAGGAGTGACACTACCGCTTCCACCTTGGGGCCGACCTCCACATCCTGGAAGGGAGGAGACTGTCAGGACCATGGGTGCCACCCACCCCCAACCCCAGTGAAGAGGCAGGGCCATATCCCAGGAGAAGCCTGGAAACTGCCCTGCGTGGAGATGCACAAACCATGAGGCAGGGGACTGTGACCAGGGGGCCTATGGGTAATTTCTCTCCTCCTCCCTGCAGGCACCAAGTTACCTGGGAGGGTCCCCCTCAACAACCCTCACCCAAGCCCATCATCACAGAGGCTCTTCTTTTTCCATCTTTGGAAAAATGATTGTAGGGGGCATCCTTGCTGTTCTAGCCCAGGCCCGGCCACCCGCACACAAGGAGTCCTGGGCCCGGGAGACTGTCCTTCAGGATTCAAAGATCTCCACTGCCTGCAGGGAACAAGACAAAGGACCCGTGAGGGCCGTATCATGAGGACACCTGGGTGCCAGGCACCCCGGGCCGGGCCGGGCCAGTCTCCAGCTCCAAACTCAGGGTGCTTCTCTCCATAGTACTTAACAACGGGGCACGGTGCGGGGAGCAGGCAGGCACACTTGGGGGACGGAGCAGGGGGCCAGAGCTGGTGCAGGAGACATGGCCTAGAAAGGAAATGTGGGGCCTGAGCCAAGCAAAGACCTTCCTAAAGGGAGCGTACTGGGTTAAAATGTCTGTCCCCTTAATCCCCCCTCCAAAAGAACTACATCCAGCCCTGGGACCTGTGAACATGACCCTATTTGGAAATAGGACATTTGCAGATGTAATTAAGGATCTCCAGATGAGATCAGTTTGAATGTAGGGTGTGCCCTAAATCCAATGACTGGCATCCTTATAAGAGGCGATGCTAGAGGGAAAGGCCATGTGAGGGTGGAGGGAGAGGTTGGAGTGACATGGCCACAAGCCAACAAGAGTAGCAGCCAGCAGAAGCGGGGAAGAAACAGGAAGGGTCCCTGCTCCCTAGAACCTTCGGAAACAGCGTGGCCTTGCTGATATACCCTGGGTGCAGGGTTTCCGGCTCCAGGTCTGCGGCAAGAGAATTTCCATATTCCGCCACCAGTAAGTGGTCATTTCTCACAACAACCCAAAAAAGCCAGTCTACAAAGGCTTGGAAAGAGAAGCGAGTGTGGCAGGAGGGAGAAGGGGCCTGTCCCGTGGCCCACTCCCTGGCAGGGAGAACCCACTGCGCACCAGATGCTGGGCATATTTGGAGCGGGGCACAGACCATTAACTCTGAGAAAGAAGACAAGACTTAAAGCTGGTTAAATCTGCACCACGTGGGCAGCTCCCAAGAGCTCAGAGTCGGGCTCTCACCAGGAAAACCAAGGATGCAAAACTGTCTCTTCAGGTCAGCTCCAACTCCCATTGCCCATGGGCACGAAAGCGCCACCAAGGAGACCACTGGGCCTCCGCCCAAGCCAGAGCCTCCCCAGAACTCCCAGCAGCCGTGGGACCCTAGTGTCCCCCGCAGCTCCCAGCTCTGACTGGGCAGCGGGGGGGGGCTCCCCGGGGAAGGCTCCTACTACGGGAGTAGGGCAAAATGGGAGTGTGGGGAGGGGTCCTGCAGTACCCCCATGGCCTGCAGGGGCTCACACTAATCTGTGAGTTTACTCTGCAGGCTTTTTAGAGGACACATCCCTGAGGCCTCAGATCAATCCTATGGGGCAGGCAATGATCAGGAACCTCTATTATTATTATTACTATTTTATTATTTTTATTTTATTATTATTACTTGAAGTTCATAGTTCACTCTGTGCTGTACATGCGATGGACTTTGACACGAACAGGATATTACAGTGTCCTGGAGAAGCACTTCATTATACTCTAAAAACCTCCTGTGTTCATCCTTCCACCTATTCATACTTCCTCCCCTCTCCCCCAAAAAAGAAACCTCCAGAAACAAAGCCACAGGGTTCAATGACTTACCTGGGATCCAGAGCAAGAGAGACAGAGCCCAGAGTATCCCCTGCCCCCAGCCCAGGCCACCCACTGGGCACTGGCCATCTCTTCCTCTCAATCATTTTTCCTACACCTTTCAGGACGTGCTGAAACTTTCCATGTGTTCAAATCCTCCCTCAACCATCCTTGGCCACCGTGCACCCATGCGCACACCCCACCTCACACACACACACACACACCCCCCGCCCGCAGCTGAGCACAGCTCACCCTGAGGCTTTCCTGCACGTCCAGCAGCAGCGTATGGACCTCCTCCAGGTACTTCCAGGATGGGTGGCCCTCGAGCAGCACTTCCTGCACCGACTCAGTAGCGCTGAGGCTCACCCAGACCCACAGGTACCGCAGCTCCTGCTGGCTGACCCGGGCCTTCTGCTGTGGGGACAGGAGACATCACTGAAGCCCACAGACACGGGTCTCTGGGCCCTCCCTGCCACTGCTCTGACCACCCCCCACCCAACGTGGCCCCACAAAGAGAGCAGAGCATGGGCATCCACGGTGGCCAGGGAGCAACCTTGGGCCTCAGCCGAGGGCAGGCTTGCTCGTGGAGCTGGGAAATGCCCCCTGGCAGCAGGACCTGCCAAGACCAATGTGCCTCTCAGGCTGGGTCCATGGGGTGTCCCAGGAGGCAGGGGTCTCCCAGCCCAGGAGGGGATTCTCACCAGCCTGGTGATGTTGGCCCTTCTGAGCACCCCCTCATAAGGCACGCTGACCCTGTAGTTGATGGGGAAGTAGTGTTTCTGGGGAAGTACAAGAAGAAACCATGAGGTCAGAGTCAGAGATGGCTCAGGCTCCCCCAGCTCCCAGACAGTCTGATGTAGGAGAGGGCCAAGGACCAGCCCTTTGATACCAGAGGGGCCTTCTAGAGAGAATATGCACCCAGCTCCCCACGGGAATAACGACAGCTCTCTTTCCTCTGGGGCACAGAGAAGGCTGAAACCAAACGTGGAGTTCCTATGATGGCAGAAATTTCATGCCAAGAAGTGGTTGAGGGACCTGCTACCCCCAGAGTAGTATATTCTTTGGAGGTGAGGAAGACTACCTTAAGTAAGATTACTCTAAACTTATTATGGTGCTGGTTGCAGAACTCTGCCAATAGGGGCACCTGGGTGGCTCAGTCGCTGAGCATCTGCCTTCGGCTCAGGTCATGGTCCCAGGGTCCTGGGATCGAGCCCCGCATTAGGCTCCCTGCTCAGCGGGAAGCCTGCTTCTCCCTCTCCCACTCCCCCCTCCTTGTGTTCCTACTCTCCCTGTGTCTCTGTCAAATAAATAAAATCTTAAAAAAAAAAACAAAACAAAAACTCTGCCAATAGACTGAAAACCACGGAGTTGTACACTTAAACAGGTGAATAGTACGGTATGTGAAGGACATCTCAGTAAAGCTGTCAAAAAAAGAAAAAAGTCTTCCAGAGCCACAGTGGCCCATGGGCTTCTCTACCCTACACAAAGGGGTGCACATTCCAACTTCTAGGTCCTTATCTGCCCAGTGGTAATAAGTGCCTGGGGTTCCCCCCAAGGCTTTCTGGAATCCACTCCTGAGTCACAGGGTGAGCGCCATGGAGAGGCAGGATCAAAGGTCAGATCAAGTAGCAGGGGTGGGGGGCCCTGGGGACGGCCAGCAGGGAGGGCACGGTTGGTGCGGGCCAGGCGGAGAAAGGGGCCCTGGGCTCAGGGCTGACACGGAGCCAGGGCGGGGCCCGGGGGCCTACACCCTGTGAGCCCGGGAGCTTGGGCAGGGGACACAGCGGGTACCCACGGTTACCATGTACTGCAGACGGTTCCTATACTGCAGCTTGTCCCGCAGAAAGCCAGTGACGGCGCACTCCTCGGTCTGGGTCAAGGGCCACATCTCCAAACCCCCGTTCCCCAAGGCCATGCCAAGGAGGATCCCGAGATCTGTGGGCCGAACCCAACAGCAACACATGAGCACCCCGCGCCACCCCCACGCCGCCTGGGTGTGCAAAGCTGTGCGCGTGTGCCTCCCTTTTCCCAGCCATGGGAGGGGCGGAGGCGCGGAGCGCTGGGGAGGCCTTCCCCCCACCAGGGTCCAGGCTCACACAGCTAGGCCAGGCGAGCACGAGCAGTCCGGCCAGTGCAGCCCTGCCCCCAGCCAGCAGAGCCCGCCCCGCAGTCCCATCCTGAGGTTGGTGTCCAGTCTCCTCCCCACTCCTGCCCCATGGGGCAGGCACAACCTCCTTTCCAGGGCAACCTCGGCCCCCACCCCCTTTAGGGCTGGAGTGTCCTCAAAGCCTGGGTCTGCATTTCCATCTGGGGATTCAGGAGTTCTGGATGCTCGTTCCCACTCTACAAATGACTCTTGAGTGACCGGAGCCAATTGCCTCCCTGCTGTAACTGATCTTGGCTTCCCCCTCAGATGTACAAATCATTGCAGCCCTTCCAATGCGCTCACTCTGGGGAAGCCAGCCAAGCTCAGGCTGCCGCTGCTCCCTCCCAGCGAACGAGCTGCCGCCTTCCGAACATTACCAGCTTTCACCACTGGGGGTCACTGTGACTTCAAAAACAGCTTTTGTGATTTCCCGTAACTGAACACACTTACAAAAAATACCTGAGGAGGGGCACCTGTGTGGCTCAGTCGTTAACCGTCTGCCTTCAGCTCAGGCCATGATCCCAGCGTCCTGGGATCAAGCCTCGTATCGGGCTCCCTGCTAAGTGGGGAGCCTGCTTCTCCCTCTCCCACTCCCCCTGCTTGTGTATCTCTCTCTGTCAAATAAATAAATAATCTTTAAAAAAAAAAAAACCTGAGGAGTTGCAAAAAATATGAACAAGCATCAAACTCATCAGAGCAGAAAGAAAACATAGATGGGCAGGAGATGTATCCAACAAAAATCAAACTCACCAATAAAGGTAAATATATATATATTAAAACAATCAGATGCCATGGTTCACTTATCAAAAATGGAAATTGGGTGGTGGTGTTTTTTTAATTTCATTTTATGACACTTGGTGCCAGCGAAGTAGTGAGGCTCTTATCCTGGAAAGCAATTTGGCAATTTTTATTATTTTTATTATTAGTGGACTTAATAATGTCCACACCCTTTGACCCAATAAGCCTTGAAAATTTTCACATCCTTTGACCTACTGGAGCACCTGGGTGGCGCAGTCTTACTCTTGGTTTCAGCTCAGTTCCTGATCTCAGGGCTGTGAGATCAAGCCCAGCATCAGGCTCCATACTCATCAGGGAGTCGGCTTGGGACTCTCTCTCCCTCTCCCTCTGCCCCTCCCCACCCCTCACTCTCTCTCTCAAATAAATAATCTTTAAAAAATATTAATAAACAGGGGCGCCTGAGTGGCTCAGTTGGTTAAGCATCTGCCTTCGGCTCAGGTCATGATCCCAGGGTCCTGGGATCGAGCCCCGCATCGGGCTCCCTGCTCAGCGGGGAGCCTGCGTCTCCCTCTCCCTCTGCCTGCCGCTCCCCTGCTTGTGCTCCCTGTCAAATAAATAAAATCTTTAAAAAAAAATAGTTTAAAAAAAATAATAATTTTTCACATTCTTTGATCCACTGAACTCATTTTTAGGCATAAGCCTGAAGGAAAACAAGAGCCATCACCAAAAGATTCGTGGACAAAGAGTCCTGTAGCAGAATTCTCTTATACGAATAACAATCTGTAAACGGCCCACATGTTCATTAATGAATGTAGCCAATAAAAACCACATTGTCAAAGAATGCGTATGGTATGCTTATGTGATAAGAGAAGTACTCATGATATGCTTAGTAAAGTCTTAAAAAGCATGACTCAACACCTCTCCTCTGGGCGCACAGCGGGACGTGAATTACCCATGTCTGCATGTGCACGGGAAACGCGGTGCGAGTGGTAGAAGGAAAGGCACCAAATCTCTGTGGGAGATTTTTACGTTCTTTGTATTTTGTAGGACATACTTTATACTCTACAATCAATACAATCAATATCCAAATTACTGTCACAGTCAAAAGCAATAATTTGTTTTTGCTTTTCTTTTCTTTCCTTTTTTTTTCCCCCTCCCAAAAATACCCAGGCAAGCCATTATCTCCTTGCCCCACCCCCGGTTCCCAGTAGGCGTTACTGACCTGACTTTCTCCCTCACCTCCCTGGAACTTAGGGAGACTTCTGTTCTTACTCCCTCACTGGCCTGGGTCTGCTCCTGGGCACCTCTCCTCCTCCTCCGCCCTGCTGCCGGGCCTTTGCTCTGGCTGGACTCTCACCCGGAGCGCGCTAGGCGGCCTCAAGCCCTGTTCCGAGGAGGACGAGGAGGACGCGCTGCAGCCCACAAGCCCTTCCTCCCAGAGAAGAGCTATTTTTCAAGTTTGCAAATTTGCAACCCATCTTGCATTTCCTCTCTCTTGTCTCTTCCCAAGCGCTTGCCCCCGGTATTTGGACAAAAGAACAGATAAACAGATACTGAGCCAGTGTTTCTGCCTGCTTCCTATCTTGTCTCTAAGTCATTAAGCTCCTCAGCTTGGCACCCCTGCAGACCGAGATCATTCCTGGTTTACAGTTTTTGCTCACACTTTGCCTTGGCCCTCGGTATCCTCTGGCATGGCAGACCTCTTTCAAGGCCTCACCAAGACTCCTTCCCCCACCCCCCACCAGGCTCTCCCCTGCCTGAACCAGCCCCCACAGTCTCGTCTCTAGCACCATCTGTCCACCTCACTCATTATCTAGACCGGACAACTTGGCCCCTAGTGAGTCCCTAATGCAGCGAACCACAGCATGGTCTTGTTTACTGAGCACTTTGGGGGTTCATCTTGAACAAGGAATCAGGAGCATGCATCTGAATCTTCTGGAAAGCTGGTTAAGGCCCAGAGTGTCTGATTCAGGAAGTCTGGGGTGGGCCCAGAGAGTCTGTATTTCTAGCAAGTTCCCAGGTGCTACTGCTGCTGCTGGTCTGGGGACTACACTTTGAGAACCACTGACCTCCAGAGACTGTTGCAAACTGGTGTCCCAAGGGCCACAGCTGGTTCACAGAGATTTCACATAAAAATCTGAATTTGCAACTTGTCTTCAAAAGTCAGTATCTCTGTCCACACTTGGCCTTCCTTCCCGTGGGGCAGTCACCCCTGCCTGCCCATGTGACCCCTGAAGTCCTACCCTCGCTGCCCTCACCCCTGTCCTGACAACTTTGGCTCCTAGCAGGGAACGAGTCATAGAAAGCCACCGCGTGCCAGCCTGGCACGCATGGGCTCTCCCAGGAACCTTGTCCGTGGGTCATCTGCCTTCCCCCAGACCCAGACTTCCTTTAGCTCTGCAGACTGACCACCAACTCCAAATTTAAGCCCCTTTTCAGCTGCCTCCACCCCAAGAAACAGGCCAGCAAGCCGGTGACCATGGGGCCAGCACAGCTGCAGCCTCACAGTGGCTCTGCTCCTCAGAGAGCCCGACAGCAGTGCACCCCCGACCCTGGAAGGGCGCCACTCTTGCCCCCTCGCCCTCCCGAAAGAAGACACCTCCAAGACAGAAGAGGAGGCTGAAGAAAGAGCAAGTGAGGAAGGAGCTCCCTTCCCGGGTCCCTGGCTGGGAGGGGGAGGGGCTGCACCTGTCCTGGGGACAGCCCCCTTGTGCAGGGACAAATGGGGCTTGTTCACCACCCCACCCGCAGTGACTGAATCTAAACCTGTGCAGAGGGTTGAACAGCATCCCCCTGAAAATCCTTGTTCGCCCAGAGCTTCACATGTGACCTTATTTGGAAATGGGGTCTTTGCAGATGACATCAAGGCCCACCCTAAATCCAGTGACCAGGTGTCCTCATAAGAGAAGGAGAGGACACAGAGACATGCAGAGAGTGTCAGGAGGAGACAGACACAGACCGGGGCGATGACACCACAAACCATGGACTGCCAGGTGCCAATAGAAGCAGGAAGAGGCAGAAAGGAGCCTCCCCTAGAGCTTCGGAGGGGGCGTGGCCCTGCCCACACCTTAATTTTAGACTTCTGGCCTCCAGACCTGGGACAGAATAATCTGCTGTTTTAAGTCACCGAGTTTGTGGCAATTTGTTATGGCAGCCCATCCTTCCCCAGCACCCAGCCCCTTTACGAGTCCCTGACCTGCAGCTCTCCCTGCCTCCCTCCCCACAGCCCATCCTTGCCAGCGCCTGCAGTCAGCCTCCACCATGCCTTCCGTTCCGGCCCCACGTCCATCTCTGGAACAGACCCTCATCACTTCCTGCCCAAAAGGTTGCAACAGCACGGCCGGCAAGTAGCACAGACTGATCTTCCGAAAGTAGAGTAACTCCCAGTCACAACCCCATCCCCAGATCTTGAACCTTCCAGAGCTCCCTGCTGTCTCATGAACTGGCCTTTACGACCTCCACCACCTGAGCCCAAACCGGCTTTCCAGCTTGGCCTCTCACGGCCCCACTGCTGAACCTTTGCTCATGCTGTTCCCTCTACCTGGGACACTGTCCTCACCTTCCCACCGTCCAAACCATTTCAAGTGGCTCCTCACCCATATTGCCCCTCTTGCTCTTCGTGACCTGGAAGCTTCCAGAACACTGGGTCTGGTCCTTCTGCCTGTTCTGAATGCCCTGATCCTTTGCAGTCTCCCTCCACAAGGGCCAGCCTGGATCCCTTGCAGGATCAAACCCCAGACCTCATCCATGAGGCACACAGTTCCTAACGCCTAACTCGGTGCCAGGCATCGGAGAGAGGGGCGCGAGCTAGCCCAGTCCTTGTTGCCATGGCAGTAACTCTCCAGTGGGCATGTGGGAGGCACCAGAAAAATGTGCTGAATTTGAGTCAATTCAATAGAATCTTGGAGTCTGAAGGGATCTTGGTCTGGCCTCCCACCAGCAGACTTGAGAGGCTTCTAGACGCTTTCTGTCCTCATTTCAACTTATTTTTCTTTTTACCAACAACACTGTTCTCTTTCTGCCTCTTAATTTTGTTCTATCATGGAGGGAGGGGCAGAGGAACAGGCTGCCTTCTCCGGCACCTGGTGGCACTTCTGCCATGTGTCTTGGGGCCCACTTTCACGAGCTCCCACCCCCGGCCGGCCACACCCAGGGAGGCCAGAAATCCTCTCTGCCACCTCTGCCCCACGCCTGCCCGTGCACCCCAGCACTGGTGAGCCTGCGAAGGTGGTGCTGCCCCTTGCCCCCAGTGCCTGCCCCATCCCCTTGATGCCAACCCAGCCTAGGACTCGTACCCCGCATGCGGGTCTGAGCTGGGGTTGGCTAGGGCCAGGGCAGAGGGTGGCCATGGGAGTCCTCAGGCTGTTAAGCTGGAAAGCATCTCAACTTCTCACTGGCAGGAATGGCCCTGCTGCCATGGTTACAGCAGAGCCTGGCTCTGGGCCAAGGCCTCCAAGGGCCGTCTCCACAGCCCCCCCCTCCCCAGTACTCACAGCGCAGCCAGGCGATTCCCCGGGGCATGGTGTTACGCTGTGTCCCCCAGAGAGCAGAGGCGGTGTCCCCAGCCGTGTGTCTATCCACAAAGGCCCAGGTGGGGCCTACATGGCCGCGGGCCAGCGAAGGTGGCCCAAGGCTGGGCAAGGGCTGGCCACAGAGCAGCAGCCCGGCGGGGGCGCGGCAGGTGCTCCTGGGTCAGTGCCCGCCCTTATCTGCCTGGCCGTGTGGAGGGCAGCCGGGGGGCGGCAGCGGCCAGTCCCATGACAGCCGGGACCTGGCCTGAGACTCCGGCCTCGGGGTCTTCCCGCTCGAGCAGGAGGACAGAGTCCCCAGCAGGCCCCTCGGAATCTGGGGCCGGGTTGTGCTTTCTCTGATTTCTCCGTCTGCAGCTGCTCAGTGTGAGATCTGGCTCTGGAGGGAGAAAGGAGGAGAGAAACGGGTTATGTAAGAACAGTGCTGCCACTCAGCTATCAGCCACCGGCACGGAGAGTCTGTGCACGCTGCACCCACTGCCGGCAGGGGCCCCGGGGAGAGACCAGGGGCCGGCTACTCGACCGCGCACGGGGAAGGACTTCAGAACATCCCAAGGGCCGCGCCGGTCCGGGGTGAGTCACGATGACACCAGCTGACAGCCACGGGCCTCGACAAAAGCAGGACCAAGGGATGAATGGCTGAACATGTCCAATCAAGGAAGCTTCCTGAATGAGGTGAGGCTGCATGCAGGTCAAGTACCTGGATGACTCAGGCTGCCGGGACATTAAAACAGCAGCTCTCTTGGTGGCTTCCTCTTGCACAAATTTCCCGGAAAGTGCTGAATACTTCGAATACTGAGTACTTTGAGTACTGAGCCCACCACACATCCTGGACCCCCAGACCCTGACGGAGAAGCCAAGAAAGTAAGAAATGGGGTCAGGGTCACCTTCATGGTGGTTCTAGCCCTCGAGCCCCTCCAAAATGGAGGAAATGTGTGAAAGCTGAGGAAGACACCCAGCGGGAGTGACCTGGTGACACAGGAGCTAGAGCCTTTGGGGTGGCACAGAGAAAACCAGGCTGCTCCCAGAGGCCTGGAAACAGGGCCCCTCCCCGGCAAATGAGGCCAGACCAGTGGCCTGACAGCCGTCTGCCTCAGAGAGTGGCCTTCCCCACAACTGAGAGGGCACCCTCTCTTCCTCTCTCTCTCTCCCCGCTCTCTCATGGGGGAGGGTGAGGAGATTGAGAACGTGCCTCTCCCATGCCACCCCTAGTCTACCCCATGGCTGAGAGCAGGCATGAGGAAGCTCACACAGTGAACAGGTGTGCAAGAAAGTAGATGCTAGAATGTTCTGCATAGTTCAGTTGTGAATACTGTGTTTTAAAAATATATAATCACGGGACGCCTGGGTGGCTCAGTCAGTTAAGCGGCTGCCTTCGGCCCGGGTCATGATCCCAGGGTCCTGGGATCGAGTGCCACATTGGGCTCCTTGCTCAGCAGGGAGCCTGCTTCTCCCTGTCTCCCTCTGCTTGTGTTCTGTCAGATAAATAAAATCTTTAAAAAATATATATATATAATCACATTACTATTATTGCACATTCCCAAATCAAGAATTCCTTGTATCACCTAATACAGAATCCATGTTCGATTTTCCCCAGTTGTTTTTAAAATGTCTTTTTTTTTTCTTAAGTTGCTTTGTTTGAATCGAGAGCCTAACAAAGTCCATTGGTTGATGTGTCTCTACATCTTTTTTCCTTTCTTTTTTTTAATATTAAGATATAATTCACATGCCATAAAATTTGCTTTTTTTTTTTTTTTAAGGAAACTGGTGTTTTTTGTTTTTTTTTAAAGATTTTATTTATTTATTTGAGAGAGAATGAGAGAGAGCACATGAGAGGGGGGAGGGTCAGAGGGAGAAGCAGACTCCCTGCCGAGCAGGGAGCCCGATGCGGGACTCGATCCAGGGACTCCAGGATCATGACCTGAGCCGAAGGCAGTCGCTTAACCAACTGAGCCACCCAGGCGCCCAAAATTTGCCATTTTAAAGTGTATAATTCAGTGGGATTTTTTTTTTTAATAGATTCACAAATTTGTGCAACAATCACCCACAATCTAATTCCAGAACATCTTCATCACCCCCAAAATAAACTGTATTCATTTGCAGTCTCTGTTTATTTCCTCCCCCCACCCAACCCCTGGGGCAAGCAACCACTCATTTGCTTTCTGTCTCTATGGATTTGCTTCGCCTGGACGTTTCCTATCAATGGAGTCATACAGTATGTGGTCCTTCAGGACTGACTTCTTTCACTTAGCGTAATGTTTTCAGGGTTCATTCATCTTGTACCGTGCAATAAACTTAATGTGTCCCCCTAAGTTCCTATGTTGAAGCCCTAGCCCCCAGTGTGATGGGAGATGGGACTTTTGGGAGGTAATTAGGGTTAGATGAGATCAGAAGGGTGGGGCCCTTGTGATGGGATTTGTGACTTTATAAGAAGAGCCACCAGAGAGAGAGCTTGCTCGCTCTCTCTGCGTGCCCCCACAGACAAGAGGTCATGTGAGCACAAAAACGAGAAGGCGACCACCTGCAATTCAAGGAGAGAGTCCACACCAGAAACCAACCATGCTGGTACCCTGATCTCAGACCTCCAGCCTCTGGAACTGTGAGCAAGTAACTTTCTGTTCTTTAAGCTACCCATCTATGGCATTTTATTATGGCAGCCCAATCAGGCGAAGACATAGTATCTGTCAGTACTTCACTCTCTTTTTTTTTTTTTCTAATTTTTAAAATTTTTTTAAGATTTCATTTTTATCTCTATACCCAACATGAGGCTCGAACTCATGACCCTGAGGTCGAGTCACATGCTCCACCGACTGAGCCAGCCAGCCGCCCCTCACTTTTATTTTTTTTTTAAGTGTCAAACATTTTACTCTCTTAATTTTTTGCCCTTTTACAAGAGGATTTTACTGGGGTGCCTGGGTGGCTCAGTTGGTTAGGCATCCAACTCTTGATTTTTGGCTCAGGTCATGATCTCAGGGTCATGGGATCAAGCCCCTCCTCAGGCTCCACGCTAAGTGTGGAGTCTGCTTGTCCTTCTTCTTCTGCTCCTCCCCCTACTCTCTCTCTCTCTCTCAAAAATAAACCAATCTTGGGGCGCCTGGGTGGCTCAGTCGTTAAGTGTCTGCCTTCGGCTCAGGTCATGATCCCAGGGTCCTGGGATCAAGCCCCGCATCGGGCTCCCTGCTCTGCGGAAGGCCTGCTTCTCCCTCTCCCACTCCCCCTGCTTATGTTCCCTCTCTCGCTGTGTCTCTCTCTGTCAAATAAATAAATTTAAAAAAAAAAAATTAAAAAAATAAAAAAATAAACCAATCTTTAAAAAAAAAAAAGATTTTATTTTATTATTATTTTTTAAGTAGGCTCCACACCCAATGTGGGGCTTGAACTCATGACTGAGATCAAGAGTCACACACTCTACTGACTGAGCCAGCCAGGAGGGCCCCCCCCAACTTTTTTTTTTTTTTGGCTTTTTAAAATAACGTTAAACAGTAAAACAAAAATTCACAAGTTGCTTCCCTGTCCATCCCCTCCCTCCCTCCCACACCCGCAGTCTTGGCACCAGCCCCCTTTCCTTCACCCACTCACACAGACCCAGGGGATCCAACGGAGAAAGCCAAAGTGCTCCAAGTACACGGAGATGCGGAGAAGAGAGGAGGTAAGCTGTGTCCACATTCAAGGTCACACTGAGCAAGTCCGCACTCTCTAGGTTCTGGATGGTTTCCTCTCATGACACAAACTGAAAAAGGAAATTCCCCAGACCAGATGCTTCAAAGCTGAAGCCCCAGCACTGCTGAAGAATGCCAAAGAAAATGTGGTTGACATCAAAGTCACCCACACCCGTGCCCTCCTCATCCAGGTCCTGTCCAGTGTCAGAGTGAGTCTTCTTCTCGGGATCAGTGAGGAGAGCAAAAGCTTGCAAAAGCTTCTCTGACTTCCTTGAACTTTTCCTCCTCCTCCTTCTGAACTTCAGCACTGGCTCTCCCGTGCCCGTCTGCGTGGTGCTTCAAGGCTCGTTGCTGATAGTTTTCTTGATCTCCTCCTCAGAGGCATTCATGTCCACTCCCAGAAACTTGTAGTAAACTTTCCGTGCTTTTCTTCAGCACCAGCTGTGTGGTGTTTTAGGAGCTGTGCATGTTCTTATGTTTTCTCCGTCTGATACACTTTTCCACAGTCCTGTACTGCTTTTTCAAATTGTTCTGTATCCATGTAACACTGAGCTTTTCCCAAGGAGGCTTTTAATTAAGTGGAATCAAGCTTCACTGCATTTGTGCAATCTTCTATTGCACCATCTAGTCTCCTAAGCTTGGAATGATCTATACCCCAGTTACAGTAGAATTCAGCATTTGTTTTTATATTGTTGGGGGTCTGTCCCCAGGGCTTCTGTGTATAGTTCATACGCCAGCTTGTAATTTCCTTCTTCTTGCTCTGCTTTAAGTGCTTTGGCATTTCTGCAAGCAAGGGAGGCATTTTTGGGGTCAAGGGCCATCTCGAGAGCCTGTACAAAAAAAAAAACTGTACTACCTTCTCAATACGGTCTTCCTAATAACGGCAGAGACCTCATACATACAGAGCATGGCCATTGGTGGAATGTCACTGGCTGCAGACCGTGCTTCTGGATAATGACCCAGCATCGCTAAATATTCTGCTTTGGTGATTTTGAAGCAATGGCAGGCAGGGCAATGCGGATACACCACATTTTCCCTAGCCATTCATCAGTTGATGGACATTAGGGTTGTTTTCACCGGGGCGGAGGCGGGGGGGCGCTAATACGAATGATATTGCTATGAACACTCCTGTACAAGTCTTTGTGTGGACATAGGTTTTTTTCCTTGGGTATGTTCCCAGGAATGGGGTTGCCGGGTCATGTGCTTAATCTATGTTTAACTTTCTGAGGAACCAAGCTGTTTTCCAAAGCAGCTACACCATTCTATATTTATATATCCCATCCACAGTGAATGAGTGTTCTGATTTCTCCACATTCTTGTCAATGTTTGTTATTATCTTTTTTTATTATTATTATTATACCCATCAGTGGGTGTGAAATGGTATCTCATGTGGTTTTTACTTGCATTTTCCTGATGACTAGAGATACTGAGCATCTTTTCATGTGCTTACTGGCCATTTGTATATCTTCTTTGGAGAAATGTCTATTCAAGTCCTTTACCCATCTTCTAATTAGTTTTTTTTTTAAGATTTTATTTTTTTAAGATTTTATTTATTTGACAGAGAGAGACACAGTGAGAGAGGGAACACAAGCAGGGGGAGTGGGAGAGGGAGAAGCAGGATTCCTGTGGAGCAGGGAGCCCAATGCGGGGCTCGATCCCAGGACCCGGAGATCATGACCTGAGCCGAAGGCAGACGCTTAATGACTGAGCCACCCAGGCGCCAAGATTTTATTTATTTATTTGACAGAGAAAGAGAGAGCAAAAAAGGGAACATAAGCAGGGGGAATGGGGGAGGGAGAAGCAGGCTTCCCGTCGAGCAGGGAGCCCGATGGAGGGCTCAATCCCAGGACCCTGGGATCATGACCTGAGCCAAAGGCAGATGCTTAATGACTGAGCCACCCAGGCGCCCTAAGATTTTATTTTTAAGTAATCTCAACACCCAGTGTGGGGCTTCAACTCACAACCCTGAGACCAAGAGTCCCATGCTCCACTAACTGAGCCAGCCGGGCACCCCCATCTTTTTTTTTTTTTTTTTAGTTTTAACAGTTCTATTTTTCTTTAAAGTATTTTATTTATTTACTTGAGAGAGAGAGAGCACAGAGGGAGAGGGAGAAGTAGACCCCCACTGAGCAAGAAGCCTGATGCGAAGCTCAATTCCAGGACCCTGGGATCACAACCCAAGCCAAAGGCAGACACTTAACCAACTTAGCCACCCAGGCACCCCGAGTTGTAACAGTTCTTAATACATTCTGGGTACTAGACTCTTATTAGATATATGATTTGTAGAAAAAACACAGTCTCTTCAACAAATGGTGTTGGGAAAATTGGACAGCCTCATGCAGAAGAATGAAACTGGACCATTTCCTTACACCATACACAAAAATGGACTCAAAATGGATCAAAGACCTAAATGTGACACAGGAATCCATCAAAATCCTTAAGGATAACATAGGCAGCAACCTCTTCAACCTCGGCTGCAGCAACTTCTTGCTAGACACGTCTCCAAAGGCAAGGGAAACAAAAGCAAAAATGAACTATTGGGACTTCATCAAGATAAAAAGCTTTTGCACAGCAAAGGAAATAGTCAACAAAACCAAAAGACAATTGACACAATAGGAGAAGATATTTGCAAATGACATATATCAGATAAAGGGCTAGTATCCAAAATCTATGAAGAACTTATGAAACACAACACCCAAAGAATAAATAATCAAGAAATGGGCAGAAGACATGAACAGACATTTATGCAAAGAAGACATCCAAATGGCCAACAGACACATGAAGAAGTGCTCAACATCACTTGGCATCAGGGAAATACAAATTAAAACCACAAAGAGGGCGCCTGGGTGGCTCAGTCGGTTGAGCGACTGCCTTCGGCTCAGGTCACGATCCCAGGGTCCTGGGATCGAGTCCCGCGTCGGGCTCCCTGCTCTGCGGGGAGCCTGCTTCTCCCTCTCCCACTCCCCCTGCTTGTGTTCCCTCTCGCTGTGTCTCTGTCAAATAAATAAAATCTTTAAAAAATAAATAAATAAATAAAACCACAAAGAGATACCACCTCACACCAGTCAGAATGGCTAAAATTAACAAGTCAAGAAACAGCAGATGTTGGCGAGGATGCAGAGAAAGGGGAACCCTCCTACACTGTTGGTGGGAATGCAAGCTGGTGCAGCCACTCTGGAAAACAGTATGGAGGCTCCTCAAAAAGTTGAAAATAGAGCTACCCTATGACCCAGCCATTGCACTACTGGGTATTTACCCCAAAGATACAAATGTAGTGACCCGAAGAGGCACGTGCACCCCAATGTTTATAGCAGCAATGTCCACAAGAGCCAAACTATGGAAAGAGCCCAGATGTCCATCAACAGATGAATATATGTGTGTATACATACACACACACAGGAATATTACGCAGCCATCAAAAAACGAAATCTTGCCATTTGCAGTGCATGGATGGAACTAGAGAGTATTATGCTAAGCGAAATAAGTCAATCAAAGAAAGACTATCCTATGATCTCATTGATATGCAGAATTTAAGGAACAAGGCAGAGGATCGTAAGGGAAGAGAGGAAAAAATGAAACAAATCCGAGAGGGAGACAAATCCATAAAAGACTCAATCTTAAGAAACAAACTGAGGGTTGCTGGAGTGGTGGGGGATGGGAGGGATGGGGTAGCTGGGTGATGGACACTGGGGAGGATAGGTGTTGTGGTGAGCGCTGGGTATTGTCTAAGACTGATGAATCACAGATCTGTGCTCCTGAAACAAATAGTACATTATATGTTAATAATAAAAAATAAATTTTAAAAAAGATATATGATTTGTAAGTATTTTCTCCCATTTTGTGGGGTGTTTTTTTCACCTTTTTGATAGGATCCCAGGATGCACAAAGGTTTTTAAATCTGATGAAGTCCAATATATCTTTTTTTTTGGTGGTTTGTGCTTTTGGTGTCCTAAGACACTGCTGCCTAATCCGAGATCACAAAGATTTACATGTGTTTTATTCTAAGAGTTTTATGGTTTTAGCTCTTCTATTTAAACTGTGATGCATATGGAGTTAATTTTTGTATATGGTGTGAGGTAAGAGCCCAACTTCATTCTTTCGTGTGGGGCTATCCAATTGTCCCAGCACCATTTTTTGAAAAGACTGTTTTTCCTCCATTGGATGGCATTGGCACCCTCACCAAAACTCAGTTGACCACAGACGCATAGACAGATGTGGATTTACTTCTGGAATCTCAATCCTATTCCATTGATTTGTATGTTTACCTCTATGCCAGTAACCCACTACCTTAATTTCCGTAGATCTGTGGTAAGTTTTGAACTCTTAAGACTTTTTAATCCATGAAAGTTTACTTTCCCTTTTTGTTATTGTTGAAGAAACTGGGTCACTTGTCCTATAGACCTACTACATTGTGCATTTGGTTGATTGCACCCTTGGAATGCCATTCAACATATTTATCACTGCGCTTCTTAATATTCAGATCGAAAAGCTTCACTGGGTTTGGGTAGGGTTTCCACAGGAGGTACCGCCTTAACAGCAGGAGACACAAAATGTCTTCTCATCCCCCTTTAGTAAGCTAATGTCATGTTCTTTATTCATGATTCATCTATTATACAGTTCTGTCAGCCTTTTATCTTTCATCAAACATTGATGATTCTAGCCCTCATCCAGTATTCCATTAGTCAATCCAGGTGGTGACTTTCTGCTTCTACCTTTCCTTCTACGTTTATTACTGTGATCCTCCTAGAAAGGAGAACGTTCCCTCCTCATCTGTTTTCTGACCTCAAAGTTTGTTCTGTAGAGAAAAAGCAGGATAACAGTTTGCTTCTTTCCCTTGACTTATGTGCCACTTTTCAGAATGAGTTCTTCCCTAGAATCCTCCAAAGGTAATGAATGATTCTTCAGTATCATTTTGAATTCATTCATCTTTTAACTTACATATTTCAATCCATTAAAGTTACTTTTAAGGCAGGTTTATTGAAGTAAAATTGACATACACTGAAGTTCACCCTCTTTAAATGTACAGTGTGATGAGTTTTAACGAATATACACAATCATATTATTCTAAGATCTGGAACATTTCTATCACCCCCAAAAACTTCTCCTGTATCCCTTTGCTGCCAATCCCTTTCCCCATCCTATACCTCTGACGAACATTTATCTAATTGCTGTTCCTAATAGAGTTTTCCCCCCAAAACATTATATAAACAGAATCATAAAGTATGTTGCCATTTCTGTCCTGTCTTCTTTCATTTAGCAAACGTGTTGGGGATTCACCATGTTGCTGAGTGTATCAGTGGTCTTTTCCTTTTATTACTGAGTAGCATTCCATTATACCACAATTTGTTTATCCATTTATCAAATGACATTTGCGTTGCTTCCAGGGTTTTGCAAGTATGACTAAAGCCACATACATTTGCATAGAAATGGTCTTTCTGTGGAAATATATTATTTTTCTTAGGGAAATACCTAGGAGTGAGTCACTGGGCCGTATGATAGCTAGAGATTTAACAATAAGATATTGGAAAACAGTTTGTTATTCTTCTTGGTGCCCAAGTTATTTCATCATTAGGATAGTGGGAGCTCCTTCCAGTAGGGTCCTGTCCTACTAACATGACTCCAGTAGTCTTCAATAGCTTCCTTGCTTTCAAGCATGAGTGGAGGTTCCAGGCTCATCTTGGACATTTTCTGCCTCAGACTAGAAATCAGCTACTTTTCCACAGAACTCTTTTAGTGGGGAATGATACCAAAAAACCAGAGCCTGAGCACTACAGGGTGCTTATTACTACCTTGTTGTCAGTGTCCATAGGCTCTTTAGGTGGACAGACCTAGGAAATTAATCTTTTTTTGAGAGAGAGAGAGAGAGAGAGAGAGAGAGAGACCCAGCGAGCATACATGCAAGTGAGGGGGAGGGGCAGAGGGAGAGAGAATCTTCAACAGGCTCCACGCTCAGCACAGAGCCCAGTGTGGGACTTGCTCTCATGACCCTGAGATCATGACCTGAGCTGAAATCAAGAGTTGGACACTTAACCGAGACACCCAGGTGCCCCAGAAATTAGTATTTTTAAATAGAAAAATAAATCATTAATTTGTAGATAAATCATTAGAATTATAAGTTTTTTTAACTTCTTTGGATTATTTGCATCTCTTTTGTCTTGTGCTGAAAGTCTTTTTCTTAATGACACTTAAGATGATTATTTGTTTTGTCCTTCTATTCAGATAGTAGTTTCAAAATGGTAACAGTGCTATAACTTAACAAGTCCATGCAGTTTAAGATTTCTTTGTGGTTCTTTCTATCTTTAGTTATCTCCTCATTGGAAGTAGACAGTAAAAAAACAAAAAACAAAAACATACATTTCCATCTGTTTGTTATTTTTAGGGATTTTTAAAAATTTTAATTATATAAAACATGTAATTCCAAAGTAAAAACCATAAAAATATGTTCAGAAAGTTCTAGCTTCCACTCCCTAGCTTCCCCCCCCCCCATTTCCCTCTCCCTGAAGATAAACATTTTATATTTTTTGGCTTATCCTTGAATTGTTTATATTTCAAAATAGAAGAAGGGGTGCCTAGGCAGCTCATTTGGTTAAGTGTCTGACTCTTGATTTCAACTCAGGTAATGATCTCATGGTCCTGGGATCTAGCCCCGGTCAGGCTCCACACTCAGCCAGAGTTTGCTTGGGATTCTCTCTTTCCCTCTCCCTTTGCCCCTCCCCCCAGTTGTGCCCTCTCTAAAATAAGTAAATAAAATCTTTTTAACAAAATAGAAAAGCAGGTTTCTCATAGTTCATATCTTTTTCCTACAAAAGGTAGCATATTATTTTTAAAGCATATTGTTTTTTATTTTTTTAATTTTTTTTTAAAGATTTTATTTGAGAGAGAGAGGGCACGAGCTGGGGGACAGAGGGAGGGGTACAGGGAGAAGCAGACTCCCCACTGAGCAGGGAGCCCAATGTGGTGCTTAATCTCAGGACCCCGAGATTATGACCTGAGCCAAAGGCAGACGCTTAACCGACTCAGCCAATCCAGGCACCCCTAAAAACTTTTTATTTTAAAATAACACACAGATAGGGGCACCTGGCTGGCTCAGTCAGTAGAGCATATGACTCTTGATCTCGGGGTTGTGAGTTTGAGCCCCATGTTGGGTGTAGATAATACTTAAAAATAATAATAGAAAATATTTAAAATAAAACACAGATAGGAATAACATAAAACAAATGTACTGTTTAATGAATTATTGTAAGACAATCGTGCCTTGAAACTCTCACCAAATCAAGAAATAGAAAAGTTGGCCAGGCCCTCTAGAAGTCCCTCCACGAGACCCAATCACAGCTCCCCGCTAAGAGTAACCATAATCCTATGACAGCATTCACCTTGCTGGTTTCTTTACGGCTTTATCCAGCACACTATCAAGTGTGAATCCCTAAACACTATAGTTTTTAAGCTTTGTCCTTTTTTAAATTTCATTTATCTTTTGGGGTGCCTGGGTGGCTCAGTCGGTTAAGCGTCTGCCTTCGGCTCAGGCTGTGATCCCAGGGTCCTGGGATCTAGCCCCACATTGGGCTCTCTGCTCAGCGAGGAGCCTGCTTCTCCCTCTCCCTCTGCCTGCCGCTCTGCCTACTTGTGCTCTCTGTCAAATAAATAAAATCTTTTTAAAATTTTTTCGTGTATCTTTTAAGTCTGTTTTCATCTATGGGATTTCCCTTCCATCCCATTCTTTCCCTTACAATTCAGCTGTTGAAGAACCCAGGATATTTGCTCTGTAGAGTGTCTCCAGTCCAGACTTCATCAACTGCACATTCATGGTACAATTCAATGTTCCTTTGTCCTCTGTTTCTGCACACTGGCAGTTGGGTCAGACTCAAGCTCAAACCCTTTGTTACCAGTATAAGTGGAATTGGGTTATTTCAACAGGGGGTTTGTAAGGTCTGATAATCATTCTTTTCTAATGTTGATGGCCCCTGACACTTCATGCCTAGACCCATTAGTTCATTGAGGGTTGCTAAGTGTGATATTCTCACTTACTTTAGTATCTGATCAAGGCTTTTCCCACGAGGCAGGAGAAGATTGGCAATTCTGCCAAGATGTCTGATATGAATGAAACATTGTGCTATTTTCCCACATCTGACCTCTCTATGAAATCAGAAAGGCTCCAGACCTGTGTGATCTGTTTTCAAGTGCCTGTTTCCCAGACAAAACTGGACGGGATCCAGACATGCACTGCCTTGATGCTTGTGATCCAAAGTCACCTGGCAGATTTTATCAAGTAAGACCCACTCCTGGGTCCACAGACCAAAAGCTTGGAGCAAGCAGTACACTCCTGGCAGGTGCTGCATGGACGTAACGATTAGTAGCAGCCTCTGGGAGGCCTGGCACCCATGCCAGATCCCTCGGGCACCTTCCAAGCTGGCATACTGTGTTAGGTGAAACGGAACATGAACACTTGCCCAGATCTACAGCTGACCGAAGTGCTGAGACAGGAAGATGTGTTCCTTAGCCTCTCCTTGGAGTCGGGTGCCTAGCACAACACTATTGGGGCAATATTTACATAGATTGAGATCTATTTCTCTATAGTCACTCACCGTTTTACTCAAATTAACTTGTAAAGAAAATGTGATAACTTACATTAGGAGAAAAACAGTTGTCACTTGCCAAAATGAAAAGGTGACATCAAGGAAAGCAAAACAAATGAAGTTAAATTCTAGTGAGAAAGCTTTGCCTTTTGAAGGCTCTGAGCTACGGATCTGCTCTCTTTTGTTGGAAAAGGGAGACTAGCAAGGGTTAGAGAACTGTAAGCAACAAACTAAGGGATGTTGGAGGGGAGGGGATTGGGGAGGATGGGGCAACTGGGGGATGGGCATTAAGGAGGGCATGTGATGTAAGGAGGATTGGGTGTTACATGCCGCTGATGAATCATGAAATTCTACCCCTGAAACTAATAATACACCATATGGTAACTAACTTGAATTTAAATAAAATCTTTAAAAAAAAAAAAAAAAGAAAATATTTTAGCATAGACTGAGTCTTTTCCCCGGAGCAGTTCTCAACCAGGAGATGGATTCTGTCCCCCAGGTGACATTTGGCAATGCTGAGAGGTATTTTTGGTTGTCACACCTGGGGGTGGGGGTGCTAGTGCAACTATCTAGTGCATGCAGGCCAGAGACGCTGTCAACACCCCCAGTGCACAGGGCAGCCCGTCCCAACAAAGAATTTTCCAGCCCCACAGGTCAATAGTGCTGAGGCTGAGAAACCCTTCCTAGGTAAGTCAGAAGGGTTGAAAAAGAACAGAAAAGTAACTTCCTCCTCCTGGGACCCAACGTTATTTAACGGGAGAGCCAAGTACCCTGCAACACCAGCTAACGTTAACCAGGGCTGCAACCCCTCACTTAGAGGAAGCTGGGAATGGTGAGACAGATGGACGCAGGGGAAGCACCAGACACCGGTGCGAGAAGAATGCGGTCATCAGAAGGCTCACTTCAGAGGTGTCCACACACCCAGCGGCAGTACTGGGTGCCGTTCTTAGAGTCACTGCTGTACAAAGCATCCACTCTGTGCATCCACCATGCTGGGAACTAGTAAGCGGTGATCCCGGGAAGAGGCACACAGGGCGGTGGGGAAAGCGAGAGGGAAATAAAGGAGTACAAAACAGCATCATAGGAAAGTGTGTGCAGCCAAAGGGAAGATGAGGAACCACCAACCAGGGGACCACAATGAGTGGGGGTCAAGGAGGCAGGAAAGGTTTCCCACGGAAGGTGATGATTCCAATTCTTAACCCTCCCAAGAAGCTCCCTCTGGTTGGAAGCAGGGCTAATTCAAAAGCAATGCATGGCTTCCAGCAGAGCACAAGGATCCACATTTAACATTCATTTGTAGTAGGGACAAAGATCCATAAATACACCCTAAAATAATTTTAAAGAAAAAGGCAAGCTGTATGCCTGGAATATCCACTGCACTGCTATTTACATTTGAAGAAAGAAAACTGGAAACAACCTAATGCCAAACTACAGGAAAGCAGTTAGCGTAATCTGAGAACTAATTGCTATTTATTGAGCACAGACCATGTGCCAACAGGTGTAGCAAAATGATTATACCTTTCTCTCCCGTGGCAACTCTGCAAATTAACCCTCCCATTTACTGAGAAAGCCAGACTCAGAGAAAACAGAAGCGAGTCTTTTCAACCAATACTGCAGAAATTATTGGACATCCTTAGACCAAAAAAAAAAAAAAAAAAAAAAATTAAGCATAACCCTTACCGCACACCATGCATAAAAATAACCTGAAATGGATCATAGGCTTAATTCTAAGAGAAAAACCTAGGAAAAAAATCTTTGTGGCTTTGAGGTGGTCAAAATTTTCTTAAATATGAAACTGAAAGCACAAACCATGAAGAAGAATGGGGGTGAGGGAGGAGCAACAGGATCAAGTTAGAATTATGTTATCAGAGCATTCATTTTTGTGCTTATCTAGTTATAGCAGGTGATGCGGATCTCCCATTTAAATAAGTGTGGCTAGGTTTCTCAAATGTGAATGACTCTAAGGAAAAAATGTCCAAGTAAGATAAAGACTCTGAAGCTAGAAACACCCGAGTTCAAATTCTGGCTCCACCTTGCAGTGGGAGAGGTGAGGATTCTCTTCTTGCCTCAGACTCCTCATCTGTAAAATAGGCTTGATATGAACTTCCAACCTCCAAGGGTTATGTGAGGATTTACCAAGTTTCTATATATGGAAAGCTCAGAACATGAGCTGGTGTAGCGTTCCGAGTAGCTCAGTATTTATCATTATTATTATTATTCACTATTATAAATAGCAGTAAAAATGAGTTTTGGAAAACTTATGCCTCCTCTTTTATTTTTGAATGATTTCCTTTATTGCAGTTGCTTTTGCACCATCAATAGAGATCTGTGAGGAAAACACTTACTTGATTGTGCAAGAAGAAAGAAACCCAGTGTGGAACTCGTCACATGGGACCCCTGAATGCTATGAACAGCCCCTCCTTTAAGAAAGCTGCTGCTGTCCCTCTGAAGGACTCTGACCTCTGACCTCCGACAAGCAAGGAGACTCAAGAGTGGAAGAACAGAGTGTGGAGGCTCCACACGAGTGCTGTTTTTTGGAAGACAGGGAGAGTGGACAAAGGGACCCCAGCAGACCTGTGTCTGAAAACGTCCTTGGAGCAACAGGATAAAAAGGAAAACCAATCAAAGCAAAAAGGAGTGAGGTAGAAGTCAGTGGTTGCAGGGTCTTTGGCCTGACAGCACTGTGATGGAGCCCTCTGCAGAGGGTTATCCTCTCTATGCAAAGAAAACAACTAGCTGAGTTCACGAGGACACAGAGTAGCTGGAACTCTCACACGTCGCCCTTGGGAGCGTACCCCAGTACAATCATTGTGGAAGCCTGGCAATTCTAATGAAGTTAAACATATACCTGCCCTGTGACGTAGCAATCCCACTCCTCGTATTCAACCTAGAGAAATCAAAACATACGTCCACAAGAAAACAAACAAGAATATGCATTGCCGCTACATTCCTAGTCTGAGTCACACAGAGTTCCAAAAACTGCAGACCATCCAAACGTCCATCCATGGAAGAATGCACGTAAAAACTGTGGTCTAATCACACAATGGAACACTACTCAGCAAGAAAAAAGGAACCATCTACTGGTCCGTGCAAAAACATGGCCGAATCTTAAAAACATTGTAAATCAGAGAGGCCAGACACAAAAGAGCACAGGCTATAGAATTCCATTTATGTGAACACAAGAACAGGCAAGAAAATTGATCTATGGTGACAGAAATCAGAACAGTGGTTGTCTGGGGTGGGTGGTGGTGCTAGGAATTCACTGGAAAGGGGCACGATGGAAATGTTCCAGTTCCTGATTGGGGCAGTGGTCGCAGGGGTATATACACGACTGTCAAAAAACATCTATGTTGGGGGCGCCTGGGTGGCTCAGTCGTTAAGCGTCTGCCTTCGGCTCAGGTCATGATCCCGGGGTCCTGGGATCGAGCCCCACATCAGGCTCCCTGCTCGGTGGGAAGCCTGCTTCTCCCTCTCCCCCTGCTTGTGTTCCCTCTCTCACTGTGTCTCTGTCAAATAAATAAATAAAATAATCCATGTTGAATAGTGTCCCCTCCAAAATTCATATCCACCTGGAAACTCAGAATGTGACCTTACTTGGAAAGAGGTCCAAGTAACTTTGCAGATGTAATTAGTTAAGTTAGAGTAAGGTCACACCAGATTAGGATAGATCCTAATCCAAACACTTGTGTTCTTATAAGAAAAGTGGCAGGATACCAGGTGATGATAAAGACAGAGATTGAAATGATACGTCCGCAAGCCAAGGAATGCCAGGAACTGCATGCAACCCCCAGAAGCCAGGAAGAAGCAATGGAAGGTCCTCTCCTAGGGCCTTCAAAGAGATTGTGGCCCTGCTGACACCTTGATTTTGGCTCCAGACCTGTGACAGAACACATTTCTGTTCCTCTAAGCCACCAGGTTTGTGGTATTTTGCTTGGAGCCCTAGGAAACTAAAATACCATCAGGTGGAACATTTAAGGCCTGAGCATTTTAAGTAAATTATACTCCCGTTTAAAACATCTTATTAAATAGCTAATTAGAAACAGCAAGCTAGTGTTTTGAAGGCTCCAACCTGGTTCCTGCTTCACTAAATGAGACAGAACACCTAAAGAAGAGCCAGCCCAATGTTGTTTGATGGGAGAACCCGAATACTCCCTTTACACTCATCCACCGTGCGAAGTTGCCCCTCTGCCCACAGCAAAAATGTCCCCTACACCCTCTCAAAAACCGATACTATACATGTGAATGGGCAGCACTACCCAAGAGAGCCACCGTGCAGACGCTGCGTTCAAAAGCAAACCAGCCCAGTCTCAAGGGAGCTCTAAGCCTTGGAATTAAAGATTGCAGAAAAACCTGGTCAGGGGCCAAGAGCGTTGGGCCAGCTCTTTTCCCTTAGCTCACAAATTATCTGAAATGTCAACCTTAAGGAATCTTTCATTCCTCTGTCTTCTGTAGCCCAGACACTGACAAAAGATTTTTTTTTCCTATTTCGCTTCATCTTAGAAGCCCCTAACCTTGAGAACCTGCTGTTCACTTGTCTAAGCACACCTTGCAGATATCTGCATGAGGACTGAGGTCAGTGAAGGTCAGGAAGGTCATTGAATGCAGGGACCACCTGGTCCCATCCCCACTGGATGCTTTAATACCCATTCAGGCTCCCTCACATTTCCTGCAAGGAGTTCGCCATGTATTAAACTCGCTGACTCCTCATAACGAGGCTAGAAGTAGGAACTGTTCTCATCCTCACTTTCCGATAAGGAAACTGAGGACTAGAAGGGTGAAGTAACTTGTCTGAGATCACACAAGTAGTAAACCCAAGAGCAAGGACTTAAGCCCAGATAAACTGACCCAAAAGCTACTGTCAACCACTGGGCCGCATTGCCAAGTGAATGCCTCTTCTATGGATTGGGCACTGCATCCCTCCAGTGACCAAGAACCCAAAGGTTTTTCTTTGTTACAGACCCAGACTCTTTTACCTTTTTCCCCCTTCCTGAGAAAAATTAGGGCACCAAGTCCCAAGTTCATATTTATAATAGCCCAGCGGCTCTAAAAGCCTATTGCAACATCCTCTTAAAGTGTTACATAAACAAAACAGTGTAATAAAAATTGCTTAGCTACATTGGGGGGGGGCAGGTTTGATATGTTTTGTTTTGAAATTAATCAAAACAACAAAGCTAACCTGAAAAAGGCTAAGATCAGAATCATGCAGTTTTTCCTAAATTGGTGGAAAACCCCAGTTTTTCTTTCTTTCCTTCTCTTTCTTTCGTAAGCTCTATGCCTGGTGTGGGGCTTGAACTCATGACCCCAAGATCAACAGCAGCATGCCCTACCAACTGAGCCAGCAGGTACCCTGACCCTAGTTTCTATGGCCCATTACACCAGGGAAGAGTCTGGAGCTGGGTTTCCGGGAAGAGAATCAAACTAATGGTTCCTTACTTCAGGAAAGGCCAATTCAGCCCACACGTACTGACTCATGTCCACAGACCCTCTCCAGCGGAGTTTACAATGGCAAGTGGCTCTGTCAACAAAGCTTCTAAAGCAGGGCCGCACAGAATATTAAAAGATCATAGGGAATTTATTCCAGGAATGCAAGGATGGTTTAATACTAGGAAACTTCTGAATACAACATAATAATAGATCCTACGAGATCCATAAATGTAATAAACACTTGACAAAATTCAACCCCATTTTCTGGTAAAAAAAAAAAAAATCCTCATTAAAGTAGGATGTGATGGATAATTCCTTAACATGATAAAACATATAAAACTCAGATAAAAGCCAGCATTTCACTTAACTGGAAGACCCCAGAAGCATTCCCACTAAAGTCAGGGCACATGAACAGGTACTAACTATTGTTATACAGAAGGTACTAGTCAATGCAATTAAATAACCTAAAGAAATTAGAGATGTAAGAATTGGATAGGAAGTAAAATCATTTCTATTTATATATGGTATAAATTCCATCCAAGAGAACTAAGAAACTACTACAAACAATAGACAGAAAAGACTCCACAAAAATGATAAAATGTCTAGGAATAAACTTATCAAAAATATGCAAGCTATTTACTAAAAAACGAAAAAATACTGAAGGACACAGAAAAAAAATTTTATGGAAAGACATAACATGTTCTTGGATAGAAAGATTCAACATATTATATATATCCGTTCTATAAGGTAATGTGCAAATTTAAAGCAATCTCAATACATTTCACAAAAGAAGATATTTAAATGGCCAACACATATATTTTTAAAAGTGCTCAAACTCATTGGTCATTAGAGAAGTGAAAATTAAAACCACAATTACCACAACACACACTGGAAAGAATAAAATTTAAAAGACCAATAAAACTAGGTTTTACAAAGATGTAGAGTAACTGGAATTCTCAGACACCACAGGAAGGAGGGTAAATTGTTACACATCTATTTGAAAAACAGTTTGGCAATATTTTCTGAAGTTGAACACATGCATATCCCATGGCCCAGACATTCCTCTTGTAAGTAAATATCCAACAGAAATGTGTATATATGGACACCAAAAGCCCTGTGTTACACCAAAAGCTGTTCATGGCAGCCTTATTCATGATAGTCAAAAGCTGGAAATAGGGGCACCTGGGTGGCTCAGTTGGTTAAGTGGCTGACTCTTGATTGCAGCTCAGGTCATGATCTCAGGGACCTGGGATGGGTCCTGGGATGGAGCCCTGCGTAGGGCTCTGTGTTCAGCAGGGAGTCGGCTTGGGATTCTCTCTCTCCCTCTGCCCCTTCCCCTACTCACACACATGCATGCTCTAATAAATTCTAAACAAACAAACAAACCTGGAAACAATTTAAATGTCCATCAAGTGGAGAACAGATAAATCTCACAGATAAAATGTTATAATGTTGAGCAGAGAAGCCATATACAAGAGTACATGTATACAAAGTTTTTTTTAAGCAACAAAACCAATTTATGGCATAAGAATTGAGGATGATGATTACTTTTCAGAAGAGGCTGGAATCTAGGGGGGGCTTCTGCACACTGGTTATGCTCTAGTTATAGATCTGGGTAAGAGTTTACTATGTGTTTACTTTGTGATAATTCATCATGCTGTGTACTTACAGTTTATTCACTTTCCTGTATGCCTGTTATACTTCAGTTTTTACTAAAGCAATTCCAATAAAAACACCAACACATGTGTGTAATTAGATGTTAGATTTTAAACTTCAAATAGAAAAACAAATATGCAAGGACAGCCCGAAAGAGAACTAAAAATAAGGGGAGCAGCCCTTCCATATACTAAAATATATTTTTAAATATTATAAACCTTAGCAAGCAAAACACTGAGAACATGAATGAACATGAATCAACAGAAACCAATGGAGAAGATCAGCAAATTCTGAAAGAGACTCACATACGATGAGAAAACAGCTTATGATAAAGTAGCTTCTCATTTTAGCAGGGAAAAGACAGGCAATGGGGAGGGGGGGTGATTTGGATTTATACCTCACAGCATGCATCAGGATAAATTCCAAATGGATTAACATTTGAATGTTAAAATAATAGAAAATAAAGGACATGTCCTGTTATCTTGCAGTGGGGAAGACTTTTCCACCCGTAAGTCAACATTCAGAAGCCATAAAAGACTGATAAATTTGCATGAAAATAAAAATTCATGGGGCGCCTGGGTGGCTTAATCGTTAAGCATCTGCTCAAGTCATGATCCCAGGATCCTGGGATCGAGCCCCACATCGGGCTCCCTGCTCCACGGGAAGCCTGCTTCTCCCTCTCCCCCTGCTTGTGTTCCCTCTCTCGCTGTGTCTCTCTCTGTCAAATAAATAAATAAAATCTTTAAAAAAAAGAAAAATTCATGCATACAAAACAAATAGACAAACCATCCACAAAATAAAAGAAATGCTAAGCTGGACACAACTTAATAGCAAAGGCAAAAGGCTAATCTCCCTAACAGATAATCACCTCCTAGAAATATAAAAAAGGCAACAATCCAATTTTAAAAATAAGCAAAGACTGAACAAAGAAAAAAAAGAGACAAACCAGTCTCAACTATAGAGAACTGGTGGTTACCAGAGGGGAGGAGGTGGGGGGCGGGGCAGAGAAACAGGTAAAGAGGATTAATACACTTAACTGATGAGCACTGAGTAATGTATAGAACTGCTGAATCACTATATTGTACACCTGAGACTAATATAAGACTACAATGGTAACTATACTGGAATTAAATTTTTTAAAACAAATGAAAAAGTTATTGTAATCATTTCACAATATATGTAAGTCAAACCAGTATGCTATACACCTTAAATTTATACAATGATGTGTGTCAATTATGTCTCAAAACAAAAAATAATTTAATTTTAAAAACAAAAGAATATGAGGAAGTCAACTATAGAAAAAGAAATAAAAACTGTCCTTAAACATATCATGAGTTTAAAACTTCTCTTAACAGGTGCCTGGGTGGCTCAGTCGGTTGAGCGTCTGACTTCAGCTCAGGTCATGATCTCAGGGTCCTGGGACTGAGACCCCAGTCAGGCTCTGCACTCAGCAGGGAGTCTGCTTCTCTCTGTCCCTATCCCTGCTCATTCTCTCTCTCTCTCTCTCTCTCAAATAAATTAAAAAAATAATCTTTTTTTAAAAAAACCTTTTCGGGACGCCTGGGTGGCTCAGTCAGTTAAGCGTCTGCCTTCAGCTCAGGTCATGATCCCAGGGTCCTGGGATCGAGTCCCGCATCGGGCTCCCTGCTCCACGGGAACCTGCCTCTCCCTCTGCCTCTGCCTCTCTCTCTCGCTCTCTATCTCTCATGAATAAATAAATAAAATCTTTAAAAAAAAAAAAAAACCTTTTCATAATAAATTTAAATTAAGACTCCGTTGAGTCACTTTCTCACCTATCAGATTGGTAAAAATCCATGATGTGACAATTTAATGTGTTGGCGAAGATGTGGGAAAACAGTACCTTCTCAGCCGAAGCTGGTGGAGGTGCACATGGGTACTAACCTTATGAAGGGCAAGTTGGCAATAGCTCCTGAAATTACAAATGCAGATGCCTAGAATCCCATTTCTGGGAATCTATCCTGCATATATAATATGCCCCGGCAAAATACCACATGTACAAGCAGCGTCTATGGTAGCAGAATGGATACAATCTTAAGAGTTCACCACACAATAGAAGAGCAGGACATCTTCAGTGAAACAAGCAAGGCACAGAAGTGTGTATTTCGTAAATTGTGCTCAGCAGAGGTAGCAAAGCATTTTATATATATAAAAGTTTCTTCATGCAAATACAAGCATATGCAAGTATATATATAAATAAACTGTTCAGATATAAATATATGCACTTGTATATGCTTGTATTTGCATGAAGAAACTCTGTATTAGAGTAATTCACACAGGGGCGCCTGGGTGGTCCAGTCGTTAAGCGTCTGCCTTCGGCTCAGGTCATGTTCCCAGGGTCCTGGGATAGAGCCCCGCATCAGGCGAGCCCCTGCTCAGTGGGAAGCCTGCTTCTCCCTCTCCCACTCCCCCTGCTTGTGTTCCCTCTCTTGCTAGGTCTCTGTCAAATAAATAAATCTTAAAAAAAAAAAAAGGAACCTCCCAGAAATAGTGCATCCTTTAAAGAAGATGCTTGTTAATAAATAGATACATCTGTAATTTGATGGACTTTTTGTCGGGGTGATAAATTGGAAAAATGTGCACAGAGCAAGTCCAGAGATTTTGGGAGTCATGAGGGCAGCCATATATCAGATTCCTTAGCTCTCCCAAGGATCAGCCTTAATTAGATTAGACCCAACAAAATAAAAACAGTTGCCTGGAAGAGGAGGGTACTGGGTACTTATGTAAAAGAAAAACTTTCACTATAGTCCTTTTTAACAAGATGTTTAAACTATATGAATGTATTATCTAATCAAAACAGTGAACAGTACAAGAGAAGAGGGTCTTGATCAGGACCCCCAAGATCTACCCCAGCACCTGTTCCAAGAGCCTCTCTATTACCAAGTAATGTTAAATATTTACGAGTTTTATTACCCTGTAACAGCTCACCAACTTTCCCAGAAACGTGAATATTGCAAGACACAGTGTGAAAGGAAGTTTTTGAGCAACTCATTTCACCTACCTTAAACTTTCCTTCAAGTCTTCTCTTTAAGACAGCAAAGATAAGGCGGAAACAACATCACAAAATCGCTGTGAAGTGCAGGCGTGTGAGCGTTTCGGGAAAGCGGCGCTGAACAAGGTCTGCATAGAAGAGCTACTCCGCAGCCAAGCCAGCCCTTCTCAAAGGTCAGTGTGCTTCAGCAGCACCGGGAGACGTGGTGAAAACACATGCTCCCAGGCCCCACCCTCAGAGATGCGATTCACTAGGTCCAGGGCCCACGAACTTGTATCTCTAACGAGCTTCTACTCCAAGGTGATAGTTTAAGGACACATTTGAGTAATCTGGTCCAGAGCAAGGCACCTCGACCTGTGATGTGTGTATAAATCAGCTGGGAATCTTGTTAAAATACAGATTTGGATTTGGAGAGGTCTGGAGTGGGGCCCAGGACTCTCCATTTCTAAACAAGCTCCCAGCTGTTGCAGGTGATACTGGTCTGCAGACCACACACTGAGTACCAAGGTTCATGGAATAGCCAACTCCATTCACTTTATGGAGAGAGAACTGTGTCTGGGAAAAGGTAAAGGATTTGCCCCAGGTTCCCTGAAGGGTCAGGGCAGAGACCAGATGAGGCCCAGTCCATGGTGGCCACCCCTCTTCAGGAGTGCCTCCCTGAGCCATCCCCAGACCTACCCTACAAAGCTGCATGAACCAACAGTGATGCCGACCCTTTAGGAGATGGCGTAGAAATTTCCTAAAACAGGGGGCACCTGGGTGGCTCAGTCGGTGAGGCATCTGACTCTTGATTTCGGCGTGGGTCCTGATCTCAGGGTCATGGGATCGAGCCCTGCATCAAGCCCCATTTCAGGCTCCATGCTCAGCAGGGAGTCTGCTTGAGAGTCTCTCCCCCTGCCCCTCCCCCCTCTAAAAGAAAGAAATCTTAAAAAAAAATTATTAAAGCATAGAAAGTCCTCCACTCTTCTGAGAAATAAGCCATATACCCGAGAGCTTACTTTAGCTCAATCATCAGTCTGTTCTTTTTTTTAAATGCACTTTTAGCAATATTATTTCTTTAGCTTTAGCACCTTTCCCTCCAGTGACTCACACCTTTGACAGGCCCTGCTGTGGGAACCTGAGGAAGACACGAGCATTTCTCAGCATGTGTGGTCTGATTCTGGGGGGACAGGGGCGGGGAGAAGCAAATCCCTGGGAAAGCTAAGGAATCTCCTGATATATGACTCCCGAATGACCTCAAAACCTATAGACTTGTGCTGTTTGCATTTTTCCAACTCACTTTATCACCCTGAAAAAAAGTCCATCAAATTACAGATTTACTTGGATTAACAAGCATCTTCTTTTCAGGACCATTGTCTCTGAGCTGCCAATCTCTCTCGCTTTAGAGTGAATCATGCTGAAACCGAGGGAAAAGGCTAGAATTCAGGCCACCAAGGTCTCTGGACTAATGAAGGCAGAGGGAGCCTTACCTGAGATGGAGCTTGATCTGGGAGCACAGCTGCTGGTAAACCACAGCTGCTGCCCTGGCCTCTGTACCACATTCACCGGTAGGCCCCACCCTACCCTGGTGCCTCACGGCTCTGAATGGTTTGTGGGAGGGCTCTGCCATGAACTTGTGTGACTGAGTAAATCACGCATTTCTAGAGACTTTCAGAGCTGCAAGCAACAACCCTGAGGGGTCCCCTGGTCCTCTGATCCCAGAACCCCAATTTCTAAACCAAAAAATACATGACCCCTAATGGCCTGAGGTTGGCTTCCCCAGAAGCAGAGCCTGTGACAGGGTTTCAGTGTCACATGAGTTGTTGAGGGCGTGCTCTCAGGAGGAACCCGTGAGGAAGTAATGGGAGCAGGATAGGGAAGGGCAGTCTCGGAGGCTCTGAAGCGTTCTTAAAGGGCACCACAGAGTCCTCCCAACTGAGGCAAGGAGGCTGGGCCCTGGTTTAGTCAGTGGTCCCCCTGCCTGGGGGAGGGGTGTAACCTCCCAAACATCTCTGGCAAGGCGGCTTGCAGGAGGACACTGGTCTGCTGTTGTTGCAGCCTTCCCACCCCACGGCTGCCGGGAAATTTGTACAACAGTGGGTGAAGGGGATCTGGTGGATGCCAACCCTTGCCTCCTGTTCTGAGAGCGCCTCAGATGTGTTTCTAAACAAGAGGCCCCCAAAATCACAAGAGAGAGAAGATAAGGGAAGAATACAAGCATTTTTTTTTCATTTCCAGAAGAATCTTGGAATCTGCGCTTAGCATAAATCCTAACTGCTCCCCTGACTTCCGGGCAGGCTACAAGGTGACCCCTCCCCCAGTTCCACCCACTGTCCTCGGCACTGACTGCCCAGCCACATGTCAGCCTGACTCCTCCCTAAGGACTTTGCCTGTTACCTCTGCCTAAATGTTCCACCCCAGATTTTTTGCCCAGCTGGCTCCTTCTTGTCAACTCAAATATCACCTGCATAGAAAGGCCTTCTCTGACCATCCCAGGTCATTCCCTGTCCCTTACCTTCGTGGCATTTCTGCATAGCACTGGCCACTCTGACATTATCTTAACTGTGTTCACTTGTGCGTTATCTGTCTTTTCTTGAAGAGGAGCCTTGTTCTGGACTCACCACTATGTCCCCAGAGCACATAGCTTTGCACATAGGAGACCATAACATCTGATGAATAACATCTGAATGAATGAATTGGACATTTGGGCAGGATGCTGAAATGCCAACAGAAAAGTAGGTCAGCTGAACACTCCGCACCCCAAGAAGTAGAAGGAAAACCAGGCAGGATGGGGAAGGAGAGAATCCACCAAGAGTTTTCTTGGCTACCCAATTCCTTTCTCCTTCCCCAGCTCCCTCTCTCAGCTCCTTCCTCTCAATTTGGAGCCAGAGTTAACATCAACCCTGTGGAGATCCTTCCCCTTTCAGACCTCTCAAAATGACCAGGGGCATCTGGGTTCCAATTCTAGTTCTAGCTCTGAGCCCCCCTTTCCCCACGGGTACCCAAGTGGGCACAAGGATCGCACCAGTCAGCAATGGAGGCACACAGCTCAAACACACACCACTGCAAATGTAAGCCAGCGCAGGGTATATTCCCGTCCCCTTGCAAGGCCCCATTCCCTCCCCTGGCCCCCTCTGTGGCTCCTCAAGCTCCAGGACAGTCTCCGCGGCAGCTGCAATGGCTCTGGTCACCTAGGAGATTATGCAGCCTTTTCCATGTGCCAGACACCGCACCAGCTGCTTGATGCACACGTGCTCACTCATCTGCAGGACACTGAGTTATCGTGGGTGCCCCACATCTCGCAGTATCATTATCTCTGTTTTACAAATGAGGAGACAAGAGAGATTCAGCCACTGGCCGAAGGACACACAGCTAGTGAGTAGGGGCATCTGGATTTAAATCCGGGACTTGGATGCATTAGTCTCATTTAAGTGGTTTGTCGCCATGAGCTCACTGAATACGGCAGCCCAGAAAAGAAAGATCATGACCTTCATTTCACAGAGAAGAGAACTGCCCACAAGCCCCCTGACCACAGGCCACTGCCCACTACACCAGGGGACCCCCTCATGAGGTGCGCAGACTGGCCAAAACCCATAGCCGGCTACCACCATCTTGGTTTGGCAGCAGATATAGAGCCTGGGGCTCCCGGAAGCTCAAGGGTAGCACGCCATGCCTAGGGCAAGTCTCTGGTGTCTTCCCAGGCAAGACCGAGGAAGAACAGAGGCCGCTTCACCCACACATACTGTGGGGTGAGGCAGCCTCTTTCACCCCCAGTTAGCTGGAGGCTCCCCTGGGGTGGCTCCCCTGGGGCTGCTCCCCTGGGCAAGCCAAGACTGCTGTGTCTGGCAGCGCTCTCTCCCCAACCTTGCCCATTGCCCCCTCCCTCCCACTATGGGGATGACTGCCCAAAGCTGGGTCTCACTGGGGGACAAGAGCTAGGATCCTCACTTCTAATCTCTTAGTCTCATGCAATACCAGGAATGAAGAGTTGATTTAATATTTGAAAACCAATCACTGTAAATTCCCCCTGTCAGCAAGCTAAAAAAGAAAGACCAGATGATCATCTTCAGTAAATGGCAGATTTTGGGCCCCTTTGACACAATCCAACATCCACTCCCAGTAGAAATTCTCAGCAAATTATGAATGAATAGAAGGCAATTTCCTCGACCTGAAAAAGGGCATTTATGAGAAACTTCCAGGTAAATGGTGAAAACTCAGTGTTTTCCCTCTAAAAGTGGGAACAAGATGATCAAGAAACAAATTCAGCGAGGTCTCAGGAGAAAAGATCAACATACAAAAACCAACCATTTCTATTTACTAACACCAAAAGCTAGAAACAACCTAACTATACACCAGCGGGTGAATGGATAAAAAAAAATGATAGACCAATACAACGGAAAGAATGAACTATTGATACACACAATATGGGTGAAGTTCAAAATAGTTACCCTGAGTGAAAGGAACCAGACATCCCCCAAAGAAAGATTACTACTGTGTAATTCCATTTATTCAAAATTCTAGAAAATCCAAACTAATCTATAGGGACAGAAAGCAAACTAGTGGCTGTGTAGGGAGGGTGGGTAGGAAGAGAGGAATTTCAAAGGGTGAAAAGAAACTCCTGGCAGTGATTGATATAGTCATTGTCTGGGTTCTGGTATAAATATTCAAAATTAGCAAATCATGCACTTTTGTGTAGTTTACTGCACATTAATTTTACCTCAATATGTTTTTTTTTTTAAGATTTTATTTACTTATTTGACAGAGAGAGACATAGTGAGAGAGGGAACACAAGCAGGGGGAGTGGGAGAGGGAGAAGCAGGCTTCCCGCCAAGCAGGGAGCCTGATGCAGGCAGGGAGCCCTATCCCAGGACGCTGGGATCATGACCTGAGCCGAAAGCAGACGCTTAACGACTGAGCCACCCAGGCGCCCCCTCAATATGCTTTCTTTACATTGCATATAAATTGAGGTTCCTACAACAGGCAAACTCATGGAGACAGAAAGTAGAACGGTGATTGGCAGGGGCTGGGGAAAGCGGGGAAGGGAGAGTTACTGTTTAATGGGTGTAGAGATTCTGTTTGGGATGATGAAAAAGTTCTAGAAATAGATAGTGGTGATGGTTATACAACATTGTGAATGCACTCAATGTTACTAAGTCATATCCTTTTTAAAAATGCTTACACTGGTCATTTTTATGTTGTGTATATTTTCCCACAATTTTAAAAAAAACACCTCAAAAATATTGCATGTAAGTAGACATGTATTTGAGGGGAAAGACGAGGGCTCTCTGCTATTCTCAACCTATTAAGGGGTGTCTGTCCTCAAAGAGTTTTTGAACAGCCCTCCTCCCATAGGACAGACAGCCTTCCCCTCTTACAGAACAAGACCTTCATGATGCTTTGCTCCATGGACCCAGGATCGCCAGAGGATGGTCAGGCCACCAACTCTGCAGCAAGCCTCCCTCCATGATGTCTGACTGGCCTCAATCCCTTTGGACTTGCTGTTCCTTGAGCAGAATGCCCTTCCCTCTTCACATGCCAGGCCTCCCACCTTCTCCCTCCTCCATGCCTACATCTCCACCCAGATTCTCACATGCCACCCTTGACCCACAAAAGGCTGCCAGCCTTCTGCTTGTTCCAGATGTCCCCCCTCTCCAAGGGGGCTGTCCCTGTGCCCCCAGACCCCTGGTGCCCCTTGTCTTTTGGCCTGATCACAGTGTCCTGTGCATCTGGTCTGTCTCATCTCTGAGCTGGGAGCTCCTTCAAGTCTGGAACCTTGTCTAACTCCTTCTGTCTCCAACATTCAGATTCCAGTTTAGACCCTGCACAGCCCATCAACTGCCAGGATGTGGGCTGAACCAGTCCCTTTTTTACCAATTCAGGAATGTCCCTAGTGGAGAACAGTGTGGGAAAATGGAATTCTTGGTGAACAGAGCAGCTTTGTGTCTAAGTTTTTGGCTCATGGAGGACGAACTCTGGGGACTTGGGCAGACCCATGCAGAGTGCCAGGAAACTTAGCCTTGGCTTCTCCTTACTGACTCCCTTCCTAAGTTGGGAAACAGAGCTCAAATCATTTCCTTTCTCTAGACCTCACTTTCCTCATCTGAAAATGGAGCTCGGGGAACTGGTTCTCAAGCTGGGTGTGGAAGGAGGAGTGGTAGAGGGGACATGGGAGTGTTTGCAGAAGTCCCCACATGGGGAGCATCTTGGTCACTCAAGGCCCATTCTCCTGCAGAGCTTTGCCCTCAGACTTGTTGAGTTTGGGTTCGAGACTTGCTCTTTCAAGGGTGCCGGTGAGGGTGTCCCTGCCCCTCACAGGCCCAGGCACACAGGTGACCCATTCCGGCTCATGGTCAGATTTGTTTTGTTACACCTTCCACAAGCAATATGGATCTGTGCTTGTAACAACCATTGCACCTGTGATTAAACAATCATTCACTGTAGCTTCACATCTCTCCCCGCTGCTGGAACACAAGCCCCCCTGAATGCGTATCATGAGGAGACACAGGGAGGTGTGCAGCCAAGGGCTGGGGTATCTTTTCTGCTATCCTGCATCACTGTCACAGCTAAGGAAGAATGAGACATGCAGCCCCTGTCCCTGAGTCACTTGGAAAGGGAAGGTGTGGGGCCAGGGGAGAGTTGCCAGCCCCCTCACCAGACCACATCCCTTCCTCCCTACTCACATGTGCCCAGTCTGACTCAGGACTGGCCCCACTCATGTCCATACTTCCTTGTCTAAGAACAGGAAACTTTTTAAGTAGGTCATGAAGTCTCCACAGCAGGGTTAAATTTTGTTCTACATGCAGCATTTGTAATGGAGCCTCTCCCGTGTGCCCAGGGCTTCACACACACACAAAGAGGAAAAGCTTCGAGCCCCAGCCTGGAGCAGCTGACACTGAGGGGGACGCCTGGTCACATAGCAGGCTGGGGGCAGGGGGAGGAGGTGCCTCAGCAAGCAGGACAGAAAGGACAGGAGACAGGCTTCTTGGAGCAGGAACCTAAAGGGGCCTTCACCACCCTTCTAACAAATGAGGACAAACAGCTCCATGTACCTCATGAGAGGACCAAGCCTAGACAAGGAGGATTGTTCCAGAACTTTCAGAAATATTCATTATCAGAGTCAGGGGCCCAGAGGCTGGCAGTCAGGCCTGTCTATCCTCAACAGAGAGGTACAGGGTGTGAGCAACCTTGGGTTCTATCAGCCCCCGCAGCTTCCTTCCTCCTCACCCAATCCCCCAGACTCTCCCAGTGGGTCTCAAAGCCAAACACAAACGGAAGGAACTCCAACTGAAATCCTCTTCCCTCCCTTCCCTGTCACAGTTCTCCTTCTGGACCTCACGTGCTTTCTTCCAGAGACATCTCCTAGGTACACTCTCCACAACCTCTGCTTTCTCCTCCCATTCCAGAGTGTTGACATAAACAAGCATCTCTCTCTCCCTCTTCCTTTTTAATCCAACCGTAGTACACCGCAGCACTTAAAGTGTGTGGGAAAATGGCCCCCAAAGTCCCCGGCTACCCAGAACTTCAGAATGTGACCTTATTTGGAAATGGGGTCTTTACAGATGTAATCAGTTAAGATGAGGTCATGCTGGATGAAGGGGGTCCCTAAATCCAACAGTGGAAGTCCTTCTAAGAGAAGAGAGACGCACACAGGAAGGCCAGATGAAGACTGAGACAGAACCATAGTGATGCAGCTACAAGCCAAAAAATGCCAAGGATTTCGGGAACCACCCGAATCTAGGAAGAAGCCAGGAAGGACCCCCGTTCCCAAGCATTCAGAGGGAGCATGGCCCTTGATCTCATACTTCCAGCCTCCCACCTGTGAGATAAAACATGTCTGTTGTTTTAAGCCACCCACTGCAGCCCTAGGAAATGCAAAGAAACCTGTTCTGCTCTTCTCGCTCAACCTATCTAGAAGACAGTGACAGTCTCACTTTTTTCCTATTAGCTGTTAAGTATTCCCCTGTGTATAGACCATGACTGACTTCATCCGTCTCCTGTTGATGAACATCTAGGCTGTTTCCAATCTTTCACTTCCACAGATAATGCTGCAATGACTCTCGGGACTGACAGCAGTGTGCCCCTGGGGAAACGCATGGGTAGAAGCAGAATTGCTGGGTTAAGGAATAGGCACATCTGGTACATTTACATTCTTGAAAGCTATTGCAAAAGGGCCCTCCAAGGAGAGAAGACACTTGACATTCTTAAAACCAATGTATGGGGGCGCCTGGGTGGCTCAGTCGGTTAAGCGGCTGCCTTCGGCTCAGGTCATGATCCCAGGGTCCTGGGATGGAGCCCCGCATCGGGCTCCCTGCTCAGCAGGGAGCCTGCTTCTCCCCTGCCTGCCGCTCCCCCTGCTTGTGCTTGCTGTCTCTCTCGCTCTCGTTCTCGTTCTCTGTGCCAAAAAAATGAATAAAAAAATCTTAAAACAAAAAAAAATGTATGAAAGTGTTTCATTGGCTCACTCATTTGTTTTTAATTGTTCTTCTTGGGCATTTTTCCTGTTCCAAATCAATGGAAGTTTGTTATCACAAATAAAACAATACAAAGATGTCTGTATTTGTGTCTCTTATAAGGACACCAGATCTGACCCTCTTCCTCTTAACACTTCCTTCCGCTCCCTCTCTCCTTTGCGGTATTACCCGTGCGAACACCTGTCCTTCCACATCTTTCTCCTTGCTCACACTAATCCACATGGACATACAAACACATATAGAGAAAGTTTGCTCGCTTGCATTAATAAAATAAAATAACCAGATCCACAGAACTTGTCCCCCCACTTCACAGTAGGCAAATCTCCAAGTCAGTATCATAATTTTGTTATCCTACAGACACAAACACATTCAGAGATCACCCTCCATAAATGGGATTATAGCAGGCATGCTGAGGGCCAAGTGTTGTAGATATTTTCAGTGCAGTCTTGGGACCTCTTTTTTCTCCTCCTTTTCCTTTTCCCTTCCCCCTTCCTTCTCCTGCAGCCCTACCCAAGCAACCCTGCTGGGCAGCCTTCCCTCCCTTTTTCATGCTCATAGATTTAGAAATACACACATATCTACAAGTGTGGGGTGTGGAGTCAAGTATTGCTTTCTGTGGGGCTGCTTTGCAAAAATGGGATCCTATTAGCACCCATCTCCATTCCTTACTTTTCTCACTCCATAATAAAATCCCTCAGGGAAATCCTTCTGAATCTTTTAATGGCTATGGAATATTTCCTGGCTGTGGGACTTTTGCTTTATTTCCAGCTGTTTTTTGTGCTGGTGGGTTTTGTTTTGGTTTTAGTTTTTGACATTATGAGTAATTCCACAGTAAACATCTGGGGACATTTATCCTCTAGCTTTCTTTTTCATTCTTGCTGCTGACTCCCTCCTAGTCACTAGTTTCCTAGTGTGTTTTGTAATTTGGGCTTTTTGCTCAAATTCAACAAGCATCCTACAGGCAGCCTGAGCAGGCTGGGTTGAAGGTGTATCCCTCCGAAGAGGTTCTGCTTTTGCTTCTGCCAGGTGTCCCAAAAAGACACCAGTCAGAAATAGCTTGCTTTCTTTTTTATTGTAGCAAAACACACACAACATGAAACTTACCATCTTCACCATTTTTAAGCATACAGTTCTGTAGTGTTAAGTACTTTCATACTGTTGTGCAACCAATCTCCAGGACTCTTCATCTTGTAAAACAGAAACTCTATGTATGTCCTTTAAACAGCTGCCTATTTCCCCCCTCTCATCCCCTGGCAACCACCACTCTACTTTCTGTCTCTATGTATAATTTTCCAGCCAGGAATAGCTTTTATGTTCATTTCCTGGCCTAGACACTCTAGGATCACATGAGTTGTGTAAACTGGATCCCGAATTCAAAAGAGGGCAGGAGTGTACTTACAAATTTCTCAGAAGAGGCCTTCCCCAACCAGGCCAGGTTAGAAGAGCCTTCCTTCTCCTCTGCCTTTGAAGGTTAGTGTATTTTTTCTGGCCTAACTTTCACTGGAAGTTTAAACCCTGGAGGGTCCCAGCTGTATGTGGGAGTCACAGTTCTACCTCTCTACTTCAGGTAGGATCAAAACACTGTCCCTGTGTCTGTGGCTATTCAAACCCAAGTCCCTGCATTGTCCAGACCAGCAAAGGGCCGTCAGGGCGGGCAAAACAGCCTCACTCCCTCCCCAAAAAGGCTCTCAACTTCTTTTATGTCTCTTGCCCAAGGGCTATCCTATTTCTGTGCAGCTCAGCTATGCATAAAAAGTGTTTTTGTTTTTTTTTTAATTTTATTTATTTGACAGAGAGAGACACAGTGAGAGAGGGAACACAAGCAGGGGGAGTGGGAGAGGGAGAAGCAGGCTTCCCGCCAAGCAGGGAGCCCGATGCGGGGCTCGATCCCAGTACCCTGGGATCATGACCTGAGCCGAAGGCAGATGCTAAACGACTGAGCCACCCAGGCGCCCCAAAAAGTGTGCTGTTTTCTATCCTAAGTTTCTGGATTTTATAGTTTGCCCCACAAACTATCAAATCTTCCATCTTGCTGGAAAGGAAACTCCCTTTTATTTCTTTTTCTTTGTTTAGGTTATTTTAGCTTTAACTTTGCATGGCTCCCACCTTATTTCTCCAATGGAACTAGAGGTCTGGCATTCACCAGGCAGAGTCCCCAGTGGACATATAGGAAATGCCCAGTGAAAACCAGTAGAATGAGGTGAAAAGAGCCCAAACTCTCTGTCAGGGATGAGGGATGGACACACAGAGGGTGCTGCCTCTGCTTCAGGGATGTTTGGAGCCCATAAAACTTGTGTTTATAGGGGCGCCTGGGTGGCTCAGTCGTTAAGCGTCTGCCTTCGGCTCAGGTCATGATCTCAGGGTCCTGGGATCGAGCCCCGCATCGGGCTCCCTGCTCTGCGGGAAGCCTGCTTCTCCCTCTCCCCCTCCCCCTGCTTGTGTTCCCTCTCTCGCTGTGTCTCTCTCTGTCAAATAAATAAATAAAATCTTTAAAAAAAAACAAAAAAAAACTTGTGTTTATAACATTGGTAGGGGTCAACAGGATGAAGCTGGGACTACCTTCGATGGAATAAAGGGCTAACGGGACGATGATAATAATAGTGGCTAATGTTAGTCATTTTGTCACTTAATCCCTACACACACACACACACACACACACACACACCAACACCAGAGTATTAAAGATGAGGAAACCAAACTGATGGTTGGGAGAGGAGGTGGCTGGGGGAAACAGGTGAAGGGGATTAAGAGTACACTTTCGCAATGAGCACTGAGTAATGTATGAAATTGTTGAATCACTATACTGTATACCTGAAACTGATAGAACACTGTATGTTAACCATACTGATTTAAAAACAAAAAAGAATTCACATGTGGAAAAAAAAAAAAGAATAAGCTTTCATATGTAAATTCCCTTTGCTATTATTAAAATCACCACCTACTAACCAAAAAAATAAAAATAAAAATCAGATGAGGAAAACAAAACTCAGAAAGTTTGACAACTTGCCCAAGGTCACATCGTAGCCAAGTGGGAGAGCAAGTATTAAATCTAAGTATGGGGACGCCTGGGTGGCTCAGTCAGTTAAGCGTCTACCTTCGGCTCAGGTCATGATCCCAGGATCCTGGGATCGAGTCCCACATCGGGCTTCTTGCTCAGCAAGGAGCCTGTGCTTCTCCCTCTGCCTGCCTCTGTCTGTCTGATAAACAAATAAAATCTTAAAAAATATATATATTTTAAATCTAAGTATGTTTGGCCCCAAAGCCCTTGCTGATAACTGCGTTAGAGGACAGCCTGCAGGAGAAAGGAAAAGACCACATTCCCCCACTCAGCAGCTTTCTAAAGTCAGAGGAACCTGCCTGTGCAGCCAAGAGAGGCCTGGCTCAGGGGATGGAGCCCAGGAGGATCTGGAGCTGGAGGGGTGACCTGAGCACCCTACAACTTCAGAGTCACCACCCAGAGACTGCATGCATGACCTCAGCTGGTCAGGGCAGGACACTCTGGCCAGAGCTTGGGGCCGCTGGGCCTAGAAAGGAGCCATTCCTCCTCACCACGGATGGGTTGGCTTTCTGTGCTTCCTCAGAGGTTAGACAGTCTGTGGCCCTTGTCCTTCGGTCTCCCCTCGTACCTCCCCGTCTGGGCTTATGCTTGGCTGGGAGCTCAGTTTTTTTTTTTGTCTTCCCAGCTGGACAGCCAGCTGGTCAGAGGCATCCATGAATCCAAGGCCATGAGAAGGCTCCTCACAGGTGAGGGAAGACAGCCTCTTGGCCCACTGTTGCCACCCCACAGGCACAGATATTCCAATTAACAAGGGATCAGCCTCTGAAGCAGCATATACACGGGGTGGGGGGATAGGAGAATGGAAGAGTAAGAGCTGAATCAATTCAGAGTGATTCAGGAAGTTTCTGAGCCCAGTAGGGCACCCTCCCCTTCCTTCTCAGCACACCCCACTTCTCCCAGCATCCCTCATCTCTCCCAGAATCCCCCACTCCTTCAAGCATCCCTCATCCCTCCTAGCATCCCCCACTTCTCCCAAATCTCTCCCACATCACCTCACTTCTCCCAAATGCATTCTCCCAGGTCCAATCCAGAAACCGGTCTCAACAGATTCTCATGTCAACCAGTAACAGCATTTCCATCAAGTAATGTTCCTTTCATCAAGTCTAATGCAGTGTAAAATGCACCAATATTTTATATTCCATTAAGAAACAGAGAGGGGAAGCTGTCAATTAAATTATGATATGCCATTGATCCTGATTTCAGAGACATTAAAATGTGGGGAGTGGGGGAAAGGTATATTTTACAATCTATGGACTGTGGTAACACTGAGAGCCTGTCGTCCATTTGTTGTCTTGCCTGAGGGTTACAGACCACGTGCACTGCCTCACAGTTAATGGCTCGTATGCAGGCACCATATGCCCAGAACCATCCTAGACTCTGGTAGTCTCCCCTTATGGAAATCACAGTCTAGTTAGTGACTTTGGAGGCAGGCCCAAAGCCCATCTCAGGACAGTTAAAGGCCAGTTTCTATAGTGGGAACAATAAATACCATAAGTGTTCGGAGAAGGGATGGACTGGAGTTAGCCAGCTGCTCAAAGAAGACTTCACGCAACGCAACGGGGTAGACAATTAGGTTACAAGATGAAGGACAGAGAATGGGGATGAGAAAAGCCTGAGAAGGGAGAAGTGGGGAATAAAGTGAACAAGGCATGGAGAGGAGGCCCCTGTGGCAGATACTCTGGACGTCAAAGAGAAGGTTGTTTATCTGGAGCAAAGAAGCTGTGTCAGGGTATCATGGGAATCTATATTGAACAGGCAAGACAAGGCCAGACTACCGATGGCCTTAAAAGCCAGGCAGTTCTTGATGTGACATGCAGCAGGGAGCCAGTGCAGATTGAGCTGGGGAGTGACCTGATGAGCACATTAATTTAGGGAACACTGATGTACAAGACGTGTTGGAGGCAAAAGCTGGAGGTGATAAAGGAAGACAGCCTCTAAGGCGTGTCTAACAGAGACTCATGTGCCTGGAGGGGCTGAGAGGACCCTCAGCCCCTTGAGCTATGCCTACATGGAAAGGAGTCCCAGGTCCTTTTAAGAACTGTCCCTTCAGGATGTTGGCCACCCAGGCATTGGCCTGGTCTATTCCAGGGGGTGCAGCTATATAAAGAACTATCTTCAGGGTGCCTGGGTGGCTCAGTCATTGAACGTCTGCCTTCGGCTCAGGTCACGGTCCCAGGGTCCTGGGATCAAGCCCCGCATCGGGCTCCCTGCTCGGCAGGAAGTCTGCTTCTCCCTCTCCCACTCCCCCCTGCTTGTGTTCCCGCTCTCGCTAGGTCTCTCTCTGTCAAATAAATAAAAATTAAAAAAAAAAACCATCTTCTACTCAAATTGGTACCATTCAGAAGCAGAGGCTGCAGGACACAGTGCTCACATTTGTACAGAACATAATCATCATGTTAAGTGAGTCCTTTCTGCCTCTAGGAATTAAAGACATATATTTGGTAAGAGGTACATATGTCTGATATATGTTCATTGATAAAATACTGCAATCTTTCTGAACGGGCCGTACGTGACAATTTGTAACAAGAACCATAAAATCGGTTGAACCCTGTGAAGGAATAACCCTGTCTCTACAGGGTGAGCTCTGAGAATATAATCAAGTCAGAAATGGCCCAAAGCAGTGCCACTGGGAGAGGTGAGAGTCAGGGAACTACCCCAGGGCCAAACAGAGGGGAAGGGTCTCAGCACAGCCAGAGCATCTGAGCTGCTTAAGTGAGGCACTTACAAACCTATCAAGTTGGGGACAAGGACTGCTATTGTGTGCGCCCCTATCCTGGGTGCTAGGACCCTACAGAGGCAATGTAGTGTTACAGCACAAGCAAAGATTTTGCTTCAGAGCCCCATTTCCTCATCTATAAAATGGGCATGGAATCATCAGTCACTGGCCCTCATCCTGGTCAGTGAGGAGCTACTGTTACTACATATATGAGAAACAGACAATAACTGGATGCAAATATTCTTAGCAGGGCTGGGGGATGGGTGGAGGGCAGCATACAGGTGGCTGTAGGGCATCCACTGGCCCCGGTGTCTGAGGCAGAGGTGGGAAACAGGATGCCAGAGAGCCTAGTGCCATGTCTAGGAAAGTTACCTCCAACCTGGCAGGGAAACCCAGGTGGGGAAGCCAACTTGGCCCAGACTTGTCACTCAGATACTCAGTCCTCAGCAGCCCACTGCTTCTCTTTGGCTCTTCATCACAGCCTGTCCTGAGCAAGACCCCTTCTATGCCCCTGGGGACATCCTGGCCACTCCCGTGGAATGTCGATCTCAGTATGGATCAATCCATTTTCTCCTAGGGTCAGCCAAACACGGGTAGGCTGGTCCCCAGAAGAATGTGTCTAAGAAGCTAGAGAGGAAACAAAATTAAGGAATTAAAATGCAGCCACCTAGTAACAGGATTTCTAAGTCTTATTCTGATATGAATCTGGCCCCAGACTGGGCTAGCAGCCTCCTTAAGCTGTACCTCTCCTCCTCATTGGTACCTATTTGCCTTGGCAAGAAGCCCTCCCTTCCAGAACTTGCTTCCTCTGGCCTTAAACAGCATCAGCCCTGCCCCAAGCTCTTGGCAGGACCAGCCTCTCTGCTTAAGCTCTTGGTCAATTCAGTTGGCCCCCGAGAGTCCTCTTTTGGCCCTCAGCTCTCCCACAGGGATAATAATACCTGCTAGGCAGAGACCTCGTGGGGACTGGAGATATAGTTGGTGGCGCCAACTACAATAAATGTCAGCTCCGTGAGAGCAGGACTCCCTCTTGTTCTCTGCCCCATCTCCTGTGCCTGGCCCATGTCGAATGCACATGGATGTTTGTTGAATTAATAATAATTATTAATAGAAGCTCGAGTATATACATACAATCTCTAGAAGGACCCACAAGAACCTAGCATCAGTGAATGTCTTTGGATAGTTGAACATAGAGGCTCAAGGAATAGGACATAGAAAGGAAGCTACTTTTCACTGTAAACCAGTCTGTATCTCTTGGGTTTGTTGTTGTTGTTGTTGTTGTTTGCTGTGCACTATGTATTACCTTTTTGAAATTAAAACCATAATACCATTTACATTAGGACCAAAACAATGAAACACCTTGGTATAAATCTATCAAAATATGTAGAAAATCTATATAAGGAAAACTATAAAACTCTGAGGAAAACCAAGGAACACCTAAATAAATGATGAGAAATTCCATGTCAGGGACATTTTTAAGATGTTTGTTCTCCCCAGCTGGAGCTATAGATTCAATGCCATCTCAATCAAAATCCCACAAGGTTGGGGCGCCTGGGTGGCTCAGTTTTTTGGCAGATGTCTTCGGCTTGGGTCATGATCCCAGAGTCCTGGGATCGAGCCCCGCGTCGGGCTCCCTGCTCAGAGGGAAGCCTGCTTCTCCCTCTCCCTCTGCCCCTGCTTGTGTGCCCTCTCTGTCTCTCTCTCATGTCATGTCTCTGTCAGATAAAGAGAATCTTAAAAAAAAAAAAAAAAAAAAAATCCCACAAGGTTATTTTTGTGGATGTCTACACACAGATTCTAAAGTTCACATGGAGAGGCAGAAGACCCAATACTGAAGAACAAGCCCGTAGGGCTGATGCTACCTGATTTCAAGACTTAGTACAAAGGTGTGCTCATCAAGATAGTGAAGTACTGGCAAAAGAAGAGACAAACAGATCAATGGAACAGAATACTGAGCCCAGAAATAGACCTACATGCATATAAGCAACTGATGTTTGACAAAGAAGCAAAGGCAATTCAATGGAGAAAGGACAGTCTTTTCAATCAATGGTGCTGGAACAACTGGACCAAAAAAATAAATAAACACAGACCTTACACCGTTCACAAAAATGAATTCAAAACAGATCTTAGACCTAAAAGTGACATGCAAAACAATAAAACTTCTAGAATATAAAATAGGAGAAAATCCTGGTGACCCTGGGTTTGATGATGAGTTTTTGGATACAACCAAAGCACAGTATATGAAAGCAAACATTCCAACTTAAGCTAAGAAAGCTTAAAAGGTATAAAATAAAAAGTATTCAGCCCATGTTATGCACTTTGCACGCCCAGAGTTTAAGTTCCAGATCCTGAACCAACCTCAGTTTCCTCCTCTGGGGTTAAGGGTCATGCCTTATAGGGTTGGGTTAAGGATTAAGTTGTCACTGCAGTATGACAATCAAAAAGTACGTTGCCGGGGTGCTCAGTCAGTTAGGCGTCTGCCTTTGGCTCAGGTCCTGACCCCAGCATCCTGGGATTGAGCCCCACGTCGGCTCCCTGCTCAGTGGGGAGCCTGCTTCTCCCTCTCCCTCTGCCTGCTGCTCTGCCTACTTGTGCTCCCTGTCAAATAAATAAATAAAATCTTTAAAAAAAAAAAAGTGCTTTGCCTATGTGATTTCCAGGGAAAAGGAGAGGAGTGGCCTCACGGCCAGGAGGGGAACTAGGGCAGAGAGGACCAAGAGGCACCCTCAGCAGAGGTGTCACTCAAGGAAGGTTTCCTAGTTGTGGATAGACACTGGAAAGTACCTGGCCCCAGCCCAGCCTCCACCAGGCCAGCTAGTCGGCCGGCCTCTGTTAATCACAGTTTCACTGGGGCCTGGGACAGCTCCTCCAAGGAGGCAAGCAGGAGGGCTACACAGACCACAGTCCAGGGCGGTGGAGGTGGGAATGTACCTGGAGAGCAAAGGGGGCCAAAAGGACCACCACCCTGTCCTGGTGTGTCCCTTCTCCAGTAGGATGCTGGGAAGCCCCTAATCACCTTCTTCATCCGTAAAACAGCACATGCAAAGCCCACTCCCAGGGTGGCAGTGGGGAGAAAGCTTAAAGGTAGTTATTCTACCAAGCAGTAGGTGGAATGAATATTGCTGTCAGACTAGCAACTGACACAGAGCCTCAAGGGCAGCAGCAGAGACAGGGGAATATCTGGGCTTCTGAACACATGGTTTATCTTCTCCAATCCTGTCTCCTGGTCTCTTCTATGGGAATAACACAGTCCTTTATCTCCCACCTTCTGTATGAATTAGCAACCTGCCTGGCACAGAGGTGTCCCTAAGTGAGAGCTCCCTGTGCCTTTATAACGTATGAATGCCACCCCAGCCAACTGGGTCATTCTAGATAAATCACCATCCCTGCCAGGGATTCCTCCATAATCCTGCTCAGCTCTGAGGACAAAGGAAGCCACAGCATTGCCACCGTTAGGGATAGAATTTATTGCCTTGCAGGTACTAGATTGGGAACTTGGACAAACTGAATCGTGTGGACAAGGTCTTGGCACCCAGAGAGCTAGGCTGGAAAAAAACACTGTTGCAAAAAGGCAAAATGTACTCAGCTATGGGAAAAACTTTAAGCCCTGGACAAGAGTTTTTAAGGAGGGTCCCGTTTAATGGAAGAAGGGGGGCATTGAGCAACAGAGAGCCTGGCTCCCAATCAAAGCCAATGTTGTCTGCAGTTTTATCTTTGGACCCTGGGGACGCAAGCAGACTGGGCCTGCTTGCACAAAGAAGCCAGCCAGAGGGGGACAGCACTTATTCACCGGGCAAGGGGAGGTGACAGCAGCTGAATCCATACCTGTGAGAGTGTCAGACACCAGGAACTGTTGTCCAGGCACAGTGGGGTAGGAAGCAACCAACTTAGGGCAGGGGGATTTTGGAGATTTCCACCCAGTATGGAGGGCTGGAGCCAGACTGTCTAGGTTCAAGTCGCAGCTCTACCATCTACTGGCAACCTTGAGTGGGTGACTTAAACCCTTGACCTCAGTTCCCAACTGTAAAATGGGGATATAGGAGCACCAGCTGCACAGCTTTGTAGTAAGGATTTGAGGTCAAGCCTGTTCTGCATTTAACAAAGTGCTTGCCCAGAGTAAATGGCAACAGCTGTTATTACTGACATTCAGGAGAGGGCTGGAAGCAAACCTTCCCACCTGCCTGCCACCTCCCCCTCTGACTTGGGTCCCACCTTCACATGGGCCTGTTAACGTGTAGCTGTCCGGACTAGATGACATCAGAGAGGCGCAGAGCCTAAGAGAGCCCCTGCCAACCCCACTGGCTCGTGCAGGAGTCTCCTCCGCAGCTGGCCAAGTCTCTCCTTCCACGCCTCCATGAAGAGGGAATGCTCCCCATGTGGATGGCTCTGATCATAAGTCCTCTAGGTGGAGCTGCAAACTGCCCTTTAGTGGAAGTGATTTTTCTGCCAGGGACTTTCCAGTGTCTGGAATCCACCCATCCCACAAACACTAGGATCGCCCTGAGCAGGACCCCAGGCAGTCCTCCAGGAAGTCTCCAAACCCCACACTGAGCACCTCATGCAGAATGGCACTCCCCACAAGGACACAAACACACACACACACACACACCCCAACACCTGGGTCCACGAGGCAGAAAGTCTGGGATGTCCCCAGACCCGACACTAGTAATAGTTCACATGCACTACCTCACGAAACCCCTGTGAGGTAGGTACTGTTTTTTCCCCCAATTTAAGAAATTGTGGTAAAATACACAGAACATAAAACCTTAACCACTCCTAAGTGTACAGTGCATTGGTATTAAGCACATTCACATTATTGTGCAGCCATCACTAACCTCCATCTCCAGAACTCTTTACATCTTGCAAAACTGGAACTTTATACCCATGAAGTAATAACCCCTCCAGTTCCTAGCAACCACTACTCTATTTTGTTTCCATAATCTTGACAACACTAAGTAGCTCATACAAGTGGAATCACACAGTATTTGTCTTATTTGGCTTATTTTACCGAGCATAACATCCTCCAAGTTCATCCATGTTGGAGCCTGTCAGAATGTCCTTCCATTTTAAGGTTGAGTAATATTCCATTGCATGTGTAGACTACATTTAGTTTATCTGTTCATCTGTTGATGGACAATTGAGTTGCTTCTACTTTTTGGCTATTGTAAACAAGGCTGCTTTATTATAAACATGGGTGTAACTATCTTTTCAAGACCCTGCTTTCAATTATTTTGGGTATATACCCAGGAGTGGGATTGCTGGATCATATGATAGTTTTAATTTTTTGAGGAACTGCCCAACTGTTTTCCATAGCATCTGTACCATCTAACAATCCCAACAGGGTACAAGGGTTCCAATTTTTCTGCATCCCTGCCCACACTTGTTATTTTGTTTTTTAATAGTAGCCATCCTAAAGCAAATGCAACCTATAGGGAGAGCCTATTTTTTATCCCTACTTCACAGCAGAGGGAAGTGGGACTGGAGAGGTGCTGTGACTTGCCCAAGGTCCCACAGGCAGCACATTACACAGCTGGGATTCAAGCTCAGGGCTGTCTGCAACTGTCTGGTGCTCTCAACAGCCCCCATCCTGGCACATGCTTGCTGTCCAACTGGTCAGCGACCACCCTGGGGTCTCCAATGTCCTCAGAGCTCCGTTCAGGGCCTGGCTAGGGAGGAGGCAGTGATCTGGAAGACCTCCCCATCCCCACAACCCCAGCCCCCTGGATCTCCCAGACCCAGGCAATCCTGAAACTAGCATCCAACAAAGGCCTGACCCTGCACAGCCCACAGAGCCTTTGGCCTGGAGGCCTCTTCAGGGGGCCTCCCTCTCCAGCTGGTATGGCTACAACAGAGAGTGGGGTTCAGGGCTGGCTCCGTAGCATCTAGAGCGGAGTGCAGGAGGGGAGGGGATGAGGGGCTGGAGAGGCACCCATGCAGCTCACGGACTCTGGTTTCTCCTGTGCAGGGGGGCCCAGACCAGAGTGGCTGGAGGAAGGGGTAGGGCCAGGACAGGCCTGCGAGGTTACTCAAGCAAACAGCATGCAGAGGCAGAGTCGGCGCATCCCTGGCACTACCGCATCCCACCTGCATGACCCTGGGCAAGCTAGTATTCCCTACCTCTCAGTTTCTTCATCTGTAAAATCAGGAAGACAGTCAAATCTTGCAGAGAGCTGCGGGTACTAAATGATCACTAGATCCACAAGGCCAGGCTGAAAACTGGGGGCCGACTGTGCTGGCACCCCTGCCTCATCCCACACTGAGGCCTATCCCACCTTTATCCCACAGTGCTCTGCTCTCCACCAGTGGGGGATGGCAGAGCCTTGAGATTAAGGGTCCAGCCTCCCAGGTGACTTCTTTTAGGAGTAACACATTTGCATGTATTAGTTCTGGTCAGCTTTTTGAAAAACAAATAAATAGGGGGCACCTGGCTGCCTCAGTCCAAAGAGCATGCGACTCTTGATCTCACTGGGTTGTGAGTTTAAGCTCCAAGTTGGGCGTAGAGATTAATTAAATAAACTTAAAAAAATACAAAGTAACAATAATACCTCCAGGCAAACAAAGACATGGTCACAAAGATGTTTGCTACTGCATTACTTATAACAATGATAATTTGGTAGCGCCCTGAATTTCATCCATGGGCACTAGTTGAACTAGCATCCTACCATGAAATTAGATAGTATATGATCACTATAAAGGAAATTGGAGCTCTGTATTTATTGGCATTTCCATGGCACTAAATGTTGAGTGGGGAGAAAACACAGGTTAGTAAGTAGGTCATGTATAGATGATCCCATAGAACATACAGAACTGCATGTGTGTTTATATACACTACAGATGCTCAAAGTATGGTTTCCTGATCAGTTGCAATAGCATCACCTAAGAGCTTGTTAGAAATAGAATCTTGGGCTCCATGCTGGGCGTGGAGCGTACTTAAAAAAAAAAAAAAAACAAAACTATAGAATCTTGGGCCTACTTCAGGCCTTTGGAATCAGAATTTAACAAAATCCTCAGGTGATTCATGTGTAGGTTACAGTTTGAGAAGTGATAAAGTAAGGCATTGTCTGGAGAGTTTCCCAGTAAAATATTCTTAGGGGATGGTTACCTCTGGGGGAGTGGGGGAGTGGGATTAGGATTTTCTTTTCTTCCTCTGCTTTTCTGAATTGTTAGTTTTGTTTGGTTTTTTTTTTTAGATTTTATTTATTTATTTGAGAGAGAGAGAATGAGCAGTGAGGAGGGGCAGAGGAAGAGAGAGAGAAGCAGACTCCCTGCTGAGCAGGGAGCCCGATGCGGGGCTCCACGCGGGGCTCGATCCCAGGACCTGGAGATCACGACCTGAGCCGAAGGCAGGCGCTTAACCCACTGAGCCATCCAGGCGCCCCATGAATTGTTAGTATTTTTTCTAATAAACATATGTCATAAGAACAATAAAGCCATTAAAATGCCTGCAAAGACGTAAGATCCGGGTACCTGGGTGGCTCCACTGGTTAAGCGTCCGACTCTTGGTTTTGGCTCAGGTCATGATCTCACCGTGGTGGGATCAAACACAGCATCGGACTCTATACTCAGCACAGAGTCTGCTTCAGATTCTCTCTCCCTCTCCCTCCTGCTCACTCTCTCTAATAAATAAATAAAATCTTAAAAATAAAAAGAAACGTAAGATCCCAAACTACAAAACTCATATAGGAGAAAACACAGGTAAAAAAACTTTGTAGCAGTAGGCTTAGCAATTATTTCTTAGGACACCAAAAGCACAAGCAACAAACGCAAAAATAGATAAATGGGACTACATTAAAACTGAAAACTTGTGCATCAAAGGACACAATCAAGAGAGTGAAAAGCCAACCTATGGAATAGAAGAAAATATCCACAAATATAATGGGTTAATATCCAGGATATATAAAAAGTCCTACAATTCAACAACAAAAAATTCAATAAACTGGAAAAAAAATGCGCAAAGGACATAAACAGATATTTCTCCAAAGAAGATATACAAATGGCCAACAGGGGTATACAAAAAGATGCTCAGCATCACGTGTCACTAGGGAAATGTAAATCAAAAGCACAATGCACTATCACCCCACACCCATAAAGACGGTTACTATCAAAAAGGCAAACAATAACAAGTATTGGTAAGGATGTTGAAAAATTGGAAGTTCTCCAGGCGTGGTCACTGGCCCTTCCTGGCTGAGATGCACAGACAGAACTCTCCTGGCAGCCCCTGGGAAGCTCAGGAGGTAGGTTCCCAGGCTAAATGCAGCTCAGATCCCAGGGAACACCATCCCCTACTTGGGACATGGCCCTCACATGTAAGTGTGTAAAACTTACAGAAATCCCCTGTGGTTGCTGCAGGCCTGGAGGCCACCGTTCTCAAACCTCCATGGAGTCTCCCGGCGTTTAAAGGGCCACATTGCCCATTTCAGACAAAATGCCTCTACCAAGACTGAGTCAGGGACTGTCACCAGACAGTATTGCCTCGGGGATGGGGGTGAGGGGAGCCTCAGCTTCCGAAGACTTTTTGCAGACCCCCAGAAGGGAAGAATTATAGGAAGCCTACCAGCCCTGAACCCTCAACTGAGGCAGAAGAGGAGACCCACCCACTCTGGTGGTGGAGCTGGGATCAGAACCCCAGAACCCAGCACCCCAACTTCCAGGCCAGGCTCCCCCAACCTGAACCTATCCTGTGCATTTATTTGGGGTACCATTAAAGCCCCTGAGATGGGGTGGAAGGCTGGGTGCATTTCAGGCCTCCAAAACCATCCCCAAAAGCTGCCAGAACAGGCATCCCCAATCCCACTTAAATCTCCACATCCTTAAGATGAAGTCCAAATTCTCACATGATTCTCAAGGTCCTTCAAAATTTGGTCCCCACTGACTCCTCTCACCTCATACCCCACTCTTCCAGCCCTGCAGCCTCCTGAACTTCCCACCCTTCCCCAAACTCTGCTTTCTCCCACTTCTGCTTAATAGCCTGTTCTTCCTTGGTAAGCAGGGAGCTGTCCTGGAGCCCCCGGGCTGCTCAGTCACTGTCTCCTCTGTCCTGGGCTGTGTGCCTGTATCAAAAGCATGGTATCTGTCTTATGCGTCTCGCCCATTTCTAGCACCATGGCCACCCAGCCCAGTAAATGATTGTTGACCAAGAAAACAAGCATGTGAGTTTTCTGCCTGTCCTTTATGGCTAATTCTTTATCTTCCCAAAGGCTCTGGAACATGGCCTTGACCTTCCACAGTAATGGGCCCCTATGTGCCAAATGCTTTACCCATGTTATTGCACGTGATTCTATGACACAGGCATTAACTTTCATTTTAGAGACGAAGAAATCGATGTTCAGTCTAATGACTGCCCACAGCCAGGATTGGAACCCAGCCTGACCAGCCTGTGCTCACTCCACTGCGCCTCATAGATGGCCTCCCAATAACCTAGTGGGTTAACAGGTGTGCCCCTAGATGTCTGGGGAATTCTCCACTCTCTCCAGGGATCACTTAAGCCTGCACTTTGACACAGGAGGCTGAGAGATGGAAGGGTGACATCTAGATCAGATGGCAGAAGGCCAAGAGTCTGGGGAACCTTCAGAAAGAAAGAGGTTGACATGACCTGCTGTCCTCCCAACACCCAGCTCTCCAGCCATAGTACAGATAGGTAAGTAAAAAAAAAATAGTAAGTAAAAAAAAAAAAAAATCCGCTAACAGGGAAGAAGCCTCACTCCAGTTATAATGGGGCTGCGAAAGAAGAGTCAAGAAGATGCCCTTGAGATGACCTTCTGCCCAACTGTTTAAATGGCCCAGGGAAAGCCTACCAGGAGTGCTTTAAGTGCCAGACATTGTGCCAAGTGCTTTACAAATCCTCTATCGCTAATCATTTTTATAACCTCTATTCTGCATGTCAACTAACTGAGGCACAATTATTAAGTGAGAGTTCAAGGTCAGGCAGTTATGCATACAAACCCAGGCTCGCCTGCCTTCAAAGGTCAAGTCTTAAACACTACGCAAATTGCCTCCTTCCTGAAAAATCCTCAGAGAAAACAAGTTCCTTACCCACCTCCTCATACCATCATGGTCCTGGAAATTAGAAATTAGTCACATAATTGAGCGAGCTCACCCCATGTATAACGTCAACTGAGCTACAAAAATGTTCTTGTCCTTTGCCCCAAGTGTTCATTCATTCTGGATGGAGAATAAACTCCAAGGAGAGGGGAAAAAAATCTAAAAAACTTTGAAAAAGTTATTTTCAGTGTTGTCCATAAAAGCCAAATTACTAACTGCAAAACACCTGGAAGCAACCCAGCTTCCCAACTGTGCTGGGACGGACTTGTTAATGTGGTGGACAGCATGTAAACCTTGAGTATGGCCTATAGTAGTTGGGTTTTGTGCATTTAAAATAAATGCAAAGTGTAAAAGTAAAACTCATTTTAATTTCAGAATCTGAACGAGGAAGGCTCACCTATGCCATTTTCTTTTTCCCCTTTTTAAAGAACTTAAAATCAATTAATTTTTGATAAGGCAATTCATGCATGTGCTAATTCACACAGAGGACTTAAAGATCTAAAGACCTAAAGCAACATGCAGTGG